>NC_141700.1:645220588-645820588 GCF_964263255.1 Lissotriton vulgaris | reverse complement strand
TAAGGACTCGCAAAACGGGACAATGATGAATCTGGCTGTTAATTTACCCGTGCCTCCAAAATGAATATGTCCGTCTGTAACACAACTGGTGCTCGTGTATAGCGCTCTGCTACCTTAGGGTCGAGTTTGCGCAATATAAAAGTTTAAAAAAATATTAATAAGTAGGCGTGGCTTAGAACGCCATGCCGCATTCATAGAAGTTGATGCTCCCAGCCACTAATGAAAGGATGCGATGCTCTCAGCCACGAAGGAAATGCACTAATTCATAAACGTTTTTGGCCTGCTGTCCCTCCATAGGGCCCTGTCAAAAGTCTCCCAAATGTCTCTACCTTCGAGAGCTAATGCTGTTTATAGCCAGACTGAACAATAATGAGGGCGCCTTGCTTACATCGACCCTGTCCATCCAACATGGGTGAGTGGAGACTTGTAGACACAGGCTGACAGTACGTGCATTCAGTGGATATTTGTAAACACTGAACTGCCTCAGTATATATTCATTCATGCAGTCATTCATGCATCACCTACAACCAACCTGCTCAATTAAAATGGTCCAAAATAGGTGGGGGAGAATAGCACACTTTGCACATGCAAAAAAGAGAGATACAAAAATGTAACCTCTCACATGGCACAAAAACACATTGAGATGGCAAAGGGTCTGGTGGTGCTTGTGTGAGCAGGTGTTCGTAGGTGTGTTGCTCTGACTGTATGTGTGACCTATGTCATTGTGTGCTTCAATGTTGTGCTTTCTGTAGCACGAAAGCCAAGCGTCTGAGCTTTATCAATCCAGTTTAAAATAAATTAAATTTTTACTTCCTTCTGTTTCTTTCCTTGAGCTTTTGAGGCCACACTGGAATTTGACCAGTCATGCAAAGATGTGTTTGTGCTTCATGCCTCATATTTTATGCAAACCAATTTAGGATGCAGGCAGGCTGTACAGCGGGGAGGAAAGCGACAGCGCTCTCAAGCTTCCAAGATCCATGAGTGAGCCTACAATGTTGGTACTTGTCCATATTTTAAAACCAGGCAATTGGAAGTAATAGAATGCAAAGAAAAACCTGGACTGGATCATTTTATCGCACATGAATCTGGGATTCTTAGGAAACCTGCAATAACTGTCAGAGAAGGAACTTGTTTTCTTTACAGTAAATCAAAGGCATAGAGGAAATCAGTTACCAATGCTCACCGGGGAGCAGTGCCAGATTAACCCCTGTGGAGGCTCCTAGGTAGTCGACATTTCGGAGCCCCCCCTCGCAAATTATCTCCCATTGCACTGGATTTTCTTTACAAACTGCCAGCTGCCAGAAGATGATCTTTTAAGAGACAAAATGTTATGTGAATTTGATGTCTCTGGTTTACGTACTTTAAGTTGTTAAAGGTACATTACATTAATGCAATATTTGCTCTATAGAGTCTTTAATGTAAAGTTTTTGTTTCTTTGAGTTGATTTATTTTTTCTATCTTTTGGAATCAATATTTAGGAAAGCTTGATATTAATTTATTTTCAAGATCAAATTAATATTATTTTGATCCATTGTCACGGGCCCCTAAAAGTAGTGGGACCCATAGATCGGTGTCTACTTTGCCTATTTGGTAATCCGGAACTGCCTGGGAGCAAAAAAGATCTGCAAAGACACTGAGGAAAGAATCCTGCTAAACAATGATTTAGTCATATTTGCTAAATGTGCCCTTACACCACTCTGAATTTTGTTGTGTCCTACTGCCCGGACTCTCTTGAGCGGTTAGAAAGCGACACAGGCTGCACTATACAAAACACTTAAGTAATAACAGCAACAACAATAATAACAATTATTATAACAACAGAAATAGTAACAACAATATAATAATAATATAAACAAAATATTATAATAATAGTAATAGTAATAGTCTCATTGTAAATGATGCTAACATTGTGTAGGTAGGACAAATAAAATATCTCTTACCTGCTTCCTAGATGAGAGGGCCCCTTTGCTTTTAGTGCGGCTGTTGGCTTTATTAGCGTCTACCTCAGAGCAGTTTTTCGGTTTCGCACTCTTTTCCTTCCAGCGTTCCGTGTTGTTTTCAGCACTGTGGGACATTGAGCTCAGGAACAGAATCCGACCAATGAGACCATAGAGGATTGTGGCCACAAACAAAGGGGTGACGTAGAAGACAGCAAAGTCCACCAGGTAGATGGGGAGATAGAGGTTGCGGGAAACCTTGTAGCCACACTCGACATGCTGGTTTTTGTTGACATTGATGTCCACCAGGAAGAACCAGAGCGTGCAGTAGATGGAGGTGAAGACCCAGACGATGGCAATGATCCGCTTGGCCCGGGATACCGTGCAGACTGTCTGGGCTCTCATCGGGTGGCAGATAGCAATGTATCTGCAAATACAAAGGAACAGATGTGACATGGAAACCAGCTGATAGTGGTGCACCCACCCATCATACTCTTTCTGGCTCATTGCAGATGGTACAGGCCTGGCTCTCAAATCTACTATGTTAAGGAGGATTTCTAGTTGGCCCGGACTGGCCGTTGCGGGCACCGGGCAATCCCCCGGTGTGCCGCAAGGGTGGGGGCCGGTTTTGGGCCCCTGGGGGCCGGATTTGTTACAGTGCTGTTTATGCAGCATAGCGCCAAAATCGGCCCTGCAACAAAATCGGCCGAAAACCGGCCCCGGCAAAGAGCTCAGACCTCCCCCCGGGGGCCGGCCGAGCACTTTGCCTGGGCCGGTTTTGGTTCCCAGTCCGGCCCTGATTTCTAGTCACTTTAACGGGAAAGCATGGGTGTGGCCAATCCTGCATTTGAATAAAAACAGATTTTTGTGAAGGGTTTATTGTGAACGTAGACATTGGCCTTGCTAACGTATAAGTAAACTCAATAACACTTAGTTACCACATGGTCTTATAGTCACTAGGCACAACTATTGCCTATCAGCTACTTAAACACCGTTTCAAATACAGTCACTAACTCTGGTGGATCAAGGTCACCTGGCCACTAGGGATTCCCCTCCTGTTTAAGCACAACCTTCAGGTTGCCCTGCCCAGTCAACAGGTTAAGGGTGCTGTATGTTAGGCCTGAAACAGTGTCTCTCTCTCCAACCATCCAAGATCATGCTCTACTCCCTGGTATTTGTCCAAAACAAGCATGCAACCACACTCACAATGCAGCCCACCTCTCCCCATACAGTATCATACCTACATTCTTTCTTACTTCATCACTCAACATCTCACCACCCTGCTCATAAATCTATCTACCCGTGCCTTTGTCTATCAGGCCTTCCAACTTACCCTAACACAATAACCTTTCACCCAGTCTATAACTGTTTCTAATAATCTAAAAAACCCTACTTCACCATAGGTAACCGCTGCTTACCTCTGTTCTTCCCCTCCTCCCTTTCCTCAACCCTACCATACTCTAGCTTCCACTAAATACATCTGCCATCTATTCTTATCAAGTCCACACCAACCTCTGCACTCTAATACTACTCTTAAATTCTCACCCTTGTCCCATTTCCTCTCTCACTCCGCTCACTTATGTAATCACCGCAAACTCGCTAAACATACCCCATCCCTTCCTACTTTATACTTATCTCCCCAAACAACTATTCACCCTATCATAGCCTTCCTAAATTGTCAACATTCCTCACTTCATCAACAGTTCTCTCTTCCCTTTCAATCATCAAGGATTTCTGAAAAAACACTACAAGCAAAAACACACTCCCTACAAGACAGCCATTTCAAAGCCTTTCGGTCAATGCATCCAACTCCGAATCAACAAAATCAACCTATTGCTACTCCTTCAGCAACAGTTCTCACCAATACAGTTTCCGGCAAAAATTTCACTAAGCAACACACTCACATTTCTCTCACCCAAGTCCCTTCTCATCCTTCCCCTAATCATCAACATACCAGTATTAAGTCACAATTGCATTCTTTATCAAACACACCCAATGACAGCACACCACATCTTTTTATAAAGCCACATGGTCATGCTCTCATTTATCCTCAATCACTGAATTTAGAAATAAAACGATATACTATCACACTCCTCCTCTACCTAAGATCCACACCGCATCCACCTTCAATAAATGTAAAATAAACACTAACGCTAATGCTGCTGCAGGATATACATCTCCTTACCTACAACAGAACAGGTCCCAATGTTACCTCAATACATCGCCAAACAGCAATTGGCCACTAACACTTTCTTTACAGAGACACTAAGACTCCTACTCATGCCCACAAAATGATCCCACTAAATCCGTAGTAAGCCTCTTTCAGCAGGATAGTGACAGCCCAGATAACTAACTATTAAGCAACAACCAGCTGATGCATACACATCTCATCCACCCAATCAGATTCCTTTCCCTCGAATTCACAGGAAGAAAGACACCCACCAACCAGTCACAACATATTGATCATGACTTGAAAGGAAATCAGAAACTAGCCTGACTCCAACTCACTCTGCCTATAAACACACCTTACATCAACTAAATTGTATACTGATCAATGCAGATTCGATGAGCTTCCTGACCTACTGACTGACTAAAATCCAGACCTATTATTTGCAACAGAAGCTTGGCTAGTGAAGGACCCGTCCCTAGGACTTCAGGAAGCAATCTCAACTGGACATCAATGCTTTACTCTGAAAGGACAGGGTAAGAAAGATGGAAAATGGAAACTAGTTTCAGGGAAACCATAACAGCCACACACATTGTGATATTATAATATAGGACTGCAAAGCTCTTCTTATAAAATTAAATCATAGTCAAATATTCACCTACAACTTTTCCTGTTATAAAGTCCTTCATCCACTAATGGAGCTGTCACTGATGCTTTCTTAGATTCAATATCAGACCTGCCCATCACCCACTCCAATCTATACATCCTTGGTGACTTAAAAATCTGGTTTAGCAAATCTCAAATTGCTTCAACCAAACGTAATCCTATTGGGTTTGACCACCCACAATCTAATCCAGATTGTCACACAATAGCAGGCCATACATTACACTAAATATTCTGCAACTCAGATATTATATCAAACCTGGAAAACACTCCACTCAGCTGGACCGACCATTAGCGATTCACATTCTAACTAAATATCCCTTCTACACTCTCAACTACCTCATCTCATTAAGCAGCACACTACAAACTCTGAAATAAGCTAGATATGGAAAAGTTTGATAATCATCTAACTACAAACATGCAACTATATTTGGACAACTTTGAATATATATGTACAATCTCAACTCAAATCTGGCTGAAATCAAAGAACCTTCTTAACAAAATATGTTTACACAGGCATAATTTGCTGAATCATGCCGTTTGTGACCTCAAAAGATCTTTTTGGCATGTACAAACACCAAACTGTGATTTTACAGAATCATAGATTGGACTTGCGAATCGGTATTTGGAAGGGCCTCTTTCCAGGAACACCCCAAATACCGATTTTCGGTAGTGTGTAATAATATTTTGTGACTGAATTACAGTTACAAAACATGAATATTTTACCATTTCTTCAAAGGAGGTGGTAATCATTCGCAAATGGGAAAGGGCACCCAAAGGAGTGAGAATATTCAAAAATTAATTTGAAACATTTCACTTTTTTTTTTTAACTGCTTCTTGATTCCTTTAAGGAAAACAAACTGCATTTTTTTAAAAAGATTGCTTAATTTAAACGCAACCACAGGCATGGTGATCCGCTGCCCCAGGAGGCACCCATCCCTCTTATAGCTATCCCTAATGGGTAGCAAACTGCGAACTACCTCATTAATATTCATAAGTTAGATTGATTTGTGATCTATTAGGAAATGCTCATTTCAATCTGAAAATTGAAATATATAATATATATATATTGGTTCTTGTTGCTTGAATAATTACACAAATGAAGAAATTGGATACCAGGGCTTGTATTTTAGATCTTAGGGTGATGGAATGATTGGAGAGTGACTATGATGCAAGTGGGACTTGGATTAAATCGACCATTTTTTCTACTAAATGCTTTAAAAGCAACCTCTGATCTGAGAGAATCGTCCAATGGGAGTCCAATGTGATAACATCACTTAAACTTGGACAAGCTGGTTGATGCTGCTGTTGGTTGCATAATTGTGGTAATTCAGCAAAATACACTTCAGCTGAACACCTCAAAGGTGAATATATATTTATGGCAAAAGCAATAATGTATTTTACCAAACTGTAGACAAAAAGTAAAATTAATTCAAGACCATTGAGGGGTCCAGGTAACTGTTCTGACATTGAATGTAGTATGGTGCACCACTTATGAAAGACCAAGCCAGTCAAGGTACCAAATGCCTACTTACGTGTTCCAACTCGAGAGTTCTGATCGCTTGACTATATAAGGCTGATAAGATAATTTCACCTTCCTTTATTCTTCTTCATAGATTAAGTACTTTTTAACATGTGCAGTGGCGGACCTCTCGCTATTGAGCTCTGAGTACTGAGTTCAAACCTGATGATGGTGGGCTTTGGAACCTCTATGTCTTAGGATGGTTAATGCCAATCTGGTCCTTTGGCAGATTCTTGTCTCTGGACATAGTTTGGTATTTGTTCCAATTGACACAAAGTGTTCTAAAACCAGCCCACTGTCACCTGCTTGGTTTACAGGCCACCACAGGCACAATTGACCATAATATTGTACTGGGCAATAAAACTATGGAAGCTGTTTTACCAATTATCATGTGATGTAAATGTAATGTAATGTAATTGGGTTTTTATAAAGCGCGGCCTTCACTCCAGGGAGCATCTTGGCGCTACGAGAGAGACTAGGCAGGGATGGAATGAGGCACTGAGTCAACTGACGGACAGATCCAGTGTATTAATTCAGACTAGGCTTTTGCACAAGACGTCAGGTAGACTGTATATCCATGTTTTAAGGGTCTTCCTGAACACTGCTTCAGATGTAATTTGGTGAAGGGGCGAAGGTAGTCTATTCCAGGCCTTTGAGCCCAGAACCGCCAATGCCTTTCCTCCCCTAGTTTTTAATCTAAAATTGAGGATGGTAAGGAGGTTAGCTTTTGCAGATCTCAGAATTCGTGAGGGATTGTACTGTTTAAACATGCTCTGGATGTAGCTGGGTCCTCTTCCGTAATATGCTCTGAAAGTGATTACGAGGATTTTGAAAAGCACCCTCTTGTGTATTGGCAACCAGTGGAGGGCGTCCATTACCGCTGTGGCTGATGTCCTCCTATGCCATCTCAGCACCAGTCTAGCAGCTGCGTGTTGCACCATTTGTAGCTTATGGCCAACCGACCTGTTTGTCCCTGCATAGAGACTGTTGCAGTAGTCCAAACATGATGTAATAAGCGCTACTGCAACCATTTTCCGTGCTGGGACCGGTATCAGGTCGAAGAATTTTCTTAGACCTTTTATGATTCTGAAACAGGTTCCTGCCACAACTAATGCTTGTTGTTTAAAAGCTAGGGTAGCATTGAATCTAATCCCTAGATTTCTAACTGCCGTGACTGTGTTTGGGGGGACGGCAGCATCTTCCGGCCACCATATAGTGGGGCTAAACAAATTATCTTGCCCATATGGCAGAATCTCGGTTTTCCCTGAATTGCATTTAAGATGGTTTTTGTTCATCTATTGAAACGTGGCTTTGAGGCAGTGGCTGTGATCAACAGATTGTTAATGAAAAAATAATCATGCACCCATCAAATCAAGTTGTTAATGCTCCAATAATTCTGCACCCATCAGACTGCTATTGTGCCTGTAGTTATGCGCTCATAAAGTGTTATTGTGACAATGATCGCACACCATCACAATGTTATTGTACCAGTCATCATGCACTCATAAATATGTTATTATTCCAATAACCATGCAGGCATCAGAACGTAATAAAGGTATCAAAGGAGGGGCGTGATTCAGAGTTTGGCGGATGAGTTATTCCATCACAAACGTGATGGATATCCTGTATGCCATATTACAAGTGCCATAGGATATAAGGTATTTGCAATAAGGTGTCACGGGCTGTGATGGAGTAACATATCCACCAGCGCGAAATCAGGCCCCACATTAGCTACCTTAATAGACACATGATCTCGAATCTATTTATCCTGTTTGTGCAAAGAGACAGCAGTGTTGTTTTGTCTACATTTATGTGCATTTCAGTGAAAACTGAGCCATAATTATAATGCATCATTAAAAAGGCTGCAATCAGGAGCTGTGTGTGTTTTCTCCATTAGCCAACAAATAGCAGGACATTTCAATGGATTGCATAATTAAGCATTGCAAAATGAATTCCTGGTCCAAAGTACCACAATTAAGCAGTCATAGAGATGGTGGCAAAAGGTACTTGTAGAGAACACTCAAAAATTGATCTGTCGTAATCTGCTTTTAAGGTAGTCTTGATTCGAGCAGCATTCCCAATGCATTGCCTTGTCACCAGTCATTTGCCTGGTACTCTTTCTCGTTCGATAGTAACTTACATATGAGCAAGCGAGGGCTGCTAACCAGCCATGTCTTATACTAGGTATATGCTAGTATTAGCAAACCACAAACCTATCTGGAGGACAACGGAGCAATTGGTGAAAAGTGGAGTTTCTTCTTTGTTGGCTAGTGGGAAACTTGGGGCCCTAAAGCAGAAGGTGTAGATGGAAGTATTTGGAAGAAAACACATACCTTTCCACTGTGAAAGCTGTTATTGAACAGGAGGAGACGTTGATGCCCAAATACTGAAAGTAGGTGATGAGCAGGCAGCCGGCGTGTCCGTAAATCCAGGTCCCGGCTAGACTGTCGGAGACGTTGGGCAACCCGGCAGCTACCAGCACCATGAGGTCTGCCACGGCCAAGCTGACCAGGTAGCAGTTGGTGGGAGTTCGCATGTCCCGAGTGATGAACACCACCAGCACCACCATCATATTGCCAATTATGCCAACCCCACAGATGACCAGAACCAGAAACACCGAGATGGTCTTGTATTCGATCATGCCCAGCACCAAGTCATTGTTGGCCAGGGAGATGTTGGTGGGGCTGTCAAACTTACTGCTGTTCTCCATGGCGATGACTGTCCTCTGAGACCAGAAGATACAACCTAAGCAGATACAATGTTTTGCGGCCTAGAGAACCCTTTTCCAAAGCGTGCCTAGAGGGATTACCAGAAGGAACATCTTTGAAGGCAGATTTCTAATACTTTCAACATCAACAGTTTTCTTTAAATTTCTGAAGGGTGGAAATGCTGGTGAGGAAGGCAGTCTTGAGCCCAGTGCCATGATCTGGAAGAGAAAAAAAAACAACACGGTACAATAAATAAAAAACTAGCAAACTACTTTAGAGCAGACAATTTCGGCATCTCAAAAAACACAACTGATGTGATTGAAGCATTTGAAAACATAAGGAGGAGTCCAAAATCACACAGTGGGTTTGTGGCGACTGCACACTGAGTCGTGTCACCGCACACATGGACCAGGACTCCTTCACCTCTTCAAACAATCTCGACTTTTGCATCTAACACAATCTAAAGGGGAGTACCTGAGCATCCCCTGTTCCTTCCATGCGCTATTAAGCTTTTACCACACGTTCCCAAAGAGATACAAGCTCAGTATACGTAATAATTGCCATTTCTACTCTCTGAGGGGCGTTTGTTTACTTTTTCCCAGATAAGGGCGCATTAATCTCTTCAGATTCCCAACACGGATCCCTTGCAGACTGTTAGTGTTAAAAGCCAATTGGGGTGATTGGATTTGCCAATTAGCGCCCAGCATCTGTCTCCTCTGACACCGTCCGCGATAATGACATCAACGCCCCGTTGTTTGCTCTTATATATGCCTCCTCCATTAACCGGAAATCAATCCGCTGGGGTCAGCGCACCAGCGGATGAAGTATGAGGGCTCTTGAAATCCAGGAATGGCGGGGCTCGTGAGCGGCCCAGTGCTTAGGTATTTATAAAGGCATTTCAAGAAACTACGTGTTTATTTCCTCTTTTTATCTTGAGTTTTTTCACACGTTCAACAACCCATTAGGACAACTACAAGGAAATAATCAAGAGTCGTAAAGATAATAAAATTACAGAAGCAAGCAGCTTACGGCAATGTGGTGCGGATGTGGCGCGTGTCATGTGCAATTAATTACCCTTGTTGAAGATCGAAAAGGATCGTTACGCCCGAGAGGCAGAGCCTGGAATGGCCGAATACCTCGCGCCTCCCTCCACAAGGGCGATCAATCGCATGCCGGTCTGTCGGAACTGCAAATATGGCGTAATGTGTATTATTTACAAGCAAAGGGATTTAGCCAGAACCCAAATACAAGTTGAAGTAGTAGTTCTAGTATAGTAGGCCCAGGTTCGCCGAGCATGAAGTTCAGTGGTGAGGGAAACATGCATACATATGTGCGTGTGTGTGTGTGTGTGTGTGTGTGTGTATACTTTTCCTTTGTTTGCTATAATTATGTGTGCCGCCCAATTTGTTGTGTATTGATTATAAGCATGTAAGATACAAGAGTCAGTGACATTGACAAAGACCTTGAGGGCCGAAACGCGTCTGTGGGTTTATTTGTGTTTCTCAGAATAAACTGCATCTAATAAGACTACTGAGTGTTCAGCGAATTCTTTTGGAGGTGTGTCAAAAATATATATATATAAATATATATGTGTGTGTGTGTATATATATGTATGCACAGATAAATATATATGTATATATATATGTGTGTGTGTGTGTGTGTGTGTGTGTGTGCGTGTGTGTGTGTGTGTGTAGGTAAGGAGATACACTTTTTCATCTTGAGGTATTTGTCTCAGATGGCAAGTTAGAGACCCAACTATACAGAAAGATTACAGCGGTAAGTCACTGCTACATTCATTCAGGTTTCACCCTAGACATCTCCTTGGCGAATTACCACGTTCCAAAAGAAATTGCAGTCTACCCCAAAACATCACATCTTGCCAAGTAGATACGGTGAACAGTTGTAGGCAAAGAGGGTACAACATGAAAATGATCACAACTGAACTGGACAACTTCAACAATTTATGAATATGTACGTATGAATATATATTATATTATATTATATTATATTATATTATATTATATTAGTAAATATTATTAAATATATATATATATATATAAAAATATATAGATACACACACACACAATATACAGTATGACTCATGTGAGTCCTAGTCTCTGCCTCATCTGATGTCTCCACCTACACCTGCCAGCCAACTCCTGGTACATTACCGTTCCCTGTGGCCACCTTTAGCTGGAAACACTGTTTACTAATGAGGTGCAGGACAGTGCACTGCAATACTGTGCATTACAATGCCACTACACAAAGCAATGCCATGCAACAGATCAGTGCAATGAAAAACGAATCAAATGCAACACTGCTAAGCAAAGCAATGCTATGCAATGCAGCAATACTACACAATGCTATATAAAATATTCAGTGAAATAAAACAATGCAAAATACTATACACTACGAAAATTGTCAACTTTAAACAAGGATATCTAAATATTATTAAAGATAAGGCGGCTGATATTAAATGGCATATGCAGAGTCGTTCGCAGTTCAATACTATGCGATGCTATGCAAATATATTATTCAATGCAATCTGATAGAGTAGACCAGCCCTGGTGCAATGCTTGATCTGGTATGATATTAGTAATGTTTGTCATTTCCATGATATCACTACTACTGTATGAGGCTGCAGTGCACAGGATTTGTATAACCTCTCTGGATCCACTCTGCTATTCAGGCACTCACCTATTTATCAAGCCATACACTAACCTATGCATCCATAAACTCATTCATTCATAAAGCCACCGATCGACACACTTAATCATGTATGTCCATACTCACTCACTCAATCATCCATCCTTTAACACATCACCCACACCATTGACCCATTCTCCCACTCATTCACCACTCCAAGAACTTTTACTTATACAAATAGCTAGATCTATTAGCTTTGCCAGTGCTTGTTCTATTTTGCAGAAGCACTTTAACACTTATAATAAATGGGTACTAAACAAATACCTCTCAATGACCATCCCAAGACTGGTCTCCTTCAATGCATTTCCGTACTATGGTGCCGGCCGCCACCCCCGAGGTGGAGGGACCGACCGCAAGGGCAGCGGCGGTCCCTCCGTTGCAATTAAAATGTGACAGCCACCCTGGCGGTCACATCCTGTATATTTTACATAGCGGCGGGTGCTGCTTTAAGCAGCACCCACCGCAATGTAAAATATGCATGTTTACCTTTGGCATGCACAACTTGACAGACACCGCGTGGTGCCTGCCACCTTGTGCATGCCAAAGCAGGGGGGTACCATAGGTACCCCCCATGTGCACCCCCCACCCCCCAACACCCTGGGGGCTTGCAACGGGCCTCCAAAACCAAAAGACCACATGCTTTTCCACGGTGGAAAAGCCGCTGTGGAAAAGCATGTTTCCGCCTACATTGTGATATGGCACCATATCTGCGTACAACCACAGCGGATCAGCGGCAGACGGACTTGCCATCCGCCGCTGATCCCACCGCCATCGTAATGTGGCGGATGGTTTTTTCACAAACCAAGGCGGTGAATCCGCATCCTCCAGGCCGGCGGTGGCTTCGGCCGGCCCGGCGGATGCAGATTCCCCGCCATCCTAATCGGCCCCTATGCACGGGATTTTCGACTTGCAGATATTTAAAATACAACTCAGGGTGAAATTAAGCAAAAGCAGCGTCTGGATTTTAGCAATCAAACATGTAAGCAGTTTAGAGTAAGTCAGCATCAAAGCTGCCTGTGTGCTTGTGTTTCGTTTTATGTTAACATGCAGATAGATTCCTTCTCTCCTGTCCTTATTTCACTCCAGAAGTGCTATAAATAAACTGGACACATTGGAGATCTCTTTATCAGTTAATTGCTATAAACTGTCAGAGTTTGAAGCATCACATGAAAGCAATCTAAAAGAACACGAGTTTAATTAATTGCTTCGGAGCTGCATTTAGCAGAGTGTATGGTTTTATGAGTAAACAATGTGATGTCAGAAGCGAACCATAATACATTATTACACCACAACAGTGATGTCATTTCCTTATTGTAGTTGAATAAATATGGCACAGCTAATCCGTACTTAAGAGCAGGCTTTTATAAGGGTATTGTTATGGCTGCCATGCATGTTATGAGTACAACAGCCTCACTGACTTTCAGATGGACACCAGTAAATTATTCCTAGGCTCACCCACCTTTCGGCTCCAAATGTTCTAATGGGTTTACATTTCAAATATTCCTATCTCAAGTTTGACTTTTTATATGGTGAGTAAAAATTACACACTGCTTTTCAAGCCCTCATAATCTAGGGTATGGATGGTGGCAACACCCTGCTTCAAGGCCTCTCAGATACTACACTTGTACCCCCTCAATGGCATTCTACATGCCACACCCCACCTCAATAGGGGCCTGAAGAAATATACCCATATCGCTCCCGCCCTGGTGGACTTCCACTGGCTCCCCTTGTAAGAACACAATATCTTCAAAACTAGCTGCACCATCTACAAAGCTCTCACTACCAGACCTATGCAAGTTATGACATGTCATAAAGGAATGTGCACTCGCAATCATGAATTTGAGAACGCAATGTAGACTGTATAATTGTGTGTTAGAGTCTACCTAGCAAATAAGAAGGATCAAATCGGTGACTTTCTCTAAGTACCATTACATTTGTGTTTTAACATATTATTTAGTGAAACCACGTGCCCCAGAATGCCTCCTAGATCGCAGGGATGCAATCTTGATAAACTTGAAACTAATGATGGACTCACCACTGTGAGAAAGACCGCAAAGGTCAAAACGCGTTAGTGCAGTGACTTGAGAGTGCCAATAAATATTAGAAAGACAAGTTCCTGGAGTGCATCGCTTATATAGAGGGTTAAGTCCACCTTCCCTGCCCCACCAGCTTATGAGTACACTCCTCAACAACTAGTGACCGCTTTGCCCAGTTATGTAGCAATTTTTCTCGCTTGGGCTTGCTAACCTAACTTTGGCAAGCTGTGTGAGAGAAACCGTGTGGAGTGGGCAAAACTCAGCAAATTCCGCCGGCGGGGTGGAATTTTTCACCCACCCCTACTGGGGACCCAATCCTCCAGGGCCTTTCTGTTTTTTTAATTAAAGCCAAGCCATGTTAGCCACTGGGAACTCCATTCCTTTTGAGTTTTTTTAAGGAGAAAGGAGTCGTTCGGCCCACCTCACTGAGCCTTAAAAGGCACTGAAGACCCAATTCCCCAGGGCTGTGTTTTTAAGGGGAGTGAGGCTATATTAACCCCCTCTTCGAGCCTCATTAGGGCCTGGGAACCCCATCCCTTAAAGCCCTATATATTTTCAAGTGTCGTGTCCCCCCTCTTCAAGCCATATTAGGCCCTGGGTACTCCAGGGCTGCATGCCCGCTTCCCAAGCCATTATAGGTCCGGATAGTATACCCCAGGGAACAAAATGTACAAAAAAAGGGGAGGGGTTGTGCATCCCCCTCCCCAAGTCTCTTTAGGCCCTAGTGACCCCATCTCTCTCTGATTTATTTTTTATTAAAGGGAAGGGTGTGCGTGTCCCCCCTCCTTGAGCCTTCTTAGGCCAGGTGGACTCCATCCCCCAGAGCAACTTTTCTTTATTAAATGGGAGGGGGTGGCATGCCCCCCCCCCTCCCAAGCCTTGTTTGGGCCTGGGGACCCATTCCAAAAGGCACTTTATTTAATTAAAGAAATAAAGAGAAGGGGGGCCTCATGCCTCCCCTCCCGAGCCTTGTTACGCCTGGGGACCCCAACCCCCAGTGTTTTTTTTTTATTAAAGGGGAGGGGGGCCATGCCGTTCCCCTCCCCAGGCATAGGAACCCCATAACCCAGAGCCACTCCTTAATAAAGGGGAGGTGGGTGCGTAGCCTCTTACTCCAAGCCGTTATCAGTCCTGGGAACCCCACTCCCCAGAGCCCACACTATTGAAGGCAAATGCCCTGGTGCCCACCCAGACCACCCACCATACACTTGTTCGGGCTGCTGGGGGACCGCAAGGGCCCCTGTGATCCTAGCTAGCTCCTCACATGAAGCTCAAGCCATCATTGCGCCCAGTTGCTTATACTCTACTGATCCCTCTGGGTGGGAGAAATATTTGTATCTGTTTCCTTCCAGCTTCAGTGAAGGCAGGGAAACAGATATAAAATCTGCTCCCAGTCCGCAGGAGCATTTTTAACGCTCCCGCGTGCTGGGAGCAGAATTTGAGTTTGCTCTCGCCTGGTGGGGGAATAAAAAATGCTCCTGCCAAGCAGGAGCAAACACAGATTTCCCTGCCTGCGCCGTTGCAGGAAGGGAAACTGCTATGGACCACAGGTGAGCTCCCCGGGTCACAGCTAGTATGCTGTCCCAGGGCACGGGGTCTCCGGGACCATACAATGCTCAGGGAGTGGAGCCTCACAGTCCTCCTCCCCTTAAATTAGCTGCTCTGGGTGATGGGGTCATTAGGGAATTTTAGAGGGTTGGAGGGCCATAAAACCTCCTCCCCTTTCTCAAGCGCTTTGGCCCCGGGAGTGGGTTCCCTGGGGGGCTTTACCTGAACAATGTAGTCCCAGCCTCTATTTTGTTTTCTTTTTGTTTTACAATCTCATGGGATCGCAGCAAATTTTGCAATTTTTTTTTGTTTTTGGCCCCAGGGGATCCCTCTTGATCCCTCTCATGGGGCCTAGGTGGTCAGGGTATCCCTACTCTGCCCCCATATATAGTTTTTCTTAACAAGTTCAGGATAGGGGACGAAGTCCCTGAGTCCTGTAATGCCTACCAGCAACATGTTCTCATATTGCTGGCAGCAAATCAAAGCGCTCGCTCCTGCTGGAGTCTGAATACAGCTTAAGCAAGATGGCCCAAGGGAAAAAAACTCACTGTGACATTCAGAATGCTCTCATTTTAAATTGGTGCTCCTGCAAGACTCTCTCTAGCCACTTGCGGACCCAATTGTCCAGATATACAATTCTTTTTTAAACCTTAAATTCTCAAAAACGACTGAATGAATTTACATCAGAACACAAAAAGCATAATCTATGGACCAAGACCTTCCTGCTAAATTTGGTGTATTATATATATGTATATTTTCCACCAACCATTTAAGAACGCCTTTCAGGTCTCCCTTCACTCTTCACCTGCCTAATACTCAACTTGTGGAGCACTTGGGTAAGTTTCCAAGTTGACCCTTGGAGCAGCGCTCAGGGAAACAGCAAATAGGGAAACTAGCAAGTGAAAGAATCGGAAAATGACTGGATGGAGCAACTGGTATTGGCATCAGTAAATTTCCATCCCCAGGGTTATATAAAATAGAGGCAAGAGCTTACATACACTGACATGCAGTTGTTATGTTATGTTATGTTATGTTATGCATTTTTATTAGGCGCACAGATGCTCCAGCAAAGGAGCGTCCTGGCGCCCGACAAGGCAGCAGCACAACACAACGGAAACAATAAAGCAGAAAATTTAA
Organism: Lissotriton vulgaris; assembly: GCF_964263255.1. Classification (NCBI taxonomy): domain Eukaryota; kingdom Metazoa; phylum Chordata; class Amphibia; order Caudata; family Salamandridae; genus Lissotriton; species Lissotriton vulgaris. Next base: position 645,804,164 of record NC_141700.1, on the reverse strand, counting down.
AACTAGGGAAATAAGAAGGTTTTCACCGCCCGGCGAAAGGAGAGCAGATCCCTGAGGGCGCGGATCGCCGGGGGCAGGGAATTCCAAAGCACCGCCGCGCGGATTTGAAAGGAACGTCCGCCGGCCCCGCTCCGCTTAAAACGAGGAACAACAGCCAGTTCTAGATCAGCAGATCTTAAAGCTCGGGCTGGGATGTAATGTATAGCAGTGTGCATTTGTCAATCTTTCTTTCCATCATAGGTTCTCTAAGCTCATAATTGTACCATGCTACTTTGGTTTATTAACGCTTGGTAATTCAGGTATTTACTTTGTTTCAGTGATGGCATCCACCTTTTACACCCTCTATGTGAATGAATGAATGAATGAATGAAGAAAGGAATCATCTATAGCGCCTATCTATGAAAACGGGGAACTACAATAAGTCCAACGGTGCTAGAAAGCAAGTTCCTACCAGGTCTGTAATCTATAATGCATTCATTAAGGTACAAAACGCCCTATGATGGAGGGCTTGTTGCGTTTGGGTCAGAGCCTTATAAATTATAGGTTGTCGTACTGGCAGCCAATGAAGTCTTTCCCAAAATAATGATACTGAGGTAAATTTCAGAATGGTATATAGTAAACGGACTGCCATGTTCAGCATAAGCTGTAACTGCTAGGTCAGGTATTCTGGGAGACCTAGGTACAGGAGATTGAGATATTCCAATCTAGTTAAAATTAGTGATCTGACCACTGTAACTTGGGCTTCATGAGGAAGCAGGTGAAAGGACTTCTTCAGCATGTGAAGAATCCAGAAACAGGCTTTCGCCAGGGCTGACACCCTTTTCCCAAAATGGAGCTCGGCGTCAAACAACACACCCAGATTTCAAACGTCCGCCATTGAGGGTGGGAGTTACACTTTTGGGACAGGCACCAACCCAGCCTGGAAGGGGATCCTGCCCAAACAGTAAGATTTCCATCTTGTCTGGGTTGCACTGCAATCTAGTGCCAACATACAGCGGGCAAAAGCATCTCTTGGCTTTGTAGGATCCCCGTCATATGTGAGCATGAGTTGGGTATCATATACATATGCGATGATTTTAATGTTAAAAGATTCAACGAAATATGCTAGAGGAGACATGTAAATATTGAAGAGTGAGGAGCTCAGGGGAAAACCTTGTGGCACTCCCCACTTCAACTTTTTTGCTCCTGGGGCATTGGGTTTCATCCAAACTACCTGCTTCCATCCCTCAAGGAAGGAGCCCAGCCAGCCTAGCGCAGATCCTGTTATTCCCTGATGTTCTAACCTGTGCAGCTGGAAGTTGTGATCAACAGCATCAAGCTGCTGACAGGTCCTACAGCACCAGAGCCACATTAAGGCCATATTTCCATGCTAGCGTTAATGGACTCAGACACCTCTAATAATGTGGTCTTGGTACTGTGGCAGGCTCTGAACCTTGATTGAGAGAGGGTGCCGTAGGTTGTTCTTATTCAGAAAGGTAGTGAGCTGCTGGTTTACAACTTCCCCAACACCTTTGAGGGTACTGGAAGCAGCAAGACTGGTCTAAAAGTATCTAAGCATTCAGGTTTGGCATTAGCCTTTTTAAGTAGAGTGATCACATTGGCTCTTTTCCAGCCTTTTGGTAAAACACCTAGCTTGAAGGAAATGGAAAATAGCTCCTGATATATCTGAGCAATAAAGTTCGAAATGCACTTCAAGATGTGGGGGGTATAGGATCCGTAAGGGACCCAAACTATCAGTTTACAAAAGAGGCTGTCACATCCTCCACAGTTCAAGCCAAAAACGTTGACAGTTTTGTATGTGATATTGGGCCATCCAAGTCTTCTAATTCCAACCTTCCTAAAGCATTTTCATCCTGACAAATTTGATTGAACTCTGAGGATTTTCTTCTCAAAGAAAACATCAAGTCAGGAGCATAGTACCAGCGGGGGACGTGAATTTAGGATCCGTAAAGTTGGCGACAATTTCAAAAATCTCCTTCCCGGCGTTCTCTGCCTCCTTAATGCAATGCATATCAAGGGTGCTGTGTGTCTTCTTGAGGTTTTCATGATAACTTTTCAGGGCCATTTTATAGTGGGCTTTATCAGATTCCAAATAACAGCGCCACCAGACTCTTTCCAATTTCTTACATGCAGCTCTTTCTTAAGCTAAGTGCTGCAAGAACCAACGTGCTGAGTGGGTCTTAATAGCTTTTCTTGAAGCTGTAATAGGGGCTACAGGATCAGCCGCCCTCCTAAGTCATGAACAAATGACAATGTCCCCTCCTATTGCGTAGTCAGACATACCCAGTTTGGAATCCGCCAGGGTAATCTTTAGTTTGTGTACGGGCACCCTACTCCAGCATCTATTCTCGTTCTGCGGCAGGGAAGGCTCTTTTAGATAGTCGGACTGCCACATAAAAGGCAGTAGGCAGTGATACAACCAAGGCACAGGCTTGGGGTATTCCACTGCACTCGAGAATAAGCCATCAATAGCATGGCCAGCTTCATGGGTGGGCCCAGTGGTAACTCTTACTAGATTAAAGGAGGCTAGACTTTCCACTAAGCGCATCATTAAGGGATCCTCTACCATATCTAAGTGAATATTTAAATCCCCAAGCATGGTGAAATTGGTGTAGGAGATACAATTTCGGGCTAATACTTGATCAAGGGATGCAATAAATTCTCCTGCATATACCGGGGGCGGTAAATCAATACCCCAGAAAAGCAGTGTTGTCCATTAATGGATAAGCTAAAGCCCAAATCTTCTGCTCTTATTGTCCCACGAGGTTTAAAGGCCTCACAATTATAAGTCCCTTTGTACACTATTGCACCCCCATCCTGTCTAAGTGCTTACCTTAGGTGCGCCAGCAAGGTGCACGTCGCACGCGTCTGCTACACATCTGTGCTGAGGCGATGATTTTATTGGAGAAAGACTGCTCCTGTCGGAGCACCAGAGCGCACCCGACACACACAAGTTGGCGTTGCTTTGTGTCCCTATCAGCCCTTCTCCCAAAAACACTGTCTATCACTCAGGTCTAAGGCACAGTAAAAAATCCCTTAGAAGATCGATTTATTGACATTTAGCAGCAAAAACTCCTTAAAAAATATTGCAGCATATTTCAAATATATCTTTTTAAAGTTCTAGCAGCAGAATTAGGGCGCTATTTCAGATTCAGTGCAAATTGGTACAGATCAGTACAATAAAAATCACAATCAAACGTAACACAATTCTTAAAAAATAACTCCCCCAACCAGAATTATCGAGATGGAAAATGCTGACTGTTGGACATGCCCCTTCTTCTGCTGACTCTCTGTGCATGGCCTTAGGACTCTGGGCGCTTTCCCACTGGACTGCAGTGGGAAAGCACACATGATCTTCATACACATGCCAGAAAGGGCCACTTACGTAATTGGTTTAGGTGCTGTACCTATGAAACCCTGTAAAAAGGTACACCACCTATCCTAGGCAGGTACGGTACTGGCTAATAGTGGGATACAACACTGAGTGTGCCACCCTGCCGAATGGTTTGCAAAATATGTATCAGGCCTGCTTTTGTAGGCCTCTGGGGGTGCAGTGGTGCTTGTGCTTAGGTTGGCATTTCTAACTTGTTTGCCAACCCTAAGCGGCCTTCCACCTCCACTGGAGCTGTTGGTAAGTGAAAGATAGGGCAGGTACACATGGATGTTCCATGCCCCGATATTGAAGAACCCCCATGTTGGTTTCCCCTATGGAGGAGGTCAGTTCTGCCCATGTGACATCACCGGGGTGTTGCTGATTCTCTTGTAGAGGCCTTAGGGCCCATGGCACTTTCCCACTTTAAATGCAGTGTGTGCGCCCTTTCTACACATGTGAAGCGGTCCTGACATGTTGTTCCTAAACATAGGTCAGGTCTGCCATTGCAGGCCTGGGTGTGCGGGCACTTGCACTTACGGTGCTTTAAATAAGTGTCCCACCTGCCCTTGCAGGCTGGTGTGCGCACACTGGCACCTATGCTGTTTTTAATATGTGTCCAGCCTGCCATTGAAGGCCAGTGTGTGCAGGGTTGCACCTATGGTGTTTTCAAACTTGCATCAAGCCTGCCATTGCAGGTCTGTGTGTGTGCAATTTCATTTATGCTCAGGTTGGCCTTTCTAAACCTCTGGCCACTCCTGAGGGGGCCTTTCACTTACCCTAGGTTAAGTCATGAGGGGGGAGCAAGTGGTTGGTTAAAGGCAGGGCAGGTACTCAGGTGTGTAGTCTGCCCACGTAGTAAAGAATATCCATGTGTGTTTTCACAACCTATGAGGTTTGCTCTTCCCTTAGGTTAACATGGGGGAATGGGTCAAATTGCTTCAGGCTGCAATAGTAGATTGCAGTGGAGCATCCTCGTCATATTTCCTATCATTGGCCCTCAAGAAAGTAATCCATTTCCTCATACCCTTGCTAACAATGAGCTCCCAAGAAGAGATGATAAGATAGCCCGGAAGAGGAGCTGCGCTGCAAAGTGTGTGGGACTTAAGGCAGGAAGCGCTACTTGTGCGAAACACTTCAAGTCACAATGGACTTATTCAGACTACCTGAAAATAATATGCCATGGTAGCACCATGCAGAAGTGCAGTTCTCCAGACATTTAGGTTCTACTGAGAAGTTGCAATCTATGTGCACCGTGAAGTATTACTAAGCAGTTCTTCTCCTTGTACATGCTATGTAAATACCCATACCATAGCCCTGTTAAAGCAGTGCCTGGGTGTATCTTTACACACTGTGATATTTAAATCCATTCAGCACTGCACCCTTAAATTGCATGTCTGATTGCCATTACCAGGATCTCTCTCCGATCTTGAAACAGTGTTTGCGTTCCTGGTAGGAGGCTTAATTGGTGAGGAAAAAAGTGTCTTTCCCCATCCGATCACTTTTCTTTCATTTGTTTCATGTGTTGCAGTATCCGTAGCCAGATTCTGTGTTATTATCTAGTTAGTGCAGCTATTATTTTCAAAAGACACTCAGCAAGGGACTCTTTAGTCCTGGTCGCTTGAAATTGTTTTCCAGATGTTTTCATTTTTTGTGTTTTTGTATCATTAGAGAAGTAATTGAGCTTTTTATGGACAACATTTTTAAACATGGCAGATGTGTTGCAGTGATGATGTAATATTTCAGGAACCACGAGCACTATATACTTCATTTTGATGTCAAAGCATAGGTTTTGGGGTCAAATAGTCTTATAGAGATAGAAAATCACTCTTCAGAGCAACCCTTCCACCATTTTCCAAAATGATGGTTCTATAATGATGTGTTTAAGCCATCATATTGGTAATTTAATATTGTTTTTGTTTCAAGTTTTCCGTTGATTCAAATTCGTAAATATGAGCGAATCAGGTAGTAGCTGAGTATCTTTACCTCCTGACAGAGTGTTGCTAACTACAAAATCTGAGGACTCCTTCAGCAAACAAAAGCTAACATCAACTGCAGCTGGACAGAAGAGGGTTTGACATGCTGCAGAAATACGGCAAGACGAAGTTCACAAAAGAATGAAACTGATGGGTGAAGAGGATCAAATATTTTATCATTGTAAAAGTACTATAAGTTGCATAAAATGGAAAACAGCCTGGAAAATATTAATCAAAACAATAGCAGGAACCAGTGAATCTCAACAAGAAACTGAGTCTTCTGAGAAAGCAACGACAACCATACCCAATGCCCAGCCACTTAGAAGATTGATGGCTACCCCTTGTCCACCTCCAACAACTGATCAGAAAGCGGAGGATCTCCAAGGTGTTATCTGTGGTTTAGCCAGAACGGGGGCCAAAGGGATTGATGAAAGAACAAAGTACAGATTATATGAGTTTCAAAGGGCAAACATGTTTTTATCTGTAGCTAGTTTCTTCCAAGAAGAGGTTTTCAGCCGAGTAGCTGATCTAAAAAGTGAGGTGAAGAAATTTGCAGCAGATTTGTATGCCCACCCAAACAGCATGCATTTATACATTAAAAATATGAATGTACAATGAGGTCCCAGCGACAACATAACTGCCAGCCTTCAGTTAATTTTGCAGTTTTTTAAAAAGCAAATTAATTTTTAAACCCACTTGATTGCTGGCTTTGGGTTCACACTCAGTGAGATCAGAGAAATAATGATCAACACTGATGAAACTGTATTGATCCATAATAATTAAATTAACATTTTTCTGGTGTGAATGTACAATAACAGAATTCGTTTTTGTCAGTCTAACAAAAAAGAGTGAGCCACTTATGGTGTTCTCAGCAGATTTGACTCCTGAAGTTCTTGCTGCCAAAATAAGATCATAGGATGCAGTAAAATAAGAAGTAACCATTTTAAGAAACATTCTGAAAGATTTAGATTTTGGACTTAATGACAAATTTTGTGATGCCTATGAAGGTCCGCAAATACTGGGAGTCAACAAAAATGCCTGATGATGTCTTTACATTTTTTACTTCAGTGTTTAATACCAGCAAAGCAAAACTGTTACAAACTAAAGTTCGTGTTTTTGGAACAGAGGCCAACAACATTGATGATGGCTTTGGAGATATAAGCAAAGAAGTGGAAGACAATCCCATGAACCGACTGGTTTATGCTGTGTAAATGTACAGTCTTTTCCAAATCATGTTTTATTAATTACATCACTGCAAAAGAAAACGTTGATTACTGCCCACGCAATCTATGACAAGAGCAAAAGTAGAGAGCTAATCACTTCAATGAATAGGATTGGTGTATCAACAAGCTATAATGACATAGTATAGAGCAGGAACTTGTTAACAGCTCATGCTGTAAAATCATGCGAATCCGACAGCACGCCACTTCCAAGTCACTTTACCAGGAAAAGATTTACAATTGCTTCTCTTGATAATTTAGATTTTGAAGGCAGCTCTTCTTTGTCTGGAACATCCAGCAAAAATGATACTTTCATGGTTCTTTTTCAAGACTGTACAAATGAAGTCACTGCTGGAAAACAAGCTGTTTCAGCTGTAACCATAAATAAACGAAGCTGTAAACGTATAACTCAACTGCCTTGCCATTGTGTGCAGATTCACTAAACACGCGTGTAACAAGAGGGAGAGAGAGGACTAGTTAGCTAGTCCGAGTCCCCGAGGGTTTATATGTGATTAAACAAAGAGGACTATCTTAAGTTGACCAAAGTGTTACAGTACTCAAATTAGTTCTGTCACGGGCACCTTGTTGGTGTATTCATGAAGCCCTCACCCACCAACCTAGTTGGTGGCATGCTTCATCATCGGGCCCACCCAGTGACACCTAGTATGTCCCGGGTGTGCTACGACGCCTGATTACAGCGGAGCTGGTATATTGCTGAGATTGCAGTGAGGTTGGGTGAGTTGTGATTTAACCCCTTCCATGCTGGGCCGTTTCCGCCGCTGTGCGGTAAACAAAAGAACAGGGCGGGGCCGTGACGAACCCCAGCCGTCATCAGCACACGAGCGCCGCAGAGAGTGACGTCTGGGGTTCGTCACCAGCATGGAAGGGGTTAAAACGGCTTGGTGGTGGTCCCAGTACCCGAGGGTAAATTAAATTTTAATAACTGGGCCGTCACCAGCGGTTAAAAGTAAGGCTACAGGACGCGTGAGGGTGGCGAGTTACTGCCCCCTGCGACCTTCAGATGGTCGACATGTTTCAGCCAGTGCCTTAGAATATTCTGGCTTTCCACAGGACCATTTTTTAAAAAGGTGTGGTGAAATAAAACAGACTATGTTTTGTCGTACAGACTATGTGATACACTCACTAAGGCGTTTTTCTATATGTGAGAGGGGGATTCCCTTCTCATGCATACCTGTACAAACAAACATTAAGAACAAGGACAAAACATTTACAGAGAGAGTCAGTAGTCAATTTAGACATATGGTCAACAATGCTTAGGTGTATGGGGGAGGAGCTACGCGGGCATCCAAGATGGTCGCGTGAGCAGAGAGCTCCCAAGACCCGCGCCGCCCTTCTTTATCTATCCTGCAGATATCCTGGTCACTTCGACGGGCTTTTGGAGTGCTACTCTCACTGATGCTGTCGATCCTTTTTTGGTCGAAATCGGACCTCGGGGACCATTTCTCTATTGTCTCCAACTTTCTGGCCTAACCCCAGACGCAACCGGGGTCTCAACTGCCTATTATGGCCGAGACGTAATGCAACAACAACGGCTGCCTGACATCTGGCCCACCGGTGGTGTGCCACTTTCACTTTCGGTTTCCGGCCCTCTCGTCTCTGACTCCTTGGGACCTCCTACTTTGTCACGGCCTGCCACTCTCACGGCGGACGCTTTCCTTCTTCTGGGCTGGCAAGGAGACCAGTGGCATCCTCTTGTAAAACTACTCTTTCGAGTTTTGGGACTTGTCACCGTCCCGCTGCACTTGGGTGTCTCCGGCCGACGCTGAATGCGACATGGCAACGAAACCTGAGGCTGAGAAACGCAGGAAGACTGTTACTCGGGGGTGGGTCGATCCAGTCCAATATGATCGAGCGCTACACCCAGCCGAGAGGCTCCCCAGGTGTCACCAGTGTTGGCTCGGAAGACCCGAGGACCGACATGTCGTCTTCCTCTGAGGTGTCTCTTCAAGACCTTTTGGCCGCCATTTCTGGACTCAAGGCCGATATGAGTCAGCAATACGAAGCCATAGTGTCCAAGATAGACACGGTGGCGGTGGATGTTACTCTTATTCGAGCCGACCTGGCCAAGACGAACGAGAGGGTGAAGGCATTGGACTTAAAGGCATCGAGTTTGGTGACGGACATGGCGGAGGCGCAATCCGAGATAGGGAATCTGCGTTCCTCACACGACCTCTTGCTTAAACGCATGGAAGACTACGACAATAGGGCCAGGCGGAACAACATACGCTTGGTCGGAGTGCCGGAAACCAATGATGCTGCCTCGATCGATCAACTGGTCGAGGAACTTATTGTCGCTAAACTCGCTCCTGCAGGACTCAGCAAGTTCTTTGCCGTTGAGCACGCCTATCGCTTCCTAGGAGGTCAGGTGAAGCCAGGAGGCCTGCCGAGGCCTATCATCGCTAGACTGTTTCACTATCGGGACAGAGACGCTATCCTACAGGCCGCTCGTAAACACGGCCCGTTGAAGTACGATAATAACTCTGTCTCTATCTATCCTGATTTCACTCCCCAAGTGCAACGACAACGATCTGGGTTCCTCGGAGAGAAGCGTCGTCTCAGAGATCTGGGACTGAAATACGCCATGCTGTTTCCAGCTCGTTTGCGGATTGAGTTCAGAGAACGAGCTTATTTTTTCGATCAGCCGGACCGTGCTAGTGACTGGTTGGACTCGTTGCCGAAAGAGGACACTGAGAGCGGAGGCCCTGGTGGTGCGGAAGGTGGTGCAATGGCCCAGGTTTAACGTGGGCCCCCTGGGGTCCGACTTGAGACTATGAACACTGTAGAGTAACTTTATTGTGTGCTTTATGATTATGCCCGTGGTGGTGCGGGTGCGGGTGATTTCTCCCTTCCTCCTCGGGGGGTTCTTTGTGTAGATCAGATGGGGCGACAGGCACACTGCAGTTTGGGGTGGCTTTTTAGTCAGCAGGGGTGCAGGGTGGGGGGCGTTGTAACAGGTTCTTGGTTGGGGGGTGGTTTTCGGGGACTTGGTTGTGTTTCATGTTTTTTGTTATTTTCCCTTTTTCATGGTATGTCACTGATTGCAAATATTCTGGATTTGTGGTTGTGGGGGGGGGTTGGATCGGGTCGCTTTCTCTGGGATGGGGGGGTGAGATGCAGGTTCTTTCTTGGAACGTCAACGGTTTGGGTGATAGAATTAAACGTGGCATTGTGTTACAGTTTCTGAGGCGCCATGCCCCTGATGTTGTCTTCCTTCAAGAGACGCACTTGATCGGTAATGCCTGTAAAGCTCTTGACCGTCGGGGCTATCGACTTGTCGCCCACGCTGGTTTCACCTCCGGGTCCCGGGGAGTGGGTATAATGGTGAAATCCTCCCTTGCTCTTGAGATTGATGATGTTACCCTGGATAATCGGGGGCGGTATGCTGCTGTCTCCGGGAGATGGGAGGGTAAGCCAATTGTATTAGTGGCTGTGTATATTCCCCCGGGACTGCAGGCTACCACTTACGCCAATCTTGGCAAGACTCTTCTTGGTCTCCCTGATGGTCTGCTGGTCATGGGCGGAGATTTTAACTCTGTTATGTCCGGTGAATGTGATCGGCTGCCCCCTAGAGTTTTGCCTCAATCCCAGATGTGGCTCAGTGAGATGGCCGAGACTTTTGGTCTGGTGGATGTTTGGCGTTCGCTACACCCTACCCTGATGCAGTATACCTTCCACTCTGGTGCACATGGTAGCCTCTCTCGTATAGATTACTTCTTTATGCTGGCTTCTACTCTATCCTTGGTCCGGGAGGTTCGTCATCTCCCCCGGGGCATCTCGGACCATTCCCCCTTGATGATTAAGATTTCTGTGGGTGGTCTGCTTGGTAACAGAGTTCCCCCTGTTCCCCCCTGGCATTTCCGGAATCCCCGGCTCCGCTCAGATATGGTGAAGGCTATTGACTGTTACTTTGATGAAAATGTGGGTTCGGTCACCTCCCCTACGGTTCTCTGGGAGGCCTTTAAAACTGTTATTCGGGGATCTGCACTTTCTCTCATTGCGGCTGAGCGGAGGACTAAGAGGGAGGCCGTTCTGGCCCTTGAGACTGAAATCACGGCGCTTGAAAGTGGGCTGGGTGGGGACGACACGCCTGCGCTGTTACACACTCTGGAACTGAAACAGGCAGATTACAAGGCTTGTGTTACCGATACTGCTAAGTTGATGCGAGCGAATCAATTGGGCCGGCTGTATGATGTGGGTGATAAGGCCAGCAAACTCCTGGCATGGCTGGATAAATCTGAGAGAGCGAGTCGTGTTGTGCCTGTCATTGTTCGCGAATCTGGTGAGAGTGTGTCTGATCCCGGCGAGATTGTTGACTGCTTTGTTGACCACTTCCGGAAGGTTTATACCCCGGTGAGTGATCGTGATGAGGCTGATTCCAGGCTGTTGTTGCGTGATATAGCTCTTCCTGCTGTCTCGGAAGAAGAGGTCCTTGCTCTGGAGGCTCCCTTTACGGTGGATGAGATCGCCCTTGCCATCCGATCTTTATGTTCAGGTAAGGCGATGGGCCCAAATGGTTTGCCCATTGAACTTTACAAACTTTGCCCGGACAAGATGGCCGCCCATCTGCGCAACATGTTTCTTGATGCATCCGAGGCTGGGATCCTTTCACTCGAACAGCGCCTAGCTACTATAGTGGTCATTTATAAGGATGGCAAGCCCCGTGATCGCTGCACCTCCTACCGCCCCATTTCTCTGCTAAACGCGGAACCTAAAATCCTCGCCAAGGTTCTGGCCAATCGGCTGTTAAAGGTGATCTGTGACTTGATCCATCCGGATCAATCCGGTTTCATACCGCACAGAAACACGGCCCTTAACCTGCGTAGGCTTCATGGTGTTCTCGCGAGAGCTACAACTCTCACGGAGCCTGCGGTGGTGGTCTCTCTAGACGCTACTATGGCTTTCGACACCATCGAATGGCCCTATCTATGGGCGGCCCTCTCCAAGTTTGGCTTTGGTCCTAACTTTATTGCCTGGATCAGGCTCCTCTATGAACAACCACTGGCTCAGGTTGTGGTGAATGGTAGATGCTCTGGCCCCTTCTCGTTAGGCCGCGGCACCCGTCAGGGCTGTCCGCTTTCCCCGCTCTTATTCGCACTGGCGCTTGAACCCCTTGCGGCGTGGCTTCGGTGGGAACCCTCGATTAAAGGGATCCGGTGGGCGCCAGATCTAGAGGATCGCGTCTCATTGTATGCTGACTATATCCTTCTTTATTTCACTTCCCCTCAAAAGTCCTTGAACGTCCTCTTCGACCTTCTTACATCCTTCGGTAAGAACTCTGGATTGGTCATCAACTGGACCAAGTCCTGTGTTTATGTCATAGCTGGGGTTCTACCGCCTTTGCCTCGCAGGTTCCCAATTTTGGTGACTGCGGACGGCTTCAAATATTTGGGGATCTATGTCTCTATGGTCTCCTCAGTCCGCTATGAGCGAAACTTATACGCTCCGCTCTGCCGACTCAAACAAGATGTGAGACGGTGGCGTGAACTGCCTTGATCCCCATTGGGCCGAGCGGCGCTCTTTAAAATGATGTCGCTCCCCCGATTTCTCTACGCCTTGCAGAATTTCTTTGACCCAGTTCCCGCTCGCTACTTTCGCGAGGTTGAGAGTCTACAGCGACAACTGATCTGGGATGGTCGTGCCCGTATTGCGCTGTCCAAGCTCACCCTTTCCTGGTACGATGGTGGCATTGCTCTGCCAGATATTAGACGTTATTATTGGGCCTCGCACCTGAGTGCTATTAATCACGCAACGTACTCATCGGAACCCTCTCCCGCCTTTGCCTTGGATACATTTTTATTGCCTGGTGGCAATTTTAATAGGGCTTTGTATTCGAAGTCACCAATCCGTCTCCTTACGGGTCCTACGAAGTGTGCAGTGCGGGCCTGGAGGGATGCAACTGTGGCGACTGGCTGGGGTGGCAAGCTGACGCGTATGACGCCGCTGTATGATTCGGATCGATTGGGCAACCTTTGGAAGACGAAAGGGTTTGATAAGTGGGACATGATTGGAATAAGTAAGGTGGAGGATCTCTGGGCACGGGGCGCTGTGAAGTCCTTTGCAGTCCTGAAACTGGAATACCGGCTTGATGACAAGGAGCACTTCCGATATATGCAGGTTCGACACTCCTTGTCCTCCGTCTTTCCCCCCGGTACCGATATTCCGCAATCCTCCCCTCTGGAGGACCGTGTCCTGGACGGCCCTGTCCCCGATAGCACGATTTCCTTAATATATAAGAAGCTCATAAACAACAAGGCTGACCAGCTGGAGAAACTTCGTGCTTCTTGGACAGCTGACGGGCTTGAACTAGACGATGAGGACTGGCAATCCGCTGTGTCCTCCCCGAAGGAGGTGGCTATTCCGGCTCGACTTCGTTTTGTCCAGCTGAAGATCCTCCACCGTGTGTATGTGACTGGTATGCATCTGGTGCAAATGGGATTAGTAACGGATGGACTATGTAGGCGTGGGTGCGGTATGGATGGTACTTTTCTCCATGTTTTGTGGGAATATCCGATGGTCTCGGCCTTCTGGTCTAGAGTCCACGATGTGATGGGACGTGTTACCGGAGTCCCTCTCCTTCCTGAAGCACGACGTTGCCTGCTCAATGTGTGGGAGCCTTCGGACTGTACTGATGCTCAGACTCTTTGGGTCACTCTGGGCAATATGGTTGCGAAGAGGGATATAGCTCAGCTCTGGGGCTCCGCCAGACCACCGCTACTCAGTGCATGGAAGGAGAACATGGACTGGTGCATGTTTCGTGAAAAAACGGTATATGAGGCACGGGGCGTCCCAAGAAATGGTCCAGAGTCTGGGCTCAGTGGAATTCGTACCGCGGAGATATTTGCTCCCCTCCACTTGATTACGAGGCTCCTCTCCCTTCCTCCCCATGATTGATGTTCCGTTTCCTGTTTTCCGCATTATCTGTGTTTTTTCTTCCTTCATGCTCGCCCCCCCTTGCCAGATGTGCTCCTTTATACACTTATTCCTTTTTCCCTTTTCCCCCCCTCCTATGACCCTTGCCAGTATGATACCATGTGTTTGTGTGTTGTTGTTTTTCTTCGACAAAATCATAAAATTAAACCTTTTTTATCCTTTTGATATGGTTTTATGTTCCACACGGTAATGTACGCTCAGAGACTGCTTTAACGGCATACTGTCCCCTTTTCCCCCTTTTTTATCCTTTCGTTACATGTCATAGCGGCCGGCCCCGAGGGGTTGTAGGCAGACGCTGTGTAATGTGCATTTCACAAATAAAGGTTTAAAAAAAAAAAAAAAACAATGCTTAGGTGGCCGGATATATAGTGCAAGGTGAGAGAACTATAGTCGGCTAGGTGTGATGGTACTGGTGGTGCGAACAGAGTGAAAATACGCGACTAATTAGGAGCGTGGTGTGGCTAAAACACGAAAATCACACTGAAAGGAGTTGACTTAGTGTGGCAGGGCGCAAGAAAATTGTTCTTACGGTTTGGGTTATTAGCCAAGGCTTCCTGGAGGGAAGCGGTAAGGGGATGACCCTATGGGAGAAAAAGAGATAGGCTGTAGGGGTTAGGGACCTGTGAGGAAAGAAGCGCTTACAATTGCTGCTCTTGATAATTTAGATTTTGAAGGCAGCTCTTCTTTTTCTGGAACATCCAGCAAAAATGATACTTTCATGGTTCTTTGTCAAGACTGTACAAATGAAGTCACTGCTGGAAAACAAGCTGTTTCAGCTGTAACCATAAATAAACGAAGCTGTAAACGTATAACCTAACTTCCTTGCCATTGTGTGCAGATTTACTACACAGCATCAACACGTCCCAGTCTAACAGAAAGTTTCAAAGTGGCTGAGGACATGGATCTTCTCCTACCTAATGCTGCGGTTCACAAAGCTGATTTAACTGAATTTGTCATGTCGCTTATTCGGGGCAGACTCCTTTGCGAACTGGAATTCATGCTCTGATCTCCCAGAATACCACACCAGTGAAGACCGTTAGGGTTTTACCAGTGATACCATCTCCAGTCACAAACTGCACAACAGTACACACAGCTCTAAAAAAATTCAAAAATGTATGTGCTCAGCTTGAAGACCAGACTATCCTGCCAATTTTTCTGCAATGAATCTGTTTTCTCTACTGTAGCTGACATTTTTATGTGCAATCCAGTAGAATTTGTTGATCTTTATCCAATGATGGCCATTGTTCACTCAACAAAAGCTGCATTGCGGTGTGGAGGAAGCTACCTCACTGGATGTGGCACAGAGGGTGCACTATTGAGGCTGAAATCTATGGAAGCCAAATTGCTCAGTCAGAACTTATTGTGCTCATTCGTTACAAGGTATGCTCATCATATCTGAGGCTATAGAAACATTGTGTTGGAATGCTTTCTGGAACAAGAATGACAAATTAGGTTTTGCATATCTTATCTCAGAAGTGAACAAGTGCATTTCATTCAAAAGACATAATGCAAAGTCAGGCAATGTTCAATACACTAAGTTCAAAAGCAGAAAGCCTGAAAACCAAGTTTGTAGAGTTTGTCAAAGAAAGTGAAGAAAAATCTGAACTTTGCAAGTACTGGGGAAATGTTTTATGCGTGACGGCTCTAGTGAAAACCTTGGAGCGAGCTGATCGGAGAGGTGATTGGGATTTGCATGTGAAGACTGTGGAGTCACTGATTACTGTGTTTCATGTATTTGATTGCATAAACTACCTAAGATATGGGTCCTAGGATTTGGAAAGAGTGAATAAGCTAGAGGTGGAAATACATACTTCGATAGAAAATTCATCCAAAGACGTTTTGTGGTGAAAGACGGAGAGGTAAGGTTTAATGCTGTGGCTCCAGATATGAAACTGGAACAGACGATCCAGAGATCACAGAAAAGCTCCAAGGGAATTGTTGGTCAGACACATAAAAGTGAATATGTTGCTCAATGACAGCTATTTTACCATGAAGCCTTTTCTATTTACAATGTTTTCAGATAGATGACAAATTCGAAATGAATGTATCATTGTGAAACTGTTCGGTACCATATACTTGTGGAAAAGAGAGGGGGGATGCTTAAATACGTGTTAACAGTCTTCTTCATTTAATGCAGCAGCAAGGAAACTCCTTAGAAATGACTCAGCCTTTGCAACTATACAACTTTGTGACCAAACAATATGTGCATAACAAAATAAAGACATGTGTACTAGATGTCCTGGAACACAGGTTGAAACTATACACAGAACTGAAGCAGGAAAGATTTGTATTGAAAGAGAAAAATATGTTTGACATAATCACTAAAGCTAAACTTCCATGCATTAATTGCCATTGTAAGAGCTTCGTCCAACCAGCCACTACAAAACAGGTTACAAAAAAACATCTTTCACAAGCATATAGAGAGATGGATGTAGCAAAAGGAAGGGATAAATTTATCAAGGACATTCTGTCACATGATCTTCTTCCACCAAACACATTATTTGATGGAAATGCTGCAACCAAATCAGTGATGCACAAACTCCAAAAAACAACTTTCACCTGAAGAATTATAAATTCAAAAAGGTGTCCTCATTAACACCTTAGCTGCTTTGGAACGTCCAGCTCCAGTGCGGAACGTTCCATTGCGCAGGTGCAGCTGGAACGTCCAACGGCCGACGGCAGCACTCCCGAGGTAGTGGTGCCGTCGGCCGTTGGTATAGGCGCAGCACTTAAGAGGTTAAAAAATGCTGTTGTTGTGGTCTACATGCCACAATTGTGATTGGTCAAGATTTCATCCATGCAAAACTTCAGAGAGATCATTCTGACTGTTCTACAGATATTAAAGTCAGTGTGTGCCTTACGAGAACTGCACATTGTCTTTCACAGTTTTTATGAAGTATCTGTCATAGAATGATGAGAGAATCATTTGAATGCCCACAAGTGGAACAATTGACCTTGCCACTTATATAAATACTCTTGTCAGACCTATATCATTTTACTAGTAGCAGGCAAAGGGCTCAACAATAGGGTTATTCCACAATGATCAGTCTTTCCATACAAAGTTATGCAAAACATAATACATTTTATTCATATATTTTTTTCATTTTGTGCATATTGATGGTTTTATAATTTTTGAGAATTTTTCTTTTTATAAACAATTCGACACCTATAAATGTGCAACTTGATAAATTCAGGGCATCTACATCAAACAAGATGAACTTGGAGATGTCAACTTGACAAAACATTGCTGAGGTTTCTGTGAACACTGAATTTCCAATTATTGCAAGTGGAATGATGGTTGATGAGGAGTTGGTGCCTGCAGAGATATATTCATAAAGTCCAGGCCATGTTGTTCAAGAACTTAACAGCAAATTGGAGGAAGCTAACCTCTGTGTTTTGTCACATGTTGAGTGGGATGTTTGTTTGAAATGGTTCCAATAGAGTCATTGTATGGTCAAATGACACAGATGTTACTATTGTGCCACTTAGATTTGTTGCAATGTTCATAAGTCTAGGATCTCAGAGTTATGAATATGTTATAGAACAGGCGAGAAAAGACGCTTAATCCTGCTTCATAATCTGTAGAAGAAACTTGGCCAGAGATGCCCAGTGTTCTTAACAAGGCAGATATTCTTAAGGGTGATGACACTATGAGCAAAATTGGGACAAAGATTGGAGCTTTATCTGCTGAACCTGTGAAGTTTCTAAAAGGATTTGCTGAGACATTATAAGAATATTACTTCAAAGACATGGAATAATACCTTGTGCATATGTGGAAAACGAGTTCTGACTGTCACACATTTGACAATCTCCGGTACAATGAGTTCAAGAGATCAGTCCTCCTAAGCTACCTTCCACCAATGTCACATTCTGTGCATGGACACAATAAAAGAGTGTTCTGCCTGATCAGAAGATGTGTTAATGTTTTGGATCATGCATATATAGAGAAATACCCATATGGATTTTGTTGGGAAGATATTGATTGGGTGTTGAGACATACGAAATTTCTAAAGCCTCTACCCACAGAACTTGCACATGCAGGTATGTCCAAACCTCTGCTACAAACAGATGTCCCTGTTGATATGCTCTTCTCAAATGCTCACAATTCTGCAAATGTATCAAGAGAGATTGTTGAAACAAATAAATAAAGTGAACTATGAAAATGTGCCTAAAACAGGAGTGATAAACATTATTTTTTTCTTATTCAGATCATAAACATTGCTTGATGTATACATAAAAGGATTAGAAAACATTATTATATGTTTCATTACTATATATGCCTCTTGGTCCTCTATTATAGCTGTCATTTTGAAAAATGGCAAAAGGGTTGCTCTGAGGAGTTATTTTCCGTCTATATAAGACTACCTTACCCCCAGGACCTATGTTTGGACACCAAAATGAAGTATATAGGTCTTTTGGGTCCTGAAATATTACATCATTACTGCAACACATCCGCCATTTTAAAAAATTTCGTCCAGAAAAATTCAGACCTGATCAGCAATGTCTACCCAAGCTAAATTGCTTCTCTAATGATCCAAAAGTACTAATAAAATCTCTGGCCAACAATTTTTTAAGGAGGTTTATGAGAGGACCGAGATTATCAGTGGAGTGGCTAAAGTTCTGGCCTGGTTCCGATATATACGTAAGGAACGGGTGCTTGAGAGTATACTGGGCTGAGAAGAGTTGAATGTTTGCTCCAAACACCCAGGTGGTCATCTCACCTACTGAACATACACTGAAGTATGGGCCTTTAATTAACAGCTAGAGTGTTTCATACGCATTACAGTACACGGTGTGCTGCGCTAACAGTATATGTATAGCATCTGTATGCAATTAATGTGTCCTCTAGACAGGGCCGGACTTTAGCATGGGTGAGCTGGGCCGAGGCCCAGGGCGCCAATTTTCTGTGAGGCCCGTGGGGCTGTGTGCATTAAAGTTATGCCTAGAGGTGCGCCCTTCTCATCTTGCTCCAGTCTTGTCCTAGTCCCTGCCTGTTTATTACTGTCTGGTTTGCCAGTTTAAAGTGGTTTTAGCCCTTGAAAATCATATCGTGGGCTATGTTTTAAACAACCTTTTAGCCCCCTTCCTTGCCCTGCTATCACCCCCTGACCCCTGCTAACACACATCAACAAAACCATCATCTGAGTGAGGCAGTTAAACTATCAGTGATTTACGTGAGCTGGGAGAGGTACAGGATGTTTGCTCTTAGGGGCCAACCCTTGCTCATCCAGGTACTGATCACTGAACACAAAAGGGACCCCCTGCTGCCTCAGTTAATTCACTACCATCAGCAAGGGCGCCACAATTCTCTCCTCCCATGCCCAGGGCGCTATTTTAGCAAAGGGCACAGCTCTGCCTCCAGGCACCTCCTTGTGCTGTGCAAAACAAATATGAGCCTGCATTACCGCTGCGCTGCTTTCCATATTGCCAGTATTTCTATATATCTGTACATTAACTGCACCACTTCCTTTACATTTCTGTTGCTGCCTTTTAAATGCAGTGCTCTGGTAGAAGCAAATGTTCTTGCTTATGTTTGTACATTTTTGAGAACATGTGTTTCCCTGTTTGCACATCATTCCTTAAGATGCCAGCATAAATGTGTTCATGTCCCACCCCCCCTACCCCCACAAAAAAAATTGTCTGTAAGCACCAGATGGTTTTTAACGTCCATTTTTTCCCTGTCTACAAAATGCCGCTGATGACACTGTGAAGAGTACTCTTTCCACTCAAATGACCATTTGCTTCCGGAGCGGTGCGGGCAAGTACGAGTGTACATTTCTTCCCTGAAAACCTCTGAGTGCTGATGCTGTTGCCGCTGCGCAAGATGGATAAAGAAAACACTGGCCAAGTCAATAGATCGCAGATAGGCAAGACCTATTGTACTTGCCAATGCTTGTTACATTATAATCCCCCACTCTCAGACCTGACCTATGTAATCTCTCCCACTTATTTCCAAACAATATCCAACCATTGCCCATGCGGTTATGATGTGTAGGCTTTCTTCGAGCTATTACGTAGGTAGCATCTAGACCTCCTCCTTCCAGCTGGTGCACATGTACTGCCAGTACCATGTCCTTCCAGCTGTTATCAATATTTGACCTCTTCTCGTTTTTCCACCAGCTGCTTATGTGTCTCTTCTTTCCAACAGAAACCAATGTATTTACTACACTCTTATCTTTCCAAATGTTACCAATTTATCATCTGCACTCATTCTTTTCAGATGGTCCTCGTCTTTTTTTCCATATTTTCTCCCTATCCATTTCCAGGAACACCTGCACAGTTCATACAGGCATTGCCAAATATGGTAGCGGAACAAACTATGGCGAAGGTGAAGTATATCGTTTTAGGATATCTCAATTTACACTTTGAAGATACCAAGTGTACCAATACAACCAACCATACATGACCTGGAGGCCATTCAGCTCACTCAGAGAGTGTTCCTGCCCTCACACTAAAAGGGGCACCTTCTTGATCCCATTTTCTCAAACATATCTGAGTTAAGACCAGCAACTCCTCTCCCTCTATGCTGGTCAGATTACTACATGGTCCCTTTCTACCTCAGTAAGGTAGGAACCAAAACCCACTCAAAATCGGCAACCTAGGCCCGGTGGAAGAGGGGCAAAATTAGATGTAATTCACAACAAGCATTTGCAATGCAATAGGTCTCGCATTAGGAAAGTTTGAGCTATTGGTATGGTAAATGACAAATTGTGTGTTTATGTGTTGGTTTTGAAAATAGCGAAATTAGTGGCTTTGTCATATACAATGCCAATAGTTTTAACTTTCGCAAATGTGACAACTATAGCATTTGTAACGCAATATGTGTTATATTTACATGACTTAGATGTATTGATATTACAAATAACAATGGCTTGTAATTTTTGTAATAATTATTACTTAAAAAAAGTTCTTGTAATTTGTAATGACAATAGCTTAAACTTTTGTAAATAACTTTTGTGAAGATTATGTTCATTGTATTTTATTATGAAGAAGATCCAAGAACAGAAGTGAAATATTAACATCTTTTTGTGACATTTGTAATAAAGCTTGAAACATTGAGCGAACATATTTGAACCAGTTGTTGTTGAATGATTGCACAGATGCTGTGGTGGCGCTGAGTGAGGTTGTGGTGGCGATGAGTGATGCTGTAGTGTTCAGTGATGCTGTGGTAGAGCATAGTGATGTTGTGGTGCCCATGAGTGATGTTGTGGTGCCCCTGAGTGATGCTGTGGTGGTGCTGAGTGATGCTGTGGTGATGCAATAGATAGATAGAGTGAGTGCGATAGATAGATAGAGGGAGGCCGATAGATAGAGTGAGGGCGATACATAGATAGATAGAGTGAGTATGATACATAGATAGATAGAGGGCGATACATAGATACATAGTTTGATATATAGATAGATAGATAGATAGATAGATAGATAGATAGATAGATAGATAGATAGATAGATAGATAGATAGATAGATAGATAGATAGATAGATAGATAGATAGATAGATAGATAGATAGATAGATAGATAGATAGATAGATAGATAGAGTGAGGCCGATAGATAGATAGATAGATAGATAGATAGATAGATAGATAGATAGATAGATAGATAGATAGATAGATAGATAGATAGATAGATAGATAGATAGATAGATAGATAGATAGATAGATAGATAGAGTGAGGGCGTTACATAGATAGAGTGAGGGCGATAGATAGATAGATAGAGTGAGGGCGATACATAGATAGAGTGAGGCCGATAGATAGATAGATAGATAGATAGATAGATAGATAGATAGATAGATAGATAGATAGATAGATAGATAGATAGATAGATAGATAGATAGATAGATAGATAGATAGATAGATAGATAGATAGATAGATAGATAGATAGAGTGAGGCCGATAGATAGATAGATAGAGTGAGGCCGATAGATAGATAGAGTGAGGCCGATAGATAGATAGATAGAGTGAGGTCGATAGATAGATAGATAGAGTGAGGCCGATAGATAGATAGAGTGAGGCCGATAGATAGATAGATAGATAGAGTGAGGCCGATAGATAGATAGAGTGAGGCCGATAGATAGATAGAGTGAGGTCGATAGATAGATAGATAGATAGATAGAGTGAGGGCGTTATATAGATAGAGTGAGGCCGATAGATAGATAGATAGAGTGAGGTCGATAGATAGATAGATAGAGTGAGGTCGATAGATAGATAGATAGAGTGAGGCCGATAGATAGATAGAGTGAGGCCGATAGATAGATAGATAGAGTGAGGCCGATAGATAGATAGAGTGAGGCCGATAGATAGATAGAGTGAGGTCGATAGATAGATAGATAGATAGATAGATAGATAGATAGATAGATAGATAGATAGATAGATAGATAGATAGATAGATAGATAGATAGATAGATAGATAGATAGATAGATAGATAGATAGATGCCGATAGATAGAGGCCGATAGATAGATAGATAGATAGAGTGAGGCCGATAGATAGATAGAGTGAGGCCGATAGATAGATAGATAGAGTGAGGTCGATAGATAGATAGATAGAGTGAGGCCGATAGATAGATAGAGTGAGGCCGATAGATAGATAGATAGATAGATAGATAGATAGAGTGAGGCCGATAGATAGATAGATAGATAGATAGATAGATAGATAGATAGATAGATAGATAGAGTGAGGCCGATAGATAGATAGATAGATAGAGTGAGGCCGATAAATAGATAGAGTGAGGCCGATAGAGTGAGGTCGATAGATAGAGTGAGGGCGATAGATAGATAGATAGATAGATAGATAGATAGATAGATAGATAGATAGACAGACAGACAGACAGACAGACAGACAGACAGACAGATAGATAGATAGATAGATAGATAGATAGATAGATAGATAGATAGATAGATAGATAGATAGATAGATAGATAGATAGATAGATAGATAGATAGATAGATAGATAGATAGATAGATAGATAGATAGATAGATAGATAGATAGATAGATAGATAGATAGATAGAGTGAGGCCGATAGATAGATAGAGTGAGGCCGATAGATAGATAGATAGATAGATAGATAGATAGATAGATAGATAGATAGATAGATAGATAGATAGATAGATAGATAGATAGATAGATAGATAGATAGATAGATAGATAGATAGATAGATAGATAGATAGATAGATAGATAGATAGATAGATAGATAGATAGAGTGAGGGCGTTACATAGATAGAGTGAGGGCGATAGATAGATAGATAGATAGAGTGAGGGCGATACATAGATAGAGTGAGGCCGATAGATAGATAGATAGATAGATAGATAGATAGATAGATAGATAGATAGATAGATAGATAGATAGATAGATAGATAGATAGATAGATAGATAGATAGATAGATAGATAGATAGATAGAGTGAGGCCGATAGATAGATAGATAGAGTGAGGCCGATAGATAGATAGAGTGAGGCCGATAGATAGATAGATAGAGTGAGGTCGATAGATAGATAGATAGAGTGAGGCCGATAGATAGATAGAGTGAGGCTGATAGATAGATAGATAGATAGAGTGAGGCCGATAGATAGATAGAGTGAGGCCGATAGATAGATAGAGTGAGGTCGATAGATAGATAGATAGATAGATAGAGTGAGGGCGTTATATAGATAGAGTGAGGCCGATAGATAGATAGATAGAGTGAGGTCGATAGATAGATAGATAGAGTGAGGTCGATAGATAGATAGATAGAGTGAGGCCGATAGATAGATAGAGTGAGGCCGATAGATAGATAGATAGAGTGAGGCCGATAGATAGATAGAGTGAGGCCGATAGATAGATAGAGTGAGGTCGATAGATAGATAGATAGATAGATAGATAGATAGATAGATAGATAGATAGATAGATAGATAGATAGATAGATAGATAGATAGATAGATAGATAGATAGATAGAGGCCGATAGATAGAGTGAGGTAGATAGATAGATAGATAGATAGATAGATAGATAGATAGATAGATAGATAGATAGATAGATAGATAGATAGATAGATAGATAGATAGATAGATAGATAGATAGATAGATAGATAGATAGATAGATAGATAGAGTGAGGCTGATAAATAGATAGAGTGAGGCCGATAGATAGATAGATAGATAGATAGATAGATAGATAGATAGATAGATAGATAGAGTGAGGGCGTTACATAGATAGAGTGAGGGCGAAAGATAGATAGATAGAGTGAGGGCGATACATAGATAGAGTGAGGTAGATAGATAGATAGATAGATAGATAGATAGATAGATAGATAGATAGATAGATAGATAGATAGATAGATAGATAGATAGATAGATAGATAGATAGATAGATAGATAGATAGATAGATAGATAGATAGATAGATAGATAGATAGATAGATAGATAGATAGAGGCCGATAGATAGATAGATAGATAGAGTGAGGCCGATAGATAGATAGAGTGAGGCCGATAGATAGATAGATAGAGTGAGGTCGATAGATAGATAGATAGAGTGAGGCCGATAGATAGATAGAGTGAGGCCGATAGATAGATAGATAGAGTGAGGCCGATAGATAGATAGAGTGAGGCCGATAGATAGATAGAGTGAGGTCGATAGATAGATAGATAGAGTGAGGGTGTTATATAGATAGAGTGAGGGCGATAGATAGATAGAGTGAGGGCGATACATAGATAGAGTGAGGCCGATAGATAGATAGATAGATAGATAGATAGATAGATAGATAGATAGATAGATAGATAGATAGATAGATAGATAGATAGATAGATAGATAGATAGATAGATAGATAGATAGATAGATAGATAGATAGATAGATAGATAGATAGATAGATAGATGCCGATAGATAGAGGCCGATAGATAGATAGATAGATAGAGTGAGGCCGATAGATAGATAGAGTGAGGCCGATAGATAGATAGATAGAGTGAGGTCGATAGATAGATAGATAGAGTGAGGCCGATAGATAGATAGAGTGAGGCCGATAGATAGATAGATAGATAGATAGATAGAGTGAGGCCGATAGATAGATAGATAGATAGATAGATAGATAGATAGATAGATAGATAGATAGAGTGAGGCCGATAGATAGATAGATAGATAGAGTGAGGCCGATAAATAGATAGAGTGAGGCCGATAGAGTGAGGTCGATAGATAGAGTGAGGGCGATAGATAGATAGATAGATAGATAGATAGATAGATAGATAGATAGACAGACAGACAGACAGACAGACAGACAGACAGATAGATAGATAGATAGATAGATAGATAGATAGATAGATAGATAGATAGATAGATAGATAGATAGATAGATAGATAGATAGATAGATAGATAGATAGATAGATAGATAGATAGATAGATAGATAGATAGATAGATAGAGTGGAGTGGTGTGGCTCACTGGTTAGAGGCGGCAGACCCGAGAGCAGAGGACGGCCCGGGACCAGGGTTCAATTCCCGACGCGGCAGGGTCGTGGACCAGGGTCAGCGGACTCGATAATTCTCACCTTGGTGCCTACTCTAACCAGGGATCACACTGGGTAACTCTGGGCATTAGCTTGCCTCATCTCCACAACGGCCCCCCACATACGCCGGGGATGCCTGGTTTCACCTTGGAGATACCCAGTAGGGACCATCTCACAGGGAAAGCCAGGACGGGTTCCCCAGCGGTCTACTGTGCAGAGATACTCCTTTGGGAGTCCATTCTAGCGCGTTAGAAACCCACAATTAATAGATAGATAGACAGATAGATAGATAGAGTGAGGGTGATAGATAGAATGAGGGCGATAGATAGAGTGAGGGCGATAGATAGAGTGAGGGCGATAGATAGAGTGAGGGCGATAGATAGAGAGAGGGACGGAGTTGGAGGGTGGAGTTGGAGGGTGGAGTTGGGGTTGGAGGGTGGAGTTGGAGGATGGAATTGGAGGGTGGAGGTGGAGTTGGAGGGTGGAGTTGGGGTTGGAGGGTGTGGTTGGAAGGTGGAGTTGAAGGGTGGAGTTGGAGTTGGAGGGTGGAGTTGGGGTTGGAGGGTGGAGTTGGAGGGTGGAGTTGGAGTTGGAGGGTGGAGTTGGAGGTTGGTGTTGGAGGGTAGAGTTGGAGGGTGGGGTTGGAGGGTGGAGTTGGGGTTGGAGGGTGGAGTTGGAGGGTAGAGTTGGCAGGTGGAGGATGGAGTTGGAGTTGGAGGGTGGAGTTGGGGTTGGAGAATGGAGTTGGAGTTGGAGGGTTGAGTTGGAGGGTTGAGTTGGAGGGTGGAGTTGGAGGTTGGAGTTGGAGGGTGGAGTTGGAGTGAGGCCGATAGATAGATAGATAGATAGATAGATAGATAGACAGATAGATAGATAGACAGATAGATAGACAGATAGATAGATAGATAGATAGACAGATAGATAGATAGACAGATAGATAGATAGACAGATAGATAGATAGATAGATAGATAGATAGATAGATAGATAGATAGATAGATAGATAGATAGATAGATAGATAGATAGATAGATAGATAGATAGATAGATAGATAGATAGATAGATAGATAGATAGATAGATAGATAGATAGATAGATAGATAGATAGATAGATAGATAGATAGATAGATAGATAGATAGATAGAGTGGAGTGGTGTGGCTCACTGGTTAGAGGCGGCAGACCCGAGAGCAGAGGACGGCCCGGGACCAGGGTTCAATTCCCGACGCGGCAGGGTCGTGGACCAGGGTCAGCGGACTCGATAATTCTCACCTTGGTGCCTACTCTAACCAGGGATCACACTGGGTAACTCTGGGCATTAGCTTGCCTCATCTCCACAACGGCCCCCCACATACGCCGGGGATGCCTGGTTTCACCTTGGAGATACCCAGTAGGGACCATCTCACAGGGAAAGCCAGGACGGGTTCCCCAGCGGTCTACTGTGCAGAGATACTCCTTTGGGAGTCCATTCTAGCGCGTTAGAAACCCACAATTAATAGATAGATAGACAGATAGATAGAGTGAGGGTGATAGATAGAATGAGGGCGATAGATAGAGTGAGGGCGATAGATAGAGTGAGGGCGATAGATAGAGTGAGGGCGATAGATAGAGCGAGGGACGGAGTTGGAGGGTGGAGTTGGAGGGTGGAGTTGGGGTTGGAGGGTGGAGTTGGAGGATGGAATTGGAGGGTGGAGGTGGAGTTGGAGGGTGGAGTTGGGATTGGAGGGTGTGGTTGGAAGGTGGAGTTGAAGGGTGGAGTTGGAGTTGGAGGGTGGAGTTGGGGTTGGAGGGTGGAGTTGGAGGGTGGAGTTGGAGTTGGAGGGTGGAGTTGGAGGTTGGTGTTGGAGGGTGGGGTTGGAGGGTGGAGTTGGGGTTGGAGGGTGGAGTTGGAGGGTAGAGTTGGCAGGTGGAGGATGGAGTTGGAGTTGGAGGGTGGAGTTGGGGTTGGAGAATGGAGTTGGAGTTGGAGAGTGGAGGTGGAGTTGGAGGGTTGAGTTGGAGGGTGGAGTTGGAGGTTGGAGTTGGAGGGTGGAGTTGGAGTGAGGCCGATAGATAGAGTGAGGCCGATAGATAGAGTGAGGTCGATAGATAGAGTGAGGGCGATAGATAGACAGACAGATAGATAGACAGACAGATAGATAGATAGATAGATAGATAGATAGATAGATAGATAGATAGATAGATAGATAGATAGATAGACAGATAGATAGATAGATAGATAGATAGATAGATAGATAGATAGATAGATAGATAGATAGATAGATAGATAGATAGATAGATAGATAGATAGATAGATAGATAGATAGATAGATAGATAGATAGATAGATAGATAGATAGATAGATAGATAGATAGATAGATAGATAGATAGATAGATAGATAGATAGATAGAGTGAGGGTGATAGATAGAGTGAGGGCGATAGATAGAGTAAGGGGCGATAGATAGAGTGAGGGTGGAGTTGGAGTTGGAGGTTGTAGTTGGAGGTTGGGGTTGGAGGGTGGAGTTGGAGGGTGGAGTTGGAGGGTAGAGTTGGCAGGTGGAGGATGGAGTTGGAGTTGGAGGGTGGAGTTGGGGTTGGAGAATGGAGTTGGAGTTGGAGGGTGGAGGTGGAGTTGGAGTTGGAGGGTTGAGTTGGAGGGTGGAGTTGGAGGTTGGAGTTGGAGGGTAGAGTTGGAGTGAGGCCGATAGATAGAGTGAGGCCGATAGATAGAGTGAGGTCGATAGATAGAGTGAGGGCGATAGATAGACAGACAGATAGATAGACAGACAGATAGATAGATAGATAGATAGATAGATAGATAGATAGATAGATAGATAGATAGATAGATAGATAGATAGATAGATAGATAGATAGATAGATAGATAGATAGATAGATAGATAGATAGATAGATAGATAGATAGATAGATAGATAGATGGATAGATGGATAGATGGATAGATGGATGGATGGATAGATGGATGGATAGATAGATGGATAGATGGATGGATAGATAGATAGATAGATAGATAGATAGATAGATAGATAGATAGATAGATAGATAGATAGATAGATAGATAGATAGATAGATAGATAGATAGATAGATAGATAGATAGATAGATAGATAGATAGATAGATAGATAGATAGATAGATAGATAGATAGATAGATAGATAGATAGATAGATAGATAGATAGATAGATAGATAGAGTGAGGGTGATAGATAGAGTGAGGGCGATAGATAGAGTAAGGGGCGATAGATAGAGTGAGGGTGGAGTTGGAGTTGGAGGTTGTAGTTGGAGGTTGGGGTTGGAGGGTGGAGTTGGAGGGTGGAGTTGGAGGGTGGAGTTGCGGTTGGAGGGTGGATTCATATATAGTAATACAACTCCAACCTCCAACTCCACCCTCCAACTTAACCCTCCAACTCCAACTCCACCCTCCAACTCCACCCTCCAACTGCAACTCCACCCTCCAACTCATATGCTACCAACGAAACAGGGTTCAACGTGTGAGGGAGTTATTGCGCACAACTCTATTCCTGTTAAATTATCAGAAAAGGTAGCGTGATGAGATGGTGCTACAAGAGGCGGGATGACCCTAAAAATCCCTCTAGAGTTGTTGTGTAAAACAACAACTGTGTCATTTACCAACAGTACCTTGTGCACACATATATAGTAATACATGAAATATGTACAATATTTTAGATTTCACAAATTTTGGTCTCGCGTATAAAATCCCATCAATGGGGCTGTATCAAGTTGGCCTGTCCGGCTGCCTGTTTAGGTCCGTGGCGTGCTCTGCAATGGTGAAGATTTCTCATCCGGCCGACTTGATACAGCCCCATTGATGGGATTTTACACGCGAGACCAAAATTTGGGCCACTAGATTTGACTTGAAATAATTCTTTGGTCTGTCCTGTTTTACTAACACCGCGGTATTATCGATGAGCACACCGCAACAGAGCGGATGGTCATTGTGATTGACACCTGCGTGCAACAATCTATCGACACCCTGACCGGGTTGGAAATATCACCGGTTAAGGGCATTGATCCTCTTGTGACATACAAGTAGAAGCCCTGAAGAGTCTGAGTTTATGTATACTCAGACGAAACACGTGTTGGCTGGCGCTGTCTAGTTTCGAGTATTAAAGCTGCAAGATCAACAACGCTTCAAATATTCTTTCATGCATTTGTGAAATCTAAAATATTGTACATATTTCATGTATTACTATATATGTGTGCACAAGATACTGTTGGTAAATGACACAGTTGTTGTTTTACACAACAACTCTAGAGGGATTTTTAGGGTCATCCCTCCTCGTAGCACCATCTCATCACGCCACCTTTTCTGATAATTTAACAGGAATAGAGCTGTGCGCAATAACTCCCTCACACATTGAACCCTGTTTCGTTGGTAGCATATGAGTTGGAGGGTGGAGTTGGAGTTAGAGGGTGGAGTTGGAGGGTGGAGTTGGAGTTGGAGGGTGGAGTTGGAGGGTGGAGTTGGAGGGTGGAGTTGGAGGGTGGAGTTGGAGGGTGGGGTTGGAGG
Organism: Lissotriton vulgaris; assembly: GCF_964263255.1. NCBI lineage: Eukaryota > Metazoa > Chordata > Amphibia > Caudata > Salamandridae > Lissotriton > Lissotriton vulgaris. The sequence goes on along the minus strand of NC_141700.1, from coordinate 645,774,653 downwards.
GTGGGGATGGAGGGTGAAGTTGGGGTTAGAGGGTGGAGTTGGAGGGTGGAGTTGGCAGGGGGAGGGTGGAGTTGGAGTTGGAGGGTGGAGTAGAGGTTGGAGGGTGAAGTTGGAGGGTGGAGTTGGAGTTGGAGGGTGGAGTCGGAGTTTGAGGGTTGAGTTGGAGGGTGGAGTTGGAGGTTGGAGTTGGAGGGTGGAGTTGGAGGGTGGAGGGTGGAGTTGGAGGGTGGAGTTGGAGGGTGGAGTTGGGGTTGGAGGGTGGAGTTGGGTTTGGAGGGTGGAGTTGGAGGGTGGAGTTGGATTTGGAGGTTGGAGTTGGAGTTGGAGGGTGGAGTTGGAGGGTGGAGTTGGAGTTGGAGGGTGGAGTTGGAGGGTGGAGTTGAGTGATGTGGTGTTGACCCTGAGTGATGTAGAGGGGCCCCCTGATTGATGCCCCTAATATGGTGGTGTCCCTGAGTGATGTGGTGTTGTCCCTGAGTGATGTGGTGGTGTCCTCGAGTGATGTGGTGGTGTCCTCGAGTGATGTGGTGGTGTCCTCGAGTGATGTGGTGGTGTCCTCGAGTGATGTGGTGGTGTTCAGCAGTGTGCGGCGTGCAGCAGTGTGTGGCATGTAGTAGTGTGTGGCATGCAGCAGTGTGTGGCATGCAGCAGTGTGTGGCAAGCAGCAGTGTGTGGCATGCAGCAGTGTGTGGCGTGCAGCAGTGTGTGGCGTGTAGCTGTGTGTGGCGTGCAGGCGTGTGTGGCTTGCAGGAGTGTGTGGCATGCATGAGTGTGAGTTGTGTGGTAGTCTGCAACATGCAGCAGTATCGTTGTTTATACCCAAATGTCAATAAATACATTTAAGGGGTGGAGGGGATGTGCACCCAGTAGTAGATGCTGACGAATGAGACAAAAATAAATAACTATAAGGAGAAATAAGCAAATTAAAGGAAACCTGTAAGAAAATGTAAAATCAAAGGACTCAACCAGCAGCACTGGCGGTGAAGGGAACACCGTTTCACACAGTTGTTTACATGTGTTTAGGCAAAACACTGACTAAGCAAGAGAGCACATGGCTTAAGTGGGCTTCCTTGCGCTCCATGTTGGATGTAGCGGAGGGCGGAAGAAAATGTTAATGATACTGGAATCGACCTCTGGTTTTTGAAGGTTCACGCAAGGCCCATAAAGGAAGTGCATTTAGCTATGCATGTATGCTTTGTGATGGTTTTATCACAAAAGCCTAGCACACAGCTAAATGTTGTCAACATGACTTCCCTAAAAGATCGGTATTTTCCTTCGAAAACAATGAAACCAACGTAGATTGGCATGTAATGCTATACTTCTGTAGCTGATATACACCATAATGCCACTACTCTGTGCAAAATATTAAATAAATGTAACTTTAGAGGCCCCTTAACACTTCTACTTGTGACGAAAAATCTGGCGTCTGTAGTTCGGGAAGTAAAGGCGCTGGAAGGGCGTGTAGGATGAGAAACGGGAAAACACTTCACCAGCACACATGCGCAGACCACACAAAGAGCCTGCAATCAGAGAAAAGAATTTCGCGAGCTTCATTGTGAGACTGTACGCGCGACTCCGATGACAGCGAGAGCGTGTGCGCACAAATTAAGGTAGTGACATATGCGCATGTACGAGTTGCATTTGGGAGTTCACGCGATTGCGTAGTTATCCAGTTTTGCTTTTGAGCTTGCGCGCTGTTCTCAGTTGGTGCACGAGCTGCTGTATCCGCTCTTTGGTTGGCTCAGAGCGGTGGCGAGCACGCGGGAGAGAGGGAGAAAGGAGCGCGAGAGCCCAAGGCAATGGCGGCGGCAGAAGATTGAGGGAGGCGTTTTTATATAGCGCGGACTTAACCCGAAGGTGTCAGGGTGCTTCACAATAGGAACAGTAGTGATACATGAAGCAAAAATTACAAGTGAGCATGTTACAAAAGCAAACGTTACGTTACATGAGGCAATAGTGACAATTGTGCAAGTATCAAGAGCAAACAAAATACAAGAGGTAGCAAACGATATGTTACTAGAGTAAGCAAACTTCTTGGCATTGCTGTGTGGGGGGTGGGTGTGTGGGCGGGGGTGTGATGAGCGAGACTGAATGCAGCGTGCACAAAGTGAAGAGCCAACGAAATCTCTTGAAAAATATGCCCGTGGGGAGAATGCGCAATCGGAGAGAGGCTGTGAGCTGCGTGTTGGCTTGCTGGAGAGGGAGGGGGTGTGATGAGCGAGAGGCGCGCGCTGGAGAGGGAGGGGGTGGGAGGACTGGGCAGCTGAATGCAGCGTGCACAAAGTGAAGAGCCAATTAAAGCTCTTGAAAAATATTCCCGTGGGGAGAATGTGCAATGGGAGAGAGGCTGTGGGCTGCGTGTTGGCGTGCTGAATAGAGGGAGGGGGTTGAGGAGTGAGAGGCGCGCGCTGGAGAGGGAGGGGGTGAGAGGACTGGGCAGCTGAATGCAGCGTGAACAAAGTGAAGAGCCAATGAAAGCTCTTGAAAAATATGCCAGCGTGGACAATGCGCAATGGGAGAGAGGCTTTGGGCTGTATGTTGGCGTGCTGGAGAGGGAGGGGGTGTGATGAGCGTGAGGCACGCGCTGGAGAGGGAGGGGGTGGGAGGACTGGACAGCTGAATGCAGCGTGCACAATGTAAAGAGCCAATGAAAGCTCATGAAAAAAATGCCCGTGGGGAGAATGCGCGTGATTGTGTTCACATGAACTGGACTAAATCCGCAATGGTTTAAGAGCTTTTTTTGCATACTATACTCTTGTCTATTTATCACTGCGGGATAGAATAGTCGAGACCTAAAAACGGAGTATGCTGTTCCTCAAGGGTTAACATGATGGAAAAAGAAAGAGAGAGATATGTGAGAATGCATAACAAAAGGCCAGTTACACCCATCACCTCCAACCAATAATGTGGGTCCTGAGGAACATTCCCTCTTTCGGAACTAGGGCCCTCACACACCCAGCCAGCTAGGTGTCATGATGACACATGTTAACCCTTGAGGAACAGCATGCTCCATTTTTGTGAATTGGAACTTGGGCACTGTATGCTGGACCTTTCCAAAAAACCCTATAATCCCTCCCTTTGTTTATGATATCAAAATTAGATGTAGAAAAATGGGAATCCTCCCTCTCCAGCTCCATGTCCACCATAACAGGAAAAACAGATGAAATGCACTCCACGTTTGAAGAATGAAAAGAGATCTTCAGAACAACTAATCCCTAAGAGACTACAGAAAACCAGGCGGTCTCAAGCACACTCCCCCTGGTTCACAGATGACCGTCTAGCTCTAAAAAGGAATGCAAAAGGAAAGAAAGAAGGTGGAGAAAAGAATTATATAATACAGCTAGCAGACAAGTTTATAAGGAAAATGCAAAAAATATCATTATGCTTTAAGGAAGGCTAGAGTTGTCTTTATTGGCACAAAGATCAATGACGCTGCAAACTCAGCAAATTACCTTTTTACAATCATCAACACGTTCATGAGACCGACTACTTCACAAACAGGCCTGATAGCTTCTGAAGCTAGGTGTAACATGCTAGTGATGTATTTCCATGAAAAGGACAATAACATCTGTGCCTCTCTGTCCAGTTTGGCTTAGTATATCAAGACCACATCAACTCCCCAGGTAAAGAAGGCAAAGGAGATTCTTTTATCCATCAAGCGATTAAAATGCAAGACTTCGAAAGCCTACTTACCTCAATGAAATCAGGCTCTCTGCTGGATCCTGCACCCCCTAGTTCTCATCAAAGGTGGAAAAACCATCTGTTCAGTCTTGGAAAAGATACTTAATTGCTGAAATCTCTTCAGAAGAAGCCTACCCTAGATCCCTCACTACCTGAAAGCTATAGACCGATTTCATTGCTTCCAAGGGTTGTATGATATTACAATGCGATCAAAATGATTGCGGTACATCACAACGCATCTTTTACAATGCAAGTCTTTACCACGACTTGCGCTGTAGGGGTACGGACTCAGGAATAGTTTAATTTACTATTCCAACTCCAGCCTACGTACAATAGGGAAGGTGTTGGAATAGTAAATCTACTAGTCCTTAGTCTAGAGCACCCTCTAGCGCAAGTCGTGGTAACAACTTGCGTTGTAAAAGACGCTTCGTAATGGCACCGCAGTGTTTTGACCGCGTTGTGAAGGATGTTCCCCGCTTCCACGTATAGCAAACTTTTAGAGAAATTCATTAAAAAAATTCACAACTCATTCCTAGAGGATCAGGGAACTCTATTTTCTACTAAAACAGACTTCAGGGTGAGAAACTGCATGGAAGCAGCCTTGTTAGCTGTGATTGATGAGCTGAAAGAAATCCTAGATGCAAATGGTACAGCAACTGTTATATTCTTGGATCTTAGTGTGACATTTCACACGGTACCCCACCCATTACTTATCAAAAGATTGGAAGAGGCAGGAATCAAGGGCACAGCGTCCAAATGTCTTGCCTCATTCTTAAGGAACAGAAGTTTTCAAGTTTGTGAGGAAGCATTTTGTTCAGATAATGTCGCCCTGGAACAGAGTCCCATAGGGCTCCTGACTAAGCCCTACTTTATATAATGTCTATGTCCGGCCATTGGCAGACATCATAACAGGGTATGGATTCTCAATGGTATTTTCCTCTGATAATACTCAAAATATAATCCCCTCAACATCAGACACAGCAGCACTCTCCACCCGACTCAATGCTTGTTTAAGAGAAGTCACTGACTGGATGTCTAGCAGTAACCTTAAACTTATTATAGAAAACACTGAGGTCATGGTAGTTGGTAGCAACTTCCCTTTATGGACGGAACTATAGTGGCCCGACTGCCTGGGTGGCTTACTCCACTGCAAAACGGAAATAATAAGTCTCGGCTTCTGAATTGACAGCACTTGATAAGGGAAGTCCAAGTAAGAAAACTGGTAGCCCAATATTTTGACTTACTCCGAATACTAAGGAAGGTTCTGATTTGGCTCCCCCGCCGACACTCAAAGAACTGCAGTCCAAGGACTTGTGCTGCCCCGTCCTGACTACAGCAACTCAGCTTATCTGGGAAGCCCTTTGTATGTGGTCAAGCATCTACAAGTAGTTCAGAACACCATAGTATAAGATCCTGAAACATCACTTAGCGTCCCCCTCTCTAGCATCCCTCCATTGATTGCCAGTACTTAAGAGAATTACATTTAAATCTCTCTGTCTGGCCCATTGGGCTAAGCATAACAAATGTTCCCCTCTTATACAGGGTTTGCTAATCTGGTACAACCCCAAAAGATCACTACGGTCCGCGAACCAGAGGCATTTTATAGTGCTCAACATCAAGAAAGACAGAAGCAGAGGATGACGTTATTTTGCCTATCTAGCATCCAAACTATGGAACACCCATTGTCGTTGAGAATGATTAAAGAGGAAACCAAATTTAGGAAATCTCACAAGACTCATCCTTTCTAGGAAATTGCTTCACCTCAACTACTGTGATAGACATGACTTTAAGCGCTGGGAGACCCGTTGGGTAGCCATGCGCTATATGAATACCTAGCATAGCAAAGCATGTTTCATGTATCCCTTCTTTCCAGGTTTTAAGCAAATATCTATACCCTTTTTTTCCAGCTCTTACCCATCTATATCCCTTCCTTCCTTCTCTTACGCATATATCTATCCAATTTCTTTCCTTCTCTTACGCATATATCTAAACCTCTTCTTTCCAGCTTTTAAGCATATATATCTATACCCTTTCTTTCCAGCTCTTATCCATCTATATCCCTTCTTTCCTTCTCTTACGCAAATATCTAAACCCATTTCTTTCCTTCTCTTATGCACATATCTATACCCTTTCTTTCCAGCTCTTACCCATCTATATCCCTTTTTTCCTTCTTGTATGCCTATATCTATACCATTTCTTTCCTTCTCTTATCCATATATCTATACCCCTTCTTTCCAGCTCTTATGTATTTATCTATACCCCTTCTTTCCAGCCTGTATGCATATATCTATAACCTTTCTTTCCAGCTCTTACCCATCTATGGGCCAGATGTAGGTAGCCCAATACCGGTCGGAAACGACCGAAATTACCAAATTTCGGCCATTACCGACCGGTATTGGGCATTCGGGATGTAGGGGACCAAAAAGTAGCAGAACCGGTAAATATACCGAATCAGTAAAGTTTCTGAATCGGTAACTTTACCGAATCAGCTGTAAATTTACAGATTCGGTAACGTAACCGATTCGGAAACTTTACCGATTCGGTATATTTACGGAATCGGTAAAGTTTCTGATTCGGAAAAGTTACTGAATCGGTAAAATTCGGTATTTTAGAATTGGTCAAATGGATTTGCCTACATCTGGCCGGATGTAGGTTGTTACGATGCTTGGTATTACCACGCGTACCGTTACAACGCGTATTTTACAACGCAAGTCGTTACCACAACTTGCGCTGTAGGGGTACGGACTCAGGAATAGTTTAATTTACTATTCCAACACCAGCCTACGTACAGTAGGGAAGGTGTTGGAATAGTAAATCTACTATTCCTTGTCCTGTAGCGCCCTCCAGCGCAAGTCGTGGTTACGACTTGCCTTCTAAAATCCGCGTTGTAACGGTACTGCAGGGTAACATCCGCATTGTAAAGGATGTTCCCCCATCTGGCCCTATATCCCTTCATTCCTTCTCTTATGCATATATCTATACCATTTCTTTCCTTCTCTTACGCATATATCTATACCCCTTCTTTCCAGCTTTTACACATATATCGATACCCTTTCTTTCCAGCTCTTACCCATCTATATCCCTTCTTTCATTCTCTTACGTATATATACTATTTCTTTCCTTCCCTTATGCCTATATCTATACCCCTTCTTTCCAGCTCTTATGCATACATATACCCCTTCTTTCCAGCTATAACACATATATTTATACCCCTTCTTTCCAGCAAATACCCATATATCTATACCCCTTCTTACCAGCTCTTACCCATATATCTATCCCCCTTCTTCGCAGCGATTACCCATATATCCATATCCCTTCTTACCAGCTCTTATCCATATATTTAAACCCCATCGCTCTTACCCATATATCTATACAACTTTCTCCAGCTCTTAACCATATATCTATACCACTTCTTTCAAGCTCTTTCCCATATATCAATACACCTTCTTTCCAATCTAACACATATTTCTAAACACCTTCTTTCCAGCGATTACCTGTATGCTTGTTTCTAGCTCTTACCAATGTGTCAACTATGCACCATCTTTCCAGATATTACTGCTATAACATGAGTGAGGCGCCTCTGCAGTTTCTACTCATATACATGCCTTTTCCAGATTTTACCCCATATCATCCACACCCCTTCGTTCCAACTTCTACCTACATATCATTTTTCCAGCTGTGACCTATATATCACCTATACCACTTATTCCAGCTGTCACCTGTATAAAGTGATTTAAATGGGCAGGCGCTGTCGTGTACTGAGTACTTGCACTTCTTTAATTTGAGAGGGAGAGTGCCTGCACTTTTCAGCACTGCTGCTATACATCTAATGGGAGAGTACTGGCACTTGTAAGGAGCAAACAGGTACTCGAAATAGCATCTACCCATAGATAACACTTTCCTCTTATTCGGGTTAGCTCGTGCAGCTGTTACATCAACAGAGATAGTCTTTTACATTTCGGTTGACATTTCTTTTACTTCAGAAACAAATATTCGACTGTGCAGTAAGGGTAAACGTTGGCTCTAATGTCAGGGCATTTAGAGCGCGAGGACGGCCTCGTTCTCATTAGAGAGCGGGACATCGTGTGTCCCTCCGCTGGTGACCTTTCCTGGAGAGGTCACATGGCTGTGCGAGTGTCAGCAGACAATGCCTGCCCCCCGCTGACAGCAGTGTGTACATCACAGCGAGCTGAATGCAGTTAGCATCGAGTTCTGCAAAGTTCACTGAATGTTACTGCCAGCTCTATTAATTAGGGAAAAGCGCAGACCGCAGGGGGAGTGATACAGCCCCCGGGAGCGCAGGTGGGGCGGAGGAGCCGGCATGGAGTGGGGGCCAGCACACGGGGTGGGGGAGCGCGAGAGGCCTGCTCAGAGGGCATCGCCGCAAAGAAATCCTCGAATCTAGGCTGGGTAAACTGTAGAATTAGAACCTATGTGAGCACGCGAGAGTCACCCACCCTTTCTTACACTACTGTGACTCCTACAGATGCATACACTCTCATGAGAGACAGGCAGTCTGGGTAGAGGTATTCCTTCAGAGTCATCCATTCTCAGGAGAGACATGCTTTCTAGGGAGAGGTATTCCTGCAGAGACATCCACGCTCATGAGAGACATGCAGCCTAGTTAGAGGTACTCCTTCAGAGTCGTCCACTCTCGTGAGAGACAGGCAGTCTAAGTAGAGGTATACTCCTGCAGAGTCATCCACTCTCATGAGAGACATTCTAGGTAGAGGTACTCCTACAGAGGCATCCCCTCGTATGACAGACAGGCAGTCTGGGTAGAGGTACTCCTGCAGAGGAATCCGGTCTCATGAGAGACAGGCAGTCTAGGTAGAGGCAGCCACGGCCCGTGGAGGGAGTTTCGGTGGGGCGGAGAGGCGGGGAGGGGCAGGGGGGGGGGGGGGGGGGAGGGGGAGGTGCTCAAAACTGGAGTATGGATAATTGAAGGTAAGTACATAATTTAATAAATAAAACGAATTTCGTAGCGCACCCTGCATCAATGCGATGCAAGGTGCGCTACGAAATTCGTTTTATTTATTAAATTGTTTACTTACCTTCAATTTTCCATACTCCAGTTTTTAGCACCCCCCACCCTGCCCCTCCCCCGCCCCGCCTCTCCGCCCCACCGAAACTCCCTCCACGGGCCGTGGCTGGGTAGAGGTACCCCTGCAGAGGCATCAACGCTCATGAGAGACAGGCAGTCTAGATAGAGGTATACTCCTGCAGAGGTATCCACCCTGTTGACAAACAGGCATTCTAGATAGAAGTAATCCTGCAGAGGTATGCACTCTTAGGAGAGACAGGCATTCTAGGTAGAGGAACTCTTGCAGAGGCATACACTCTTAGGAGAGACAGGCATTCTAGGTAGAGGTACTCCTGCAGAGGCATACACTCTTATGAGAGACAGTCAGTAATAGAGCGTGTTGTTAAAGGCGCGCAGCCTTGCCAGTGGTGTGCAGTCTGACAAGCAGTAGAGCGTCTTGTTAAAGGCATGCAGCCTTGCCAGAGGTACACTGTCTCTCCTGAGGTACGCAGTCTCACAAGCTGTAGAGCGTCTTGTTAAAGGCATGCAGCCTTGCCAGAGGTAAACTGTCTCGCCAGAGGTGCGCAGTCTCACAATCAGTAGAGCGTCTTGTTAAAGGTATGCAGCCTTGCCAGAGGTACACTGTCTCTCCTGAGGTACGCAGTCTCACAAGCTGTAGAGCGTCTTGTTAAAGGCATGCACCCTTGTCAGAGGTAAACTGTCTCGCCAGAGGTACGCAGTCTCACAAGCTGTAGAGCGTCTTGTTAAAGGCATGCAGCCTTGCCAGAGGTAAACTGTCTCGCCAGAGGTACGCAGTCTCACAATCAGTAGAGCGTCTTGTTAAAGGCATGCAGCCTTGCCAGAGGTACACTGTCTCTCCTGAGGTACGCAGTCTCACAAGTATCAGATTCAGAAAAGGGGGTGGTGATGGACAGAGTATCTGATTTAAACAGACAGATCAGGGCTTGATCCATCACCGATCAGGGCTTGATCCATCACCGTTTTTTAGCTCACTGCACCATCCCAGCTCAGAACCTGGCTACATGCAAATTAGTCTGTCCCTGGCCCAGTGCATCATGGGAACAGGGCAGACCAAACTACCAAGCCAATTCTTATACTGGGAAGGAAAAAAGCTTCCGGGGACCGGTTTCTGGCATTACAGCCGTCTTCGGTCCGGCTTGCTTGAATCCTGATGGTGCAATGAGCAAGATACTCACATCTGAGTATACCCTTCTACGCTTATGGTGGACAAAACGATTCAGAAAAGGGGGTGGTGATGGACAGAGTATCTGAATTAAACAGAACACTCATACCCAGTCAACAGATCAGGGCTTGATCCATCACCGTTTTTTAGCTCACTGCGCCATCCCAGCTCAGAACCTGGCTACATGCAAATTAGTCTGTCCCTGGCCTAGTGCATCATGGGAACAGGGCAGACCAAACTACCAAGACAATTCTTATACTGGGAAGGAAAAAAGCTTCCAGGGACCGGTTTCTGGCATTACAGCCGTCTTCGGCCCGGCTTGCTTGAATCCTGATGGTGCAATGAGCAAGGGACTCACATCTGAGTATACCTTTCCACGCTTATGGTGGACAAAACGATTCAGAAAAGGGGGTGGTGATGGACAGAGTATCTGAATTAAACAGAAAACTCATACCCAGTCAACAGATCAGGGCTTGATCCATCACCGTTTTTTAGCTCACTGCACCATCCCAGCTCAGAACCTGGCTACATGCAAATTAATCTGTCCCTGGCCCAGTGCATCATGGGAACAGGGCAGACCAAACTACCAAGCCAATTCTTATACTGGGAAGGAAAAAAGCTTCCGGGGACCGGTTTGTGGCATTACAGCCGTCTTCGGCCCGGCTTGCTTGAATCCTGATGGTGCAATGAGCAAGGGACTCACATCTGAGTATACCCTTCCACGCTTATGGTGGACAAAACGATTCAGAAAAGGGGGTGGTGATGGACAGCGTATCTGAATTAAACAGAACACTCATACCCAGTCAACAGATCAGGGCTTGATCCATCACCGTTTTTTAGCTCACTGCACCATCCCAGCTCAGAACCTGGCTACATGCAAATTAGTCTGTCCCTGGCCCAGTGCATCATGGGAACAGGGCAGACCAAACTACCAAGCCAATTCTTATACTGGGAAGGAAAAAAGCTTCCGGGGACCGGTTTCTGGCATTACAGCCGTCTTCGGCCCGGCTTGCTTGAATCCTGATGGTGCAATGAGCAAGGGACTCACATCTGAGTATACCCTTCCACGCTTATGGTGGACAAAATGATTCAGAAAAGGGGGTGGTGATGGACAGAGTATCTGAATTAAACAGAACACTCATACCCAGTCAACAGATCAGGGCTTGATCCATCACCGTTTTTTAGCTCACTGCACCATCCCAGCTCAGAACCTGACTACATGCAAATTAGTCTGTCCCTGGCCCAGTGCATCATGGGAACAGGGCAGACCAAACTACCAAGCCAATTCTTATACTGGGAAGGAAAAAAGCTTCCGGGGACCGGTTTCTGGCATTACAGCCGTCTTCGGCCCGGCTTGCTTGAATCCTGATGGTGCAATGAGCAAGGGACTCACATCTGAGTATACCCTTCCACGCTTATGGTGGACAAAACGATTCAGAAAAGGGGGTGGTGATGGACAGAGTATCTGAATTAAACAGAACACTCATACCCAGTCAACAGATCAGGGCTTGATCCATCACCGTTTTTTAGCTCACTGCACCATCCCAGCTCAGAACCTGGCTACATGCAAATTAGTCTGTCCCTGGCCCAGTGCATCATGGGAACAGGGCAGACCAAACTACCAAGCCAATTCTTATACTGGGAAGGAAAAAAGCTTCCGGGGACCGGTTTCTGGCATTACAGCCGTCTTCGGCCCGGCTTGCTTGAATCCTGATGGTGCAATGAGCAAGGGACTCACATCTGAGTATACCCTTCCACGCTTATGGTGGACAAAACGATTCAGAAAAGGGGGTGGTGATGGACAGAGTATCTGAATTAAACAGAACACTCATACCCAGTCAACAGATCAGGGCTTGATCCATCACCGTTTTTTAGCTCACTGCATCATCCCAACTCAGAACCTGGATACATGCAAATTAGTCTGTCCCTGGCCCAGTGCATCATGGGAACAGGGCAGACCAAACTACCAAGCCAATTCTTATACTGGGAAGGAAAAAAGCTTCCGGGGACCGGTTTCTGGCATTACAGCCGTCTTCGGCCCGGCTTGCTTGAATCCTGATGGTGCAATGAGCAAGGGACTCACATCTGAGTATACCCTTCCACGCTTATGGTGGACAAAACGATTCAGAAAAGGGGGTGGTGATGGACAGAGTATCTGAATTAAACAGAACACTCATACCCAGTCAACAGATCAGGGCTTGATCCATCACCGTTTTTTAGCTCACTGCACCATCCCAGCTCAGAACCTGGCTACATGCAAATTAGTCTGTCCCTGGCCCAGTGCATCATGGGAACAGGGCAGACCAAACTACCAAGCCAATTCTTATACTGGGAAGGAAAAAAGCTTCCGGGGACCGGTTTCTGGCATTACAGCCGTCTTCGGCCCGGCTTGCTTGAATCCTGATGGTGCAATGAGCAAGGGACTCACATCTGAGTATACCCTTCCACGCTTATGGTGGACAAAACGATTCAGAAAAGGGGGTGGTGATGGATAGAGTATCTGAATTAAACAGAACACTCATACCCAGTCAACAGATCAGGGCTTGATCCATCACCGTTTTTTAGCTCACTGCACCATCCCAGCTCAGAACCTGGCTACATGCAAATTAGTCTGTCCCTGGCCCAGTGCATCATGGGAACAGGGCAGACCAAACTACCAAGCCAATTCTTATACTGGGAAGGAAAAAAGCTTCCGGGGACCGGTTTCTGGCATTACAGCCGTCTTCGGCCCGGCTTGCTTGAATCCTGATGGTGCAATGAGCAAGGGACTCACATCTGAGTATACCCTTCCATGCTTATGGTGGACAAAACGATTCAGAAAAGGGGGTGGTGATGGACAGAGTATCTGAATTAAACAGAACACTCATACCCAGTCAACAGATCAGGGCTTGATCCATCACCGTTTTTTAGCTCACTGCACCATCCCAGCTCAGAACCTGGCTACATGCATATTAGTCTGTCCCTGGCCCAGTACATCATGGGAACAGGGCAGACCAAACTACCAAGCCAATTCTTATACTGGGAAGGAAAAAAGCTTCCGGGGACCGGTTTCTGGCATTACAGCCGTCTTCGGCCCGGCTTGCTTGAATCCTGATGGTGCAATGAGCAAGGGACTCACATCTGAGTATACCCTTCCACGCTTATGGTGGACAAAACGATTCAGAAAAGGGGGTGGTGATGGACAGAGTATCTGAATTAAACAGAACACTCATACCCAGTCAACAGATCAGGGCTTGATCCATCACCATTTTTTAGCTCACTGCACCATCCCAGCTCAGACCTGGCTACATGCAAATTAGTCTGTCCCTGGCCCAGTGCATCATGGGAACAGGGCAGACCAAACTACCAAGCCAATTCTTATACTGGGAAGGAAAAAAGCTTCCGGGGACCGGTTTCTGGCATTACAGCCGTCTTTGGCCCGGCTTGCTTGAATCCTGATGGTGCAATGAGCAAGGGACTCACATCTGAGTATACCCTTCCACGCTTATGGTGGACAAAACGATTCAGAAAAGGGGGTGGTGATGGACAGAGTATCTGAATTAAACAGAACACTCATACCCAGTCAACAGATCAGGGCTTGATCCATCACCGTTTTTTAGCTCACTGCACCATCCCAGCTCAGAACCTGGCTACATGCAAATTAGTCTGTCCCTGGCCCAGTGCATCATGCGAACAGGGCAGACCAAACTACCAAGCCAATTCTTATACTGGGAAGGAAAAAAGCTTCCGGGGACCGGTTTCTGGCATTACAGCCGTCTTCGGCCCGGCTTGCTTGAATCCTGATGGTGCAATGAGCAAGGGACTCACATCTGAGTATACCCTTCCACGCTTATGGTGGACAAAACGATTCAGAAAAGGGGGTGGTGATGGACAGAGTGTCTGAATTAAACAGAACACTCATACCCAGTCAACAGATCAGGGCTTGATCCATCACCGTTTTTTAGCTCACTGCACCATCCCAGCTCAGAACCTGGCTACATGCAAATTAGTAGTTTAGTCTGCCCTGTTCCCATGATGCACTGGGCCAGGGACAGACTGATTTGCATATAGCCAGGTTCTGAGCTGGGATGGTGCAGTGAGATAAATAACGGTGATGGATCAAGCCCTGATCTTTGGACTGGGTAAGAGTGGTCTGCTTAATTCAGACACTCTGTTCATCACCACCCCCTTTTCTGAATCGTTTTTGGCCACTATAGGTGTGGCAGGGTATACTCAGACATGAGTCCCTTTCTCACTGCACCATCAGGATTCAAGCAAGCCGGGCCGAAGACGGCTGAAATGCCAGAAACCGGTCCCCGGTAGCTTGTCTCCTTTCTGGTGAAGAATTGGCTTGGTAGTTTAGTCTGCCCTGTTCCCATGATGCACTGGGCCAGGGACAGACTGATTTGCATATAGCCAGGTTCTGAGCTGGGATGGTGCAGTGAGATAAATAACGGTGATGGATCAAGCCCTGATCTTTGGACTGGGTAAGAGTGGTCTGCTTAATTCAGACACTCTGTTCATCACCACCCCCTTTTCTGAATCGTTTTTGGCCACTATAGGTGTGGCAGGGTATACTCAGACATGAGTCCCTTTCTCACTGCACCATCAGGATTCAAGCAAGCCGGGCCGAAGACGGCTGAAATGCCAGAAACCGGTCCCCGGTAGCTTGTCTCCTTTCTGGTGAAGAATTGGCTTGGTAGTTTAGTCTGTCCTGTTCCCATGATGCACTGGGCCAGGGACAGACTGATTTGCATATAGCCAGGTTCTGAGCTGGGATGGTGCAGTGAGATAAATAACGGTGATGGATCAAGCCCTGATCTTTGGACTGGGTAAGAGTGGTCTGCTTAATTCAGACACTCTGTTCATCACCACCCCCTTTTCTGAATCACAAGTATCAGAGCATCTTGTTAAAGGCACGCACCCTTGTCAGAGGTACACTGTCTCGCCTGAGTTACGCAGTCTCACAAGCAGTAGAGCGCCTTGTAGGAGAGCGTCTTGTTAAAAGCACGCAGGTTTGAAAGAGTTACACCTCACTGTCTCGCCAGAGGTACGCAGTCTCACAAGCAGCAATGTCAAAGGCACGCAGCCTTGAAAGAGGTACACTGTCTCGCCTGAGTTACGCAGTCTCACAAGCAGTACAGCGCCTTGTAGTAGAGCGTCTTGTTAAAATGCACGCAGCCTTGAAAGAGGTACACTTTCTCGCCAGAGGTTACAGTCTCACAAGTATCAGAGCATCTTGTTAAAGGCAGGCTGCCTTGCCAGAGACGTGCAGACTTATAAGAGACACAAAGAGACTAGTTAGAGTCACATCATCTTGCCAGAGGAACATATTCTGGTCAGGGGCAGGCAGTGCTGCTAGAAGAATACAGTCGTCATGCACCAGTACTTTTAACAAACACACTGGGTTTGGTTTATTCCAGGGCACCCATTGTATGTTAAACATAAATGAAGTAAATGTAGGGCTCCCTGTTTTATTGTATTTATAACGAGGCCTGTAAACTAGCTCGCCATAACCTGAGTGTGGAATTAAGGTCCAGGAACCCCACTAGAGTGAGAGACGCAAGGGACTCCTATAGATACATCCAGAGGGTGGCAAAAAGAGAGTGGTACCAAGATAGGTGGCAGGACTTAAAACATGCTTGCGAAGCTAAAGATTCCAAGTAATTTTGGAATATTGTCAAATGGGACAGGGGAGGACTTGCAGAACCTCCCCAAAATAATATTGCTAGTCCCAGTGGCTAGAATTTTTTAAGCCCCAGTATGCCTGCAGCCCGATAGAGGAGGATTACCCCTTACCCCCTTCTATCTTATACCAAAGTCAGCTTTTTACCATTAAAGATCTTAGTCTAGCACTAGATTGTGTATCAAGTGGCAGAGCCCCAGGCATGGATGGTATCCCTGCCGATGTTTTTTTAAGCGATAGACCGACCTGGTGCCAGTATTTTGCATTGTTAGCTAATTCAGTGGCTAAGGGTGCTCCCATTCCATCTTCATGGAAGGGAGCAGAAAAAATCCCTGTTTTTAAAAAGGGTGAAAAATCCCACCCCAGCAACTACAGGCCCATCAGCCTAATAGACTCAGCACAAAAACTAATGGTCTGATTAGTTCAAAATAAAGTACAGTCGTGGGTAGAGGAATACACCATACTATCCCCATTTCAAGCTGGCTTTCGCTCTTGCACTAGTTCTATAGACCAAGTTTTCCGCTTCATTGCAATCTATTGGAGGAATGTGGTCTTGACTAAAGGGACACTTTACGATGTATTTGTCGACTTGAAATCGGCTTTCGATTTGGTCCCCCAGTGTAAACTCTGGAGAGTCCTCGCTGAATTGGGGATGGCACCTGAGTTATTGACTCTCCTCGTCCGCCTACATGAGAGCAATTTTGCTAGGATCAGATGGGGGACACAGGGCGAGGTCACCAATTCATTCCCTGTCAAACGTGGTGTTGGGCAGGGTTGTGTTTTGGCCCCCACCCTGTTTTTCTTATACATCAATGGAATAGTGGAGCATCTTTGTAGATGCCCTACTGGTGCCCCTGTTATAGCTGGGGTTCGTGTACCTGTCCTCATGTTTGCAGACGATACCTTGATCGTCTCCAGGACCCTGTGTGGTCTGCAGAAGGCTTCCAACGCTTTTGGAGAATTTTGCCATCTGCGTGGGCTTGAGATCAACACCACAAAAACTAAGTTGATGTCCCTGAAACAGCATAAACCCTTCAAAGGTAGAATCCTCCTGAACGACACTCCTTTAGAGCAGGTGGATGCTTTCACCTACCTAGGTATTATGCTCCAGAGTAACATGGGATGAAAAAGCCACACTGATATGGCCATCTTAAAATACCATCAGCTTGTAGGTATACTATCCTCTAAACATAAATCCTCCTTCACAAAGCCAATTACTCCAGCTTTGGAAATATATAACATCAAAGTGATAAGCTCTGCCCTCTATGGAGCAGAGTTATGGGGATTTAATAATTTGAGTCACCTTGCAAAAGCTGAAAATAAATTCCTGCGTAGTTTAATTGGTGTTCCCCAAAGTACCCTCATGGCTCCGCTTTTATTAGACCTAGGTAGGAAAAATGTGGTAGACATGGCTAGGTTACGCCCACTTCTGTATTGGAGGCGAACCTGGACCACCCCTGAACGTACACACTACGCCCAGGGTTTGAAGGATGTGATCCTGGTAGATCGCTTTCAAAAAATACAGTGGCTAAAAGAGCTTAGGTCTCTCTTGATAAAGCTGTTTTTCAGATTATTATGGGATGAACCGGGCACTGCAATCTTCCCTACAAAAAAACAATTGAAAGAAAAATACTGGGAAATGGTCCTGATATCATCCTACCGGTCCGGTATGAATACTAACTTGACAGGCCGATTTTTAGATCATAAATTTTGGCCGTCCTGTGAAGCATACTGGGATATAATTGAGAGTCCCCTAGATTGGAAATTGTATTTTCAATTTAGGGTGGGTACTTAACCAATTAAAGCTTTTACTTATAAATGGCACCCTCAATAGATGAAAAATGTCATAACTGTTTGGACATGGTAGAGACTATAGCCCATTTATTTTTTGTATGTCCTCTATATGCTGCCCCAGGACGCAAATGGTTGAGACCTATTTGCTCTTCCCTGGGTACTTTGAGGCATATAGAAGCTTTAAGGATACTTGGATCGGATTGCCCTCCCCATATAGCTATTGCTGTAGCCAAATTTCTAAGGTGGGCCTGGATCAGTCGTACACACACTTTATTGCCATTTGCTGCTAGCTAGGTACAAGGCTCATTGTCATTATAATGCTTTCTTTATTTTATAAATTAATTTTAAATGTATTATAAATTAATTTTAACTAGCCTAATGGAATTTAATACCATTTTACCTTGTGTCTTGTTCATGTACTATTTATTGTGTATTTTGATAGTTGTGTGTATTGTATGTGCTTTTATGACTTACTGTCGAATAAAGCTTTTTGAAATTGAAATAGTATTTATGTTTTTTAATATTTCCATCTGGAGTTATCCATCTTCATTTATTGGTATTTGTCCATGTTTTGGTGTTTTGATAATAAATGTTTTTGTAAAATGGTACAGTTACACATTTATTTATCTCTTAGAAGTTCACTCATGCGTGAATGCCTTTTGCATTTTAGCATATCATGCAGCCATATGCAGCAAAACTCTACACCCACAGGTGCATATTAGCGTTATACTACAAATGTATGTTAAGATATGCCTGCATTGAAGCAAATCTCTTACTGTTTTATAACTCCCCATGCGGCCTATCTCCTCAGCTTTTGCCTGGAAGTCATAAAAGACAGCATGGAGAGTCTCACAAAAAAAGCTCACCTTTTTGGTGATTTTCTGCATTTAAAAAGTAATACAGACAGGAAACACACGGTTCTGTGTCTGTATTAATCTAGAAAAATCAGTAAAAACTGAAAAGTGGGAGCCTTGGAAATTATTAATCTCAGTACATTGTTTCACCTGTCAGAGCCCACCTCTTCACAATTATTGACACTATCATCATGGAAAGGTAAAGTTAACCCAGAGAGTTGTGTAATGTCACAGACGTGAACAGTGCATATACCTAGGGTCTGTAAAGCAGTGAAGTATATTACCCGCGGAACCGACTCAAGGAACATGTATGTGGATTTATCCAAGGGCTCTACACGTATAAACCCATTGAACATGTATGTGTTTGAATTCTGAGATTCGGCACTTATATAGTTCGCATGACTCCTATGTATTTAAACCTAAGGCTCTAAACTGGTGAAACATGTATGTGTACAAACCATGTATAAACAACGTGGGGTGCGTGAGGAGCACTCGCTTTTTTAGACAAATTAAACCTTCTTATGGTTTGGTGCTATGATTGTAAGGGTCGTCACTCCCAAATTCAACTGTGGTTAAGACTAGCCTAAGGGTTAGTCCAATCATGCACTGTTCACTCGGTGTTTTCCTACACCTGTTCTGCTTATAACTTCAAATTAATTCATAATACAATCAGTATTTATACTCTTTAATTTTCTTGATTTTCACCAAAATTCATTATATATACTGTGAGTCATTAAATCATCATGATCATCTCAAATCTGTAAATTACATATACATTTACATTTGTACATAGCATTTTTTCTTTTACTTCATATCAAAATTAATCAGCATTGACATTTTAACAAGCCCAATGCATTTCGGTACCCTCATGGTACCTTCCTCAGGGGCACTACTAAAAGAAAAGAAGAATATGTGTGTTAGTGCGTGAACCCATGGTAGCCGGTTGTGTATATATGTCCTAGTGTTTAGATGTTCATACCTTATTAGGGATGGTCTCTGCGAAGTCTCCCTACAGATTGAAAAAAATATCTATTTATTAAAGGTGTTCTCACTATTTTATAGTGAGTATGAACCCTGTCAACGTATATCTCTTACCTAGAGGGGCTTTGAGCTGGATCTGAATGCTGAAATACAGACCATATGTGTTGCGTGTTAAAACCGTACCTATATGTCATTCGACAATCACATAAAACACATTCTATGCAGTAGAATTGCACAGCCTACCTGTATTTAACGTTTGCTTGTGCGGGGAACCTGTGAGTGGTTTCAAAGAAAACAGTACAGTTTTCCGTTAATTCTATCATTTGCCAATGATTTATGGCTACTTAAGTTTACATCGTTTGTGGTCCTACCTGAAGAGCTGTTGATCTGCGTGTATCTGTGAAGAGACAGACACGAACATAATCCGGTCATTATTATCCCTAGTTTTAACGTCAGCTTAATAAAGAATCTATCGCTGGTATAGCGCTAATCGGCTTACCATATATGAATAATCTCTCCGCTTTTCTCACGGACGCCAAAAGATCCCGGGACAGTGTCTCTATTGCCGTTTCCTATGTTTATGCACGCCTATGTTTACGGACACTGAAAACGAACTGAAGTTTGCCAATGTCAGGCGCCATCATTCAATGGGGCTGAACACGCTCGGTTGTGAGAGTCTAATGGTGAATAAACATTGTAATGTGTTTATATTCACTTTGATATTTTAATTATTAATCGCCGGTTGCCTGAGTTTGCTAAAGTGGTCACCATCTATAAATATAAGTTTGTTCCTTCCATATAACAAACTCGAATACCCCATGTTTCTCATCGTTAAAAGCACGCGCTTGATCGAGCTCCATCTTGGAATGGTGTAGTAATAATTGAATGTTACAACCTAAATCAAGTTCTAACAATGTACTACGGGTTGTGTCTGTGTAGCATAATCACATTAAATGTGTTCCTGAATGTAGTCTCTACTTCTTGCTCCGTATAATGAAATAGAGTCTAGTACTGCAGTGTTACGAAGATGCTTATTAATGGACTGTAATTTGTACATTAGAAACAAGAATTCAAGCTGAAATTCAAATCAAACAGTAATAAACATACATTCAGAATCTAACATCAATGATAATAATTCGATAGGTCTGGTATGATATTGAGTCTACTCCTAATCATGATAGGTTTGCCATTGTGTTCTATTAAGTGAACATCATGAGTCTATATGTGTACTCTATTCTTAATGTTGACTGTCTTGTTACAAGAAACATGATAGGTCATATCTATCATTGAGCCCCTTTGGGGACATTGTCTGTAAAGTTTTAATCCAAAATAACTCTTGTTGGAGTAGTTTTTGTCTATTATCCACTCCCTGTTGCATTGCTAGTCTTTCAAATACAAAAAAACGTAGTTGGGAAATAGAATGATTAGATTATTTCCAATGTTGTGCTAACGGAGACGCTAGTGTTAAATTTCTGATCTTGCTCTTATGTTCTGTTACTTTGATTTTGATCTTCCGCTCAGTTTTTCCCACGTACACCTTGCCGCACGGACTTTTGATTCCATAGATTACGTTTTGTGAGTTGCAGTCCCTCGTATGCCTCAATTTTATCTTTTTACCTGTTGTTGGATGATTGAAGGTGTCTCCTGTGATAACATTGTTGCAATGTATGCAATTCTGGCAGCGTGTTGTTCCTTTGTGTACTATTGTTTAATTTTCTGGTTTTGGATGTTTTAAGATTTCTTTCAGATTTCTCCCTCTAGTATACGCATGTAGTGGTGCCTCCTCGAAGAGACCCTTAAAGTCTGGTTCTGTGGCTAGTAATTCCCATCTTTTGTTGATAATTTCTTTGATCGTTTTTGACTGGGTGGTGTATTTAGATACAAAAACCATTCTGTCCTTTGTGGTTTTTACTTGAGTTTGTAACAGATCCTTTCTCTCCACTTTAATTACTTTTTCTTTGCTTTGATGTAACATGTCCATTGGATACCCTCTGTTTTTGTATTTGAGCAAATGCTCATCCATCTTGATCAGGCCTGTTTGTGTATCTGAACAAATGCGTTTAATCCTTAAAAGTTGTGAAAATGGTAGATTCCTGATTAAACTCCTTGGATGGAAGCTGTCGTATGCCAATGCATTGTTTCGGTCCGTAGGTTTGGAATATAATTCAGTACGGAAACCTGTAGCAGTCTTGATGATCCTTACATCTAGAAAATCTATGCTCTGAGAGTCAATTTTATGTGTAACCTGTATTCTGGGGTTGACTTTATTCAATTCATTGATCATTCTTTCAAGTTCTTGAATCGGAGCTTGCCAAATTAGAAAAACATCGTCGATAAATCGACAGTACAACCTGATGTTTGGCCAATGTGGTGTATTCATCAAATTTTCTGATTCGAACTGGGGCATGAAAATATTGGCATATGCTGGTGCCCCTGAAAATCCCATGGATGTTCCCGTTAATTGAGCGAAATACTGATCATTCCATTCAAAATAACTGTTTTGTAAACAGAATTTTAACAGTTTAAGTATCAGGATTTTTTCTGTCTGTAATTCACCCATCTGTAACAATGCCCATTCAATGGAATCTAATCCAGCTGTGTGTGGAATCGAAGTGTAAAGAGCCACCACATCAATGGTGCATAGGATCCAAGATTCGCAGTAGTCCTCAGATAAATTTGCTAGTTTGTTCAAAAAATCGGTGGTATCCTTGATATATGAGCTCCAATTTTGAACGAATTGCTGAAGAAAATGGTCCACATATCTTCCAATGGGATCAAATATTGACCCACATCCCGATACAATAGGTCTAAACGGTGGGTCCTGCGGGTTCTTATGGATTTTTGGAATCATATATAATTTGGGACATCTGGGGTGTGTTGAATAAAGATATGCCCGAGTCTTTCTATCTATCCAGCCTTGATCCTCTGCATCTTGTAACAGTCGGTTGAGCAATAATTGAATTTGGTGGGTGGGTTCGATTTCCAATTGTAAATAGGTGTTACTGTCATTGACATGTGTGTCAACTTTGTTCTTGTAGTAAGCCGTGTCCATTACAACTATTGCTCCCCCTTTGTCCGCTGGGTGTATAGTAAGCTGTTTGTTGTTTGGCAAATTTTGTAGAGTATGTTGTTCCAATTTAGTTAAATTTTGGTGTTTTATTTTTTTGAAATCCAATACCTCAATGTCCTTTTTCACCATGATTTCAAATGTATCTAACATTTTGTGTGAAACCGGCGGTTGATAGGTGCTTTTGGGTTTGAATTTTCCACACTGATCTGTCTCAGTTGGTTTGTCAGATTCCATCACGTTTGTGAAAAAATGTCTTAGTCTTAAAGTTCTCATGAACCGATACAAGGCTGCCTCAGTTTCAATTTCATTTGCTCTAGTCTTGGGGACAAAAGATAAACCTTTGTTCAAAACTTTAGTTTGAATTTTGTTTAAATTTGTGGTTGAAATGTTGATAACTAAATCACTGTCCTCCCGCTTCTCAATGCCTTGCCTGCCGCTTCCTCGCCTGGTCGGGCGGTTTCGCTGGGTCCTCCTGATTGTGACGTGGGTTGTAACCCTTTGTTTTGGACCTGTGACAAAAAAGCCACACTACTACTTGTTGGTTGTGTTCCAGTTGATTCACTAGGTATCCTTGTCATTTCTGAAGGTGCATTGACTGGACCCCTGTTGATTGTTATTTCTTTATCTGTAACCAGACTTTCCTCCGATGAATGGGTGGTCGTTGCTGTTTTTTTAGGATCAAATCTACGGCGAGTGTAAATATCAGCCCACGTGTACACTTCATTGAGTTTATAATCTATTGTGTCATGTTTGTATTTGCACAACTTTCCTTCTTGCAACTCCTTGCTGTATTTATCCAGTTTTTGTTTTATACCTTCCAAGTTCATTTGCCAGGTGTTGGTTTCCAATCTGGTTTCCAGATCCATTTTTAAGATGTTGATTTCTTCCTCTAGCTCCTTAATGGTCTTCGATAGTTCCTCTACTATCAGGAGTATCAGGTCCAGTGAGCATTTATTGAGTATACTGTACCACTTTTCCATGAATTTGGCATTGAGGTAAAGCGAAATAACATAGGTTTGATTGCTAGTCTCAGTCCTCTGGGTATTCGCTGCGCTTTGTGATATTGCACAAGTGTTGATGCGTGCATTTTCTGATTTAGTTGACGGCGAGCTAGGTATTCCAATTGTTTGAGCTGTTGACTGATAGAGCTACCATGGGCATCTTGGGTACGAACTTTTTGTATAAGTGAATATATTTTATCCGCCTGATCCGCTGTGTATGCCAATGTTGTTGCTCTGTTATCCGTAATTCCTGTGATCTGATCGAACTGCATTTTTCAATGGGTGCTTCCTCACTGTTTTGACAGATTTGGAAAAACAACGTGGGGTGCGTGAGGAGCACTCGCTTTTTTAGACAAATTAAACCTTCTTATGGGTTGGTGCTATGATTGTAAGGGTCGTCACTCCCAAATTCAACTGTGGTTAAGACTAGCCTAAGGGTTAGTCCAATCATGCACTGTTCACTCGGTGTTTT
Source organism: Lissotriton vulgaris (assembly GCF_964263255.1). NCBI lineage: Eukaryota > Metazoa > Chordata > Amphibia > Caudata > Salamandridae > Lissotriton > Lissotriton vulgaris. Next base: position 645,750,908 of record NC_141700.1, on the reverse strand, counting down.
CCTACACCTGTTCTGCTTATAACTTCAAATTAATTCATAATACAATCAGTATTTATACTCTTTAATTTTCTTGATTTTCACCAAAATTCATTATATATACTGTGAGTCATTAAATCATCATGATCATCTCAAATCTGTAAATTACATATACATTTACATTTGTACATAGCATTTTTTCTTTTACTTCATATCAAAATTAATCAGCATTGACATTTTAACAAGCCCGATGCATTTCGGTACCCTCATTGTACCTTCCTCAGGGGCACTACTAAAAGAAAAGAAGAATATGTGTGTTAGTGCGTGAACCCATGGTAGTCGGTTGTGTATATATTTCCTAGTGTTTAGATGTTCATACCTTATTAGGGATGGTCTCTGCGAAGTCTCCCTACAGATTGAAAAAAATATCTATTTATTAAAGGTGTTTTCACTATTTTATAGTGAGTATGAACATACAGATAGCAAATCCCTCTTCAGCCTGCATGGGTGTGTGTCCCCTCATCAACCCTACATCACACAGCTAGCCAATCCCTCATCAACCTGCACAAGTGTGTGTTCCTTCACTAACCTTACGCCACACAGCTAACAAATCCCATACACCATACATCTAGTGAATCTCTAGTCAACCTGCAGAGGTGTGTGTATCTCCTCATCAACGCTACACCACACAGCTAGCGCATCCCTCGTCAACCTGCACAGGTGTGTGTTTACTCACCAACCCTCATCAACCTACTCAGGTGTGTGTTCCCTCACCAACTCTACACCAACCCTACACCACACAGCTCGTGTCCCCGCAATTCCTGCACAGTCATACTCCTTTCAGCTGTCTCTGTCACCTCACCTCTATGGTGCAAATATTGATATACACATACAAGAAAGATTGATGTAAGTGACGCGACATAAGACCGGTAGCTGTTTGCATTTGAGTGAAGGGGTACTTATAGACCGTGGTGCTTTTTGGTTTTGTCTTTCATATAGAGTTCTACGTCGGGTGTTTCAACTTCACCAAAAAAGAAGGTAAGAGGTTAAAGCCTGTAGGTGGAGCAGCTGTTTTGATATGTTTAACCCCTCAGGTGCTCCCGTCGGCCGTTGGCCGTCGCGAGCACTACCTGGCTGGTGCTGCTAAAGGCCAATGGCCGACACGGCCCCGCCCGTTTCTTCGTACATTCTGCACTGGCGTAGAACGTTCGAAGCAGCTATGAGGTTAAGAGGCTGACAACAAACTGTATTTGTTGTTTGTTTTGCAGATTCTGGTCCTGAAGAGAACTCTCATATCAAGGAGAGTTCGAAACGCTAGACCATGTTTTCAGCCATAAGAATGTTGCTTTTAAGCGTCAATTAAGCAAAAATTACATAAACTTTTGTTATGGAATGTTCGATGGCTTTGTTCTAAGAGAATATCTAAAAATCCAAAACTTTATATTCATTTTGTAAATAGCAAGTGACAATTCAGAATGGAATGTATGAATGTGGTAGCTGTGTGAAATTGTTCATGAGTGTTTGGAAGTTGAATGAAAGAGATTGTGAGTTCCAATGAGAAATGTGTTTATGTGTATGTTTTAACATGGCATTTGTGTTGTAATTGTTTACATGTAAATGTATTGTAAACATTTCTAAAATATTTTTTGTTGCAAAATAAGAAAAAAATTCAAAAGTGAATAATTCGGACATAACTAGTAGTCCTTGACCCATGATGTTGAAGTCTCCTACATGGTGACATTGAGTGTTTTCAAATAGAATAAACAGTATTGGCGTTTTGTTAGTTTAAATATAGGTCAGTGGCCTGGTCTTACTGTTGGGGGCCCAAACCCAGTTTTGTTACTAGGTGTGTCCCATCTCGACAGGTGAGCGCTTCGTTGGTATCGGGGATTTCTCAGCGCATCTCCGCACCCCACCGGCGCAGCTGAGAGCTCTTTCAGAGCATCTCTGCTTTCCCTAACACCTGTGGGGGGTACACACCACTACCTATAGTGCCATTACGTCCATTACCGCTAACTTGTTATTTATACCTCGTCCCCAATACCTCGCTTGTCTATAGATAAAGTGAAAGACAGGCTCACTTCGACGACATCACCTCGACATAACTATCCTAACCCCACTTTAAACCATAACCATGGCTGAGTCAACTATTAAATTAAATGTAAAACATAAATACGTGTCATAACTAATGGTGCTAATGCTTTCAAATGGCAGTCATTTTCAGCACTTCTCAGCATTAGTGCGGTACTTTTAATGGGGGAATGCTGGCACTTATCGCGAAGAAACAGGTACTCAGAGACTCTGAGACGGTGAGTGCCTGCACTTTTATATTTCCATTTTAAGCACTGAATGCAATGACAAACAAGAGAAACGCATTGACAAGGGAAGGGTCTGACAATGTATTGTAGGTGAAGGAGCCCCCCCCCCACAGTACGAGTAATGGCTCTTTCTTTATAACAAGGGGATCCCTCCAATAATTCAGAGTTCTCTCTTCAGGGCTAAGCATTCCCTCCACACATCTTAGCGCTCTCCCTTCAAAGCTAGGTTTTCCTTGACACGACCCAGCACTCGCTCTTCATAACTGGGGGCTCCCTCCTCACAACCCAGCACTCGCTACTCATAACTGGGGGCTCCCTCCTCACAACCCAGCACTCGCTACTCATAACTGGGGGCTCCCTCCTCACAACCCAGCACTCGCTCTTCATAACTGGGGGCTCCCTCCTCACAACCCAGCACTCGCTACTCATAACTGGGGGCTCCCTCCTCACAACCCAGCACTCGCCCCTCATAACTGGGGGCTCCCTCCTCACAACCCAGCACTCGCTACTCATAACTGGGGGCTCCCTCCTCACAACCCAGCACTCGCCCCTCATAACTGGGGGCTCCCTCCTCACAACCCAGCACTCGCCCCTCATAACTGGGGGCTCCCTCCTCACAACCCAGCACTCGCTACTCATAACTGGGGGCTCCCTCCTCACAACCCAGCACTCGCCCCTCATAACTGGGGGCTCCCTCCTCACAACCCAGCACTCGCCCCTCATAACTGGGGACTCTTTCCCTGTGCAGCCACGGCCGGCAGTGGGAGTACCTGCAGGGCGGTGACGTGGGGAGGGGCAGGGTGGGGGATAGTAATGTATGGATTACGGAGTTTTACAGGTAAGTAAACATTTAAATAAAAAAAAGAATTTTGTTGCGCGCACTGCATCACATTTGGAGATGCAGTGCACTCAACAAAATTCGTTTTATTTATTTAAATGTTTACTTATCTGGGAAGCTCCATAATTAATACATTACTACCCCCACCCTGCCCCTCCCCCTCTCCAAGTCACCGCCCTGCAGGTACTCCCACTGCCAGCCGCGGCTGTCCCTGTGTGTCTCCCTCGCCACAACTGAAGGTTCGATCTTCCTAATTCTGTACTTCCACAGCAAAGGAATTTACTTCTTCAACACTAGAGGGCGCTCCTTCAGATGTTCTTGGGTACTCGCACTGCACCGCATCAGTTCTATACAGCTTAATACCCCATCGGTAGCCCTGTAGAGCAATGTGTAACGTCTGTTAGCCCCCTGCTCAGTACAGCACATCCATGCTTGTTACACATGTACAACATGGCTTGATGCTCTCTTTGCAGGCCTCCCCAGTACACAGGGCACAAGTCCTAAAAAAAGGAAGTAAGGGGACTCTCCAAGTTAGGTGGTGTTACAGGAAGTGACACCACAACAGGAAGTGACATCACATGTGCAGCAGATCTGTCATTTGCACTTATTGCAAGATTTAACAATTGAAGCTGCTCAGTGCTTAAACCTGTGACTTAAGGTCCCTGCATAGAGGAATTAACAGCCCAAATGTGGATGAAGTTTGGTGTAAAACTACATTAGTAAAGACATTAAGTGCTGTAAGTGAGGCATACTAAAACATGCACCATGAACAAAAGCAGAGTGTGCGCATTGTAAAAAAACAAAAACTACATGCTAGAAACTACAATAGTGGTTATCAAAACTATAACATTTATTACGCTACCTAGAACACCACATTTAAATATGCTGACAATTTTAATACACTGTGACCATGATTTAAAACATGCAAGGTGCCACCTTCTTCATCCTAGCCTACTTCCAAAACTCTCTAGGAGGGTGGCTCAGCAAGCCAACAAGTCATTCAAGATACACGGTAATCTGTAGTTAACATCATGGTCAAAACCAACTAATCCTCCTGGTTCCGGTGAACTGAGTACCGATCACTTGGGTAATAATAATGATACGTGCTATTTGCAGCACTTAGTAAGAGAGCGTCGACATGCAGTGCTAAATTAAAAGGAACTTATCATCATTAAAAACCTGGTTCCTTCGGCGCAGAGGTCCTGTATGTATATAGAGGCTCAGTTTACATTTCAAAAATAACAAACTGGTACCACAGACTGCACAATGGGCCATGTCTTAAACTTTAGACTCATGTCCACAAGGTAAATGCATGAAATAAAGCAAAGCAAATCAAGTTAGCAGCCGAATTTTAAACAATTTGTAGTTTCGGCAACACATATGTGGCCAAATTCAGGTAGATAGGAGTTAACATAGATCAAAGGGACTCCAATTATGGAAGTAACTATATCACAGCCCCCGGGAGTTAGGCACCAGAGTATACTGTAAAGAATCTAAAGCGTGTAGCACACGGAGGCTACAGCTTTCAAATGTTATACAAGGAACGTGATAGAAATGATTTTGAAAACCTGATTTTACACCTATGAAATTATGGACCGTAAAGACACCTGCTAGTGACTAACTGCACATTCCTAGTTGCTGTCATTGGAAGGAACAGGCCGTTAACGACGCTTAACAGAAATAGCACAGGGATTTGTGTTCTTCGATACTAATTAGATCTGAGTCTGCAGGAGACATTACCTCTGCGAGATGACTTTGAAGGGCTGGACAGCAGCCAGTGTTTGACTACAGCCAGTACAATTTTAGGTTGTGAGCGTGAAGTTGCGCACACTGTTCCACAGGAGCATTAACCCACCGACTTTCCCTTAAGTTTAGAACTGATGTCCAAAATTATTAGCTGATCGGCAAATCCCTTACCTTGTGATGGACTTCACAAAACCGTCCGTCCTTCGCCAAGCCGAAAATTATTTTCCGTATCCAGCAGCAAATCTCCTTAACTCCTTTGCTTCACTCTTGGGCAGGTCAGGCAGGTAAAAAAGCAGGCGAGGCCATGAAAGCAGTTCCCCCTGCTCAAATACTGAGCTTTCTGATGGCGTCACTTGCCTGCACAGCCGTCCTTAACTTTCGTTGGGAGATCGTCAACAGCCGCCATCTAAGAAAGTTAGCGACGGCCGTGCAGGCAAGTGATGACATCATAGAAAGCTCAGCTTTTGCGCAGGGGGGACCGCATCCTACCGGTAAAATAAGTGGGGGGACGGCGTGGACTATTGCCCTGCCAGTACAGCTGAACACCACTCAGCACCCCTACACGTTAGAGCTGAATGCCTCTGAGCAATCCTGCACAGTATAACTGAACGCTACTGAGCACTCCTGCATAGTATAACTGAACGCGTCTCAGACCTCCTCCACAGTATAACTGAATGCTACTGAGCACCCCTGCACAGTATAACTGAACGCCACTCTAAACTCCTCGACAATATAGCTGAACGTCACTCAGAACTCCTCTACAGTATAACTGAACGCCACTCCAAACTCCTCCACAGTATAACTGAACGCCACTTAGAACTCCTCCACAGTATAACTGAATGCTACTGAGCACTCCTGCACAGTATAACTGAACGCCACTCCAAACTCCTCGACTATATAGCTGAACGTCACTCAGAACTCCTCTACAGTATAACTGAACGCCACTCCAAACTCCTCCACAGTATAACTGAACGCCACTTAGAACTCCTCCACAGTATAACTGAATGCTACTGAGCACTCCTGCACAGTATAACTGAACGCCACTCCAAACTCCTCGACTATATAGCTGAACGTCACTCAGAACTCCTCCACTGTAGAACTGAATGCTACTGAGCACTCCTGCACAGTATAACTGAACGCCACTCCAAACTCCTTGACAATATAGCTGAACGTCACTCAGAACTCCTCTACAGTATAACTGAACGCCACTCCAAACTCCTCCACAGTATAACTGAACGCCACTAGGAACTCATCCACAGTATAACAGAACCCCACTCGGAACTCCTCCACAGTATAACTGAACGCCACTAGGAACTCCTCCACCGTATAACTGAACGCCACTTAGAACTCCTTCACAGTATAACTAAATGCCACTGAGCACTCCTGCACAGTATAACTGAACGCCACTCAGAACTCTTCTACAGTATAATTAAACGCCACTCGGAACTCTTCCACAGTATAACTGAACGCCATTCGGAACTCATCCACAATATAACTGAACGCCACTCCAAACTCCTCCACAGTATAACTGAACGCCACTGGGAACTCTTCTACAGTATAACTGAACACCAAGTGGAGAAGTGTGGCTCAATGGTTAGAGCGGCAGACCTTGATGCAGAGTGCTGGCCAGGGACCAGGGTTCGATTCCCGCCTCGGCGGGATCGGGCTTAAATTCCTCTGACCGGATATTCTCGCCTCAGTGCCGAATCTAAGCATGGGTCCCACGCTGCAACTCTGGGCAATAGCTTGCTTAGTCTCCACAACGGCCCCCGATACACAAGGGATGCCTGGTTTCACCATGGGATGCCCAGGAGTGGACACCTCACAAGGAAAAGCCAGGAGGGGTTCCCTTGTGGTAGGAGTACAAGCGCCGGGATGCTTACGGGTTACTGTTCGCGCTATACAAATACAACACACACACACTCAGAACTCATCCACAGTATAACTGAACGCCACACTAAACTCCTCCACAGTATAACTGAATGCCACTTGGAACCCATCCACAGTATAACTGAATGCCACTCTTAATTCCTCCACAGTATAACTGAACACCACTCGGAACTCCTCTTCAGTATAGCTGAACACCACTTAGAACTCCTCCATAGTATAACTGAACGCCACTCCAAACTCCTCCACAGTATAACGGAACGCCACTCGGAACTCCTCTGTAGTATAACCTACGCCACTCAGAACTCATCCACAGAATAACTGAACGCCACCCCAAACTCCTCCACATTATAACTGAACACCACCAAGCACTCCTCTACAGTATAACTGAAGGACACTTTGTCGTCCTCAACAGAATAACTGAACGCCACTCGGAACTCCTCCACAGTATAACTGAACGCCACTCACTAACCCTATAGACTCCAGTGAGGGCAACAGTAAGGAAAGTATTGGATAGCGGAGGGGTAAAAATTACTATTCCCACTTCAGTGCAACAGTAGTGAACGCGTTGGATAGCGGCAGGATACAATTTACTATTCCCACTCCAATAATTCTAAAAGTAGGGAAAATGTTGAATAGTGGCGGGGTAAAAATTACTATTCCGACTCCAGTGAGTGCAACAGTAGGGAAAGTGTTGGATAGCGGAATTGTAAAAATTACTATTCTCACTCCAGGGAGTGCAACAGTAGGGAAAGTGCTAGATAGCGGAGGGCTAGAAATTACCATTCCCACTCCAATAGTTATTAAAAGGAGGGAAAGTGTTGGATAACGGAGGGGTAAGAATTACTATTCCCACTCCAGTGAGTGCAACAGTAGGGAAAGTGTTGGATTTCAGAGGAGTAACAATTATTATTCTCGCTCCATTCAGTTCAAAATTAAAAACAAGCTAAATTTTAACAATAAAAATATTTAAAAAACAAAAGAAATTAAAAATATTTAAATACGTTAAAAAGTCAAATACGAATATATTTAATATTTAAAAATGTAGATATATATATATATATAAAACTCTGCTGCATCGATTACTGAATCCGGTGTCCGTTTTTCTCCTGGAGAGTGCTGACTTGTGCGGTGCGCTGTGGGATCGTCAGTATATATATATATATATATATATATATATATATATATATATATATATATATATATTAATGTTTAATACATATAGCAAATACCTACAAATATTATATTAATAAAGTAAAAAACAATTTCCAAGCAAATAAATATTTTTAATTCAAAATTTACTTTTTTTAATTTTCCACTCTATAACACCACACAGTTCACAAAACAGATCTAAATTAAAAAAAATACTTCCTCAAATAACATAATTAATTACCAATTAAAGGAAGGTTATTAAAAAAACTCATTACAATTTTTACCTTCCCACACTTTAACGCTATAATCCCCACAACCCACAGTTAGAATTAGACTATAACAAATGTTATTACACCATTAAAACGTATTTTCAATTAAAAACGAATAGTATTTAATATCTAATTATAAAGTAACATTAATTTACTCCGAACACTTTACCCCATAACAATAAAACCACACAAAAAATAAACATACCCTCATTAAGTATAGATTAATTAATAAATAATAATGATCAACTAATTTTTAATTAATTAAACAAAAATTACTTCCCACCGTTTAACCCTATAAACCCCACAACCCACACCTAAAATTAATTACACAAATTCTATATTTAATTTTCAATTAATTAATTATTAACAACCAATTATTAATTATTTGAACATAAACTACTTCCCACCCTTCACACCCTTCACACCATAAACCCCACAACCCACACCTAAAAAAATCACACAATTACCATAATTAATTATCAATTAATTAGTTAATATAAATTACCTAATTATTCATTAATGAAACATAAATTACTTCCCACCCTTTACCCCTATAAACCCCACAACCTGCACCTAAAATTAATAACACAATTTCCATAGTTAATTTTCAGTCAATTAATTAATATAAATCAACAACTAATTATTAGTTAATCAAAATAAAATACTTCCCACCCTTTACCCCTATGAACCCTACAACCTGCACCCAAACAATATTACACAATTACCATAATTAACTATCAATTAAATAATTAATATTAACAAACAATCAATAATTAATTACAAATAAATTACTTCCCTCAATTAACGCTGTAAAATCTAAAATACATAAACAAAAAAACGATTCATTAATTTATTATAATTAACTTACTTCCCACCCTATTCCCTTATAAACCAACAACCCGCTACAGAACTAAAAAATGTAAAATGTAATTGAAATATTATTCATAACTACAAAAAATGTAATACATATATTAAAAAAACATAAACAATACTTATACAAAAGCATACATCTCATACATTTCAAATATAAACTAAAATACATACCACACATTTTTAAAAATCGATATTTTAAACATCTATATTTTTGCAAACAATAATAATGGCTTCTTTATTTTTTAAACAATATTTCTTACCCTAAATTCGACATTCTTGACCATGATGTTCTGACTCAGCACCCTCCACAGTACAGCTGAACACCTCTCAGCACTCCTCTGTAGTACAACTGAATGCATCTTGGCACTCGTCCAAAGTACACTTAAACACTACTTAGCATTCCTTAGTCTATAGTATAACTGAATGTCACTCAGCACTCCTTCACAGTACAGCTTAATGCCACTCGACACTCCTTCACAGTACAGCTGAATGCCACTCAGCACTCCTTCACAGTACACCTGAATGCCACTCAGCACTCCTTCACAGTACAGCTGAAAGCCACTCGGCACTCCTTCACAGTACAGCTGAATGCCTCTTGGCACTCCTTCACAGTACAGTTGAATGCCACTGAGCACTCCTCTTCAGTATAATGTCCCTCAGCACTCCTTCACATTACAGCTGAATGCCATTCGGCACTCCTTTACAGTACAGCTGAACACCACTCGGCACTCCTTCACAGTACAGCTAAATGCTACTGAGCACTCCTCATAAGTATAACTAAATGTCACTCAGCACTGCTTCACAGTACAGCTAAATGCCATTCAGCACTCCTTTACAGTACAGCTGAATGCCACTCGGCACTCCTTCACAGTACAGCTGAATGCCACTCGGCACTCCTTCACAGTACAGCTGAATGCCACTCTGCACTCCTTCACAGTACAGCTGAATGCCACTGAGTACTCCTCCACAGTATAACTGAACACCACCCTAACTCCTCTACAGTACAACTGAACATCACTCAGCACTCCTCCACAATACAGCTTAATGCCACTCGGCACTCCTCCACAGAATAACTGAAAGCCACTTGGCACTCTTCCACAGTATAGCTGAATGTCTCTCAGCACTCCATCACTGTGTAACTGAATGGCGCTCTGTACTCCTTCACAGTATGACTGAATGCAACTCAACATTTCTCCACAGGATAACTGAATGCCACTGGGCACTCCTCCACAACATGACTGAATGGCAATCGGCACTCCTCCACAGGATGACTGAACGTCCCTTAGCACTCCTCCACAGGATGACTGAACGCCCCTTAACACTCCTCTACAGGATAACTGAACACCCCTTAGCACTCCTGCACAGGATGACTTAACGCCCCTCAGCACTCCTCCACAGGACCACTCAACACTCCTCCACAGGATGACTGAACGGCACTCAGCACTCCTCCACAGGATGACTGAACGGCACTCAGCACTCCTCCACAGGATGACTAACGCTCCTCAGCACTCCACCACAGGGTGACTGAACTCCACTCACCACTACCCCACTGGGTGACTAAACGCCACTCAGCACTCCTCCACAGGATGACTGAACACCACTCAGCACTCCTCCACAGGATGACTGAACGCCACTCAGCACTCCTCCACAGGAAGACTGGACCCCCATAGCACTCCTCCACAGGATGACTGAATGGCCCTCAGCACTCCTCCACAGGATGACTGAACACCCCTCAGCACTCCTCCACAGGATGACTGAACGCCCCTTAGCACTTCTCCAAAGGATGACTGAACGCCATTCAGCACTCCTCCACAGGATGACTGAACGCCCCTCAGCACTCCTCCACAGGGTGACTGAACGCCACTCAGCACTCCTCCACAGAATAACAGAACGCCCCTCAGCACTCCTCCACAGGATGACTGTACGCCACTCAGCACTCCTCCACAGGATGACTGAACGCCACTCAGCACTCCTCCACAGGATGACTGGACCCCCATAGCACTCCACCACAGGATGACTGAATGGCCCTCAGCACTCCTCCACAGGATGACTGAACACCCCTCAGCACTCCTCCACAGGATGACTGAACGCCCCTTAGCACTTCTCCAAAGGATGACTGAACGCCATGCAGCACTCCTCCACAGGATGACTGAACGCCCCTTAACACTCCTCTACAGGATAACTGAACACCCCTTAGCACTCCTGCACAGGATGACTGAACGCCCCTCAGCACTCCTCCACAGGACCACTCAACACTCCTCCACAGGATGACTGAACGGCACTCAGCACGCCTCCACAGGATGACTGAACGGCACTCAGCACTCCTCCACAGGATGACTAACGCTCCTCAGCACTCCACCACAGGGTGACTGAACGCCACTCAGCACTACCCCACAGGGTGACTAAACGCCACTCAGCACTCCTCCACAGGCTGACTGAACACCACTCAGCACTCCTCCACAGGATGACTGAACCCCACTCAGCACTCCTCCACAGGATGACTGGACCCCCATAGCACTCCTCCACAGGATGACTGAATGGCCCTCAGCACTCCTCCACAGGATGACTGAACACCCCTCAGCGCTCCTCCACAGGATGACTGAACGCCCCTTAGCACTTCTCCAAAGGATGACTGAACGCCATTCAGCACTCCTCCACAGGATGACTGAATGCCCCTCAGCACTCCTCCACAGGGTGACTGAACGCCACTCAGCACTCCTCCACAGAATAACTGAACGCCCCTCAGCACTCCTCCACAGGATGACTGAACGCCACTCAGCACTCCTCCACAGGATGACTGAACGCCACTCAGCACTCCCCCACAGGATGACTGGACCCCCATAGCACTCCACCACAGGATGACTGAATGGCCCTCAGCACTCCTCCACAGGATGACTGAACACCCCTCAGCACTCCTCCACAGGATGACTGAACGCCCCTTAGCACTTCTCCAAAGGATGACTGAACGCCATTCAGCACTCCTCCACAGGATGACTGAACGCCCCTCAGCACTCCTCCACAGGGTGACTGAATGCCACTCAGCACTCCTCCACAGAATAACTGAACGCCCCTCAGCACTCCTCCACAGGATGACTGAACTCCACTCAGCACTCCTCCACATGATGACTGAACGCCCCTCAGCACTCCTCCACAGGATGACTGAACACCACTCAGCACTCCTCCACAGGATGACTGAACGCCCCTCAGGACTTCTCCACAGGATGACTGAATGCCACTCAGCACTCCTCCACAGGATGACTAAGCGCCACTCATCACTCCTCCACAGGATGACTGGACCCCCTTAGCACTCCTCCACAGTGTTAGAAATGGGATCTCTGGCTGGCCAAGGCTTGCGCCAAAGTCAGTCAGAGACCACCACTCTAAGTCAGGGCAAGGGAGTTACACGCCAAGATAACCCCTGCTCATCCCCTTGGTAATGTGACACGAGCAGTAAGGCTAAACTCGGAGGCTATGTAAGTTAAGCGTTTGCGCGCGCACCCAGCAACAACACCCAAGGCTCACCACAAAGGAAACTCCACACAAGGTTATATATAAAAATAGCCTTTGTATTACAGCAAAACACATTAGATAAAAACACACACTTTACAATGCGCCAACAGGCACGGGCAGAATTTACAGGGGATATATACAGGACAGGGCCACATGGACCACTGTCAGGAATATGCACTTTTAGAACTAGAATAATAATCACTTTAGCACAAAATAGAAAATGGAGCACACAACCAGTAATCACTGGTAACAGGTTAGTACCACCTATGCAACCCTCCCTGATCTGGCCCCCAGTGAGCGATCGACCCGACTCCCGGAGAAACGCTGTTCTACCAAATAAATAGGAGACGTTGTTCCCGCCACTAATTTTTTCCCCCGGGAGTTCATGAGAGGAACGGACATCCTTTCCTTTTCCCCAAGGTGACTTCAGCACCACGAACCTAGAGATGGCGTCACTCTTCTAAAATGTAGTTGGAGCCCTACCGAATAAGCAGGAGACACTGCCCTCAGCACTAATTCTTTTCTCCGGGAGCATCTGAGAGAAACAGGCATTCTTCCCCCTCCTGCTACTTCCTTCCCTAAACTAGGAATGGCTCTTACCCTACAAAATATACCTACAGTCTAACTCTAAAAGAGTTCTTTCCGGCCCCTTGGATTTGGAAATTTAACACTACCCGATACTCCGCAGTCTCATCTTGTGCTGATTACAAAAAAACTCCCAGTGTACTAGACTCCTTAGCGAGCAGGATATCCTCGCTCGCCGATACTTCTATCTGTTTATCGGAGATAACCCTCCATCATCTGTGGCCCACTCCTCGCCCCAACTTCCCTCCGCCCTGATGAAGGTGTAGCCCGACTGCGGCTGTACACCGAAACACGCGTCGGTGCTTGTTCCATTCCTGGAACCTACAAAAAACCTTTTTGGGACCTTATACCATCTGTCCCTTGTCCATCTTGTACATCTGTGGCAACTGCGTGAAGTGAAGTATAAATGATTATGAATGTTTGTGTGTGTGTTGGTTTTATTAACTGTGAGAATATGGGCCCTGTCTAGAACTTATACCAATCTATTCTGATTTCTTATTGTATATTTATAACTATAAAATGTCTAATGAAAATGAAAGAAAAAAATGAATTGTAATAATGTATAATAAAGTGTTTTTTGATAAACCTCCTCTTAGTATGTGTCTGTGAGATATCCTCTTGGGTTCAGAGTGATATGTACGTGTTTGGACCTACCCTAGGCCATCCTTATTATCCTCCAGGCAGGTTCTTCTCTGCTTTGACACGCCAAGATAACCCCTGTTCATCCCCTTGGTAATGTGACACGAGCAGTAAGGCTAAACTCGGAGGCTATGTAAGTTAAGCGTTTGCGCGCGCACCCAGCAACAACACCCAAGGCTCACCACAAAGGAAACTCCACACAAGGTTATATATAAAAATAGCCTTTGTATTACAGCAAAACACATTAGATAAAAACATACACTTTACAATGTGACAACAGGCATGGGCAGAATTTACAGGGGATATATACAGGACAGGGCCACATGGACCACTGTCAGGAATATGCACTTTTAGAACTAGAATAATAATCACTTTAGCACAAAATAGAAAATGGAGCACACAACCAGTAATCACTGGTAACAGGTAAGTACCACCTATGCAACCCTAACCACCTTAGGAGAATGTCACACAGGGAACCAGGACCTCACTAGTACACCTATACTAGAAGAACAACCACCTAAGTATCACAATACATGTAGGGGTATAAGCATGAACACATTACACATGATGCATCACAACACATTCAGAGGTGTATTGAAAAGCACATGACGCATAAAATCACATTCAGAGGTGCAGCAAAGAACAATTGTGCAGAAATCACATTAGGCCACAACCAGTGACTGTCCCAAATGTCAGGGGCCTAAGCGTAGCAGCTTCCCACTAAGTGCTGGGCAGCTGTGGAGACAAGATGTGGCCAACACGGTGGAGCCTCGCAGGTTCTGGCCAAAGCACTCGTGTCCCCCAAGAGCCTTGTGGCTCTAAACAAACAGAATGGCCCCCTGAGCCTCTCTGGGCTTGAGCAAATGTGGCAACAATGGGGGGGAGCGGCCCGCTGTCTGCCGGGGCCGCTCTACCACCCAACAATGCCCCCGGAATGTAGGTAGAGCCTCTCGGGCTCTATATAAACAAAATGCCCTTAATAACGGTGGAGTCCTGCTCGGGGGACTCAGAACAATGGCCCCAAATCAGGAGGACCACTTAGCAGGAGGGGGCGGGCACCGGCAATGTGCCCCGATGCCCTCTCTAACAATACTGGCCCCCGGAGCCCCTCGTGGACTCGAACAATAAGTTACCCCGATTTGGTGGAGTCCCTCTCGGGGGACTCGAACTACAATACTGCCCCCGGTAGCCACTTAGGCTCGAAAACAATTATGCCCACAGGGAGGGAGCACACTGGGGAGGGGGACACCGGCAATGTGCCCCGACACCCCCTTCTGCCCCAAACAGTACCGGGCCCCACTCACTGGCTCTGTAGGACTCCTCGGTCAGTCCTGCACTCGGGGCCTTTCCGCCTCAAGCAGCGCTGGGCTCTTCTTCAGCACCGGAGCCCCGCCTGCGCTTCCAGCCGCTCTCCTCTCCCCGCAATCTGCTCACTCGGCCCAGGTGGGGAGGACGCCGGCTTCCTACAACGTGCCGGAGCTGCCGGGGGCGGGACTTCTGGCCAGGCCGCGCTGCAATTGGCCGGCCGGCCAACCACTTCCGGGTCGTCGCAGGCAGCGTGGCGGCCCGGCGGGGTCTGCACACACTTCTGGGCTGCAGCAGTGAATTGGAGGGGTAACACACAAGGGGTAGGCTCCCTCGGTAATTTAAATATGAAGCGAGGTGGGCACTTGCTTGGGGGCCCAAAAGAAATAGCGGGAAGGTCCCTGGCGGGGTGGGCACCTGCCAGGGGACTTTAAAATATTGGCAAATGAACGGGGCAAATGCCGGGTGGGCACCGGCTGAGAACAAAAAGCGATCCCAAGCGCTAGGCAGAATGAAGTGCTCTCAGCACGGGCAAAATAAAGCGCTTCCAGGCGCTAGTGTCCCAAAAGTCCAGGGACCAGCACAAAGTCCTTCAGGAGGTGGGGGGGCAAGGCTGGGCCCAGAGCCAGCTCACAGGGTCCTCCTAGGCAGGGAGGCAATCCCCAGTGACAGTCCTCCTGGTGCCCAGCAGCAGCCCTCCTCAGCAACAGGATCCAAGAAGAGAACAACTTGTAAGGGGACACAGCCCCTTTTTATACAGTGAAAACCTTTGTCCTGGGTGCAGGGTGGGGGAGAAACCAGTCGCAGCTGGTTTTGGAGCACTCTTGATGTGCTCAGCCACCCTTCCTATTCACTAGGGAGGCTAGGGTCATCAGTCGCACCACAGGGGGCGGAGCCAGCATTATGTGGGGAAAGCCCAGCCCTATTCAGGTCCCAGGTGTACCCCTCCCTCACATCAGCATGCTAATCTCTCCACTCACCACTGGGGCAGACCCATCCAGACTCCTGGAGCCAGGCTCACCAGCCAGCTCCAGCCAATCACACGCCAGCACACTCACTGCACACGCACACCCATGTCTAAAAGTGGCACTTCCACACTAGACACAATCACGCCGCATACATCATTGCGCAGCATTTAATCACACAAGTCCGCACATACCAAACTCGCACCTGCACACCTTATGCATCAGGAACTACCAGGGACACAGACATTCCCCATGCATTCCTATGGGTGGGCAGGCCAATGTCACCACACACACTCAGAGTGTGCACGCACTTTCCACTGGGACACAGTGAAAGTGCGCCGAAGCCAAAAATCACTATCACCAGGTCACATACCAAAAGCAAAAAGTTCAGGGGTGAACCTGCCAGAAGGGCCAAGTCCAACACTCAGGATGACTGAATGGCCCTCAGGACTCCTCCACAGGATGACTGAACGCCACTCAGCACTACTCCACAGGATAGCTGAACACCATTCCTCACTACTCCACAGGTTAGCTCAATGCCACTTGGCGCACATTCGGAGCTTGGCTTGATGTTCCTTCAGCACTCCCGCACAGCCTACTACTATGCCAGCACCACTACACTGCACAATTCAAAAATCTCACAACTACCTTGTGCAGCAACACCTAATGTTCTCTCAGCACCCTTGCACATCACTGAGTAATGCTACTTCAACACCCATGCACTGCACAAAATAATGCTCACTGGGACACCCCTGCAAATCATAGCTTAATGTCCTTCAGCAGTCCTGCACTGCACAGCTGAAGGGTCCCTTGTCAGCCCTGCACAGCTGGGCCCGCCTTTAGTATTTCAGCTAGGGGGCACATCACTACGTAGCTGCACAGATCTGTGTCGTCCTGCACAGGTCCTCCTGCGATCACTGCACCTTCTCCCTAGTCAGCACAGCCTGGGCCCTGGGTGTGTTGACGACACCCCCTGCACGACCTGAAAAAATCCCGTTCTTGCACAGTACTGACTTGGTGCTCTCCTCCTGTGCACCTCACCTTTACTCACAGCACTCGCTGCTGCACGGAGGTGTCTGTGATGGCTGGGCACTGTCCAGGCAAAGCACAGTCCATGTGAAAGGACCAAATACTGGCCCGCAACTGCCTGGGTGCAGAGTACACTCTCTTTACAGCACTGCCTGGGCGCACAGTACACTCTCCTCACAGTACTGCCTGGGCACACAGTACACTCTCCTCACAGTACTACCTGGGCGCACAGTACACTCTCCTCACAGTACTGCCTGGGCGCACAGTACACTCTCCTCATAATACTGGCGGGGCGCACAGTACACTCTCCTCACAGTACTGCATGGTTGCACAGTATCATAGTACTGCCTGGGTGCACAGTACACTCTTCTCACAGTACTGCCTGGGCCCACATTACATTCTCTCCACAGTACTACCAGGGCGCACAGTACACTCTCTTCACAGCACTGCCTGGGCGCACAGTACACTCTCCTCACAGTACTGCCTGGGTGCACAGTACACTCTCCTCACAGTACTGCCTGGGTGAACAGTACACTCTCCTCACAGTACTGCCTGGGCCCACATTACACTCTCTCCACAGTACTGCCTGGGCACACAGAACACTCTCCTCACATACTGCCTGGGCCCACATTACACTATCTCCATGGTACAGCCAGGGTGCACAGTACACTCTCCTCACAGTACTGCCTGGGCTCACATTACACTCTCTCCACAGTACTGCCTGGGTGCACGGTACACTCTCCTCACAGTACTGGGTGCACAGTACACTCTCCTCACAGTACTGCCTGGGATCACAGTACTGCCTGGGTGCACAGTACACTATCCTCACAGTACTGCCTGGGTGCACAATGCACTCTCCTCACAGTACTGTCCGGGTGAACAGTACACTCTCCTCACAGTACTGCCTGGGTGCATAGTACACCCTCTTCACAGTACTCTCCTCACAGTACTGTCTGGGTGCACAGTACACTATCCTCAAAGTACTGCCTGGGTGCAGAGTACACCCTATTCACAGTACTGCCTGGGTGCACAGTACACTCTCTTCACAGTACTGCCTGGGTGCACAATACAGTCTCCTGACAGTACTGCCTGGGTGCACAGTACACTCTCCTCACAGTACTGCCTGGGTGACAGTACACTCTCCTCACAGTACTGCCTGGGTGCACAGTACGCTCTCCTTACAGTACTGCCTGGGTGGAGAGTACACCCTCCTCACAGTACTGCCTGGGTACACAGTAAACTCTCTTCACAGTACTAGCTGGGGGCACAGTGCACTCTCCTCACATTACTGCCTGGGTGCACATTACACTCTCCTCACAGTACTGCATGGGTGCACAGTACACCCTCCTCACAGTACTGCCTGGGTGCACAGTACACTCTCTTCACAGTGCTGCCTGTGTGCACTGTACACTCTCCTCACAGTACTGCCTGGGTGAACAGTGCAACCTCCTCATAATATTGCCTTGGTGCACAGTACACTCTCCTCACAGTACTGCCTGGGTGCAGAGTACACTCTCTTCACGGGACTGCCTGGATTCACAGTACACTCTCTTCACTGTACTCCTGGGCGCATAGTACACTCTCTTCACAGGACGGCCTGGGTGCACAGTACACTCTCTTCAGAGCACTGCCTGGGCGCACAGTACACTCTCTACACAGTCCTGCCTGGGTTCACAGTACACACTCTTCATGGTACTGCCTGGGGGCACAGTACACTCTCTTCACAGGACTGCCGGTGGGTACAGTACACTCTCTTCACGGCACTGCCTGGGGGCACAGTGCACTCTCTTCAAATTACTGCCTGGGTGCACACTCTCCTCACAGTACTGCCTGGGTCACAGTACACTCTTTTCACAGTACCGCCTGGCTGCACAGTACACTCTCCTCGCAGTACTGCCTGGGTGCACAGTTCACCCTCTTCATAGTACTTCCTGGATGCACAGTACACTCTCCTCACAGTACTGCCTGGGTGCACAGTACACTCTCTTCACATTAATGCCAGGGCGCACAGTACACTATTCAAATTACTGCCTGGGTGCACAGTACATTCTCCCCACAGTACTGCCAGGGTGCACAGTACACCCTCTTCACAGTTCTGCCTGGGTGCATAGTACACTCTCCTCACAGTACTGCGTGGGTGCAGAGTACACTCTCTTCTCAGTACTGCCTGGGTGCACAGTACACTCTCTTCACAGGACTGCCTGGATTCACAGTACCCTATCTTCACAGTACTGTCGGAGCACATAGTACACTCTCTTCACTGTACTGCCTGGGCACACAATACAATCTCTTCATTCACAGTACCGCCTGGGTTCACAGTACACTCTCTTCACAGTACTGTCTGGGCGCACAGTACACTCTCTTTGCGGTACTTCCTGGGCACACTGTACACGCTTTTTGTGGTACTGCCTGGTCACACAGTACACCCTCTTCACAGTACTACCTGGGCACATAGTACACTCTTCACAGTACTGCCTGGGCGCACAGTACACTTTCTTCTCAGTACTGCCCAGGCACACAGTACACTCTCTTCACAGTACTGCCTAGGTGCACAGTACACTCTCTTCACAGTACTGCCTGGGTTCATAGTACACTCTCTTCACAGTACTACCTGGGTGCACAGTACAATCGCTTCACAGTACTGCCTGGGCACACAGTACACTCTCTTCACAGTACTGCCTGGGTGCACAGTACTGATTGGATGCATAGTACACTATCCTCACAGTACTCCCTGGGTGCGCAGTACACTCTCCTCAGAGTACTGCCTAGGTGCACAGTACACTCTCCTCACATTACTGCCTGGGTGCAGAGTACACTCTCCTGACAGTACTGCCTGGGTGCACGGTACACTCTCTTCACAGTACTGCCTGGGTGCACAGTATGCTCTCCTGACAGTACTGCCTGGGTGCAGAGTACACTCTTCTGATGGTACTGCCTGGGTGCATGGTACACTCTCCTCACAGTACTGCCTGGGTGCACGGTACACTCTCCTCACAGTACTGCCTGGGTGCACAGTACACTCTCCTCACAGTACTGCCTGGGTGCACAGTACACTCTCTTCACGGCACTGCCTGGGTGCACACTACACTCTCCTCACAGCACTACCTAGGTACTCAGTACACTCTCCTCACAGTACTACCTAGGTGCACAGTACACTCTCCTCATAGTACTGCCTTGGTGCACACTACACTCTCCTCACAGTACTTCCTGGGTGCACACTACACTCTCCTCACAGTACTGCCTGGGTGCTCAGTACGCCCTCCTCACAGTACTGCCTGGGTGCAGAGTACACCCTCCTCACAGTACTGCCTGGTTGCACAGTACACTCTCTTCACAGTACTAGCTAAGTGCACAGTACACTCTCTTCACCGTACTAGCTGGGTGCACAGTAAGTACACTCTCCTCACAGTACTGCCTGGGTGCACAGTACACCCTCTTCACAGTACTGCCTGTGTGTACAGTACCCCCTCCTCACAGTACTGCCTGGGTGCACAGTACACTCTCTTCACAGTGCTGTCTGAGTGCACAGTACACTCTCCTCACAGCACTGCCTGGGTGCACAGTACACTCTCTTCACAGTACTGCCAGGGTGCACAGTACACTTTCTTCAAATTACTGCCTGGGTGCACAGTACACTCTCCTCATAGTACTGCCAGGGTGCAAAGTACCCCATCTGCACAGAACTGCCTGGGTGCACAGTACAACCTCCTCACAGTACTGCCTTGGTGCACAGTATACTCTCCTCGCAGTACTGGCTGGGTGCAGAGTACACTCTCTTCACAGGACTGCCTGGATTCACAGTACACTCTCTTCACGGTACTGCCTGGGCGCACAGTACACTCTCTTCTCAGGATTGCCAGGGTGCACAGTACACTCTCTTCACAGCACTGCCTGGGCGCACAGTACACTCTCTTCTCAGAACTGCCTGGGCACACAGTACACTGTCTTCACAGTACTGCCTAGGTGCACAGTACACTCTCTTCACTGTAATGCCAGGGGGCACAGTACACTCTATTCACAGGACTGCCTGCACGTACAGTACACTCTCTTTGCGGCACTGCCTGGGCGCACAGTGCACTTTCTGCACAGTACTGCCTGGGCGCACAGTACACTCTCTTCACAGTACTGCCAGGGTGCACAGTA
This sequence comes from Lissotriton vulgaris, assembly GCF_964263255.1. Taxonomy (NCBI): domain Eukaryota; kingdom Metazoa; phylum Chordata; class Amphibia; order Caudata; family Salamandridae; genus Lissotriton; species Lissotriton vulgaris. The sequence goes on along the minus strand of NC_141700.1, from coordinate 645,729,673 downwards.
CACTCTCTTCAAAATACTGCCTGGGTGCACAGTACACTCTCCTCACAGTACTGCCTGGGTGCACAGTACACTCTTTTCACAATACTGCCTGGGTGCACAGTACTCTCTCCTCACAGTACTGCCCGGGTGCACAGTACACCCTCTTCACAGTACTTCTTGGGTGCACAGTACACTCTCCTCACAGTACTGCCTGGGTGCACAGTACACTCTCTTCACTGTTCTGCCTGGGCACACAGTACATTCTGTTCACTGTACTGCCTGGGCGCACAGTACACTCTTTTCACGGTACTGCCTGGCCACACAGTACACTCTCTTCATGGTACTGCCTGGGCGCACAGTACACTCTCTTCACAGCACTGCCTGGCACACAGTACACTCTCTTCACAGTACTGTTTGGGTGCACCGTACACTCTTTTCATGGTACTGACTGGGCACACAGTACACTCTCTTCATGGTACTGCCTGGGCACAAAGTACACTCTCTTCACGGCACTGCCTGGGCACACAGTACACTCTCTTCATGGTACTGCCTGGGCGCATAGTACACTCTTTTCACATCACTGCCTGGGCGCACAGTACACTCTTTTAACGGTACTGCCTGGGCACACAGTACAGTCTCTTCATAGTACTGCCTGGGCGCACAGTACACTCTCTTCACAGCACAGCCTGGGCGTACAGTACAATTTCTTCACAGCACTGCCTGGGCACACAGTACACTCTTTTCACAGTACTGCCTGGGCACACAGTACACTTCCTGCACGGTACTGCTTGGGCACACAGTACACTCTTTTCACAGTACTGCCTGGGCACCCAGTACACTCTCTTCACAGTACTGCCTGGGCGCACAGTGCACTCTCTTCGCGGTACTACCTGGGCACACAGTACACACTTTTTGTGGTACTGCCTGGTCACACAGTACACTCTCTTCACAGTACTGCCTGGGCACATAGTACACTCTTCACAGTACGGCCTGGCCACACAGTACACTCTCTTCTCAGAACTGCCTGGGCACACAGTACACTGTCTTCACAGTACTGCCTAGGTGCACAGTACACTCTCTTCACAGTACTGCCTGGGTTCATAGTACACTATCTTCACAGTTCTACCTGGGTGCACAGTACACTCGCTTCACAGTACTGCCTGGGTTCACAGTACACTCTCTTCACAGTACTGCCTGGATGCACAGTACACTCGCTTCATGGTACTGCTTGGGTCACAGTACACTGTCTTCACAGTACTGCCTGGGCACATAGTACACTCTCTTCACGGCACTGCCTGGGGTCACAGTACCCTATCTTCACAGTACTGCCTGGGGTCACAGTACACTCTCTTCACGGTACTGCCTGGGCACACAGTACACTCTCTTCACAGTACAGCCTGGGCGCACAGTAAACTCTCTTTGCGGTACTGCCTGGGCGCACAGTACACTCTCTTAACAGTACTGCCTGTACACACAGTACACTCACTTCGCCGTACTGCCTGGGCACACAGTACACTCTCTTCACAGTACTGCCTGGGCACATGTTACACTCTCTTCACAGTACTGTCTTGGCACACAGTACCCTCTCTTTACAGTACTGCCTGTGCACATAGTACACTCTCTTCACAGTACTTCCTTGACACAGTACACTCTCTTCACTGTACTGCCTGGGCACACAGTACATTCTGTTCACTGTACTGCCTGGGCGCACAGTACACTCTTTTCACGGTACTGCCTGGCCACACAGTACACTCTCTTCATGGTACTGCCTGGGCGCACAGTACACTCTCTTCACAGCACTGCCTGGCACACAGTACACTCTCTTCACAGTACTGTTTGGGTGCACCGTACACTCTTTTCATGGTACTGACTGGGCACACAGTACACTCTCTTCATGGTACTGCCTGGGCACAAAGTACACTCTCTTCACGGCACTGCCTGGGCACACAGTACACTCTCTTCATGGTACTGCCTGGGCGCATAGTACACTCTTTTCACATCACTGCCTGGGCGCACAGTACACTCTTTTAACGGTACTGCCTGGGCACACAGTACAGTCTCTTCATAGTACTGCCTGGGCGCACAGTACAGTCTCTTCACAGCACAGCCTGGGCGTACAGTACAATTTCTTCACGGCACTGCCTGGGCACACAGTACACTCTTTTCACAGTACTGCCTGGGCACACAGTACACTTCCTGCACGGTACTGCTTGGGCACACAGTACACTCTTTTCACAGTACTGCCTGGGCACCCAGTACACTCTATTCACAGTACTGCCTGGGCACACAGTACACTTTCTTCAAGGGACTGCCTGGGGTACACAGTACACTCTCTTCACAGTACTGCCTGGGTTCACAGTACACTCTCTTCACAGTACTGCCTGGGCGCACAGTACACTCTCTTCACTACACAGCCTGTGTTTCACTGCATTGTCTCACTGCACCTCACTGACTAGGCGCACAGCACACCCTCTCTTTACAGGACTGACTGGGTTTGCCTTCATTGTCGAACTCTCTCTTCACAGCACTGCCTGTGATTCACTGTATTGTCTCTCTGCACAGAGCTGCCTCTGTGCACAGAACACTCTCTTCACAGCACTGCCTGGGTGCACAGTACACCCTCTTGCCACAGCACTGCCTGGGTTTCTCTGCATTGTCTGGCTGCACAGCACTGCCTCGGCGCACAGTGCTTTCGCTTTTCACAGCAGTGCCTGGGTTTACAGTATTGTTTCTCTGTACAGCATTCCCTCCACAGAACGGACTGTGTCGACCGGGCTCTCTTCGGGCACAGGAGTGTAGGTGTTCACTGTATTATGTGAATGAAGAGTGCTGTCGCTGCACCGCATTACGTCCTCATGCGAGCGCATCTCCAGGCAACAACTCCCCTCTGCACAGCACCGCCTGAGTGCCTCCAAGGCTCTCCTTCCACAGCACTGCCCGGGCAGCGAGCCCAGCTCCCACAGAGGACTGCCCGTGTCAGGGCCGACTTTAGGGAAGTGCGACTGGGGCGGCCACACTGGGCGCTGACCTGTAGAGGGGGGGCCGACCTCAGGAAGGGGCGCCGTGCTTAATAATAGCTTATGATTGGAGTGATAAGGCAGGGGCACTTTTGTCTGGGGATAGTGAGAGAATCCTAGGAGGCGGTCATGGAGTGGGCGCCAAAAATTATATTTGCACCGGGCGTCACCAGCGCTAAAGCCGGCACTGGCCCGGATGAAAGTTGCAGCGCCTGGACTGCGGTTCCTTCTCTCGCACAGCACTGCACGTGTTTCTCTGCACTACTTGCCGGCGCAGCACCACCCACGTTTGCGGTGCTCTTTCAAGGCACTGCCTTGGCTCATAAGGTGCTCCCCATGCCAACAATTCTCTCTTCCTGCACAGCACGCTCGGGGTTCACAATATCCGCACCGTGTGCTGCATGGATTCACACACATCTGTCCCTGCACTGGGCTTTTCAGTACTCTTTCTTTACTCGTATTCACAGTACTCTCCGCCTGTGCAGCTCTACTCGTGACAGTACTTTCCGCCTGTGCCGCACTACTCGTGTTCACAGTACTCTCAGCCTGTGCAGTACTACAGCACTACTTGTGACAGTACTTCCCGCCTGTGCAGCACTACTCATGACAGTACTCTGCATCTGTGCAGCACTACTCGTGACAGTACTCTCTGCCTGTGAAGCACTACTCGTGACAGTACTCTATGCCTGTGAAGCACTACTCGTGACAGTACTCTCTGCCTGTGCAGCACTACTCGTATTCACAGTACTCTGTGCAGCACTACTCGTGACAGTACTTTCCGCCTGTGCCGCACTACTCGTGTTCACAGTACTCTCAGCCTGTGCAGTACTACAGCACTACTTGTGACAGTACTTCCCGCCTGTGCAGCACTACTCATGACAGTACTCTGCATCTGTGCAGCACTACTCGTGACAGTACTCTCTGCCTGTGAAGCACTACTCGTGACAGTACTCTATGCCTGTGGAGCACTACTCGAGACAGTACTCTCTGCCTGTGCAGCACTACTCGTATTCACAGTACTCTGTGCAGCACTACTCGTGACAGTACTTTCCGCCTGTGCCGCACTACTCGTGTTCACAGTACTCTCAGCCTGTGCAGTACTGCAGCACTACTTGTGACAGTACTTCCCGCCTGTGCAGCACTACTCATGACAGTACTCTGCATCTGTGCAGCACTACTCGTGACAGTACTCTCTGCCTGTGAAGCACTACTCGTGACAGTACTCTCTGCCTGTGAAGCACTACTCGTGACAGTACTCTCTGCCTGTGCAGCACTACTCGTATTCACAGTACTCTGTGCAGCACTACTCGTGACAGTACTTTCCGCCTGTGCCGCACTACTCGTGTTCACAGTACTCTCAGCCTGTGCAGTACTGCAGCACTACTTGTGACAGTACTTCCCGCCTGTGCAGCACTACTCATGACAGTACTCTGCATCTGTGCAGCACTACTCGTGACAGTACTCCCTGCCTGTGAAGCACTACTCGTGACAGTACTCTCTGCCTGTGCAGCACTACTCGTATTCACAGTACTCTCTGCATGTGAAGCACTGCTCATGACAGTACTCTCTGCCTATGAAGCACTACTCGTATTCACAGTACTCTGTGCAGCACTACTCATGACAGTACTTTCCTCCTGTGCCACACTACTCGTGTTCACAGTACTCTCAGCCTGTGCAGTACTGCAGCACTACTTGTGACAGTACTTCCCGCCTGGGCAGCACTACTCATGACAGTACTCTGCATCTGTGCAGCACTACTCGTGACAGTACTCCCTGCCTGTGAAGCACTACTCGTGACAGTACTCTCTGCCTGTGCAGCACTACTCGTATTCACAGTACTCTGTGCAGCACTACTCATGACAGTACTTTCCTCCTGTGAAGCCCTACTCGTATACACAGTACTCTCTGCCTGTGCAGCACTGCTCGTGACAGTACTCTCTGCCTGTGAAGCACTACTCGTGACAGTACTCTCTGCCTGTGAAGCACTACTCGTGACAGTACTCTCTGCCTGTGCAGCACTACTCGTATTCACAGTACTCTGTGCAGCACTACTCGTGACAGTACTTTCCGCCTGTGCCGCACTACTCGTGTTCACAGTACTCTCAGCCTGTGCAGTACTGCAGCACTACTTGTGACAGTACTTCCCGCCTGTGCAGCACTACTCATGACAGGACTCTGCGTCTTTGCAGCACTACTCGTGACAGTACCCCCTGCCTGTGAAGCACTACTCGTGACAGTACTCTCTGCCTGTGCAGCACTACTCGTATTCACAGTACTCTCTGCATGTGAAGCACTGCTCATGACAGTACTCTCTGCCTATGAAGCACTACTCGTATTCACAGTACTCTGTGCAGCACTACTCATGACAGTACTTTCCTCCTGTGCCGCACTACTCGTGTTCACAGTACTCTCAGCCTGTGCAGTACTGCAGCACTACTTGTGACAGTACTTCCCGTCTGTGCAGCACTACTCATGACAGTACTCTGCATCTGTGCAGCACTACTCGTGACAGTACTCCCTGCCTGTGAAGCATTACTCGTGACAGTACTCTCTGCCTGTGAAGCACTACTCGTGACAGTACTCTCTGCCTGTGCAGCACTACTCGTATTCACAGTACTCTGTGCAGCACTACTCATGACAGTACTTTCCTCCTGTGAAGCCCTACTCGTATACACAGTACTCTCTGCCTGTGCAGCACTGCTCCTGACAGTACTCTCTGCCTGTGCAGCACTACTCATGACAGTACTCTGAACCTGTGCTGCACTACTCGTATTCACAGCTCTCTCTGCCTGTGCAGCACTGCAGCACTGCTCGTGACAGTACTCCCCCCTGTGCAGTACTACTTGTGGCTGTACTCGCCGCCTTTGCAGCACTACTCATATTCACAGTACTTCCTGCCTTTGTAGCACTACTCATATTTACAGTACTCTCTGCCTGTGCAGCCCTGCTAGAGTTCATAGTACTCTCCGCCTGAGCAACACTACTCGTGTTCACAGTACTCTCTGTCTGTGCAGCGCTACTCATGAAAGTACTCTTCATCTGTGCAGCACTACATATTCACAGTACTCCCTGTCTGTGCAGAAGTACTCATGACAGTATTCTCTGCCTGTGCAGCACTACTCGTATTCAAAGTACTATCTACCTGTGCAGCACTGCAGAACTACTTGTGACAGTACTCCCTGTCTGTGCAGCACTACTTGTTTCAGAACTCGCCGGCTTTGCAGCACTACTCGTATTCACAGTACTCTCCCCCTGAGCAGCACTACTCGTGTTCACAGTACTCCCCGCCTGTGCAGCACTACTTGTGAAAGTACTCTCCGCCTTTGCAGCACTACTCGTGTTCACAGTACGCTCTGCCTGTGCAGCATCACTTGTACACACAGTACTCTCTCCCTGTGCAGCATCACTTGTATACACAGTACTCTCTGCCTGTGCAGCACTACCCATGACAGTACTCTGAACCTGTGCTGCACTACTCGTATTCACATCTCTCTCTGCCTGTGCAGCACGCAGCACTACTCGTGACAGTACTCCCCGCCTGTGTAGTACTACTTGCGACAGTAATCTCCACCTGTGCAGCATTACTTGTGACAGTACTCTCCACCTTTCTTTTCAGCGCTACTCGTGTTCACAGTACGCTCTGTCTGTGCAGCACTACTCATGACAGTACACTCCCCACCTATGTAGCACTACTCATGGCAGTACGCTCCGCCTGCGCAGCACTACTCGTGCTGGCAATACTGTTCCGCTGCACACCGATGCTCGGCTTCCCAGTAATCCTCTCCCTGCATGCAGTGCCTGGGGTCACAGTTTCCCGTACGGCGCTTGTGTGTTCACAATAGTCACTGCTTAGATTCACGGCAGCCTCTCCTCGTACAGCACTGCCTCCTTCCACGGTACTCCCTCCCTGCATGCACTGCCTGGATACACGGGTCTCCGCGTGGCACTATTGTGTTCACAGTTCTCTTCCTGCACTGCACTCTTTCTGTTTGCAGCACTCTCCCTGCACCACATTCACTGGGATCACAGTAAACTCTCCGCGTGGCATCGCCTCCTGTGTACCCAGTACTAACTCACTGCACGCGCTGCGTGGGTCTGTGCTGTGCACTGTTTCTGTTTACAGCACTCTCCCTGCTCTGCCTGAGTTCATAGCACGCTCTCTGTATTCAGGGCACGCCCCCTGAACACGCTGCCAGCGTTAAGACTTCACTGCATGGCACTGTATTCTTCACAGTGCTAACACTGTGTTCACGGGACTGCCCGAGCACGCAGGTTGCTAGTTGTCTGCATGGAACCGTGTTGTTCACAGTACTCTCTCCATGCACTGTCTCTATTCACGACATTCTCCCTGCACAGCAATGCTTGTTCTCACAGCACTCTCCCTGCACCACACGGGCTGTGATTGCAGCACTCTCCCTGCACCACGCTGTGATTGCAGCACTCTCCCTGCACGCACTGCACGGGTTGACATGTGTCTGTGTGGCGCTATGGCCTCCTTGCACTGCGCTTTCTCTCTTCACAGCACTCCACTGCACCTCACTGCTGGGTGCACAGTACGCTCATCCTGTATATTTCCTGGCTCAAAAGCAACCCTCTCACCGTGTACAGCACTCTTTGGGTTCGTGGTACTCACCGCCGGGACAGCACTCCCCGGGTTCACAACTCTCTCTCTCTCTGCAAATCACTGCATATGTTCACTCTCTTTCTGCGTGCACTGCCTGGTTTGAGAGTGTTCTGCGAGGCACTGTATTGTTCAAAGTACTTTATCTCAGCAGTGCACTGTCTTTGTTCGGAGCACTCTCCACACACTGCCCTGCTTCGGAGTAACCCTCCCTATACTGCATCGTCTGTGTTCACTGCATTCTCACTGCCTAGCTAGAGAGTTCTCTCCATCACATCTTGTTGTTCACAGCCCTATAAAACTGCACTGCACTGCCTGTGTCCATAGCCCTTTCACTGCAAAAACTGCCTAGGTAGAGAGTTGTTTACATGGCACTGTATTGTTTGCAGCACTCCCCTGCCCCGCACTGCACTAACTGTGTTCGGCGGACTGTCCCTGCATGTACTAGCTTGGCTGAGAGTTCACTGCATGACACTAGTTCTTCACAGTACGCCCGCCCTACACTGCAATTTTCTGTTCACAGCACTCTTCCTGCACTGCACACTCTGTGTTCACAGTGCCCTCTCACTGCTCTGTCCTATCTGTGCTCATTGAGCTCAAACTGCACGCACTGCACAGGTTCAGAGGACCCTCTGCCTCTACTGCACTGCCATGTATTCACAGCACCCTCCCTGCATGCACTGGCGAGGTTCAGAGCACCCTCTCCCTCTACTGCCCTGTCCTGTATTCACAGCACCCTGCCTGCACGCACTGCCCAGGTTCAGAGCACCCTCTGCCTCTACAGCACTGTCCTGTATGCACAGCACCCTCCCTGCACGCACTGCCCAGGTTCAGAGTACCCACTGCCTCTACTGCACTGTCCTGTATGCACAGCACCCTCCCTGCAGGCACTGCCCAGGTTCAGAGCACCCTCTGCCTCTACTGCACTGTCCTGTATTCACAGCACCCTCCCTGCACGCACTGCCCAGGTTCAAAGTACCCTCTGCCTCTACTCCACTGTCCTGTATTCACAGCACCCTGCCTGCACGCACTGCCAAGGTTCAGAGCACCCTCTGCCTCTACTGCACTACCCTGTATGCACAGCACCCTCCCTGCACGCACTGCCCATGTTCAGAGTACCCTCTGCCCCTACTGCACTGTCCTGTATTCACAGCACCCTCCCTGCACGCACTGGCGAGGTTCAGAGCACCCTCTGTCTCTACTGCACTGCCCTGTATTCACAGCACCCTCCCTGCACGCACTGCCCAGGTTCAAAGTACCCTCTGCCTCTACTGCACTGTCCTGTATTCCCAGCACCCTCTGCACGCACTGCCGAGGTTCAAAGTACCCTCTGCCTCTACTGCACTGTCCTGTATTCACAGCACCCTCCCTGCACGCACTGGCGAGGTTCAGAGCACCCTCTGCCTCTACTGCACTGCCCTGTATTCACAGCACCCTCCCTGCACGCACTGGCGAGGTTCAGAGCACCCTCTCCCTCTATTGCCCTGTCCTGTATGCACAACACCCTTCCTGCACGCACTGCCCAGGTTCAGAGCACCCTCTGCCTCTACTGCACTGCCCTGTATTCACAGCACCCTCCCTGCACGCACTGGCGAGGTTCAGAGCACCCTCTCCCTCCACTGCCCTGTCCTGTATTCACAGCACCCTCCCTGCACGCACTGGCGAGGTTCAGAGTACCCTCTGCTTCTACTGCACTGTCCTGTATGCACAGCACCCTCCCTGCACGCACTGCCGAGGTTCAGAGCACCCTCTCCCTCTACTGCCCTGTCCTGTATTCACAGCAACCTCTGCACGCACTGCCCGGGTTCAGAGCACCCTCTGCCTCTACTGCACTGTCCTGTATTCACAGCACCCTCTGCACGCACTGCCCAGGTTCAGAGCACCCTCTGCCCCTACTGCACTGTCCTGTATTCACAGCACCCTCCCTGCACGCACTGACCAGGTCCAGAGTACCCTCTGCCTCTACTGCACTGTCCTGTATGCACAGCACCCTCCCTGCACGCACTGGCGAGGTTCAGAGCACCCTCTCCCTCTACTGCCCTGTCCTGTATTCACAGCACCCTCCCTGCACGCACTGGCGAGGTTCAGAGTACCCTCTGCCTCTACTGCACTGTCCTGTATGCACAGCACCCTCCCTGCACGCACTGCCGAGGTTCAGAGCACCCTCTCCCTCTACTGCCCTGTCCTGTATTCACAGCACCCTCTGCACGCACTGCCCAGGTTCAGAGCACCCTCTGCCTCTACTGCACTGTCCTGTATTCACAGCACCCTCTGCACGTACTGCCCAGGTTCAGAGCACCCTCTGCCTCTACTGCACTGTCCTGTATTCACAGCACCCTCCGTGCACGCACTGCCGAGGTTCAGAGTGCCCTCTGCCTCTACTGCACTGTCCTGTATTCACAGCACCCTCCCTGCACGCACTGCTGAGGTTCAGAGCACCCTCTGCCTCTACTGCACTGCCCTGTATTCACAGCACCCTCTGCACGCACTGCCCAGGTTCAGAGCACCCTCTGCCTCTACTGCACTGTCCTGTATTCACAGCACCCTCTGCACGCACTGCCCAGGTTCAGAGCACCCTCTGCCTCTACTGCACTGTCCTGTATTCACATCACCCTCCCTGCACGCACTGGCGAGGTTCAGAGTACCCTCTGCCTCTACTGCACTGCCCTGTATTCACACCACCCTCTGCACGCACTGCCCAGGTTCAGAGCACCCTCTGCCTCTACTGCACTGCCCTGTATTCACAGCACCCTCTGCACGCACTGCCCAGGTTCAGAGCACCCTCTGCCTCTACTGCACTGTCCTGTAAGCACAGCACCCGCTGCACGCACTGCCCAGGTTCAGAGCACCCTCTGCCTCTACTGCCCTGGCCTGTATGCACAGCACCCTCCCTGCACGCACTGGCGAGGTTCAGAGTACCCTCTGCCTCTACTGCACTGCCCTGTATTCACAGCACCCTCTGCACGCACTGCCCAGGTTCAGAGCACCCTCTGCCTCTACTGCACTGCCCTGTATTCACAGCACCCTCTGCACGCACTGCCCAGGTTCAGAGCATCCTCTGCCTCTACTGCACTGTCCTGTATGCACAGCACCCTCCCTGCACGCACTGCCGAGGTTCTCACTGCCCTCTCCCTGAACTGCACTGCCTGTGGGTTTAAGGATGCGCTGAACTGTACTCTCACTCCCACTGCACCCAAAACATGATTCTGCCTGCACTCATCGTGTGTGTTGATTGACAGTTTTCTTCGAGGCGCTGTACTGCTCACAGTGCTCCCTCTACGCACTGTACTATCAGTACTTACAGCACTTTCTCAGCACGCGTTGCCTGGGCTGGGAGTTCTCTTCAGGGCACTGTGTTGCTCACAGCACTCTCACTCAGCACTGCACGGTCTCTCTTCGCAGTATTCTCCTTGCATGCACTGCCTGGGTTCACTGTACCCTCCCCCTCTACTGCACTGTCTGTGTTCACTGCACTCTGCACGCACAGTCTGAGTTGAGAGTTATGTGCATGACACTGGGTTGTTCACAGTACTCTCCCCCTGCACTGCATTGCTTCTGTTCGCAGTACAGTCCCTGCACAGCACTCTTTCTGCAGGCACGGCCTGGGTTAAGAGTTCCCTGCACAGCACTGTGCTGTTCACGGCACTCTGTCCCTGCACTGCCTGTGTTCACACAGTTCTCTGCCTGGCACTGCCGAGGTCAGGACTGTGTGAGACAACTACCCCTTTTCGTAACCCTCGGCCACGAACGTCAACAACCAAATAACCCCCCCCCCTCCCCCCCCCCCCCCCCTCGCAATTCACTGGGAGAAGTTCTGAGCGGCAGGAACCTTCGGGGAGCCACTTTGCCCCGCCTTCCGGGGGGCACTGCGCTGTGGGTCCAGGGAAACGTCCGTGCCCCCAAGGCGTCTGCGCCTTCAGCTGCTTACGTTACATACATCTCTTCTGCTTCTCCGGAAGAATTGAATAGACGAGTGAACAGGTGGATTGAAGGGCAGGTGAGAGAATGAAAGAATCTAAGATGGATGGATGGATGGGTGAAAGGGAGAGAGGGTGTATGAGGGAAAGGGAGGATGGATGGATTGATAGATGGAAGGATGGATGGAAGGAGGAGATGGTGCATGAGTGAAAGGGAGGATGGATGGAGGATGGATTGATAGATGCATTAATGAATGAGTGAGTGAAAGGATGGATGGATGTAAGATTGTAAGAGTGAAAGGATTAGAGGGTGTACGAGTGAAAGGGATAGATGATGTATGAGTGAAAGGGAGGATGGATGGAGGATGGATTGATAGATGCATGGATGAATGAGTGAGTGAAAGGATGGATGGATGTAAGAATGGAAGAGTGAAAGGAATAGAGGGTGTACGAGTGAAAGGGAGAGAGGGAGTATGAGTGAAAGGGAGGATGGATGGAATGAATGGTGGATGGATACATGTGTGGATAAATGAGTGAAAGGATGCAAGGAGGAGTGAAAGAGGGAAAGGGAGAGAACGTGCAAGAGTGAAAAGGAGAATGAATGAATTGATGGAATGGTGGGTGGATAGATGCATGCATGAATGAGTGAAAGGATGGATGGATGTAAGAATGGAAGAGTGAAAGGGAAAGATGCTTGTATGAGTGAAATGGAAAGATGGTGTATGTGTGAAAGGAAGGATGGATGGGTGGGTGGATGGATGGATGGATAGAACACTTCAACTGAAAACGCCTGGAGGAGCATTAGCTCGGTTCGTAGTGTGTCAGCCTCTTGAATGAAGTAACCAAAGATCATCCATGCGAAAGTACAAAAGACGAGAAGTAAGGTTCTCCAGCCACCACATCCAGGCGCCTATATGGGGGATGGGGGGGGGGGGGGTCCACTACTGCACCTCTAAAGAGTTCTCGATTAAATTATTTTCGCACATCGAGCCGCCAACCCCAAAAGATGTGCCAACAAATAAAGATACCACCCCAGCATCTAAACAGAGTCCGAAAACCTCTGTCTAGAGAGCGCCCAGAAGACCCACTGCGATGCCACCGCTATATAAATGCTTATATCGCTACAAAACCAAACACTACATCCAATTCTTCAGATACCACACCTGCTAAATAAATGACACAGTAAGGGACTGCCCGAGCTGTTGTTCTGCATTCCATAAAACCCATCACTTTCGGATGACGCTGGGGTCTAGCGCGCAAATTACCGTCTGTGGAATGAGGATTATCCGAGATCCAATCCCGGCTTCCCCTGCTGAACTGCACAGAGTGATCTTTGGCAAAATACTTCACTTCCGTGTATCCCCACTTCCAATTTCTGCCAATGTTGGGAGTGGTTAAGAATACCGGCTTGGTTACAAACTTTACAATTTACAATGCCCTCCAGCTCACAACATGTGGAACAATGCCTGCCAGCGATTCATTCGGAGTATTTCCATGATTGGTTAACAATAAAACTGCCGCCAAGGGTTCGTCTGCACATCGACAAGGAGACGAAAGCGCGTGTCCAATGTATCCAGGTGCACCTACCTTAGGGGTGTGCGGCCGGGCATCCGTTGAAGGGACAGACTCCCATGTGGGCGGGGAGGGGTGCTTGGAGTCTCCCCAGGATCCACTCCGCTCTCTTCTCCCTCCGAGATGCGTTCTTGCGAGCCTCTCGCGCGGATGCTGCAGTTATAAGGGGGCTTCTCCGCTGCGGGTCTCATCCCGGCGCAGGCTGTGGGAGGGACCGCTGCGCCCCGCGCATCGACGTACACTAGGAGATGGTGAATCACCCTGCGAGAGGGGGGGGGGGGGGGGGCAACGGGGAGACACCCCTCGGGTGACACAGGGTGTGAGCTGCCACAGGAGTGTCCGGCATGAAAAGCGGGTACACACGCCTCGGGTGACACAGGTGACCCGCATCAGAGGTATCCGGCATACATAGGAGACAGACACCCCTCGGGAGACACAGGTGACCCGCCACAGAGGTATCCGGAATGCAAAGCGGACACATGCCCCTCGGGTGAACCAGGTGACCCGCCGCAGAGGTATCCGGCATTCATAGGAGACACACACCCCTCCGGTGACACAGGTGACCCGCCACAGAGGTATCCGGTATACATAGGGACACACACCCCTCCGGTGACACAGAGTGTGACCGGCCACAGGGATATTCGGCATACATAGCGGGCACACACCCCTCGGGTGGCACAGGTGACCCGCCGCAGAGGTATCCGGCATACATAGGAGACACACACCCTTCGGGTGACACAGGTGACCCGCCAGTGAGGTATCCGGAATACAAAGCGGACACACACCCCTCGGGTGACACAGGTGACCTGCCACAGAGCTATCCGGCATACATAGCGGACACACACCCCTCCGGTGACACAGAGTGTGACCGACCACAGAGGTATCCGGTATACATAGCGGACACACACCCCTCGGGTGACACAGGTGACCCGCCACAGAGCTATCCGGCATACATAGCGGACACACACCCCTCCGGTGACAGAGAGTGTGACCGGCCACAGGGGTATCCGGCATACATAGCGGGCACACACCCCTTGGGTGACACAGGTGACCCTCCACAGAGTTATTCGGAATAGTTAGCAAATACACACCCCCTGGGTGACACATCTGTCATGCATAGTGCATTAAACACCCCTCGGGGTTACACTGGGTGTGGCGTGCCACAGGGGTATCCCGTATACATAGCGGAGTCTCATCCCTCGGGTGACACCTTGCCACTGGATTCAAGATAGCCTGGCTGATGAGGGTCATGAACCCGAAACCGGTCCCAGGATGCTTGTTTCTGGTCCAGGGAAGACATGGCTTGGCAGTTCGGGCTGGACTGTTCCCATGAGGCACAGGGTCAGACTGATTTGCATATGGCCATGTCTGAACTGGGGTGGTGGAGTGAGCTAAAGAATGGTGATGGATTAAACCCAGATCAGTTGACTGGGGGTAAGTGCTTGCATTGTTCAACACTCCGTCCATCATCCCCGTTGGTATCACAGAGTGTTATCCGACACACTCACCTCACTGATATAGTTGGGTGTTCAAGAGACCAGGCATGCATAGTGGGTACACACGCCTCAGGTGTAACCTGACATAGAGGCACAGTGACAGTCCTGGTATCCAACCTCTACCTAATAGGCACACCCTCCAAAGGATAGGGGCACACAACCTCAAGGTTGGACTGAAGCAGTGCTTAATTTGAGCCGCTGGCATCCGGTGCTGGACACCACACTAAATTGTCAACACCGGCGCTTGTGACAGTCTGCCACATGGTGGAGCTGCCTGGCTAATTTAGAGATACCCACAACACTAGTTAATTATTAATTCCATATGCATAAAAAATGACTATTACCTGTCACCCAAGCCATTCTTATAGCTCAATCTGAGGGGCTGGAATAGTCTGAATTGCCACCCTTGTAGGAGTGTGATGGCTAGCAGTTGTGTTGTTACTATCATTGGCAGCGCTGGCAGGGGCAATGTGTGATGCACGTTGCAGTGGCATCCTGACGAGAGCCCTGGCACTTTAAAAAAAAAGTAAAAATAAATTAAGCACTGATCTGAGTGTAACCTGCCACAGGGGTAGTCCGGTATACAAATACAGAGCAGTCACACACACTCATTCAGGGGTATACACTGTGTAACCTATCACTAGGATACATATGTAGAGCTTATGTCCGGTTTATAAAGCAGGTGCATTCTTTCCAGAGGCAACACTCACTTCACGGATGTACAGGGTGTAAGCATCCCCAGGGGCACAATTGAACCCACCCTATGCACACACAGGGGGTATTCCCCACATGGTCTCGTAGTCTTTAACCACATCAGTACACGTTTTGGTACACCGAACACTAGGCTCACCAGCTCCCCCATGGATAACTGAGAATACACCTAGGTTAGAGATGCAGAAAGGGTACAGCCATCCTAGGAAGAAGCAGGGAGAACACTTACCTATGGACTTCACACGGAGTAGTATACTCAAGTGAGGAATACACGGGAATTTCACGAAGTATTGAATCCCCATGCAGTGCACTCACGCTGGGATGCACAGGTTCTACGCCTAACACTATGACACTAGAAACACTGAGGGTAAACTCACCCTTGGACTACACTGGGTGTACACTTACCCATGAGGTTCCCTGGTTACCCCACCTCAAGATCACACAGTGCGTGTATCTGCCCCGAGGAAACCCCATGGTAAAATACCTCTGGTAAACAGGTAGGCTACAGCCTCCCCGGGAGGATCTACCCGAGGATACACAGGAACACAGCTACCCCTGGAATACAGACGTGGTTCACCAACCCCAGGAATACACAGGATGCGATCCACATTACATGCTCTCTATGAATGCACAGGCTACCCAGCTACCACAGAGATGCACGCGCAAGCGGCTATGCTGGCTGTACATAGCGAGTACATCCACCTTGGAACATACAACGTGTACACCAACCCCATGGTGACACCAGGTGTGCTACAAAGGGTGCACACCTACACCCGGGGACCAGGGTCGGACTGGCCTATAGAGCAATCAGACATTGCACGATTAGCTGGTCTGGCAGGTGAGTGTATTTCCGTTTTTGGCTGTTTGTGGGTCTGTTGTATGGTCCGCTCGGTCAGTTTTTATTGTTGATTTCCCTGATATGAAAAATGCATTGGCTGCAGCAAGCTCACACCCATGCAGTCTTCCATACCTTGCAAAACACCTACACCGTGTGTATATGCAAGCTCAAACCTGTCCAGTTAAAACATGGGCCACTTTTTTAGCTATCTGATTAACTAATAAGGGCCATGTTTATTTTGGTGCCCGGGACACTTTTCTGTTCCAGTTCGAACCTGCCAAGAACACGCGGGGATACAACAAACCCACGACCTCGTAGAGGGTACTAAAACCCCAGAAAGAAACAGGTACACTTACCTGTGGACTCCATGGGAGAAAACACAACTGAGTCATGCACACGGTGCACACATACACTTTGTATTATTGAGAGGGCTCCAGAAGATGGCTGCTCTTCTGGGACCCCCCCCCCCACTGCCCCCCCCCCCCCCCAGTCTCGGAAGAGTAGAAGGGCAGTTCCTGGGGGCTAGGGTGTGGGCTGGTCTTGGCCCTCGCTCTCTGAAGGGTCGTTTTGATAGGGCAGTTTGCGCAGGTGGTGGCAGGGCGCTCAGCGGTCCTTTCTTTATTGGGGCTGGTGCTGAAAGGACAGCTCCGTTCGGGCAGGGTGTAACTGGCTCAATATCTCCTTTACGGCGCCCAGTGGTGCTGAGAGGAGAGCTCCCTGGAGAGTGTGTTGACTAACCAAAGTTACCCTTCACCCCGGGGTGGTTGTTTTTGAAAACACCGTTCCATGAACAGGAGACTTGGCGCCCTCTGTACCTTCATGCAAGGTGAGGCTGATGGGGAGCCCCAAGAAAATATGGGTCACTCTCCACGGCCTACCTCCTGAGCTTCCGATGATGAGGGGACAGTTAAGAGGCAGAGGGAGGGGTAAGTATCACCATGCCCCTAGTGTCATACTGGGAATTGCTGAAGGGACAGCCAATCAGAAGGATGGACCTAGTTGCCACGAGGGCCCGCTCTCTCACCCGGTGCTGCTGATTGGATAGCTCGATGAGGAGGAACATAGCAGGCAGGAGGCCTCTCCCGTCCCACGCCGTGGTGCTGAAGGGACAGCTCCGTAAGGAGGCTGGCTGCTCTGACGCCTCCCGTGTCCTTCCGGGTGGTGCTGAAGGGATAGAACCGGGACGAGAGAGTGGCTGCGCGGGAATGCCTCCCCTTGCCCGTTGGTTCTGAATGGACAGCTCCCTGCGACACACTCTCCAGAGGTTGAACAGAGAGCTATAGCCGGGGCCACTGGAATTAGGCGGCAGGGATGGGCAAATTATGAGACATGAGTAAGTAAATTATTCGGCAAGAAAAGGTAAATTATGCAGCGTGATGCGGCACATTTTGTGATAGTATTATTTCATTATTTTTTCATTTTTACACTTTCTGGACTTTGGTTGTACTTTATTAGGGGCAGTTTAAGACTCAAATATAGCAATAAGCAAAAGAAAGGTGACTTGTCAGCCTTTGCCAAAGGCCTTCCACTGCCCACAACGCTGTCCCTGTGTTTTTACTAACTTTCGAACCGTTTGAGCTAGAAGCAATTTGTTTTGTTAAAATCTGAAGATTATACAGATGGTGGATTATGTGGCGTCAAATATGTCAATATACAAAAAATGCCATACCCACACAATCGCATGCTTCCAGTGGCCCTGGCTATAGCACAGGGGCTTTCAGCCACTGTTGTGGTTTATGTGAGAGAAAACAAAGCAGTAGAGACACTCCAGGTACATCTCAGAGATTGGCATTATAGATGGAGCCTCTGGTAGCTTTAACCAAGCCAAAATGTTAGAGGTTTGGAATGTTTACCTTAGTAAACCATTGGAAAGTGTCAACATTTGCTGGTATTCAGGAAACGCCACAGGAATCCTGTCTGAAAAAAATGGACTTGATTCGACAGCAAGAGTGGCAAGTGATTTTTGCAACTTAGCCGCTGATGTATGGTGCAGTACAGAAGAGGGTATCACGCCTACCAAGGTGCGGCACCCTCATGATGCTAACAATAAGAGACTGCACATAGGGCAAGACACGTATCCATCAGTGCTAAGTAGGCCTGGCGTGAAATTCCGCTCCTCTCATGGAGTTTTTCCCACTCCAGGTAGAGCGTGCTTTTCTTTCACACACAGTCTGCCGCTGTGCTTTTCTGTCTGCTGCTGTGGAGAGAGTTTCTGTTGGAAAGGTAGACCAAACAAAGCAGACTTTCTGAAAATAACAACACAGTTGCTCCAAACTGTGGCATTAGCAAAGGTTCAGCCTGACCCAGCCACTTTGTTGACACATTTTCATATCTGAATTGCAAAGCGGCCTAATAATTTGCATATTGTTTACCACGCTGGTTGGGTTGAAATGTGTTCACATGCTCCTCCTCTCACGCTCTGAAAAGTTTATTTCCAGGCATCTGAAGTTGGGGCCCATGCAAGGTTTCATTAGATACATGTAGAACTATGTTTCAAAGAGCGAACATGTCATATTGGGGAGGGGGGGTGTTACCTTCACCCAGAATTCCCTTAACCCTTCAGTCGTTACCAAGCAGGTAAGCATATATAACAGGGATTTATCTTTACCATGTATCCTTTACTCCACAGTACTTTACCACCCAGGTAGGTATGTATGCAGTTTTTAAAAGTAATTACATTTTTTTTAAGAATGGGGAAGATTTACATGTGTATAAAGGTAGGCAAGCATGATTTTTCGTTTAAGGGTGAACCAACGTAAAGTAGCTAAGGGTTATTTTAAGGTTAAGGGGTGGGTAGAGGTAAAAGGAGAGAAGTGTGATTTTAGGCTTAAGTGGTGGGCAGAAGGAGAAAAAAGAATGGGGGGGGTCCATATATTCCATATATCAAAACAATACACTTTCAGGCATAGAGTGCTGCATAAATTATGTAAGAAAGAAGCAGAGAACTCTGGGTAGTACTTTGCTTGGAGTTGTAAAAGGCTTTTATCATTTTACAGCTCAGTGCAGATGGCACTGTTCTATTCGTATGCATAAAGACTTTGCTGTAGAAATGACAAAATACTTTGTCCTTTTCTATCTGGGTGTGGATGGCACTGTGCTAATCCTATGCTTAAAAACTTTGACAGAAAAGCAGACATTTGAGGTTCGTGTTGCCCGTGTTGTGGGTGCTCTGTTTAGGAGCTGCTCTCCACCCAAACCTAGGAGTTACCCAGAGTTCTCTACTTATTTTTTGTATATATATATATACACTTATATATATATAAGTGGAGAAGTGTGGCTCACTGGTTAGAGCAGGCAGGCCCTGAAGCAGAGGTCAGACCCGGGACCAGGGTTCAATTCCCGACGCGGCAGGGTCTTGAGCTCAAATGTCCACGGACTCGATAATTTTCGCTTTGGTGCCTGACCTAATCATGGGTTCACACTCTGCAACTCTGGGCATTAAGCTTGCTTAATCTCCACTACGGCCCCCCGTGGCGGGATGCCTGGCTTTCACCTTGGGGATGCCCTGTAGGGGCTATCTCACAGGGAAAAAGCCAGGACGGGTTCCCAAGGCAAGCGCTTAGAGACCCCTGGGTGATAAGCGCTATATAAATCCAATATACAATATATATATATATATATATATATATATATATATATATATATATATATATATATATATATATATATATATATATATATACATGCACAGAAAAGAGTTACCCCTCGATGGAAAAGCACACTCAAGTAGGTAATCGCATCAATGGCAAAAGCAGCTTTCACAGACACAGCCCCTCAATTCTCGACTGCCAAAGCGATTCGGGCGCACGCCCTTCTTCATTGGCAGCCTTAGTTTGAATAACGGCAAACAAAACATCACCAGTACATCCCCTTCTTTTATTTCCATGATTACTCAGGTGAGCAGTCTCATTGCATTATGGGGCTGGTGGCGCCAGAAACCCCAAGTGGGTCGCTGCCGTTACAAACATTGATAAAGTTATTACCAGGGAAAACACTGTGACTTGTAGAGCTGCTCTCGCAATCACCGGTTCACCTCCTGCTCCGTATCCACTGTCCATATAAACAGCTACAGACCCGCTCAGGTCATGCAGTGGTGCTAATCAGTGGCCGGGCCGACCACATAGTTGCCAGAAAAGAGTTACCCCTCGATGGAAAAGCACACTCAGGTAGGTAATCGCATCAACGGCAAAAGCAGCTTTCACGGACACAGCCCTCAATTCTCCACTGCCAACGCGTTTTGGGCACACGCCCTTCTTCATGGGTAGTCTTAGTTTGAATAACGGCAAACAAAACATCACCAGTACATCCCCTTCTTTTATTTCCATGATTACTCAGATGAGCAGTCTTATTGCATTATGGGACCACCAGTCCCATAATGCATTGAGAGGTAATTCTTTTTTGTGCAACTATGTGAGCTTCTTTTCCAAGTTTGATTTATTGACAGCAAATGAAGATTACACGTTTCGACCTGTTACGGTCTTGATCACATCACCACAGTTTTCCAGCACCAGGAATAAATAGCACGTCACACAGGACATGTCTTTAATAGAAATAGTAAAAAGATTTGCATGTTCTTAAGTCAGGTCAATATTTTGAATACAAAACAATTTGATGCATCATGCAAAGTATAGTTATTTGTATATTATAATTTCATATACAAGAAAAATAGGATTGCTCCAAAGTAATATTCGTTTCCTATGGCATTACTATGGTAATGGGCAGATGTGTATTTTTTTTATTATTAATCAGTGTTCCGGTTTGCATCTTTCTTGAGCATAATAGAAGACAAACAGTCATGTATTTAACACTTGTATCTAAATCCGCAACCAATTCAATACAACATGACAATTCAAGGTATAGTACCCTATGTTTCAATACATGGTTAAACAACACTGTGTGTACATAGATCATGGTATAGTACTTATATGGTATACCATGAGCAATGAGGTATGGGTCAGTACTCTAATCTCAATAATTGGTGTGGTATGGTAATTCAGGTGTGCTCCATATGGTGTTAACTAATAATCTATATCCTAATCTATTTGACCATTATAAAAAGAGGGGGTAGATAATCACAACATTTTACAAATCAATCTAGTTCAGGTACACTAACTGGGGCCCTATCCCACCAACTGCATACCTCATTCTCGAGTCATACTCGATCATACTCTTTTCCACTATGATGAAGAAAAAGGTTTCCACCAAATGTAGAACCTCCTCTGTGCAGGTTTAACTCCCTATGTACCATTTCACCAGTGCTCAGAGTCATGCAGGTGCTTCCATTATACTGCAAAACAAAGTAACAAGTTGTCTATCACACAGATTCGCAATATGAAGAACCGGGTTTTTAGAACCCAGCCGCGCCAGGGACACGCCCAAAGTCTTCGGGTTCTCCTGTCTTGGCAAACAGAGACACGGAATACTTCTAGGTGGCGTCAGAGATCAACTTTATTAGCTGCAGCTAGTAACAGTAATCCCAGCAATACAACACGGTGTACAACTCAAGAAACTGTTCAATTTTGTAGAGCAAGACATCAGTATTTATACACAATATTCACATTATAAATGGACACCCACTGCAGCAAATTCTGACCAATAGAAGCACATTTCTATACATTATCACATTCCAAAAGGCTCACTTTACATTGTACCAACCCCACAAGTTAATTATTAGGATGTCCCAAATTCAATTTCTACAAGCCGGACAAACCCATAATTGAAAGCACAATGCATGTAACGAAGGAACATAAAAAGGAAACAATGATAGATAACGAGCAAGATAAGGCATGTGTAGAAAAGCTAAAAGTTAACGATGTCCTGAACTTTGACTTGCAATCTCAGATAGCAATCAACTAAGGAAATTGGCCTCGCAAAGGGTCGTTTCAGATAAAGAGGTCAGTTCCTTACAATGCAGCTTAGAGTCAAGAAAAGGCTTAGTTATTAAGTGCATGAACAACTAAGCCCATGCAACTTCGTTCGTCTAGTTACCTCCATGGGCCTACGTGATGGCAACACCAAAATGGAGGCACGAACAAAATGGAACCCATATTCGAGACAAAGTCTCTGAATACGTAATGAACTCGCTAGTTAACATGATGAATTCACTCCATATTAGCCATACTTGCTAAATATGGTACAACATCACCAAGATCGTGACGGAACCATAACATCACAGGATAAGGCAGAATTTTACAGAACCTCAGACCCTCCTTATGTCATTACGTAGGCAATAACCTAAACTCACGTCAATCTGAATCCAAGTCTATGTCTATTCTCATCAGATCATCAAGGTGTTGCTGTAAAATCATCCTATTCTCCTTAACTTCTCTCGAAAGGGTCTCACACAGATCGTAGCACAGAGACTCCAAATGGCGGGACCACATTGGATGCATAAGCAACACGAGAAAAGGATAGCTAACGCCATACCAAGGAACATCAGAACCTTCCATCCCCATTTGGACAACAATTCCCAAATCCATCCGGTCAATGACCAGTCCCCTTCGTCTACATGTATAGACTCAGCAGACTTACGTAACCTAAAGATGGCTTGGTACACTGTCGGGGCATTATCTGGTATGAACACGCAGCAACTAGATCCGATCAATTTACATACCCCACCTCTATTTGCAAGTATGATGTCTAAAACCATACAATTTTGTAACGTCCTAAGATGATCCGCCTGAAGCTCCGCTGTAATATTGCTTAGGGCACCAGCAGTCTCATTAATAGTGGCCTCGACCACTCTCGTAAGCTAAAGAATATTCCTGCTATTGGCCATAGGACCCCAAAGGGGCACGAAACCCTTAAAGAAGTCTCCATCTTCTTGTGCGACAGTATCTTCCGCATTGATAACACCTCTACCATATCTTGTCTTGTGGTAATCGAAAACAGCAGTGTATGTAGGGGGAAGCAAAAATGCCACATAACATGTGCCTAAAAAATCAGATGGCAACCACGTGTATGCTCTGTCGTGACAAACAAAATACGTGCCCTTTGCTGGCACGAACGGTGGAGAATTCTGGGACGTATAGACATAAGCGTGGACACACACACTCTTACCAAGCTGAGCTCCTGGATTCTGACCACTACCTTGCAGACATAGTTGACCTCGGTGGGGTACGATCCAAATAGGAGGAGACCTTTTTCGTCTCTCCTTCTCTGTCAAACTAATGCTATACTCTGTCTTGTTACAACCAACATATGCTCATACTTCATCCTTGAGGATAGCATTGTATGCATTGATATCTCTGATCATATCTACTATTTCCCGTATCAAGGCATTATTACTCGCATTATCTTTGACGGAACGTACAGGTGATGCTTCATTCGCATAAATAAACATCGACTGGAGCGCCCAAACTGACCCATTAGGCGAAAAAGGCAAAACCAAATAAGGCATTCCTTTATCTGTCGTATGCGGCATAAGACCACATACCCAGCAGTTCGTAGTATTTACAACTAGTTGATGCTGATGCAATAACTGTATAAAAGAGTTGTTAACAAATTCTGATCTTCGTGTCTGTTCATGTTCAGGCAAAGTATGAAACTCATGTGGAGAAACAGTAGAAAAAGTAAAAGTAGGTTGGGAGGTAGATGTAAGCGGCAACTGTGTGACATAGAAAATCCAACCCACACAAGCTAACGTAATATTCAACAGCATTAGAAAACACATTATCAAAAAACATTTGCTACGAACCAATGTACACATTTTCATTTTGAAACCACTTTTCTCAACACCTTTCTCAGACCCAAAAGACTCCATCCTCTAACGTGCTGCTCACGGCTATTACCTTCTTCACTTAAGTGTGCGTAAAGATCGTACTAACGACCATGAACCACAGACCTTTCGTCAATTTGCGGCTCACCCCTTAAGAACTTCCTACCGTGACTCTGCAGCTGAGTCCGGATGGTGACTCGAAAAAGAAAAAAAGTAAAAAAGTCTTTTGATCTGAAAAGGTGTAACTCATATCAAAAAAATTTGCTTTATTAGTCCTTTTTATCTTTTCTCGGTCTCAAATTATAACGTTCTTTGCCAGGCACAGTCTGGTCTTGAAACAGGGTTTCTGGATCTGTCGTATCTAATCTTAATTCAGGAGGCACAGCAGCTTGTAAGATGTCGTCATCTGCACGTTCTGATTGAGTCCATTCCAAATGTGCATCACTAAAAGGCAAGAATCTGGGGGTCCTTTCGCATTCAGAATCACCAATACCTCCCCTCACCCACTTATCATACGGTAAGGGTAGCGGGACTAGCTTACAGTGGGTGGCATGCACCCAATTCTTTTTACCAGCTACTCTAACAGCAGTCCGAGTGCAGACGCTGCCGGCAAACTGTCATAGACCTGTTGGTGGAGAACACGTAATTTAGCAGTCAAGTCATGTAAATAATCCACCAACATAGGGTACTCAATGTCACTATACTTTTTGGGCCGGGGGACACCCCAAACATTGGCCGGACGACCAAACACAATTTCATAGGGACTAAGGGCCAGATGTAGGTAGCCCTTTACCGGTCGGAAACGGCCAAAAATACCGATTTTCGGCCGTTTCCGACTGGTAAAGGGCTACGGAGATGTAGGGGCTAAAAAAACGTACATTTTCGGTAATTTTACCGAATTGGTTAAATTACAGAATCGGTAAATTTCTGTACATTTTACGATTCGGTAAATTTACCATTCGGTAAACATACCAAAAATGTATTTTGGGATGTAGGTAGCACTTCTAACAGTGCTACAGGGCCTTTAGAATTCGGTATTTACCATGCAATACAATTGCATGGTAAATTACGAATTCCTGTGTACATGCACATCTGTAAGGGCATGTATGTGTGCCACATGGCGCAAAAGCCAGTTACAGGGGTGCAACAGGGTGTCAAAGTGACACCCTGTCCCCCTTAGCAATTCGGTATTTTTATAGATTCGGTAAATACCGAATCGGTATTTGCTATTGAATCCTATGGGCTTCAGGGCCCATAGGATTCAATAGCAAATACCGATTCGGTATTTACCGAATCGGTAAATACCGAATCTTACCGATTCGGTAAAAAATACCAAATTTTTACCTACATCTCATTTACAGATTCATAAATACCGAATCGGTAAAATTCGGTATTTATGAAACGGTAAATGAGATTTACCTACATCTGGCCCTAAGTCCCATACGAGAATGTACTGTCGTCCTTGTTGACAAAAGAGCCAATGGCAAGGCATCTGGCCATGTAAGACCAGTGCTCGCTTGTATCTCAGCCAGTTTTGAGCTTTAACGTGCCATTGTAACACTCGACAAGACCAGCTGACTGGGGTGATTCGCAGCGTGGAACTTCTGATGGATACCCAATCCCGCACACACTTTCTTTATGATCTGGCCCACAAACTCACTCCCATTGTCACTCCATAAAATTCTCGGCAATCCATACCTAGGGAAGTACTCTTTGAGCAAAACCTTGGCTGTAGACAAGGCAGTATTATCCTTTAGGGGGTAGGCCTCTATCCATCTGCAAAAGGCGCAAACAACCACAAGGACATACTTCAAATTGTTGCATCTCTCCATGTGAATGTAATCTAACTGTATCACCTCAAACGGATATGTTGGAGGAGCAAAATGACCAGCTGGAGTTGGAGGTCCCTTTCCAGGATTGTACATCAGACAAATCATACAATGCTTCACCACATTCTCAGCACATTTAGGAATTCCAGCATTCTGCCATACTGGAGCCAACAACTTGCATATTCCTTTTGAACTTATGTGAGCCATTCCATGAGCCATAGTAACCACTGGGAGCACATACGCATCAGGTAACAACCATCGCTGGTGCTCCGACAACTCAACCCAACAACCTGTCGAATCCAACATACCCGTACTTTCTCTCCACATACTCACTTCCTTCTCAGTAGCTTCAGCCTGAATCAACTTCACACTTTCTATTGTGTCTTCACACATTCCGCTTTCCACAACCCATCTTGCGGGGCCTGCAACATACATTCGACTCGTCATATTCCACGCTGTCTCTTTCGCAACTTCATCTGCAAACGCATTTCCTTGACCCACATCGTCCACAACCTTTTTATGCGCACTACACTTCACAATTGCAATCTGCTTTGGCAACGTAAGTGACTCAAGAAGTTCATTCACTTATTGCCCATGCTGAATTTTCGTACCATGCGATGTCAAAAATCCTCTCTCTCTCCACACGCGTCCAAAACTATGGGCAACACCAAACGCATACTGGCTATCAGTGTAAACATTCACTCGTTTTCCTTCTGACAACACACACGCTCTCGTCAATGCTATTAGCTCTGCTGCTTGAGCTGAATTCTGTGCAATACGTGCTGTTTCAACAACTGTATGTAAAGTTGTGACAGCATATGCTGCAGTCGTTTCTCCATTCGGAAGCTTAAAACATGAACAATCTACCCATAGGGTACCATCAACATCCGAAAGAGGAATATCCTTTAAATCGACTCTAGCCTTTGTTTCTTCCTCTGTCCGAAGAAAACAATCATGCTGTTCCTGAACATCTGTCTCTACAGAAATCGGCAACAACGTAGCTGGATTCAACACATTGCATCTTTTGATGTGTACATGGCTAGCCAAAAGCGTCAACTCGTAACCTAACAAACGAGCACTAGTAAGGTGCTGTGTCTTGGTCCTATTCAATAAGGTATCCACTGCATGTGGGACCATCACAATCAATGTATTATCCAATACCAAATGAGCAGACTGTCGGATAGAAACAGCAGCGGCGGCTGTAGCTCTCAGACAACTCGGCAACGCTCTAGCTACCGGATCTAACGTAGATGAAAAATACGCACATGGACGCTGCTTGTCCCCGAATTGCTGTGTCAGAACTGACAACGCACAACCTTCTCTCTCGTGAACATACAATGTAAAAGGTTTACTGTAATCCGGAGTACCCAACACCGGAGCAGAACACAATGCGTCACGTAATTCAGAAAAACTTTTCTGACATTCATCAGACCAAGGGAGAGGATGCGGAGTATCTTTAAGAGTCAATGCCAACAAAGGTTTTGCTAGCAAAGAAAAATTGGGGATCCATTGCCTACAATATTAAGTGATAC
Organism: Lissotriton vulgaris; assembly: GCF_964263255.1. Classification (NCBI taxonomy): domain Eukaryota; kingdom Metazoa; phylum Chordata; class Amphibia; order Caudata; family Salamandridae; genus Lissotriton; species Lissotriton vulgaris. The sequence goes on along the minus strand of NC_141700.1, from coordinate 645,702,444 downwards.
CTAAAAATGCACGCACTTCTCTCTGCGTGGATGGCACACTCATTTGCGCAATCGCTTGAATTCGTTCTGGGGTCAATCACCGTCCCTCCTTCGACAAGAGATGACCTAAGTAGGTCACTTCTTGGCGGCAATACTGTAGCTTAGAAGGAGACACTTTATGGTGAAGGTCAGACAAATGTTGTAACAAAGAAAGAGTAGCTTCTTTACAAATCTTTTCATCATCAGCAGCAATCAGTAAATCATCAACATACTGGATAAGAGTTGCACCAGAAGGCAACACAAAATTATCAAGCTAAGTTTTCAACGCCTGACTATAGATTGAGGGACTTTCACAATAACCTTGAGGAGCTCTCTTAAACCGGAAGCTTCGGCCTCCTAAAGAGAAGCCAAAAATATCTCTGCTTTCCTCAGCAATCGGAATACTGAGGAAAGCATTCTTCAAATCAATAACCGAAAACCAGGCAGCTGAAGCAGGAATCAGAGTCAACAAAGCAGTGATATCCGGGACAACAGGAAACTGTGGTACGACAATCTTGTTCACTTCTCGAAGGTCGATCACAAACCGATACACAGGTGGCTGAGAAGCATCCGTACGCTTAAGGACAGGCAAAACATGACTGTTACACACGCTACCTCTCGTTTCTTCAACCACACCCTTCTCAACCAAATCATAGATGATCGATAAAAGGGCTCTCTCGCCATCACTCGAGATCTTATATTGCGAAATACGAGGTAGCCTAGCATTCGACTTGAGAGTAACAACATAGGGTGAATCTGCAAGAGACCAACATCATTGGGACCTGTAGCCCAGAGTGTATAAGGAAGAGAACTCAATTCCAGTGGAAGACAATCTTTAGACAAATACATTGGAGAAATCACTTTCTTACCCACCGTAAGATGTACTCCTTCAGGAGAGCAATGCAATGTCGCATACAATCTTTTCAGCAAGTCCAAACCCAACAGATTCTCACCACAACCAGTCGTTAAAATAAGAGGAGCTTCCAATTCACAAGGACTGATAGAAAGAGGCAAAGGACTAGAAACCGGATTACGAACTGGGGCGCCAGAAAATCCTACTGAAACATTGGTCAAGCCAGACAAAGGTGCGCCAGGAAGTTTAGAGTGCATAAGAGAACTCTTTGTCGCACCAGTATCCAAAAGAAAAGGTTCTGCGACACCTAATGTAACCACTTTAACATAGGGTCCACTCTGGTCTACTGGAACTGACACTACTCCCTCTCTTTGCCCATGGCTGTCCTAGCAATCATAATAACCAGCACTCTCGCTCTCAACACAGTAATCATCAGCATAGTACTGAACAGACTGGCCACTCAGAACATTCTGTCTGTCAAAATAATTCGCAGAATTCTGTAGGGAAGAGGAACACTCATTTTTGGGGATCACACCACGTCCCCTACCCCTAGGAGCTTGCTGAAAACTACCACGACCTCTCTGACTAGGTACACCATTCGCACGCTGTAACAAAGCCGGGCAACTATTCTTGTAATGACCTTCCTCTCTGCAATAAGCACACTGATTAGGGCCAGGAAAGAATCGCGGAGCATAGGGCTCAGGCTTCTGTAACAATCTCTGAAATTGTGGAGGTTGCTGAAACTGATGCTGATTCTGACGAGGTGGATAAGCTTGCTGAAAAAGAACTTTTGTCTTTAATTCTTTAGTCTTCTTCTCTACTTTATCCTTCTCATCTTTATCCCTATTCTCGTAATATTGTGCAGTAGCCAATATCTGGGCCGATGAAGAAACAGCCCATGAACTCTCAGAATCCTTCAACTAATAAGAAAGTTCGGGAAGCAAATTAAAAACAAATTTGTCCACGAACAACCTTTGACCACCTTCAGTGCTCATATCCTGACCACTATGATCGATAAACTTCTCTTCAAACCTAGTGAAGAAATCAGACACACTTTCATCTTTCTTTTGTTTACATGCTGCTAACTTATCCCAATTCACTCGTAAAGCGGGCATCATCGTTTTCATCAAATTATTAATTCTACCTGGTAATTCTGAAACTAAAGGTTCAGGTTTAGCACCTCCCTCCTGTCTACCATCTGCAGCAACAATATTCGCCCAGGTATCACCTAATTCAGCAGCATGATTCTCATGGCGAATCTTCGCCCACAAAGGTTGAGGGACTACATTACCCATCAACATATCGATGTCAGCTAGATTCATAATACATGCTTCAACTGTCTGGGACAACTCCTTGTAATAACCAGCAGGATTCTTACAAGGGTCAGGTAAGGTCTGCTTAAGAGCCAAGACCTCTGCTCTCTTCCAAGGGACATGTACCCATATTAGCTGAAAATGAGCCGGAGCGGCAACAATACCCTGATTTACATTAGCCTGAACTGCTTCTTTCCCTACAGGAGGAACTTCTCTCATAGGGTACTGTTTCACTTTCCTCCTAACAGAGGAATCAGGTTCATACAATGTCTGAGGCGAAAGCCTAGATCTGAAAGCAAGTATCGTCTCTACGGCATCTGTAACATCAGATTCCACTATCATCCCTTTAGCAAACTCTGACTGAACATCAAGCACATCCTGCGGAATCGGACCCAACTCGTTATCTTCCCATTCCTGACGCAGAAAAATACACATTACATCAAAAACATACCTTTGCTTAGGCGGTTCCCACTGAAAGAAAACATCCATAACCACTGGCAAATCATACCTCGGAGCATTTAAAATCCACCTACGAGCCAACAAATCCAACACTGTCCATTCCTCGGAACTAGGAAGCTGACTACGACTCTGCTTACGTTCCGAAACAGGGGTCATATTCAGTGACCCAAAGAGTGGAGACAAGAGATTAACAACAGTCTCAGTCATTCGTTTTCGAGCAGAAGGAGAAGAAGTAGCCATAAGAACAGGAGAATAAGTATTCTGAGGCAAAGAAGGTGTAGGGACACGAACAATAGAAGTCAAAGATGCAGAAACAGAAGGCAAAGGAGTTTGAGGCAAAGCTGGTAGCAAAGCTGGCGACCCTAGAATGGGTTGCGCCGTAGGAGGGAGAACCATCTGTGCAGCAACCGGTGGCTGAACAACAGCAGGAGGCTGAACAGCAAGAGGTGCAACGACCGGGGGTAATGGAGGTGCAGTAGCACCCTGTACATAAGGAGGTGGTAATCTCAGTAAATGAGAGATCAAAGGATCTTTTTCAGGGTCTTCATTCACTTTTGAAAGGGAAGGCGGCAAGGCCGGATAACATTTATCGATAGCCATGCAACGCTGTCTATCTAAGACTTCACTCACACGCTCTTCTCCATCTTCCTTAAACTGCCTAGCAGCTTGTAGTACTGACATATTTTTATCTTTCCTATCTCTCTTTGCTTGCTTAATTTCTCGCTGTTTGGCTTCCTTTCGCCAAAGGCGGAAAGAGTCCAACATCGCCGGCCGGGCTTTCTTCTTAAATAGGGCAACTTCCAGATTATCTCAAATATTTAATTCAAAGCTACCATGTTGGGGCCATCGTAAAACACCATCTTTCCTAGTATAGTGGATCCACATGTCATTATACGTAATGGGACCCACTCCATGTTTTGAATAGAGCTCGTAAGTCGGAGTTCCAACCGGAGGTATCGGACACGAATCCTCCAATCGGAAATCCTTGTTGCAACCACAACCAAACCATTTCCCAAATTTGCTAAGACCAGGCATCTTATAGCTCACTAATCTAGCTTCAAACTTCCAGGGGTTATCAACTATCGATACACTCGCAAATATACGAGCCCCTCTGCTTCAGCTATTGCAATATCTGAATCAAAACCAAGGACCAAAACAAAGATCGTGGGAGCGACCCACTTATACTTAACCAAGGTATCTGTCACGCCACCAGAAGACCGTCTATCGTCTCGCTCTACAAAGGATCAATCAAGGGTCCAAGACAGGGCAACAGTCGGTGCAGCAGTCCTTCATAGCCGTCGGAAAGCGGGAAGCCTCGCAGCAAAAACCTTTGGACCAAGACGACATACAGGGGTCGATGAAGTGGTTGGCCTTCCTCCAGAATTTTCTCACGTGGCTCCTCACGATCCTCGGGCTTGGACCGGTACCGCTGAAGTCGCCCCACCGCTGGGCGCCAACTGAAGAACCGGGTTTTTAGAACCCAGCGGCGCCAGGGACACGCCCAAAGTCTTCGGGTTCTCCTGTCTTGGCAAACAGAGACACGGAATACTTCTAGGTGGCGTCAGAGATCAAATTTATTAGCTGCAGCTAGTAACAGTAATCTCAGCAATACAACACGGTGTACAACTCAAGAAACTGTTCAATTTTGTAGAGCAAGACATCAGTATTTATACACAATATTCACATTACAAATGGACACCCACTGCAGCAAATTCTGACCAATAGAAGCACATTTCTATACATTATCCAATTCCAAAAGGCTCACTTTACATTGTACCAACCCCACAAGTTAATTATTAGGATGTCCCAAATTAAATTTCCACAAGCCGGACAAACCCATAATTAAAACCACAATGCATGTAACGAAGGAACATAAAAAGGAAACAATGATAGATAACGAGCAAGATAAGGCATGTGTAGAAAAGCTAAAAGTTAACGATGTCCTGAACTTTGACTTGCAATCTCAGATAGCAATCAACTAAGGAAATTGGCCTCGCAAAGGGTCAGTTTCAGATAAAGAGGTCAGTTCCTTACAATGCACCTTAGAGTCAAGAAAAGGCTTAGTTAATAAGTGCATGAACGACTAAGCCCATGCAACTTCGTTCATCTAGTTACCTCCATGGGCCTACGTGATGGCAACACCAAAATGGAGGCACGAACAAAATGGAACCCATATTCGAGACAAAGTTTCTGAATACGTAATGAACTCGCTAGTTAACATGACAAATTCACTCCATATTAGCCATACTTGCTAAATACGGTACAACATCACCAAGATCGTGATGGAACCATAACATCACAGGACAAGGCAGAATTTTACAGAACCTCAAATAGGTCGCTTGATATTACTTCATAAATAACACAACAACCGGAGTCTGCGGTTAAAGTACATGCAAGTTCATGACATCAATCAACTTATTGTTAAAAACCAGTTTGGGACTGTGTAAATTACGGGAAAAGCCAATCCTAATTTACAGATGTGTATACAGTTCTTCATCATTATTAATTCCCATTGGTATGAGACAGTTCACCTGCAGAACATATCGGGATTCTAATATTCTAAGGGTGGAGGTCCTATTGCCACCTCTTGGATATCTAGGTATGGTGTTGAGGCCAGAATACTTCACTTTTGTCCAAACCCCATTATGAATTTCTTTAAAATGCTTAGCTGTCCTATAGCTTAAGTCACTATTAGTAATCGCTCTCCAATGTTCCTGTATCCTCTTGTGGACTTGGCAGGTGGTGGAACCTATGTACCACTTGCCACAGAGACACGTGATCACATATAAAACATAGTCCATCTTACATGATATTAATGTAGGGAAACGCCAGATCTTTTTTATCCTTTCAAGTGTCACTTCCTGTACATTCTTGACTTATTTACATGCCTTGCAATGCCGCATTTTTGAAGCCTTTGCTTTGGTTTCGCCAATTAGAACATTTTTGCATTAAGTGACTGTGTACAAGTACATCTTTCAAGGATAGGTTACGTTTGAACGTAATACCAGATATATCTCCTATATTGTCTTTTAGTACATTATCTTGTTTGAGGTTTATCCACCTACTTCTCAGAATCTTCCTCAATTGTGCCGCTTGGCTACTGAATTTATTAATAAACCAGATATGCTCATTCGTGTTTTTGTTGTCCTGGCCTGGTCTCTGATATAGGATTTCTTCCCTGATTACACCATCAGCTTTTATGCTTGCTGTGTCAAGAGCTTTTCAAGGATATTTCCTGGCTATAAATCTCTGGGTCAGTTCCTTTTTGGTTTTCAAGTAGCTCAATTCTGAGGTACAATTTCTCTAAGCTATATATCTTTCGTGATGGCAAAATTTTCACATTCTCAAGGAAATATGACTCGGCCAAAAGGCAAGCTTTTGGCAAAAAGAAAAGTCATATTGATGCCTCTGCTACTACTAGAGCCATACCGAGTACCAGTACAAATGGCAGTTCAGATAGTCATAATATACAATCCAGGAATGTGCATCAAAACGCAGAGAGCGACGAACAGTGGAAACAATCAGCCTGGATTCGGATGCTAGTTCCATTAGAAGTGAGTCCAGTGACAATCTAACCTCTTCATCATCAGTGAATTCGGATTTAAACTTAGTGGGACTAACAAAACTCAGCTTGCAACAGGAAATGGATTTTATTGTGGAGGAAAGATTACAGACTTTGAGGCCAAGGCAGCAATCATTGCTAATAAACAAAGAAGGAACAAGCGGAGAAAAGAGAGGCGCAAGCGGCAACAACAGCGCCCAGGCACAAAACAGAAAGAAGAAACCATGGGTAAAACGCCGCTAAACGACAACACCATAATAAACCTTTCTAATGTTATATTGACCAAGGCGGAAAAACAATTATTATCTCTGGGCCTGAATTTTTGTCCAGTTCAAAGTTTTAATTACTCCATGACTAGGGTTGATGTGTTCTTCTTTATAAGGAAACTGAAGTTAAAGAAGCATTTTGCGCTCAAAGCCATCAAAGAGTCACCTAATACAAATGGCACATCTGATGATTCAAACAGTGATAACATCAATACATTGGCAGCCTCAGATGTGCACATTTTTCTTGATGTGAATGATCTAAACACTTCCACTGATGACCCTGAGGCAGACCCCGATGCTTCCACACAAACACGTTTAAGCAAGATATCCGTCTTGCAAAAAGGAGCTGGTCTTAGCCCATTCAGGAGTAAATCCAAATATGTACCCTTGATGCCCAAAGACGCCATTGACGTCTTCCATGACTGTGTGGTGAATGACATCAAAAAATTATACAAACAGACTAATACCAAAGCAAAAAAGAAGGTTACATACATGAGAAAAGAATATGGAAAATTGATTAAAAAACTTGGAGAAAATCATGAAATAGTGGTGAAAAAATCCGATAAGAGGGGTAACCTAGTGATTTGGCCGAAGGAGGATTACATATTAGAAGCCAAACGACAACTTTCTGATCCCCTTTGTTATAACATTTCCACCCAGAAGGAATACCTAAATGCCAAAGGTGAGCTACAACGGATGCTGTCCCAATGGAAAAGAGAAGGACTCATTTCTTCCGAGGAATATAAATTTATGCACACAGAGTTCCCTATTATGCCATCACTGTACTTGATTCCCAAAGTGCATAAAGGGGTAGTACCAGTGCCCGGAAGGCCTATTGTATCTGCTATTAAAAGCATGGAAGAAAATGTTGGCCAGTATACAGACTTCTTTCTCCAAGACATTGTCAAAAACCTTTCTAGCTATGTCCGGGACACCAGTTACTTTTTGCTCAAAATCGCCGATATCAAATGGGAAGACAGTATGTGGTTGATTTCATTAGACGTTGAATCGTTATATACGAGTATTGATCATGTTCAAGGTCTTAATGCTATCCAGTACTATTTGGCTAAAAAACCTATGGCTTTTTATGAACACAACAAAGTCATTCTGGGTCTTATTCAATGGTGTTTATACAACAACTTTTTCACCTTTGGCAAAGATATTTACAGACAACTAAGAGGAGTGGCGATGGGGGCCTGTTTCTCCCCCAGCTACGCGTGTTTACACGTTGGCTGGTGGGAGGAGCAGGTCCTCACCGCATTGCACTCCACTGTGATGACCAATCATGTTGTCTGTTATCTGAGGTATATAGACGACATATTCATGGTGTGGAAAGGGTCTAAAGATGAGGCACTACTATTTATTGATGACATGAACAACAACTCCATGAATTTAAAGTTCACTGCCAATATTGACCAGCATAGGATGCAGTTCCTGGATGTGGAGATTTATGTGGCCAACTCCAAACTTAACACCACACTCCATAGGAAGTCTACCGCTGGTAACATGACTTTGCATGCGACCAGCATGCACCCCAAACATACCATCATGGGAATACCGTATGGAGAGATTCTTAGGCTCAAAAGAATCTGTAGTTCCCCTTCTGATTATAAACAATGCCTAGAAGAGCTGTTAGTGAGATTAAGAGATAGGGGATACTCTGATACTATTCTAAAGAAAGCAGTTGAAAAATCTAAACTTAGATCCAGAGAGAGCCTATTTCCAACATCCCAGTTAGAATCAGAACAAGAGAATATTCCTGGCATCCTAGAAGATGGTCCACGCATGATTACTGCTTTCAGTAGTGAGGACAGAAAATTAAAAGCAATTCTAAAAAAGAATTGGCCCATTGTGCTTAGTGATCATATCTTGAACACTAAGTTGCCGGCCAACCCTATCATTACTTTCAGACGGGCCAAAAGTATGGGTTCTGCTTTGGACAAAGCGGCCCCTGAATTGAAGTCTAAAACTCCTTGGTTGAAACCTTCTAGGGGTTTTTTCAAATGTTCCAGCTGCCGCGCGTGCAGGTTCGGCATTAACACTCTACACTACTCAACTCCTTTTGATGTAGAACCTAAAGTGATCACTGGCAATTTCAACTGTAAGACGGACTTTGCCGTGTATGTCCTGGCGTGTACCTGTGGATTAAGATACGTTGGAAGCACCAAGCTGCAGGTACACGTCAGGATTTTACAGCACGTACGCGCCATATTACACAGTGACCCAGCGTACCCTGTAGCCCGTCACTTTAAAAGAACACATAACAATGATTTATCCTGTTTAAAATACTTTGTGATTGGTGCTATACCCCCCCTCAAGAGAGGAGGGGACAGGGAGTCACTATTAAGACAGCTGGAAACTAAGATGATCTTGGAACTCGATACTCGTTGGCCGAATAGACTGAACAATATTGATGAAATGCATCATTTTTTATAATATATTGTTCTGATTCAATAATTCCATAAAAATCAATATATCTATTAGACCCGGTACAGTATGTTCCCTCCCTCCTAGTTAGGTTCCCTATTTCGAGGTTGAGGTCGGGTCCCATTTCTGTTTCTCACTCATGTATCCATCTTAAGCGGTTTTGTGATGACTATAGAATATATGTTGGTTGTAATGCAAACGCTTTGATATGTGTATATTTATCTTACTTATTCTATTTGATGTCATTCTAATTTTGTACTTCTCCTTGTTATGGATATTTGTATATAGACATTTATATTTTTATATGTGTATCTATATGCATCTCTCTTTATCCATAAGGTTTTCTACTTTTGTACTTTGACGGAGGTCAAATTTATATACATGAATTGTCATATTAATTATAGCTTTTACTCATTATATTGTGTGTATATATATATGCAGCTATATATCAATTTGTATATATGTGTGTATATATATCACAAATCTAGGTGTATTTAGTAGGGTTTTATCATATTCTTTTGATACTATTTATACTATTTATTACTAAGTGACGAATCATGTCCATGAATTTTGAGATATTTAAATGTTTCCAGGGATCTGTGAAACCTTTATATGCCATGATATTTCCCGTCCCTTGATTAATGAATGGTATTGCACTGAACTTCCTTGCTCCCTTTCCTGCCTTTTCTCCTTCTTTGCACTTTATTTCACTCTCACATAGCACTTTATCACCTGCCTCTGTTATATGATTAGACAAGCAATATGCGCTTTAGTTTGTATGTAAGAATGTCTATACGCCATACAAGAATTCTGTATTTATACAATTAGATTGTGTTTCATTGTTGAGCGTTAATATATGGTAGGTTTATTTAACTCCCATATTTTACATGCAAAAATCCGGGATTTATCCGGTTATTCATTTTTCTGCACTTTTGTTTGTTTTTTCTAAGACTAATAATAGCGGCAGTATGTTTTCACTGTTTATTTGTCACATGACACATTACGTCACTGTGAGGGGGTGTTCCCTTCGAACCTTGCATTTAAAAAGCATTATGTCTCTAGTACGTGTTGCAGCGTGATCAAGGGCATAACTTGCCAGAAACGCGTAGCTGCTTTCTGTGTACCGAATAAATCATTTTGATGCTGAATTTTTGTGGTCCGTCTTCCTTCTGTTTGCTGGCGTGCTAAGCTGGAAACGCCGTGAGATCCGGAGGAGTCACGTGGTATGTATATATATATATATATATATATAGCTCAGCTAGAGAAACAGACATTTGAGATGGGTAGATTAAAATTGCTACTGGTGTTGTAGATGCACTCCAACAAGAGGTTTTGACTCATTCTGAGTGCTCCCTTGTGTTGAGACAAAGCTATACTTATCTGGCGAGCTCTAATGAGAGCAAAACACTTGCGTCCGGAGTTGCTTTTATTGCTTCCAGGTTGGCTTGGGTAGTTTTTTAGTAATCCAAAGCTGTAGTACTGTGCCTGGAGTGGTAAAAGACTTTTGTCATTTTCAAGTTTGCCGTGGATGGTACTGGCTAATCCTATAATTAAGACTCTTTTGGATTTTGGATCTCATGGTAATGAGGCAAAGCAGTTCAAATTTGACTCACAGAGTTGATGTTGACTAGAAAATCAAAACTCAGCAACACAAAAATCTAACAAGTGAATGACCATCCAGTGCTTCTTTAAAAGGGAAAAGTACTCCAATGAACACGCAAATGAATACTACACACAAAATTACAATTATTAATAAGATTCTGAAAGGGGTTGTAAATGCATACCTTCTAAAGGGACCTCGCAGAATCACAATTTAAAAATCAAGCACTCAGTTAGCAGGGGGCAAGTAACCACATAAACTGCTCCGGTCCTCTTACCTGTGTGATAGCAGGTAACATGTGCACACCAATAGACTCTAGCCCTAATTCAAGCAATGCCACAATGTGGGCCAATTGCAACACAAAGCTTTTCATCATCAGCGAAGTTTAGCCTACAGACTTTGTCGAGTCATTCACAGTGTAAAATTGGAGGCCTACTGCCTTTGTAATCCCTTTTAGAAATCGATAAAGTAATCCTATTGGCTTTAACATGAACATGACCATATGATCCTAGAGACGTCCATCAAACGTTTGAGGCAGACCCAAAATATACACTGACATACAAATAAGTCTTCCTCTAGAGATATGATGCAGCTACTGTGTCCAGACCAAATAAGGGACCTCTGTACTAAACCTCTTCCTATTGCATTTGTCAAAAATGTCATAATGGAAAATGACCTTTCCTATTGCATTTTCACAAAGTTCAAAATGTACAGCCTCTTCCTATGATGATTGTCTTTTGTGTTTGATACATGGTTCACAAAATAAAACACCTTCCTATTGCATTCTTCAGAGAATCCACTTTGTAAAGCCCCTTCTTATGGTTTTTGACAAGGAATAAAAACGCCTTCCTTATTTATTTGTGTAGTCTTGTTCAGAAGGTTCCAGGGGAGTCAAAAGTTACCTGCTTCAACAGCGTCTGTGGGAGTCTTTCGCCTCTGGTGTCCTGAGGCTTGGATACCCCAGATGCTCATGCTGGGGATAAAGTAAAGTGCCCCTGTTAACATTATGTAGAACAGTCCTAGCCTGATTCAGGGAGGTGCTGTGATCCATAAATTAAAAAAAACAATAATGCACATAATCGACATTTAATAGTATAATGTCAAGCCAGTGCTTTTTTTTATGGAAAACTTCTTCAAGACCCTCTGATGCTGTTTCCGGCCGAGTGTTATCCCTTTTTTTAATGTTTGGAACTCTCTGCACTTAACTCTCGAGAATGTTTTTCCACAAAAGGATCCAGGCCAAATTTGCAACCTTTTTTTCCACATTTTGGGAAAACTAAGGGTACCCAGGGTTTATGGACTCCCCCGGAGGAAACTATGAAAAAAGCCAAAAAGCAAAACTTAGAGGCTGTGAAAGAAAAAAGGGAAAAGGTGTTGTGGAAGAAGGCATTTTATTGTGTATAAATGGACTCAACAAATGGTTTGCTGTGCTAACATCACCCTCTTTCCAGCCATAGTTGAGAAGACTTTTTTACCACTGTTTTTGATTTTTTTTTAAGTGGTAGTCCATTTTTCCTATCTTTGTGGTTTCAGCTTATTTGCAGTTTGTGGTGGAAACAAATATGAAACCCATAGGTGAATCCCAAAAACTGCAAATTTCTGAAATGTAGACAATGTAGACAAAACTCAACATTTTGAGATATGGCTTGTGGCTTACCAAAATAAATTAATCAAATTAAAAAAATAATGTAAAAAAATGAGAGAAAATAGGAATAGCTGCCAACATTTTTTTCATCTGTAGTTTTTTGCCTTGATGGCTGATTTACAAAAGTAATATACTGTTATGTCCATCAGACCCTTGTGATCACAGTGGACTGTAGTATTTTTTGGTTGTCCAAAAACACACAATACCAGTTGTATGGTAGAATTTCGCCAACAAAAATATTGTGATACAAAATATCAACCGAAAGTTATGGAGAACATAATTATCGGCTTTTTATGAAATATAAAGAATATCAAAAACAGAAATACAGATGATCAAAACATTGTCACAAAAACTGGACGTATATAGAATTTCAAATATTGGATTCACATTAAAATAAATTAACTTAGAAAATTAAAAAACAAAACACAACATAAAAAATGTAAAATTACGTTTTATAAGTTACAAATATGAAATACAACTATATACTTTCAAATAAATTTAAAATATGATAAACATAAAGTATAAATAGGCACAATAGTGAAATACACATGAATGTACAAATACAAACAATTGAGAATGATTGAAAACTAAATAGGAAAAAAGGAAAAAAATATATACGATAACACTATTACATTTTGAAAATGACTTGATACTTTTACATCACTTGAAAAATATATAATTTAAAGAAAATCAAAATGACGTCACAAAAATAAATCCTTAAAAAAAATTAAAACAATACACTGGTGAGGCTCAAATTCCCTCCAAACTAAGCAACAGAAGGGAAAGTATTGGACTTTAAAAGGGTCAGATTTACAATTCCCACTCCAACTGAAGGAGCAGTAGGGAAATTGTTACTCTTTGGAACGATCAGATGTACTATTCCCACTCCAGCCTGAGCAATAGTAGGGAAAGTCTCTATGAATGGAGAGATCAGATTTACTATTTCCCACTCTGAATTAGGCATTTACAGGGAAAATAGTGGACTTTAAAGAGGTCAGGTTTACATTTCCCCTTCCAACGTGAGCAACAGTAGAGGAAATCATTGACTTTGGAGGAGTCAGATAAAGTATTCCCATTCCAATATAAACAACATTAGGGAAAGTGTTGAATCTTGGGAGGGTTCAGATTTACTATTATAAAGTATAGGACTTTGTAGCATTTCACCCAAGCAATAGTAGGGAAAGTGTTGGACTATGGAGGAGTCAGATTCACTATTCAGACTCCAACCTGAGCAACAGTAGTGAAAGTCTTTGACTTTTGGAGGTGTCATATTTATGGATGTATGTCGTTACTACGCAAGCTTTTACAACGCATGCCTTTACCACGCAGGTTTTACAACGCAAGTCGTTACAACGACTTGCGTTGGGGGGTGTTGGATAGTGAATAGTTTAATTTACTATTCCAACTCCAGTGCCCGTGGATAGTAGGGAAAGTTTTGGATAGTAAATTAAACTATTCCCTATACTACAGCGCCCCCCAGCGCAAGTCGTTGTAACAGGGGATGAAGGCATCTGATCGCCAGCATCCCCTATGGTGAGCTATTACGGCTCAAAAGAATATGCAGCACTGACACTGAGTTTAATAGTTGTGCAGCTGAATCCATAGAGAGGATGAAAGCTCGGGGTTATTCTGACAAACTACTAAAGGAAGCATTAGCTAAAACTGCTCTCAGACCAAGAAGTAGTTTGCTGCCTCGGCTGAGTGCAGCAGAAATTGATTCTAACAGCTCTCATGAATTTTTGGTGACCTCTGAAATGAATTGTAATGACCAATGTCCTAGACTGATTACAACTTATAGTGAGAATGAACGGAAAATCAGATCCATTGTCAATAGGCACTGGGCAATAGTTTTAACGGACCCTGTTCTGAAAATGAATTTGCCACTGAGTCCAACAATTACGTTCAGTAGAGCAAGGAACATGGGATCCTTATTGGATCCAGTTAGTCCAGAAATCAGAACCAAATCTAATTGGCTTAAACCTAAATCTGGTTTCTACAAATGTTCCTCATGCCGGGCTTGTAGATTCGGGGTCAACAAAACAGAGTATCACACACCATTTAGCCCTACACCACATAAAATATTGGGAAACTACAACTGCAAGACTGAGTTCGCAGTCTATGTTCTCACGTGTACCTGTGGTCTCAATTATATTGGTAGTACCAAGCTACAGGTACACGTGAGAATTCTGCAGCACCTACGCGCCATCCTGCATAGTGATCCCAACTACCCGGTGGCGCGCCATTTCAAACAGGTGCATGACAACAATTTGAACTGTCTGCAATACTATGTGGTATCCTCCATACCGAAACAGCATAGAGGGGGTAATAGAGAATTGTTGCTCAGGAGATTAGAAACCAGGTTCATCCTCAATTTTGACAGCAAGTGTCCTAATGGACTTAACAACACGGAGGATATGTACACTTGTCTGTAAAAATTGTCATGTCTGTGTTGAGGTCTAGATAAAATGCACGTATTGAAATAGTGTAACATGATAATATGATCTGAACAGGATAGTTTCGCCTTATTGTTCGCATTTTTAATAAATTTTTCAAGGAATTTTAAGGTTCCCTGTATACTGATGTATATAGGAACAATAAATAAAATCACACTTTTATTTATTTTGCAGCAATGCAAGGGATATGTACAGTGGATTGCATATGGCAGATGTGGGTGAAGTTGATACAAGGGACAAAATAGCTTTTTCCGAGTTTGATATTTCATCTACTATCTAAATACACAATCTATTGATTTGCCTTGTTATTTTATTTTATCTCGATGTTGAGATTTGTTTTGCACTACTTCACATATATAAAATTGCTGCTATGCACATCATACCCACCAGTGCCATGATGGTCGTAAAGCTCATTGCATTTATGCAGATATAATGTTGGCTTGTTTATAAGATTATTCTTTATAAATGGATTTATCCAGTAATATTTTAAATGTAAAAAGGACTTACTATGAATTGATGTTTAGATATATAATATATATCAGACATATTTTAAATTCGATGTAGCAGAACTTTGTTAAATAATCACAACAATATGTGAAAATAGTTCGTTAAAAACTACATATGTATGCTATAGTCTTTTTTCAGTGTTGATGCCAAAGGGCTGACCATGTGACCTAAATGGGATGAGGCATATTGTTTAAAAATGGCTACTAACTAACCAGTCTTTATGTGATCAAGGGCTTCCGAGCCCGAAACGCGTCATCTGTCGATTGCTTTCATGGATATGGTGAAGTGGCAGGAGTCTTCATTCGATATATATATATATATATATATATATATATATATATATATATATATATATATATATATATATATATATATATATATATATATATATATATATATATATATATATATATATATATATATATATATATATATATATATATATAGCCAGAAGCATGTTTGGCACTTTGGTTGTGCGGTTTTAAACGCGCTGTGCATATTACCTGCAATAAACGAAGGCTATATTTCCAACTGAGCAGGCGTCTCTACGCAAGGCAACTTGGATTTTGGTGATGTTTACAGTGGCGCACCTCGCTGCAGAGACGCCCCGCCGCGCTGGAAACGGTACTTTTGGTGCTTGGTGATCGAGTGCACCAGGAGGAGCTGGGAATGCCGGTGTTGCCAGGATGGATATTGCTGTGCACTGCTGCAGTTTTTCCTCACAACACCCACTACGGGACTGTATATTTTCTAATGTACTGAGACTTGGCAGCAACCACTTTGGTTGAGTTACGGACTACTTACCCCAGAATGCCACTGTGCTTGAGAACTTCCCACTTGGGCGGTGTTAAAGCTATGAGTCCACACAGCTGCTGGGACTTTGCGCATGCAGCCAGTGATCAAGGGCATGGAGCCTGAAACATGTTTGGCGCTTTGGTTGTGCGGTTTTAAACGTGCTGTGCATATTACCTGCAATAAACGATGGCTATATTTCCAACTGAGCAGGCGTCTCTATGCAAGGCAACTTGGATTTTGGTGAGGTTTACTGCGGCACGCCTCGCTGCAGAGATGCCCCGCCACGCAGGAAGCGTGGCGGGGCTTGATGATCGAGTGCACCAGGAGGAGCTGGGAATGCCGGTATTGCCAGGATGGATATTGATGTGCACTGCTGCAGTTTTTCCTCACAATACCCAATACGGGCCTGTATATTTTCTAATGTACTGAGACTTGACAGCAACCACTTTGGTTAAGTTACGGACTACTTACCCCAGAATGCCACTGTGCTTGAGAACGTCCCACTTGGGCTGGGTTAAAGCTATGACTCCACACAGCTGCTGGGACTTTGTGCATGCAGCCAGTGAACAAAGGCATGGAGCCCGAAACATGTTTGGCCTTTTGGTTGTGCGGTTTTAAATGCGCTGTGCATATTACCTGCAATAAATGATGATTATATTTCCAACTGAGCAGGCGTCTCTATGCAAGGCAACTTGGATTTTGCTGATATACATATATATATATGCACAACCCACTAATATGCTGCAGAAAATGTTACTGTTCTGCTTGGAGAACAACTTGTTTTCATTTGATGGGAAACTATTTCAGCAGATTCAGGGAGTCGCAATGGGGGCCAGCTTCTCCCCCAGCTATGCCTGTTTATTTATGGGCTGGTGGGAGGAGCTGGTCCTCATGCGGCAGCATGCATTGGCATATGAGACCAACATTATTATATGGTTACGTTATATTGACAACGTATTTATTGTCTGGGATGGAGAATTGGAAGGTGCTAATGAGTTCATTAATGCATTGAATGTAAATTCAATCAACTTACAGTTTACCAGTCAAATCAGTAAGGATGAGGTCACATTCCTAGATGTGAAACTCAATGTGTTGGGCAACAAATTGACAACAACCCTGTTTAGGAAATCGACTGCGGGAAATACCCTCCTCCCTGCAACTAGTGCACATCCCCAGCATTTGATTAAAAGTATTCCATATGGGGAGATTAGACGCATATGCATATGCAGTGAGGAGGATGATTACAAACCATAACAGGAAGAAAGCCAAAAAAGGTTTCTTAGCAGGGGATATAAAGCACACGACATTGAGATAGCAGTAGCCAAATCTAGGAATGTGGCCAGAAAGGACCTTATGCAGTACAGTGTTAAAAATACCATCAAATCAGGTATGGAGGAACCTACAAGGTTAATTTTGTCCTATTCCTGGCAGGAAAAACAGATTAGGTCCATTGTTAAAAGAAATTGGCCAATCGTGAGGGAGGATCCTGTGATTGGTAGACTTCTGCCCAATTTTCCGGCTTTTATATTTAGAAAAGCTAACAGTATGGGCAGCATGCTTACCAGTAGCAACCTTGATACCGGAGTAAAAAGTAAATGGCTAACGGCAAGAAGGATTCTTTAAATGCGCAACGTGTAAAGCTTGCCAATATGGCATGAATACAACCAGCTACACCACGGCATTTAATAACAAGCCTCGCAGCATAGAACAACATCCCACGTGTAAAACAGAGTATGCTGTGTATGTTTTAACATGTAGCTGTAAGTTGCAATACATTGGTAGTACAAAGCTACAGGTGCATAAAAAAGTCCTTCAGCACATGCGAGCTTTTACGAACAACGATGAGAGTTACCCTGTAGCAAGACATTTTAAACAGGTCCACAATAATGATTTGAAACATTTTAAAGATTTTGTCATTGATGCAGTGAGTGTACAGAAAAAAGGAGGGGATAGGGAGCTTCAACTCAGAAGAATGGAGACATCGTACATTCTGGAATTAGACTCCAAACACCAGAGGGGGCTCAACACTAGTGAAGATTTAAATACGTATCTATGACAGATGAATTTTGATAAAAACTGGCAATCTGTAAGTGTTCAAATTCCTGCAAATATACGTCGCGTTTTTCTTCTGTTTTCCTACCATCTTTTTGTATTAATATAGCTTTTACACTGAAGATATTTAAATATTTATATTTATATATATGTTTTATAGAGGCAAATATTAGGACTATTTATATATTTATACATGATATTTATGACTGGATTTTAGATATAACATTTTGAAAAGTATTTATATATATTTATATATCTATTCTTTATGGTCTGAGGTCCCAATATATTGATATGATTAAATGTATTACATTTCCATATTTATGGTCTTTTGCAAGTTTGCACTCTATAAAAATATTATATCTTCTAGATTCTAGTTTGGTTTATAAGAAAAAGAGAAAAAACATATGGTTTTGTTTGCAGATATATCAGATTAAGAAACACTCAAATTAGGTATTTGTAAGAGAAATATATCTGCAAAATATGATTCATTAACGTGATGCACTGATTTTTATTGAGTTTTCTTAGGGTTCAGGGATTATTTTCACCACATGTTTATTATGTTTATTATTATTTTTTAGTATGCACATAAATATCAAGGGTTAGCACGATTTATCATGAACAAAGTATTGGGACATGGACTGAGAAATTGTTTGGATGATGATTATGTATTTCAGCATTGAAGCTAAAATCTTTTGTGAATAACATTAGGCTATACAAAGCAAAAAGGAATTGAATACTGATGTGCATTTAAGCAGTTATTCTCCTTTGACTATATCCAAATGCAAACTTTAATGTGTATAATGAACTTTTCACTTTTAAAGACATGCCGGCTATGAAACACAGTATTTTTACTATGTCCATGCTTTGATTGTTAATGCACTTGCACTTTAAATAGAGACGTAAAATGTATGAGGGTGTCATGTGATCAAGGGCGGGAGCGCCGGAAACGTGAAGTGGCAAAGATGGCTGAATAAAGGAAATGAACTGCGCAATACTTTTGGGTACAAGCTCGTTTTTTTCTAAAAGGGAAGTGTAAGTTCGAGCAAGAAGCTATATATACATATATATATAGACACGTCAGCTCCTCTCGGCTCTCACAGCGTCTCGCAGCAGGCAAGCAAACGCACACGCCGGCAAATGAGGGAGATGGACCACCAGGTACAGCAAGATGTTGTTTATTGCGTTTCACAGAGAACAGCTACGCGTTTCGGGCAGAGTCGCCCTTGTTCACACTTATAAATATATAAATATTCATGTGAAAACTGTAAAAAACAATTACATTATTTACAAACTCATTAACCTAATTAACCAATTAACAATTAGAACATTTTATTACCATTTGCTTGGTAAACTATTTATAACTCATTACAAAATAAATATTTAAACACTTCGCACCTTATTCCTCAGGAAAGACAAGGACTCAGCAATAAATTAAAAAACATAAACACAATCTTTAAATATATTACTAATCAAAAATAAAATAATCTATAATGAAAAAGATTTACAAACACAGCATTAAAATAATAACAACTTATAACACAAACCAATAAAACACTATGGAAATAATTATAAAAAAATATTATATGCAACTATATATTTAACAAATATTGAAAGTACCTAAAAATGATATTCTTACATGCAATATTATGCCCACAATGATGTTGACAGTACAAAAGGGGGTGGTAATGGACAGAGCATCTGAACCAATCAAACACTCACACCCAGTCAAAAGATCTGGGTTTAATCCATGACGTTCTTTAGCCCACTCTGCCACCCCAGTTCAGACATGGCTATATGCAAATCAGTCTGACCCTGTGCCTCATGGGAACAGTCCAGCCCGAACTGCCAAGCCATGCCTACCCTGGACCGGAAACAAGCTTCCGAGGACCGGTTTCTGGCATTCCAGCCATCTTCAGCCCGGCTTGCTTGAATCCAGTGGCAAAGTGAGCCACCCCCTTTTGTACTGCTTTTGGCCGCCATAAGTCTGGCAGGGTATGCTCAGACGTGAGTCCCTTGCTCACTTTGCCACTGGATTCAAGCATTGTGATTTTGACATCACAATATTTTTTTACATTAAATTTGTGTCAATTGACATTTTTGAAATTACATTAAAGTCACATGCGTGATACCCAAAGTCAACAAACTGAGCTGCAGCTGCATAACAATCTTTCATTGAGTACTGATTATGCTTAAAATTCAAATGGTAAAATCTATTTAATCACAAAGGATATAGAGGAAATCTATACATGTACATATGCCCAAGATACTGAGTTTATGAATAGGTTATCAATAGTGAGGAATTGTGCAACTCTGAATTTGGGGTTAATCATGCTATCATATGAGTCAGGGGGCATTTTGCAAAATGTGTTCTTTCTTGCATGATGGCTTCCCTTTGGAACCCAAAACAATGAGAAATTCAAATGATAATAACAAATGTTCTACTATTCTGTGTTTTCCCAAGATAAAGGTACCAGACTTGTGTTGCAGAGTCTTGGTCCTGCCACAGGAAAAGCCCCAAAATGCAACATAGAGACATCAAACTTTTGCTATCTGAAATCAACACATTTTTGTAATTTATATTTGGGCCAGGACTCAGCAACCATTCAGGGACACATTTTCTGTAAACAGGACACTCAGGGAAGTTCAGGGTTGTGACTTGGATGAATTCCGTTATATTTTCCAAACCAGAATGATGCAAATATCAAACTTTAGCTACTATCCACAGAAACCTATTAAACCCAGAAATGTCTGAAAACTAGACACCTAGGAGAGTCCGGGGTAGTGTGACTTGTGTACATTTTCCGCCCCAGAATTCCCTGCAAACATCAAACATTTGATAAATTCACTTGTGTCTAGTGAGTGGATCCCTGCTTGAAATTCTCAGTCCAGGTGCAATTCCCAAGCAGAGATTTACTAGGGAGAGGCAGAGATGGAAGGGGAGATTGTCTACTTTTCAGCAGTGCATCCCCCTTCTTGATCTGTGCACGCGGGCAGAGTTATGCCCCCTGAACACTGATCAAATTGGAAACAGACTATGCATAATGGCGTAGTCTGTTTTCACTTTGTTTATTGTGATGTCAGCACACAGTGCATGCTAGGCATCATAACTAACCATAAAAATTAAACTCCGGAAACGAGGGAAGCTTTTTCCTCACACCCCAACTTGGGGGCCGATTACGATCTCGTTAGGAAACTCTTCTGACCAAATCGGGTTTGAAATCATTTACGAATGAATCAGGTCTGCGAGTCCAACCGACTGATTATGATGCTTTCCAACATTGTTTGGTCGGATTCCTATTGACTTCAATGGGAGCCTGTTTTCTGAATGAGCACACATGCTCCCATTGACAAAAGGGGTTGTTGGGAAAACCCCTGCATCCTGTGGCAGGCACCCTGCCACACTGTGCATGCATGGGAAGGGGGGACCCATAGGCCCAATTCGGAGGACCCAGTGGGAAGGGGGCCTGCTATGGGCCTCCAAATTCAGATTTCGACAGGCAATCTATCTCGGAACAACCGATTCTGAAAGGCTGTCTAAAACTGACATTGAAATCGCTCAGCTGTTAATGCGATCCATAGACCACTATGATTCGACTCAGTTCCTCCCAATGCCGTTCAAAACCGAGTCGGACAGTCCGAATGCTTTCCAGCCATCGTAATTGCGCGTTGGGAAAAGTGTCTGAGTCGGTCAAAAAGGCGGGTTCCGAATCGGATTCAGATGAATCAAATGCCATTCTGAGCCTTTTTTGAATGACATCATAATCAACCCCTTGGAGTTTTACAAAGAACATTGTTTTGATGCTTGCACCAGAGGCATTTTCTTGATCAATGCCGTGGATGACCTGTTGACATCTTCAGCACTAAAGAGCTAATGTGGTAGACATCAATGGATTATCCACTACATTTAAAAGGTTAATGCTCTCACAACATGATACTAGCATCAAATTGACAAATATATAGGAATGAAACATGCTGACCAAGTCATATCCAACCGCTTTAAAAAGTGCACCACACAAGCTATGTCAGAGGCATTAAAGATGCGTTACACAAGTTAACTGAAATGCTGAGGCAAGTTAGTGCATAGCAACAATTGAATTTCTAAGGATGACCTTACTACCCATAATTAAAAGGTTTCACAGGCAGATGTAAGTGTCACGTCCTTCGGAAACAACAAGGCTGCTAGTCTGCTCAATTTGTCAAACTTAACCTTCAAGGTTGAAATGGAAGGCCATAAACTAACTTCTGTAACAGTGTTCAGTAGAGGAAATAGCACAGAATTGCAACATGCGACTATCTGAGAAACCAAAATCACATATGGAACATCTACTCTCATCCCACAGCAACTTTGACCACTAAACATCAACTAAGTTCCATTCAAAAGTAATCTAATCACTGGATGAATCGAAGAAGCTTGTACTCCCTTTAAGTAGCACACCAGATTGGCCATTGAAGCATTACATGCCCCATGCAGTGTCACCTCTTTACAAATGAGTGAGTGACCGAGCGAAGATTCACATTAGTTTCCACTAAGGAACACCTCCTGTTCCCCACTAACACACTTGTAATCGAAGGTCAAGGACCACAGTTCGTGAACAAAACCCTCCCCTAAAGACTCATATCTACCTATTGGAAAATGTTTCATGCAAGATGTAAAATGAAACGTTGAAATTGGTAATGAGATCACCCCATGTATTAACCATGCTGCTGACTGTATCTCTGCTACTGTGAGAGGCAAATGTTCTAATTTTTTGAAGTTCATCAGTGTACATGTAGCGCCTTTCTTAGCCATGACTCATTGGGGAGAGGATGTAGCCTTATGGCTAGAGCGGTTGACGTTGAAGCTGGGGAACTGGGTTCGAGTCTCTGCAACGAAGCTCAACATCCTGTGATTCTGGGCAAATCACTTTATCTCCCCGTGCCTCACAAAAATTAATGTGTCTTCATGTAACGAAACTGGTGCTAAGTAAAGCGCTCTGATACCTGATATCTTCGGGCCTAATTTGCGCTATATAAACTCTAAAAATATATATATGTATATATTGCCCACGTGTTAAATTAAAAGGCAAAAACAAATCTGTGGTGTTCAAATGGTGCCATGGCACGCAGTGAGATTTCAGTGCTTGTAATGTCCAGCTCAACTGCATAATCGCCCTAAGCTGACTCTGCCCATGGTATAAAGAAGATAGTTAATTCAGAAGTATGCATTACTATATACAAAACGGGAATAGTGTTGATACAAGCAACCAACAAAGAACTCGAGAAATTTGAGATAACCTTCCAAACATTAAAGGAAACCATAGTAGGACCTAATCTCCAACATAATATAGTAAGAACAAATCATCAACAAAACATGACCCCACCAGACATCACACCCTACAACAACTACCCTGTCACTAGAGATGTCAATCTGAATGACAATCATATCTCCAACGACGGAGCTTTATCTGTTACAGCGATGGCAACACCGGACAATCAAATTTCTAACACCGGAGCTTTATCTATTACGGAGATGGAAACACCGGAGAATGAGACTGAAATGATAACGGTGTATAATATCATTGCAAATGAAGAGACAAACCAGACCGTAAGAGAAGAACCACTGCCGCCATCTCGCATGGCCACTCCAACGGAAGAGGGTAGCTCAGATCTGAGTGAGCGCCCCTATGATGAGAACAATGAAAGGAACCTAGTAGAGGCTATACACCCTCCCCAACACCCTTCGAATACGAGACTAGAAGTCCACGGATCCACACCTACAAAAACACCCCCTACTCCGAACAATATAAGAAACAATGATGACACCCTCAACAGAATCAGGAACCACAACCAAAGTAAGGATACAACGACAAGGTATGGGACAACGAGAACAGACTACGCTCAGAGGAGAGCAAATGGCAGAACGCAGACTGCCAGATCTATCTCCCTTAAGAAATCACCCAGAACACAGAAAGAAACCAAGGAGCTAAAGAAACTAATAAGCAACATGGCACAAGACTCGCGGAAAGTTTCACAGACAATTGGGAAAATCTGGGAGATGACGGTAAACACGAATTCCAAAATCACCCACATCCAGAATCTAATACTCCGACCCAACCGACCAAACCGGACCAACCCCATTCCAGAAGAAGTAGCTCATGCCCTACTTCGATCTTATGAACAACAGGCTCCGAGAAAGGAAGAGACTATCGAAACTGTACCTATCGAAACTGTACCTATTGACCCGAATAGATTGCCCCGAAAGAATGATAGGAAAGCATTCCACCATAACCTACAACATATTCAGGTAAATACAACCGAAGTAGAAAATGGAAATAGCGTCAAATCACAGAAAACATTGAACTGCCTACTGCTTAACTGTCGCTCGGCAAATAAACACGCATCAGACATAGCCGCCTTAATCCTCAACAAAGAAATCGACCTGGCCATCTTCACGGAAACATGGCTCAACGAATCATCCTCTCCTACCATGGATCTTCTAGTACCACCACAATACAACATTGTCAGGTTGGACAGACCCAGGAAAGTGGGAGGAGGGATAGCGTGCATCCATCGCTCGGAGATAAAGGTCAACCAATTCCAATCCGACCATATAGATTCATGTGAATACCTTGGTCTTAACATAAGATCACCAAATAATCAAAACTACAACCTACATGCGTTTTACCACCCACCAGGAGATAACGCAAAGTTCACAGAGCATCTTATGGAGATCATAACTGCTAACTCTAACCCAGATGCCAACAACATATTCCTAGGTGACTTTAACCTCCACTGGGACGACGGCAATGATAATATGGTCAATTCGATCAAAGACTTCCTCAAGGAGCTAAACCTCTCGCAAATATGCACCCAGCCCACTCACTCACAAGGAGCGACTTTAGACTGGATAATTTCTAGAAACAAAGAAATCTCAATTACCGCCATAGACCCGTGTGATTGGTCTGATCATCACGCCATAACATTTGTGATACCGACAATGAAAAAGGGCAGGAACACGCAACCTCGCAAGGTCAAAAAACTGATACGAGATACAAAAGAAGCTAATATTGAACGATTGGTTGAAAGATGTGTGAAAGACCTGAAGCCAGGCATCAACGAGCAGAATGTAAATGAGCTGACTGATCATTACATAACCTCAATCGGTAATATAGTCAATGACACCCTACCGCAAAAACTGAAAAGTGTCTCGGAAAAGCCAAAAAATCCTTGGTTTAATGAGGCTTTGAACGAGGACAGGCGAAAACTGAGAATGGCAGAAAGGAAATGGAGACAACATCCCTCCTCCCCCGAACTGAAGGCCCTCAGAAAAACAAGAAAACAATATAATTTAAAGATAACTAATGCCAAAAAAGAATTTATAAGGGCTGAACTGGACAATGCCATAAACAGACCTCGAAAACTCTTCGAGATCTTAAAACAACAGTCAAACAAATTAACCAAAACGGCCCAAGAGAACCCAAAGAATCCCATAAGTTGTGAAAAATTCTCCTCATTTTTCATGGATAAAACTAAACTGCTAGAAGCTGAGCTCACAAATGCAGCGGTTAACCTCACGACCTAGCCCGTTACCAAAAATAAGGCGAACGCGACAACGGAAGATCCCCCAACAAAAAATAAGGCAAGCTGGGATACATTCGAACTATACAACCAGGAAAAGATCGCCAAAACTCTAGCGGAACTTAGACCCAACAACCACTACCAAGACCCGCTACCGGCAAAATGTGTAAGAGAAATCAGCCACACTCTAGTTCCAATCTGGACCGAGATAATAAATGCCTCACTATCACAAGGGACCCTACCTGACTGCCTAAAAATGGGGCAGGTAGTTCCCATCATCAAAAAACCGACAGCGGATGCAACTGACCCAAATAATTATCGACCAGTGACCAACATCCCTTTACTGGCCAAACTTATTGAGAAATGCGTGCAAGGCCAACTGAGTCAACACATCGCTAAGTTCTCACTATTAGATGACTGCCAATCAGGTTTCAGAACAGGACACAGTACTGAAACTGCGATATTACATATTGTTGATGACGCCCTACAAGCCCTTGACCAAAATCATGCATGCCTACTGATTCTACTAGACTTGTCATCAGCATTTGACACGGTAAACCATGAGATACTGATGACCAGATTACACGACAGGATGGGTCTATCTGGAAATGTTTGGAAGTGGTTTAACTCCTTCCTGCAGAACAGGACTCAGCTATTCCTGGTCGACCAAGCAATCTCCTCCCCTTGCCCTAACACAATAGGGGTCCCTCAAGGTTCAACGCTATCCCCAGATCTCTTCAACTTATATGTAGAACCTCTCACAGAGATCCTTCGGAATACACAGATCTCCTACCACATGTACGCAGACGACACACAAATATACATGAAGATTGCCTGCAGTGATGACATTGACCTTATGAATGAAACTCTAAAGAAAGCGTTGCATTGGCTAACAGCCAACCATTTGAAACTTAACGCCAACAAAACAGAATTCTTGTTAATCTCACCGACAAGAAGTCAACCAGAGGTAAAGGAATGGGCTAAAATGATAACTGCGCTTAACTGCACTCCGACACTTGTTAATTCAGCCAAATCTCTAGGAATTACACTAGACGAGAACCTAGACATGAAAGAACACATCAATGCAATGGCTAAGAGCGCCCGTTTCCATTTGAACTATCTAAGGAAACTGAAACCCTTTATCTCAGAAGCAGATCTAAAACTTGCGATCCAATCGCTAGTTATCTCAAGGATCGAATATGGCTGCACTACGTTAGCTGGCCTACCAAAAACATCCACTGCCCCGCTAAAAGCCTGTCTCAATGCAGCGGCAAGACTTATCACGGGAACGAGGAAATTTGATCACATATCTCCCCACCTGAAGGCACTAAACTGGTTACCCTATGATGCTAGAATTAAAATGAAGATGGCCTGTATTACACACAAAGCGGTCCACTACAACACGCCAAGATATCTAGCCAAGAAAATCAAGCTATCGGGAGGTAACAGATCAACGAGAAGCGCTAAAGAGTTGCTCCTACGGCCGGCCTTCTTCCGGAAAAAAAAGACCTATGACCGAGCTTTTTCGGGAGCCGCCCCCAGAGTCTGGAATTCACTCCCACCCTATATCAGGAAGATTCAAAATATTGCAGCATTTAAAAGGGAACTGAAAAGCCATATGATGAGTAAATACCCTACATAGAGATGACCACAGACCAGTGGCGCAAACTTTTTTTTTATGCCAAAGATGACGGGAGTCATCATAAACAATTGGAAGACCAATAAGACAAATGTCTAAACACTCTAGTTATGACTATGACTATAACTCAAGCTTCGGCTGTACACCCTATCGCTACCTCATATTTAGGTGTTATCTGCACTATGTATCACACCAAAGTTACTACCCCTATCTTGTCATGTGAATATTTATGATCGTTACAACTAGCTATACCCATTTTACCCTTTGGTAATTACTCTGACACTGCTCTGATAATAATCTACAATCCTACCTCATCGAACTTGACTGTACGACTATGGCACAACCTAAACCATATGCACCACTTATCGCTAAGTGATCAGGCGTTAAGAATATATTTACTCAATCACCCTAGATAGCATATTGCCTCCTTCATTCCATATTTGTTTTTGTTGTTATAATTGCTACTATAATGTCAAGTTATTAACTTCATATGTCAGTTTGTAACCATCCTAGATAGTATATCGCCTTCTACCTTCATATATGTTTGCTGTTATAATTGCTTATATAATGTCAATCTGTAATCTCATATGTAAAGCGCTCTGATACCCACGGGTCTTGTCCGCGCTATATAAAACACTATAAATAAATAAATAAATAAATAAATAAATAAAAATCTCATTTTGTGTAATGTCAGTTACAGATGAAACAATGTTTATCAAACTATAAATATGAGTTGACAACTTATTCATGCAACTATCAACAACAGCAAGTGCTTTTTCTAAATTAGCTTAATCAATTCGCCTTAAACAAGAAGCAACTTCCATTTGTCATAGTTTCCAAACTTCATTATAGGCAGCATAAATTAATCTTTTAGAACGCGGAGACGTAGGACCTAACACAAATCTTGCAAATCCATGTCTTCCAAAAGGAGAGAAAGATGTTCTTTTACTGCAGGCAAAGTGGAATGTTGCAACCATTAATGGCATAATTTTCCTACTGATTAGGTATTAATCCACCCTTAGTGTTGGAACTGGATGTAACGAGGGTCTGGTCTGCCAATTATCAAAAAAGGCAAATCAGGGAATTTTAGGCAAATTCCGTTTTTTAAGTTTGGCTAGACCCAATCACTTAGTCTGCTGTACTGTCCTATTTAAGTAAACTTGAATTAGGCAGGCTCTAAATAAGGTACCTGTGCCCTGCAATAGCCAAACTTTTGTTTCACAAACTGGTTTTAAATCAATTGTCTCTTTCCAATAGTTATAGCCTTTTAGGGCCAGTTGAAAAATAAATGAATCCGAATAAATCCATTTTGTTTGGGTAGGCATAGTTTTCTTTGCCTGTGAAGGGGTAGGTTTAAAATAAAAGGAAAGAGAATCTGAAGGATTATGACCAGAAAAATGTGCAAATGTGTCCATGTATGTTTTGGAGCTACCCACTGGAGGAGTCAGGCAATGTTCTCCTTGCGTAAAATTACAAACTGTACGTAGAACACCAGCTCTATGTAAGTAATGATGTGAATAGTGATGACAACTAAAACATTTCTCCATATTTAGCAGAGCTGAGATACAAATCTTCACTTTCAAATACATCACAATGTTCAAGCTCAGAGAGCATTGAGGTTACTGTTTTTAAACCGCAATCATCAGAAACATGTTCAGGAGTAATCACATTGCCCATTGCAAATTTAAAGATGTAAGGAATCTGCCTTGTCTCAGTAGAATAAAAAATATCATAGGTTACCTTATCCCGAACAATTCCATTAAGAACTGGAAAAGCAAAAATGTTCACAAGGGACAGGTCCCTTCTCACTTTCTGGAAAAGAAAAATGAGGCTTCAGCACCTCAACTATCAGTTCTGCGCTAGAGCATTCTGGAAACTTAGTGTACATTTACTAGCAATAAGAAAACACTCACAAATCTAACCCAAAGAATGGGGAAAGTAATGAGATGGCAATCCAAATGTAATGCCATGGAGGGGTCAGATAAGTGCATTTCAGCCAAAGAAAGAAATCACCATGTAGTGAAGTGTCAGAAGAGTCAGAATAAAAATCTTAAATATCAACAAAATAAGCAGAAGTAGTCTTTTTAAAAACAGAAGCCATATTTGGTAGAAGAGAACTGGTAGAAACCTCCAAAGGTGGTCGTTCATCTTAAACAACTGTGTTGTTAGAAGTACCAGAAGCAAGCTGTATACTCCCATCCAATGCATGGTTTCTATTTGTAACAAAATACAAAAATGTCCTAATAGGATTTGTTTGCAGTTTGAATTACAAATCATTGATTTGCCGCTCCAGCGGTCATTAATATCATAGAGGCAAGGAGAAAACAGAATTAAACTGTTCTTTATTTTTCTCTAAAATAAAATTATTTCATTAAGTATATTGAATGGCAACAAAAATACTACTCAATTTGTGAAATCAATTTAACAGTAGTATTAGACAACTTTTGCTGATGACATGGAGAAAACCAATACCATGATCTAACAATTATTTTCCATGTTAACACAATAAACGTTTAAATAATGATACATCCATGAGCAAAAAGATGTCAAGCGTCGACGTTTCGGTCCCCGGTGGTTAACAAAATCCATAGGACCATCTTCAGGACCATACGTTGCACATAAATCTAAAACATGAATATATACAAATAAATACAATATTCTCCTTGTACATAAGGTATCGTCTACTTAGCCCAAGGAAACAAGGGTCTCATGTGTACCCTGCGTGTATAGCACAGAGCAGCCACCACCACATAACACCAAAAACTATGTGAATGGCACCAAAACAATACCTTCAGTGTATACATTCAATCTACCACCACCAATGTACAAAAACACCCACAAGACCACATTACTGTGTCTGCTATCTACCAATCAGAATTTATATACCGAATAGATCCTTACCAAGAGACCTCCAGCCGGAGGTACTACGGTTTGTAAACCCTCTTTAACAATTCTCTTGCGATAGTCTAAAAACGGCAAGAATGGCAACAGCCCGTTAACCCTCTCTACACCCACATGACTAGGCAGCATTTACAACAGTCAACTATATTTCACAGCAATTAAAGCCCTTAACCACAGCACTTACTGATGTACTGGAATTGCAGATGTAATGAAAATATCTGTCTCACAAAACGCCTCAGTCGTCTAATTCCAGAATGCGCAAATGCAGGAGCTTGCCACGTTATCTGTAAGTTAAGGCATGCACCTCCGTTAATGTTATGGGCAAAAAACATATCTATTAACCAAGTCGTTCGTTCCCGGTCCAAGCACTTACTTAATCACGTTTGGAACGCCTCTCAATCGGCTACCCCTTCCAAGCAGTCACAGACCTTCGCCTCCGCATATATACGTGAGCCGCGTGATGGCGTCACCCGTATCCCGGTTGCGCCATATTGGTAAAGGCAGTAAAATACATCTCACTTAAGGGCACCCAAAATGGAGCTACCCACGGTGCATAACCTTATAGATGACAATCACTCAGACAAATGCTTGATTTAGTGACAGAAGCACGCTAATGTCTATTTCCAAACCACAGTGTAAACATTAGCACCACCTCTTCGAGCCACTCAATATCCAGATTCACCACTCCAATATGAGTAAAAGATGATATAAAGGAGGATATAAACCCGTGGTTGTAGCAGAAAGTTATCCTGTTTAATGTAGCAGAGCCATCAAAGTCTACATCACGTCAGCGTAATCGAGGCGGCCATCTTAGAGCGTAGCCCCGCTCACATATGTCTATACCGGCGCCTCATAACGCAGCAGTACTCTAAAATGTTTATTAACAGACCATCAGAGTACAAGAACCATCTAGACCAGCCACATCATATGGTTGCTACGGTATGCCACTCAATTAAAGAATTCAAACCCTTTTCTACAGTGTTGCACATCCAGATCCACATATTTTCTCTTAGGGTAAGTAGACGATCCACATTATGGTAACGTTTGTTATTCCTGATCACATCAATAACAAATCATTGCATTTCATTAGGCAGATGTGATTGTTGATGGTAGTGTTCCCCAAAGGAGCAGTTGTAACATTGCATCTTATACGAGACTGATGCCGTAATATGCGTTTTTTTACTTCTTGTTTTGTTTTTTGACAGTAACTTACAATTCACACTTGAAAGTAATAGATTCACCATCAACTTTTTGGATTTACTAATCCATGATGACAACAATACCTTAGCAATGAGTCTATACAGGAAACCAACGTCCAGAAACACCCTTTTAAAGTAAAATAGTCACCACCCGCGTAGTTTACGCGATAATCTTCCCTTTGGGCAGTTCTTGCGCCTTCGGCGCAATTCTACCAAGAAGGAGGATTATTTCCGGGTAGCTAGAATCCTACAATCAAAATTGGTAATGCGTTCTTACCCCTGTAGATTAGTGAAACAGGCCATGAAGCGCGCCTGGTACTACAATCGAGATGCGCTGCTAATGAAAAAGGAAGGCATTAACGTCACTGGAACTAGTACTAAGCCTTTGACATGTGTAACCACGTTTGGGTCTGAATCACACCAGATCAGGAAGATCATCAGTAACAACTGGCATTTGATTAGGAAGGTAGAACCTCATCTCACGCAACCTAGATTTGCTTTTAAAAGAGGGAGGAATTTGAGAGACTTCCTGGTAAAAGCATACAAGGAGCCAGCAGCAAATACGATACAAACACAGTGGGGGTTGCCACCGGTTACGGGTCATTACCCCTGCGGTAATTGTGCGGCATGTGCTACTACAAAAACAATGAAAAATTGTAAGGTGAATGACAGAGATATTAAATTGTTTCATCATTCGAATTGTAACACCAAAAATGTCATTTATTGTATACAGTGTCCATGCATGCTATCGTATATAGGCAAAACAAAACAAGAATTAAAAAAACGCATATTACAGCATCAGTCTCGTATAAGATGCAATGTTACAACTGCTCCTTTGGTGGAACACTACCATCAACAATCACATCTGCCTAATGAAATGCAATGGTTTGGTATTGATGTGATCAGGAATAACAAACGTTACCATAATGTGGATCGTCTACTTACCCTAAGAGAAAATAAGTGGATCTGGATGTGCAACACTGTAGAAAAGGGTTTGAATTCTTTAATTGAGTGGCATACAGTAGCAACCATATGATGTGGCTGGTCTAGATGGTTCTTGTACTCTGATGGTCTGTTAATAAACATTTTAGAGTACTGCTGCGTTATGAGGCGCCGGTATAGACATATGTGAGCGGGGCTACGCTCTAAGATGGCAGCCTCGATTACGCTGACGTGATGTAGACTTTGATGGCTCTGCTACATTAAACAGGATAACTTTCTGCTACAACCACGGGTTTATATCATCCTTTATATCATCTTTTACTCATATTGGAGTGGTGAATCTGGATATTGAGTGGCTCGAAGAGGTGGTGCTAATGTTTACACTGTGATTTGGAAATAGACATTAGTGTGCTTCTGTCTCTAAATTAAGCATTTGTCTGAGTGATTGTCATCTATAAGGTTATGCACCGTGGGTAGCTCCATTTTGGGTGCCCTTAAGTGAGATGCACTTTACTACCTTTACCAATATGGTGCAACCAGGATACTGGTGACACCATCACGCGGCTCACGTATATATG
Organism: Lissotriton vulgaris; assembly: GCF_964263255.1. Taxonomy (NCBI): domain Eukaryota; kingdom Metazoa; phylum Chordata; class Amphibia; order Caudata; family Salamandridae; genus Lissotriton; species Lissotriton vulgaris. The sequence goes on along the minus strand of NC_141700.1, from coordinate 645,669,678 downwards.
CGGAAGCGAAGGTCTGTGACTGCTTGGAAGGGGTAGCCGATTGAGAGGCGTTCCAAACGTGATTAAGTAAGTGCTTGGACCGGGAACGAACGACTTGGTTAATAGATATGTTTTTTGCCGTTCATAACATTAACGGAGGTGCATGCCTTAACTTACAGATAACGTGGCAAGCTCCTGCATTTGCGCATTCTGGAATTAGACGACTGAGGCGTTTTGTTAGACAGATATTTTCATTACATCTGCAATTCCAGTACATCAGTAAGTGCTGTGGTTAAGGGCTTTAATTGCTGTGAAATATAGTTGACTGTTGTAAATGCTGCCTAGTCATGTGGGTGTAGAGAGGGTTAACGGGCTGTTGTCATTCTTGCCGTTTTTAGACTATCGCAAGAGAATTGTTAAAGAGGGTTTACAAACCGTAGTACCTCCGGCAGGAGGTCTCTTGGTAAGGATCTATTCGGTATATAACTTCTGATTGGTAGATAGCAGACACAGTAATGTGGTCTTGTGGGTGTTTTTGTACATTGGTGGTGGTAGATTGAATGTATACACTGAAGGTATTGTTTTGGTGCCATACACATAGTTTTTGTTGTTATGTGGTGGTGGCTGCTCTGTGCTATACACGCAGGGTACACATGAGAACCTTGTTTTAAGCATGAGCGAATTTTGCGGATCTCGCGTTCGCGAATTTGCGGATTTTTGAACTCGCAATCCGCAAAATCCGCGAATTCTTGCGAATTTGCGGATTTTTTTTTTTTTTTGTGTTCGCAAGGATTTCTGCCAGTTCGCGAGGGTTTCGTACCAGTTCGCAATTGCGAACTTACATTTCGTCGCGCAACGGTCGCGAATTATGTTGTTTCTACGTCTGGTTCATCATCACAGGTTCCCAGCACCCTCTGTTTCACCACTGCAACCCTCTGTTACATCAATGCCACCCTCTGGTTCATCATTACTGTAGATTATGGGGGGGAAAAGCAAGCACACCATCCCTGCTTCAACTCAGATGAATTAATTTGGGGTTAGTTTATTAATGTGTCACTGTTTTAAAATTCCAGTCTGGCACCTGCTTCCTTATCTGTAATTTTGCTTTCTGTTGCAGTGCATTTTTTTTCCCCAGGACCTTCTTTGTGGCCTACTTGTAGCTATTGTATGAGCCTGCTGTGAGGGTCAGAGCAGGGTCATACAATTGTTGCAACTAGCAACTGAATTCTGGAGGGGCCCCAGTCAGGAAGCACTACCGGGAATTGTTACTAATGATGAGTTTGAACTCTTGCCCCTGCCGAGTGCTTTCACTTTTGAAAAACTCGTTTTTCTGCAATTTCGCGGGGTTCGCGGGGTGCGAACACGCGCAAGATCGGATTCGGAAGCCGCAAATTCGTGCGAATATGCAATTTGTTTTTTTTGCAGCGTGTTAGTTGGCAAGGTTTTGTGCGTTTTTGCGAGCCGCTCGTAGCGCAAGACGCGAAGTTACCCTCGCGGTCGTGCAAGGGCGCAGCCATCTTGTTTGCCTGACGTATTTCCGTTTCCGGGCGCGAAGTGTAATCTCGCAAAGTCCGCGGTTTGCCAGTACAGTCTCGCGCGTGTTCGCAAGGAAAATCTCGCGCGAACTTACCCGCGCGGTCGTGAACGGGCGCGGCCATCTTGTTTCTCATTCATTGCTATGGTTCTGGGCATGGTCTTTGTATCCTCTGTCAATCTCTGCCATCCTTTGCTTGTTTGAAGTTTTTTTTTATCTATTTTACTTATTATCTATCCCTCTATTTTTCTAGCCCTATATTTTTGTGTTTACTGCTACTTTTGGTTAATTTTAAACTACTTTTGTAAACTCTTTTCTTTTCTTCTCTTCCCTATTCTATTTTCTTTATTCCTTTCCGCCCAGACCATGGTGAAGGGAGCCGGGAAGCATCCCGAGAAGGGGAAGGGTCCCGCACCCCGTGTCCGGCTCCCGTGCGGGCGTTTGAGGGGGGAGCTAGTGATGCCACGGGAGATCTTTACCCCGGAGGAGGTGGGCCAGCTCATTTTTTATGTTCAGCGCCGCCTCCCCAGGACCATCATGGGAGGCGGCAAGATCAGTGCCGGGTACGGGGCCCGGGAGCGCCGGAAGCGGTGGGAGAAGGTGTGCCAGGCCATTTACCACCACTCTCGGGTCTGGCGCACCTACAACCAGGCCACCCACCGCTGGACGGATGTCCTGACCCGTGAGCGAGATCTGCTCGACCTCCTTGGCCTTGAGATCCCCGGGCTTGGTGAGTAGTAGTAGCTATGTCTTTACTACTATGTTTTCTCCTGCTGTGTTATTATATTGCAAATTTTTGTTTTTTTTACAAGAGCAATAATGCTGCTCATTACATTGTAGGTACATTTTATTTCAAAATCTTCTGTGCATTTCAGGTACACTGCTCTCCTTCTCAGTAGTGTTGCTACTATGCTTATTTGTTTTAGATTTTGTGTTCATTTCATTGGCCTGTGAAATTATGTATGAGTGTAGTTGAAAGAACTGCGCAATGCTACACACTAAGGTTCAGATTTTTAATTACCGGCGCATCCCTGCAAAGTTGCAGGGATGCGCCAGTAATTGTGCGTCACGCCACCATCACCCATGGTGCGCCGTATTACAATGCGGCGCGCCATGGGCCCAAAACGTCACCAAAGCGTTACGCATCTGTGCCGTAAAGGTGGCGCATTGCTGGAGTTGCGTCGCAACGATGGTGCAGCTCCATCAATTCTCTGGGGTGCCCTATCTCCCCAATGCTGCGTCAAGCCGTACGTCTGCTTCAAGCAGGCGCAGGGTTTGAGTCACGCATCATTGTCCTCAAAGTGACTGATTGAAATCTTGTAGATTTCCCTCAGCCACTTTTAGGATGCGTTCCTGCGCAGGAACGCCCTCCCTTGCGCCGGAACACCCCTATTGGCGCAGGGCTTTACAACGTGATGCATCTCCCAGATGCGTCACGTTGTTAATATACGCCGCACCATTGCGCCTCTTATGTGCTGTCGCTGCGTCACAAAAGTCACGCAACAATGGAGCAAAAGAGCCGCAAGGGCCTTATAAATCAGCCCCTACAGACTCAAGTCCAGTCCTTCCTTTGTACACATGGCGATAAGAAGAAATAGTGGTGGTGGATTAATAGTTTGAGTATTTTAATGACTGGTGAATGTAGTAGGAAACTTTAGTGTTGTCGCTGATCTTCAATCACAATGGACTTTGGCTGTCACTTTGCGTGCTGCGGACTGCTGCCTGCCAATCCTAGGCAAACCTTTTTAGTACTTTGTTTAGTGAGTTACATAGGGTAGTTTCCAATTCGACGGTCCGCAAATCAAGCAATACTAAAGTAATGACGTAGTCGACCACATGAGATTGGTCAATAATATATCCCGTGGAGTCGTTCCCTATTTGCTATTTCGCAAAAATATTTTGTTACTTTGTTAGTTCTTTTTTAAATGTTTGATTTGGTTGAGAAATAAATATCATCCATGTTTTCTGTTTTTCTTTCTTTCATGTTGTACATCAGCTTCCCCCAGGGGCAAGAGGAGGACACAGGAGGAGGAGGAGGAGGGTGCTGTTGTCGATGCAGGCCAGGACCGGGCAGTCGAGGGCTCCTTTGCTGGCCCCAGTAAGTTTTAATTTTAATATAGAGTACTTATTTTTTCCTAGCGTTCCTCATTCGATTTTTTCTAAATCGTCTTTGATCTTCTTGTAGACAGGATCTAAATTCTTATCCCTATGACTCCGTGTGGTATTACTAGATTATTCTTATTAGTCTGTCTGTGTAGCTAACTAAGATTGCACATTTGGCATTTCCATTGGACTCCCATTCTAGTCAGCAATAGCTCTATGCACTGAGTGTAGTCCTCTGGGATTGTCCATATTGTCTTTTCAAGTATTCTAAATGTTTATGCTTTGACCATTGCCAACAATAAAAAGGTGAATGACCACCACCAAGAAATAATAAGATACTACTTTACTTTTGGTTTGGATAGGACAATCCATTCTACTACTGTTGCAGGGACAAATCTGCACAAACAGAACTATGGACACTAAATAATGCATCGCTTAGCTTATCAATTATAATAGGTGCTGTAACTGTTAGACTTTCCACATACCTCAGTGATAACAGACTTTGTAGTTGAACCCCGGCCCCAATCTCCTTACTGACTAGATAGTGTGGCAGAGTCATTTAGCTCCCAAAGTCACCGATGGCAGAGGCACGGACTCATGCTTGCAAAAATTCGAAAACCTTTAGCTCATCCACTCTAGTCTGGATGACCAAAAACCACAGACTCTATTTAAGTTTAAAAGCTTTATTAAAAGTAAACACATTTATTAAATTCAAGTTTGTCATAAAAGTGAACGTGTAACTGAAAATGGAAAAGTGCTTAGTGCTGACGATTAATTGGACACATTTCTTGTGGTCGAGCCGAGCTCTCACCTGGTTTGAACTTGATCCTGCTCGTGTTCTTAGAAGTCAAGGTTCTGTCTGTTAGGAGAAAAAGTGGTGCGTGTTAAAAAGTAAAAAGCAAACATTCATCAGTTGTGCCAAAAAGTGCAGCAAGACAACAGCCTTCCCTGGAAAAAGGGACCTTTTTACTCTAGAGTAGACAGTCAAAAATTATTAAATTGTACACTTTTTTCACATTTCTTTCTTCCTCCTAGACCAAATATTATATAGTAGTGAGTGGTGTATTCTAACATTATTAAATGTACTTTGTAGGTGGAACATCTGGAGACGGGGCCAGCGCGGAGGTGGTGGCATTGGACGAGGAGGACAACTCTGGGGAGGAGGCGGTGCAAGTGCCGGAAAAGGACATGCCTGTGAGGGTTCACACGGTGGTGGCGGGCAGAGGTAAGCTATACATTCCTTAGTCATTGAGATTGAAGACTGCAGAGTGTGCTTTCTGCACGGGTGTATTATAAAAAAAGCAGGTAGTAGCCTCCTCTAAATGTACTTCGACTTAGCTGTGAAGTTTTTGGCGAGAAGAATCCCAATCAGATCTGAGGTGAACTTGATGGATGGGATGAACGAAAAGCGAAAGAAGGGTGTAAGTAAGTGTGGAAGCACGAGAAATGTAATGATGACTGGCAAAGAAGAATGATATGTGTTTGCTTGGTCCCCGAGGTGGCTGGGAAGGTAAGAAAATGGTATGGTGCATGGCTGGGTGAATGATGAAGCAAGGATGGGTGGAAGGAGAACAGCCTGGGTGGGTGAGACAGAAACTGTATGTGTGCAATATACTTTGAATGGATGGATGCCTGGATCATTCATGGTACTATCTGACTCTTAGATAGCATATGTGAATCTAGAGAGAGTAGACGGTCACTGGATGAACTAAGTGTTACTTTGAAGAGCATGTAACACCGCACCCGCACGTCCGTTCCAGTGTAGGAAAGGCAAGGAAAAGAAGTTGTAACGTTGTCCAAAGACTACCATGAATAGTAGCAGTAGTTTGTATTGCAACTGCAAGCACAGCATATATCCAGTTATTACGGTGGGCACTCCCTACCTCCCTTAATAACTTTAGTTTAGTAGTAGTACGTCATTCATGTGTGGGGGTATCACTGTTCACTCAATAATAAGCAAAGCACCTAAAGTCATCCCATATGTCATCAAATACATCCCATGTGAAGTGATAGATAATCAGATAATTTAGCTTCTTCATTTTCCTTTTCTAATACTCATTTGCACTGTAGGGTGAAAGCTAAATTAATTAAGCAGTAGCCCTTTTAACAGAGTATTCTCAGTGCCACCCGTAATAGAAAAGTAAGAGCTTCACCACCTGCATGTACTGGACCGGTACAGTAACGCAAGTCTGTCTCACTCACCATGGTGTGCGTCTGTTTTTCTCGGGTGCAAGTTCACTGCGCTGGCATTATGCCGGCTTGCATAAGATAACGTACCAATTTTCCTAAACAAGAGAGAAGAAGAAGAATAAGAGTGGTGTACTGTCATAGTCGACTGTAATAGAAGTCCATAGTGCTCGTAGAATTTGTTCCTTAAACTCCCACTAATGTTAGAGCAAGGATGAAGAAGTCGGAGGTTACATAGATACTGTCCTCAATAGTTATGCACTGTGCTTTCAATTTGCTACTTGTACTGTGACAACTTTCTGCTCAATCATTTTGTGTTAATCTTAAGGAGCATTGGTTACAGACTATGTCTTTCTTTTTTCATGTAGTTGCTCCTTCCAAATCCAAGACACCATCAAGGAGGAAGGAGCAGGCTCGAATGGCCCGGCAACGGAGGCTGGATGCCACTGTTGCTGAATATCGGCGGCTGGTGGCCCTGGAGGAGGAGGAGACGCAGTCTGGAACAACAACAACGTCCACTGGGACAGCTGCCTCCTCCTCCGTGCGGGCTGCCAGCCAGCGCAGTGCTCCAGCGGTACGGAGCCGGGCTACCAAAGCCAAACGCCACCGCCCAGCAGCAAAGAAAGCAGCTGCCCCTCACAGGAATTGCAAGGCACACCGGCGCCGCTTATCCCTCAGACTGTCCTACCTGGAGCAGGAGGTCCATAATTATAAGAACGTGGTGGAGGGCCTCCGCTTCGAACTTGCCACCCTCCGCAAGGAGCATGATGCCCTGGCTGCTAATTCCAACAGCACCCTGCCATAGTGTCCCTTGCCCCTTTTTTAGAGACTTTTGGGGGGTGGGAATTGGGAGTTGTGATTTTTGGGGACTTTTGAAGGACAATCGTTGGGGTTAGGGAGGGTCTTGCGGGAGATTCTTTTGTTAGGGCTATAAAAATATACTTTTTGAAACTTTATCTGACCATACCTGTTTTTTACTGCTTTTGAGTCTGGTGGGTGGGGGTTTAACATAACAGTAAGTTTGTTTTCCTGAATAGTCCTAGGACTTTAGTAGTACTACCGTCAATCAAATCTCTCGTCTCTCCTAATACTCCATTATACTACCTCCAACCAAACGCCTATCTTACCTGTAATTTCTGTTTGCAAGTAGGGCTAGGCCCAGGGCTGGCTCCACGGGAAACAGCAAATAAGGTTGGCAATCCTGGGCGGATAAAATTTCCTCATAGCGGTGGTACTAGTGGTGTGACACAGTGGCAGTTGCTTGCCTATGAAAAAAAGAAAATGAAATCTGGTTTGTGCTCCTGAGCAATACAAAGGTACAATACAGAATATAGCAGGTGACAGAAGTACACTAGAACAGTGCCACGTTGTAGCCTAACAAATGTTAAAGTATAACTAATTCGGTTGAAGTTCTTTGACATTAGCCATGGGTCTTTGTCAAGCAGAGTAAGAATATATCATCGGATTTCTTCACCAGCCTGTTGCTATCACCTTATCCTCCCCAGCAAGTGTGTGGATTTATTGCTGTAATTTAGTCACACATCAATCAAAACCACACAGCCCGGGGGAAGAGGGTTAGGGTTTGAAAAATGGATGGGTACGGGGGTTTTTGGGAAAGGTTTTGGGAGACAAGAAAAAGTAGCACAGCATGGACGAACAATTGTGAACATAAACAAATCTTTGGGTACAAACCTATCCATCAATCTTTGAAAGTGCATACACTACTGTAACTGCATGCATGTCAGTTAAAAGTAATTAGTACTTTCGACAACTGTGGAAGAAAGAATGCGACAGTACAGGGCGTGGGTGGAAATATTGATAACTATATTCAACATAAGGTCTCTGTAGCCAGATACCTGAGAGCCTTGCTGGTCACTATAAATCCATTCACAACAACACTCAATGGGGTTGGTCTGGAAGGTGTCAGGTTTACTCCCCGTGATCCAGTCGATGCAAATATGGTTCCACTTCCAAATGTCACCAACACCCAGAAGTGTAAACACAGGGTGTTCGAGGCATTAGGCGGGGGAGAAAAATAACAAACTAAAATAAAAAATGTGGGATGGGTAAAGGTAGGGTCAGCAGGGAAAGGATACCTGTAACAGAAGACAAGACAGGCATCAGTGAAGTGCTGTCCTAACATACAAGGGTACTCTCATATAGTCTCACTAAATAGTCTGCAAGTCTCCCGCCTACTCATGGGAAATGTAGTTTCATAGTACGGTAGGCGCTTAGGGGCTGCGTAACCTGACAGAAGGTATAGTAGATAGAAAAGGAGAAATTGCTTTTTTTCTAGGTGTCCCCTCACTCACCAGGGTTGCCCCTTGGTGACATGCTTCATCATTGGGGCCATCCCAGTCCTCTACGGCCTGGGGCGTGCTGCGACTTGCGAATTACGTAGGAGCACTTACAAATGACTATGTGTGGTGCAGATGTGATAGTGGAGTGGACTAAGTGATGTGTTAAGGGATCAATGTAGAAGCAGAGAGAGAGCCAAGAAATGCAGTCACAGTCAGAGAAAAAGGCAAGGGATACTGTATCTATGTGGTTGTAGTGGTCCTGTTGGAAGTGGTAAGTAAGTTGCCCGCAGAAAAAAAATCCTCCTATTAGCGGCACTCCTCCATTGCAGCCGACGCTTCGTCCATCGATGTTGGTCACCAGAAGACACCCTGTCCACTGCCTGCCTGATGCTGAATTGTGGCTCGCTACTGTGAAGCCTGACTCCATCCTTTTTTCCCCATTGCAGAGACTGAAACCCGGCCTGTAATTATTCAACGAAAAACAGGAAGTGATATAATATTACAACACCACTGATAAATAAATATAAGGCATGTAGGCTGTGGAGTGCAAAAAGTCACAATTTGTTTTTCCTAGTAGACAGTACAATGTTTTTGAAAGTGCGTACTCTGAGTCACCTTTTGAAGGATGTATGGGCAAATTAATGTATCGGATCTTGCCCCTCAAGCTAGGTGTACTGTAAACTGTGTTTTAGAACAAAATTAGATCTTCCTAGCAGTGCTTCCACCCAGACCCTTACTAAAGCCAGTCGCAAAAATGTAGAAGACCCCCAATCAAATCTCAAAAAACGAGGCCTAGCAGAAAACTGGTGACAAAACTTACTTTGAAAGTAAAAGTAGGCCGAAGTACCCTAATTACCCATTACCCACCGTGGATTGCATTGTAACCACTTGCAAGCAACCAAGCAAAAGTAGCCATAGCCAGCATCGCTCCAAGACTCGAAATCCCCCCCACTCAAACACATGCAATAGAAATACTGCTAACCCTAACGAACCCTAAGTTAAGAATAGTGGCAAAGGCTTTCTTTAACTATGCCAAATCCCCCCTTTCCCACCATGGATTTTCTTCAAATGACTTGCAACCAAAATTACACATTCTCACGAGTGCTCTAAGACCCCAGAACTCAGTTTGAAAAATCTAGAACACCCCGAAACACATGCAATCCTGCTGCTAGGGCTAACCCTAACGAACCCTAAGTTACAAAAAGTGCCAAAACTAAAGGCTTTTCCGCGCGGATTTTGTCCCAACCACTTCTACCCGGTATTAGACCTTCCCAGGAATGCCCCAAGACCCGGCAACCCACCCGCCAAGAAGCGTAACACCCCCAAACAGGCCAAAAGCAAAATCTCATACTTGCAATATTTCTGGGCCTTCGGTCCAAACGCGCTGCGTAGCTAGGCCATAAGTCGGGGTTGGCACGACGGATTTCCTGAAAAGCAAATGCAATCAAGATTAGAGTGTCCCAGCAGTGCTCCCAGACCACGAAACTCACCCGCAAACAGACGGAACCCCCCCTAAGAGCACCTCAAAGGCAAGCAAGTCATCAAAAACACAAAAAAAATTCCGCCTGGGATTTGGTCCAAAACACTTTTATCCGGTATTAGAGCTTCCCAGCAATGGCCCCAGAGCCGTCAACCCAGGAGAAAACGAGTAGAAGACCCCCAAACAGCCAAAGAGCAAAAGTACAAAAATGGGGACTTAGTCACTTTTTCACAAATTTCCCAAATCACTCCGCGCGCGCTCTGCAGCTAGGCCCTAAGTCCCCTCAGCCACCATGGATTTGCTTCAAACCTCTTGCAAAGTAAAGTATATATAGCCAGCAGTGCTCCCACACCACGAAACTCACCCGCAAACACCAGGAAGCCCCCCAAACAGGCCCCCGAAAACGCTACATAGAGCAAAATGTCAGAAATAGCCCAAAAAAAAATCGGCCTGGATTTAGTCCCAACCACTTCTACCCGGTATTAGACCTTCCCAGGAATGCCCCAAGACCCGGCAACCCACCCGCCAAGAAGTATAACACCCCCAAACAGGCCAAAAGCAAACTCTCATACTTGCAATATTTCTGGGCCTTCGGTCCAAACGCGCTGCGTAGCTGGGCCATAAGTCGGGGTTGGCACGACGGATTTCCTGAAAAGCAAATGCAATCAAGATTAGAGTGTCCCAGCAGTGCTCCCAGACCACGAAACTCACCCGCAAACACCAGGAAGCCCCCCAAACAGGCCCCCGAAAACGCTACATAGAGCAAAATGTCAGAAATAGCCCAAAAAAAAATCGGCCTGGATTTAGTCCCAACCACTTCTACCCGGTATTAGACCTTCCCAGGAATGCCCCAAGACCCGGCAACCCACCCGCCAAGAAGTATAACACCCCCAAACAGGCCAAAAGCAAACTCTCATACTTGCAATATTTCTGGGCCTTCGGTCCAAACGCGCTGCGTAGCTGGGCCATAAGTCGGGGTTGGCACGACGGATTTCCTGAAAAGCAAATGCAATCAAGATTAGAGTGTCCCAGCAGTGCTCCCAGACCACGAAACTCACCCGCAAACACCAGGAAGCCCCCCAAACAGGCCCCCGAAAACGCTACATAGAGCAAAATGTCAGAAATAGCCCAAAAAAAAATCGGCCTGGATTTAGTCCCAACCACTTCTACCCGGTATTAGACCTTCCCAGGAATGCCCCAAGACCCGGCAACCCACCCGCCAAGAAGTATAACACCCCCAAACAGGCCAAAAGCAAACTCTCATACTTGCAATATTTCTGGGCCTTCGGTCCAAACGCGCTGCGTAGCTGTGCCATAAGTCGGGGTTGGCACGACGGATTTCCTGAAAAGCAAATGCAATCAAGATTAGAGTGTCCCAGCAGTGCTCCCAGACCACGAAACTCACCCGCAAACACCAGGAAGCCCCCCAAACAGGCCCCCGAAAACGCTACATAGAGCAAAATGTCAGAAATAGCCCAAAAAAAAATCGGCCTGGATTTAGTCCCAACCACTTCTACCCGGTATTAGACCTTCCCAGGAATGCCCCAAGACCCGGCAACCCACCCGCCAAGAAGTATAACACCCCCAAACAGGCCAAAAGCAAACTCTCATACTTGCAATATTTCTGGGCCTTCGGTCCAAACGCGCTGCGTAGCTGTGCCATAAGTCGGGGTTGGCACGACGGATTTCCTGAAAAGCAAATGCAATCAAGATTAGAGTGTCCCAGCAGTGCTCCCAGACCACGAAACTCACCCGCAAACACCAGGAAGCCCCCCAAACAGGCCCCCGAAAACGCTACATAGAGCAAAATGTCAGAAATAGCCCAAAAAAAAATCGGCCTGGATTTAGTCCCAACCACTTCTACCCGGTATTAGACCTTCCCAGGAATGCCCCAAGACCCGGCAACCCACCCGCCAAGAAGTATAACACCCCCAAACAGGCCAAAAGCAAACTCTCATACTTGCAATATTTCTGGGCCTTCGGTCCAAACGCGCTGCGTAGCTGGGCCATAAGTCGGGGTTGGCACGACGGATTTCCTGAAAAGCAAATGCAATCAAGATTAGAGTGTCCCAGCAGTGCTCCCAGACCACGAAACTCACCCGCAAACACCAGGAAGCCCCCCAAACAGGCCCCCGAAAACGCTACATAGAGCAAAATGTCAGAAATAGCCCAAAAAAAAATCGGCCTGGATTTAGTCCCAACCACTTCTACCCGGTATTAGACCTTCCCAGGAATGCCCCAAGACCCGGCAACCCACCCGCCAAGAAGTATAACACCCCCAAACAGGCCAAAAGCAAACTCTCATACTTGCAATATTTCTGGGCCTTCGGTCCAAACGCGCTGCGTAGCTGGGCCATAAGTCGGGGTTGGCACGACGGATTTCCTGAAAAGCAAATGCAATCAAGATTAGAGTGTCCCAGCAGTGCTCTCAGACCATGAAACTCACCCACAAACAGACGGAACCCCCCCTAAGAGCACCTCAAAGGCAAGCAAGTCATCAAAAACACAAAAAAATTTCCGCCTCGGATTTGGCACAAACCACTTTTAGTGCTTCCCAGCAATGGCCCCAGACCCGTCAACTCACCTGCAAAGAGGTAGAACAACACCCCCACAAGTGCTGAGTCTTTCTTCATTGGGCGTAAACCAGCCCTCTGCTTTGATGGAAATAGGAGTCTGGAGGAGGAGGATAGAGGAGCATGTTCTTCTGAACTTGTGAACCTGAGGAATGCAGACTGCGGCACCTTCAAATAAATTAGCAAACAAGTGAAGACAGTTCTGCTGATGGGCTTGTCTTTGTGATTATCTGATTAAAGTTTGAATTATATTAACTGTGCACAACAAAGAAAGACAGACACACAGGAATAAAAGTGAATAAGGATGAAAAAGAAAGTTATTGATTCGTTGTCTCATTTTCAGGGCTCGAAGTCGGAATCACGGTCCAGGAATAAGAATAAGGCTTCGTCATCATACTCTGCGAATTCAGCCCGGGTGAGGTCAGTGCCACCTGACAGAGTAGAAATTCCCTCATCTATGGTGCTGGCCACCTCCTCTTCATCCGGCACGCTCTCTCGTACTCTTATATCTGGTGGTATGAGGTGCTGATTCATCTTGATCATTGTTAACCTCTCCACATTTTTGGGCGAGAGGCGGCTCCGTTTGGGAGTTACAATCCCACCAGCCGCACTGAAAACCCGTTCAGAAGACACACTTGCGAGTGGGCAAGACAAGTAGTTTAAAGCCAGGTTGGTGAGCTGTGGCCACAATTCTTTTTTCCCATGCCAATACGCCAATGGGTCAGAATTAACATAGACCTCTGTGGAGTCATTCAGATAGTCCTTCACCATCGACTCAAGGTCCTCCTCCAAGGTTCCTCCACTTTGCGTAGCTCTTGCTGTGCCTCTGGCCTTTTGAGAACCAAACCCACGCAGAGCTAGCCAATCCTCTTCAGCCTCCAATGTTTCTGCTGCCTTTCGTGCAGATGATGCGGTTGCCGGTGTCTTTAACGGCTGAGAGGTCACTTGTGCCACAGCCACAGGTGCAGAAGTGGATTGTTTTGACTGGGGATGGCCTGCTGATGTACTGCCATTTCCTTCAATTTCCAGCCGTTCTGTTTCAAACTTCTTGGCTGACAAGGCTAGCCAACGTTTGTACTTTGTAACATCTTCATCAGCAAAAGGAAAGAATGCTCTGCCTGCCAGCGCCTTTTTGTAGCGTGGATCCAGAATAGTAGCACAAATGTAATGCTGTTCTGAGTGGATCTTTTGAAGACGTTCATCACCTTGTAGGAGCTCTAATAATGTCTCAGCCAGAAGCAAAGAGTCTTTCTTTTTGTCATCTTTTCGAAACACAGAACACACCTCCTTCAGTTGGTCCTCCAGCATGTACAACAATGGGATAGCTTTTCCCAAATTAGAGTCCTCCTTGCTGACTGCACGTGTGAAGACCTCAAAAGGACGAAGCATGCGTGTTAGGCTTTCAACTATGTTCCATTGCGGCCCACCCATCCTCAGCTCCTCTATACCCTCTTTCAAGAAAAATTGATCGAGTTGCGTATACTGCTCATACAGACGCTCAAGCATGTAGAAGGTTGAGTTCCAACGTGTTACCACCTCCTGGATGAGTGCTTTCACTGGCATTTGACTTTGATATAGCATGCTCCTCAGCTGCTTGCGGGCCTTAAAAGAATGCCTGAAATGCTTGCAAATTTTTCGGCAGTTGTCCAATACACTGTACGCTGCACTGCGTTTATTACCCAAGAATTTTTGGACAACCAGGTTTATACAGTGCGCCAAACACGGCACTCTGAAATAGTAACCGTCCCTCATGGCCTTAACTATATTGGAGCCATTGTCTGTGGAAACATAACCAACCTTGCGTTTTAGTGGGGACAGACAGTTAAGGACCTTTGTGTTAAAGACATCCAAAATGTTTTCTGCTGTGTGACGTTTCTCCAAACCAAACATGGCTAGTGTTGCATGTTTCCGAGCACCTTTAAAAACAATGTTAGTGTCAACACCTGAGTTTAGCTTTGCTTTAGCCCCTGAAAAAGAGACCCAGTGTGCAGTGATGCACATGTAATCAGCGCCTGCGCCACTGGTCCACATGTCTGTTGTCAGATGTATAGTGTGAACAGCACTCTTCTCCAAAGCTGCCCCAATCAACTTCAGAACATCTTCATGTAGTGCTGGAACCGCAACTCGGGCAAAATAGAACCGGCTAGGAACCTTCCATTTAGGGCAGAGCACTGTCACTAATTCTAGAAAACCAACCCCTTCTACAAAAGAAAAAGGGAGAAGGTCCAGAGCTAGCATTTTAGCCAGCTTAGTGTTATACAGACGGGTCATTGGGTGGTTGCGTTCATATTGCGCTTCTGTAAACAACATCTTTTTAATGTTGCCCTGGACCAATGATTTACGGGATGATGATGATCTCTTCGACCCAGTTACGCTCGCTGATGTACTTTTCCGCATTGATGTCTCACTCTCTCCCACACTCTTAGTGTGGCTCCCATGGGGTGTGCTGCTGACATGGGAACTGGGTGTAAGTGAAGTGTTTGAATCGTCTTCTTCTACCTCCTCGTCATCAGCAGATGACAAATCAACGTTTTCATTACGTGCAATTCCGGCTTTCTTGACCGCCTCTAGGTGCGGAAACCATTCGACAGGGTGCCTTCTCTCAAGATGACCTCTCTGGCCTCCGGTACCATAGTTAGAACCAAGCTTACCACGACTATATCGAAGCTTACAAAGGCTACAAATGGCTACGTTTTCCTTTTTTGGGCAAACACTAAAGAAGTCCCAAACTGGAGACTTGAAATGTCTTCGGGGGCCGGAGGAGGCGGCGATACTGGTGGTGGTGGTCCTGCTGCTAATGACAGATGAAGTGGAGGATGTGGATTGCCGAACTTCAGTACGTTTTGCACTTTCACCACCACGAATTGAGGTCGAGGACGAGGTGGGTACCTTCTTGCGAGGAAGAAATATGGAAGCGGTAGGTTTTGGTGTACTACTTAACTCCAAATCTAATGATTCCATTTCCATTGCCTCCTCGCCGACATCATCATCACGCTCAGCAGCTTCTCGGGATAGGGTCAAAATGTCTCTTTGCTGCATGCCCGGTGGGGCTGCAGTGACCTTTGTGATGACTGCCTCGTCGTCATCGTGAGAGGCTTCATCACCAGCAGTATCTGTCACTTCTTGTTGAGCCTCATCACACTCCATAGGTTTGAGTTTTTGGACGACCTTCCTTTTACGCTTAGGTACCGGTGGCAGATCATGGTGTGCCTCTGCCTCACTGTCAGACCGCAGTTGTCCTGGTTCCCAAGACAGATCACTTGCACCAGAACGAGGTGGGCTTGAAGAAGATGTAGACACCCCCCTTGATCTTTTCCTTGCTAGGGATGTGGAAGACAATGAATGATCATCAGGAGGAGTGGCTTCCAATGATACCTCAGCTTCATTGTCGATTTCCAAATGTGCCCCTACTTCGGGAGGAACAACTATTGTGGGCACTTGTGAACGTCCATGCACCTTTGCTTGCGCATCTCCTTTTGCTGCCTCTCCTTCCACATGTACTTGGGCGTGTACTTGCACATGGTGTTGTTGTTGCGGCTGTGGTTGTTCAACACTTGTCAGATGAGTTACAACAACCTGTGTTGATTCAGGGACATTGCTGCTACTTTCTTGCGATGAGCCAACATCACTGGTCGATGGTGATTGGAGAAGTACACTGACTGCCTCTGAAGCACTCAAGGGCTTTGACTTAAGTTGGCGTGGTGGTGGAGGCACTGAACCCAATGGAGCAGGGGTGCTGCTCTCAGGTTGGTCCCCAGCAGATCCTGCTGCTGCAGGCGTACTTTTTTTTTTGCTCCCAAAAAAAGTGGTGGGTGGCACACCAGCCTCCTTGGTAACTTGCTTCTTCTGCTCCTTACTAGCAACTTTCTTGCTAGAGGAGCTACGGAGAAGTTTCTTTGGGGCCATCTTCTTCAGAGCAGGTCAGACAGCAGGCCGCAGTTGCACGAATTGTAGAGTTGTCTGAGGCCAGACGTGACGTCGCGTGACGTTATGCTGCACACACACACCGCTGCAGGACTTCTTCCTGGCACTGGTGGTTCTCTTGAGTCTTGTGCACCTAAAAAAAATGGAAGACAGAGGAACATCAGTTCAGTTATAGAGCACAAAAAAATCGAAAAACACTGCAAAATCAGCACAATCCCAATCCATCCATGCCCTCCATAATGTTTAAATTCAAGACAACCCACAGAAAGACTAGGCCCATGCAAGACTCACTACCCCTGGGCATAAATAAAGGTTGAAAAGTAGGCAAAATGGTTGGAGGCCTAACAACAAAGCCTGCATTCAAAATGGCCACTTGCCTGCCAGCACATGGCCAGTGCCTGTAGCTGCACTCAAAATGGCCACCAGCCACATGGCATGTCCCTCCCCATGAACACCCCCAAAAATCGAAAAACACTGCAAAATCAGCACAATCCCATTCCATCCATGATGTTTAAATTCAAGACAGCCCACAGAAAGACTAGGCCCCATGCACCACTCACTACCCCTGGTCAAGGCCCCAACAACAGGTCAAAAATCGAAAAACACAAAATTTTACAAAAAAAAAAAATTGAAAAACACAGAAAAATCAGCACAATCCCAATTCATCTATGGCCTCCATGATGTTTAAATTCAAGACAACCCACAGAAATACTAGGCCCATGCAAGACTCACTACCCCTGGCATAAATAAAGGTTGAAAAGTAGGGAAAATGGTTGGAGGCCTAACAACAAAGCCTGCATTCAAAATGGCCACTTGCCTGCCAGCACATGGCAAGTGCCTGTAGCTGCACTCAAAATGGCCACCAGCCACATGGCATGTCCCTCCCCATGAACACCCCCAAAAATCGAAAAACACTGCAAAATCAGCACAATCCCATTCCATCCATGATGTTTAAATTCAAGACAGCCCACAGAAAGACTAGGCCCCATGCACCACTCACTACCCCTGGTCAAGGCCCCAACAACAGGTCAAAAATCGAAAAACACAAAATTTTACAAAAAAAAAAAATCGAAAAACACAGAAAAATCAGCACAATCCCAATTCATCTATGGCCTCCATGATGTTTAAATTCAAGACAACCCACAGAAATACTAGGCCCATGCAAGACTCACTACCCCTGGCATAAATAAAGGTTGAAAAGTAGGGGAAATGGTTGGAGGCCTAACAACAAAGCCTGCATTCAAAATGGCCACTTGCCTGCCAGCACATGGCAAGTGCCTGTAGCTGCACTCAAAATGGCCACCAGCCACATGGCATGTCCCTCCCCATGAACACCCCCAAAAATCGAAAAACACTGCAAAATCAGCACAATCCCATTCCATCCATGATGTTTAAATTCAAGACAGCCCACAGAAAGACTAGGCCCCATGCACCACTCACTACCCCTGGTCAAGGCCCCAACAACAGGTCAAAAATCGAAAAACACAAAATTTTACAAAAAAAAAAAATCGAAAAACACAGAAAAATCAGCACAATCCCAATTCATCTATGGCCTCCATGATGTTTAAATTCAAGACAACCCACAGAAATACTAGGCCCATGCAAGACTCACTACCCCTGGCATAAATAAAGGTTGAAAAGTAGGGAAAATGGTTGGAGGCCTAACAACAAAGCCTGCATTCAAAATGGCCACTTGCCTGCCAGCACATGGCAAGTGCCTGTAGCTGCACTCAAAATGGCCACCAGCCACATGGCATGTCCCTCCCCATGAACACCCCCAAAAATCGAAAAACACTGCAAAATCAGCACAATCCCATTCCATCCATGATGTTTAAATTCAAGACAGCCCACAGAAAGACTAGGCCCCATGCACCACTCACTACCCCTGGTCAAGGCCCCAACAACAGGTCAAAAATCGAAAAACACAAAATTTTACAAAAAAAAAAAATCGAAAAACACAGAAAAATCAGCACAATCCCAATTCATCTATGGCCTCCATGATGTTTAAATTCAAGACAACCCACAGAAATACTAGGCCCATGCAAGACTCACTACCCCTGGCATAAATAAAGGTTGAAAAGTAGGGGAAATGGTTGGAGGCCTAACAACAAAGCCTGCATTCAAAATGGCCACTTGCCTGCCAGCACATGGCAAGTGCCTGTAGCTGCACTCAAAATGGCCACCAGCCACATGGCATGTCCCTCCCCATGAACACCCCCAAAAATCGAAAAACACTGCAAAATCAGCACAATCCCATTCCATCCATGATGTTTAAATTCAAGACAGCCCACAGAAAGACTAGGCCCCATGCACCACTCACTACCCCTGGTCAAGGCCCCAACAACAGGTCAAAAATCGAAAAACACAAAATTTTACAAAAAAAAAAAATCGAAAAACACAGAAAAATCAGCACAATCCCAATTCATCTATGGCCTCCATGATGTTTAAATTCAAGACAACCCACAGAAATACTAGGCCCATGCAAGACTCACTACCCCTGGCATAAATAAAGGTTGAAAAGTAGGGAAAATGGTTGGAGGCCTAACAACAAAGCCTGCATTCAAAATGGCCACTTGCCTGCCAGCACATGGCAAGTGCCTGTAGCTGCACTCAAAATGGCCACCAGCCACATGGCATGTCCCTCCCCATGAACACCCCCAAAAATCGAAAAACACTGCAAAATCAGCACAATCCCATTCCATCCATGATGTTTAAATTCAAGACAGCCCACAGAAAGACTAGGCCCCATGCACCACTCACTACCCCTGGTCAAGGCCCCAACAACAGGTCAAAAATCGAAAAACACAAAATTTTACAAAAAAAAAAAATCGAAAAACACAGAAAAATCAGCACAATCCCAATTCATCTATGGCCTCCATGATGTTTAAATTCAAGACAACCCACAGAAATACTAGGCCCATGCAAGACTCACTACCCCTGGCATAAATAAAGGTTGAAAAGTAGGGAAAATGGTTGGAGGCCTAACAACAAAGCCTGCATTCAAAATGGCCACTTGCCTGCCAGCACATGGCAAGTGCCTGTAGCTGCACTCAAAATGGCCACCAGCCACATGGCATGTCCCTCCCCATGAACACCCCCAAAAATCGAAAAACACTGCAAAATCAGCACAATCCCATTCCATCCATGATGTTTAAATTCAAGACAGCCCACAGAAAGACTAGGCCCCATGCACCACTCACTACCCCTGGTCAAGGCCCCAACAACAGGTCAAAAATCGAAAAACACAAAATTTTACAAAAAAAAAAAATCGAAAAACACACAAAAATCAGCACAATCCCAATTCATCTATGGCCTCCATGATGTTTAAATTCAAGACAACCCACAGAAAGAATCAGTCCACCCACCACTGAGTACCCCTGGGAAAAGGCCCCAAAACAGCCCAAAAATCGAAAATCCCAAAATTTTAGTTGCAGCAACTGTAATGCCCCAAACAAACTTACTTGTAAAATTTCTAATCCAACAGTGATCCAAAGAAAGTCAAAAAGGCCTCAAATCCAAAGATCCAGCAGCATCCACAAAAGGTAATCCTTCCAGGTCCACATCCGAATGAAAAGTGACCAGGAGATGGACAAAGCACTGGGAGGAGCCTGCTGAACAGGAACAGGAAGTTGAAGACTATGGGGCACTTCCTTCCTCCCACCCCCCTGCCCCCCTCCCCAAAATGGACTCCTCGCTAAAAAAGTGCAGGCAAATGTCAAACTAAGGAGTTATTCACATAAAAATCATCATTTCTAGAAGGTTTATGCTGCTTGCTGGTGGATTTCTTGTGCAGAATTGCAAATTTATATTTTCGCGCGCCGCATCTCAAATCTCGCAATTTGCGAAGTACCGCGAGACGTGATCTCGCCGTACTCGCGTTGACAAACTCTCGCTGGCAAGCCGCGATGACGTAATCGCGCTCGCCAATTCCCGCGGGATCACACAGCAAGATCCAAAATGGCGCAGCACTCGCAAACTATCGAAAAAAACAACTCGGCAAACGATGATAAACGCCGCGCGCCGCAAAAATTGTATCACCAACGCCGCGCGCCGCCAAAAAAATCCGCTGCGTGCGAATTTGCGGATTTTGCGGGAAATCCGCAAATCTCGCGGATTGCGGATTTCCCGAAAATCCGCAAAATCCGCGAGCGGAACGGATTTTCCGCCCACGCTTACCTTGTTTCCTTGGGCTAAGTAGACGATACCTTATGTACAAGGAGAATATTGTATTTATTTGTATATATTCATGTTTTAGATTTATGTGCAACGTATGGTCCTGAAGATGGTCCTATGGATTTTTTTAACCACCGGGGACCGAAACGTCGACGCTTGACATCTTTTTGCTCATGGATGTATCATTATTTGAACGTTTATTGTGTTAACATGGAAAATAATTGTTAGATCATGGTATTGGTTTTCTCCATGTCATCAGCAAAAGTTGTCTAATACTACTGTTAAATTGATTTCACAAATTGAGTAGTATTTTTCTTGCCATTCGATATACTTAATGAAATAATTTTATATTAGAGAAAAATAAAGAACAGTTTAATTCTGTTTTCTCCTTGCCTCTATAATATTAATGACCGCTGCGGCGGCAAATCAATGATTTGTAATTCAAACTGCGAACAAATCCTATTAGGACATTTTTGTATTTTGTTATAATATATATCCAGTCCTCATGGGAATATTGGGTGGCTCTGTTTTGGAATAACATAGTTTCTATTTGTAGCGGTAACAGAAATCAACAATAGTTCCTTCTCAGCCCTCCCCAGCGAGGGGGAAACAACGTTGGTGTTGCTTAAAACTTGTAGAGGAAGTTCCTGTAGGGTAGGGAGAGGGGTCACGGAGCCACCCATGAGTCCTTGTGCCCTACTGTGTAAAACTGGCCACATGATGTAATTTTACTTGATCAATGGAGAAAAGCCATTTGTCTTTACAACCAGCAAGGAGTAGCAAAATCACTGTTCGTCTACCTTGAATGCCAAGGACTGGCATCAGTGCACGATCAGATGGATCAAACTCCTTCTTTACTACAATCATCTCTCAAACTAGACCCCAAGTGTTGGAATCCATCCAGAAGGTGCTGGTTGCTCCTTCACTCCATCAGTAGCATGCTTTTTAAAAAGGTCATTAGACCGCTACTCCTGGAGGTCTTGTAATTCCTGTAAGACAGCTAAACGTTCATTTAAGTCAAAAGGTGTATCTGCTGCCACTGCACCAGGACTGTCAAGATCTGGAACGTACATCTGGATGTCAAACAGGACAACAAAAGGGGTTTGGCCACCCAAAGATCACCTAGGCAGATGCTATCTTCCT
This sequence comes from Lissotriton vulgaris, assembly GCF_964263255.1. Taxonomy (NCBI): domain Eukaryota; kingdom Metazoa; phylum Chordata; class Amphibia; order Caudata; family Salamandridae; genus Lissotriton; species Lissotriton vulgaris. The sequence goes on along the minus strand of NC_141700.1, from coordinate 645,648,282 downwards.
CTCCATAATCGAATTTCCCTCAGGATTATAGGGCGGGGAATAATACACAGCCACACAACAGGGTTCTCATAGTATCCCAGTAAGCCGTAGAGGCAAAAGCAGGGCCCTGGTCTGAGTGGAATGCAGTTACTGCATATGGCCCTATGAAGACTTGCAAATATTTAATAATGGTGCGAGCATCAACCGCTCATTGTGGCCACACCCATATGAATCTGGTGCAAGAATCTACAGCACGTAGAATGAATTTAAATGCACAATCTGAATTTAAAAGACTGCAATGGTTTAGGTACATGCATTGGAGCAGTTTGCTTGATACTTAGAGCCTACTTACGAGTTTGTCGGTCCATCAGACCGCCAAACCAGTAATGGTGGTTCCTGGACCTCCATACTGGTGATCCACCCGCTGTATTACGAATATGGCAGTGGAACCACCACAGGCCTGCCACAACTGCCAAGGATCATGGGTCCCATGGCAATGGCGCTGCGTTGAGAAGCTCTAATATGCTGGCAGCACCACTGAAGCACCGCCAAGCATATAGAAGTTTCCTCACTGCCACAGTTTTCATGGCAGTGAGGCTGCCATGAAAACTGTGGCAGTGAGGAAACAAAGGGGGCCTTTCAGGGTCCCCTGTTGCCTCAGGGCCATGGTGTTCCTGCAGTGGGGCACATCTTGTGCGCCCATGTGTGCAGTCACCCCCCTTCCTGGACAGCAAGGACTTTATAGTCCATGCCAGGTACAAACAGGCATTGGCATTCCCATTGCGGTGTCTTTTTCAATAGGCACCACTGTTGGAATGCCAAAGGACCGCCCGCCAGACCGCGAGATTGCTCACAATCTGGGAGGCGGCCATCAGTCCAGTTTGGCAGTCCTGGAGGAAGTCACTGGCATGGCAATCCGCTCCAGGACCTCCAAACTCATAATCTAGCACTAAGGAGGGATGTCTGCAGTGGGTGAGCAATGGTGCAACTTTTAATTTGTTTGCAGATGTTACAGCTAAGGATATATTGTTTGTCTACTTGTACAGATAATGCCACAATAAAATGTTTATGATAGTAAAATTGTTGCCACCACACCAGCATGGACAGATGCTAAACCCTTTTGGGCAGCCATGAATAAATCTAGCCTGCGGTCGTGGTTGGGAAGCACACGATCACCAACCCCAGGAATAGTGACAAAAATAATATTTTGGGTACCTAAGTGATAGGAGTATTTTGCTGGATATTTTTAAGAAAAGGAGTGTTGTTGCTCAAAGCATTTACGGCAGCCATAATATCTTCATCCACCCTCATTGACTATAACAATGAATTCCCTACGGCGTGTATTCCAATATGCTGGTGACTCAATGTGAGTATCACATGAGCCTGTGGCAAACTGTCTTTAAGTTGTGCCAACCTTTCCCCAAAGAAGCTTGTGCTTGATAGTTTTACCCTACAAGTCTCAAAATCCATTCAGGTGGCAATAATGTAAGTTTTCATTAAAAGACCTGGCAAAGTAATATGAATCAAAATTATGAGTGTGGGGAATTCAGAATCTGTATTCTCTAGTGCAAGAATCAATGCTTTTAGGTCAGCCAGTTGTGCAGTGAAATCCCTATGGTACTGTGTAAAAGTTTTTGGAGGGTGGAATTTTCCATCCAACATGACACCATGTACCACAGCGCATGCCATAGAAGTCAAGTCAAGTCAAAACCACTTTATTCGATTTTGTTAAAAATCATAAAAGCATACTACAACAATATAAAATCATTCCAATATAAAATCATTCCAATTACGTATTTTGCAATTTCATATAATACAATACAGTTAAAAACACATTTTATAAAAAAATCCATATTATACAATTCAATTTTGAACTATAAAAGGTCATAAAAGACTTATGTGCAAAAGAGCCAGAAATATTTAAATCATCCCAGTCCCCGTTGTTGGGCTTGTGCTTTCCTCCTCCTAATTCGAACAGCAGCCACAAGATAATTTGCCACACTAAACATTACCAAGGGAGAATCAAGCATTTGTAGGAAAAGAAAAGCGGGTTTTGCTTGCAGGAACGCTTTCTCCTTCAGTAAGGGTAACAAATACTTTCTTCTTGGAACTTGATAAAAAGGGCAAAATAACACAAGGTGTATGTTGTCTTGTATGGAAAAGTTGTCACATTCACATACTGGTGCATCCTCCAGTTTGCACCAACCCTGTCTATCACAAAGTACCAAGTATATCTGGTTGAACCTAAACTTAACCAGAAGCCATCTATGAAATGACTGTTGGCCGTCATTTGCAATATGGTTTGTTGACATATTTGTTGTCTCTGTAAGCGTAGATAACCCTTAAGCCTTTTTGGCCTAGGTTACCTTACGCCTCAGGGTATCTCCCCACCAACCAGGGACGTTTTGTTGTTGTATATGGAATTTTCCATCCAACATGACACCATGTACCACAGCGCATGCCATAGAGTATTGGTGTTTGTGCCTACAGCAGGCTGAACCGTCAATATATATGATGTGTTTGTATTGATCAAGAGGCAAAATGTTGCTGGACATGGGATAATCATGTTCATATTGGAGAAATTCTTGAGTTTGTTAAGTAGGATCAAAAACATAGTCTACATCAGTAGCCATCAGGAAAGGACCCCATTTTATCCATCTAGGATGTAAGGCTTTCGCATTAGGTATGCTGGCCTTTATAGCAGCCTCTAAGGCTCGGACGGGAGTAATGACAATTATGCCTTTCCCTTGAGCCAGTGGTCTTCCCTTAATGACAGCCATACGTACTGCAGTCATAATTTTTTCAGTGGATGCAACAAGCATTTCAACAGTAAAATATAAATGTGATTTATTTGCAATCGGCTCTGTCACCTTCATTGAATGTGACAAATGTGAAGCTAATGGCACCTGAGATTATATGGATGATCAAATGTGTTTGGTTGACAATGATAAGCCGGTAGAAGGTAACAGAAAATAGAAACGTATGCCTCTACCACCCATGACAAGTTGAATTGGTGTATACACAACACCATTAAAGGTATATTCTTTACTAACTGAATTATTTGGCCCCAAAACAAAGGACTCAGGATTGTATTGTTCACCTACAATGTTTACCAAAACAAGTATGTATTTCTGTCCTTTTACAGTTATATGTGTTTAAAGCCTAAAGATATTCGGTGGTCGCCCCAGATACAGCAAAGACCATACATAAGAAAATTTTTATTCAGGTAACGAACCTTGGATGATAAGATGAGATAAGAAGCATTGCAATCCATAAAAATGCCTGGGTATATTTGAATGTTGTAACTTACCCCCTAGGTGGAATAACTATTGATAAACTTCCGCCACAGAAGATAAGTTCTCAGGAGGCAGCTTAAAGATAAAAAACTGCATCTTTTTGAGACTGTAACTGCTTCGAATCTCTCATACCTTTTGAGGTAGGTTGTACACATCATGGTGATAAAAAGCTGTCACTAGAAAGTATTCAGAAAGAACGTAATGAAGGAGAATAATAGCTTAAAGAGATGATATATGCTTGGTGTGAAAGAGACCAATAGCTGTGAATAATAAAAGTATAAACAAGCCTAATTTGAAATGTTCCTCACTTCCCGTGGTGCAGGAACAGTAGCAAACTAAGTATACCGACATTAAGGCTTATGGTATGTTGGAATAAACCGCTATTTAGCCCACCGAGTCTGGCGGGATCAATGTATACAAAAGAATCCTTGTCGCTCTATATAATACAGTTGGAATGCTCAGATGACCAATGTAGATAATTATTAACTACTTAGAAAGCATAAGTCTATGAACTATTGTGTTTTTAGATGCAGACATTGCAATGCAAGACTTTATAATGTTGAACAATGAATTTCCTTGTCGTGTAAATGTGGCACCTAGTGTAATCGTAACAGTCAGTGTATAATAGGCCCCTATTGATTGTATGTTTTCTGTAATCTTACCTTTTAGAGATGTTTAACAAAAACCCTGTCCTGAAGAAGGTGTCAGCATCAACAAAAGACACCGAAACGCCGCGTCGACTTTTGTTTTTTTTAAAGAAAATGTGTATTTTATTGTATAATGTGTTTTCTGATGCAAATTGATTCTGTAATCTTTTAAATAAACTGTTGTTTTTTATACTGGTAGAAATTATAGTCTCTTAATTGTTGTGTGACTTACAGATAGGGTTCCTACACTGACTGTTGGCCGTCATTTGCAATATGGTTTGTTGACATATTTGTTGTCTCTGTAAGCGTAGATAACCCTTAAGCCTTTTTGGCCTAGGTTACCTTACGCCTCAGGGTATCTCCCCACCAACCAGGGACGTTTTGTTGTTGTATATGGAATTTTCCATCCAACATGACACCATGTACCACAGCGCATGCCATAGAGTATTGGTGTTTGTGCCTACAGCAGGCTGAACCGTCAATATATATGATGTGTTTGTATTGATCAAGAGGCAAAATGTTGCTGGACATGGGATAATCATGTTCATATTGGAGAAATTCTTGAGTTTGTTAAGTAGGATCAAAAACATAGTCTACATCAGTAGCCATCAGGAAAGGACCCCATTTTATCCATCTAGGATGTAAGGCTTTCGCATTAGGTATGCTGGCCTTTATAGCAGCCTCTAAGGCTCGGACGGGAGTAATGACAATTATGCCTTTCCCTTGAGCCAGTGGTCTTCCCTTAATGACAGCCATACGTACTGCAGTCAAAGGGGATATTATCAAGCCTGTGCGCTAAAATTATCGCCGCTTTATCGGCCGAAAACGGGCGATAAAGCGGCGATATTGGGCTTGATAATATGCTCTGTGGAATTCCAATCGAAGCCCATGTTAGATGTCTTCACATCTAACATGTGCTTCGATTGGAATTCCATAGAGCATATTATCAAGCCCATTATCGCCGCTTTATCAGCCGTTTTCGGCCGATAAAGCGGTGATAATTTTAGCGCACAGGCTTGATAATATGCCCCATAATTTTTTCAGTGGATGCAACAAGCATTTCAACAGTAAAATATAAATGTGATTTATTTGCAATCGGCTCTGTCACCTTCATTGAATGTGACAAATGTGAAGCCAATGGCACCTGAGATTATATGGATGATCAAATGTGTTTGGTTGACACTTGTGTGTGTCTTGATGCAAGCATGTCAGTATGAAGTGATCTGAGTATTTGTATATGTTCTGATGTCCAATGTGTACTGGAGAAATCAGGGAGAATTTAATTGTATAAAGGTTTTATGCGTTGCACATAATCTGGTATATATATTCTGTCAAAGTTGATGAATCGTAGTAATGATTGCAATTTTGTAATGGTATCGGGTGGTTCTACAAGAGCACATTTCTCTAGAAAATGTGGGGCAAGACTCTTGCCCTCATTTGATAACTCTTATCCTAAAATAGGTCACTGCGAAAGGCAAATTCGGGCAGTTTTTAAAATGAAAATTGTAGACGTATTCAGCAAATCCCAATACAATGTGATCTGCTCTGGCTAAGGGTATGTTTAAGTCACCATCTGTTAGATATATATATATATATATATATATATATATATATATATATATATATATATATATATATATATCCATACTAACATAATAAAGAGAGAGCCCAAACCTTTGAGGCGGGTAATCTCAGGAACCACAGCACCAATCACAACACCCAATACAGCGTTGGAAAGGGCAGTTGCAGCAGAAGGACGTCGGCTATGCAGACGCCCACCATATACATTTAAAAGGTAAAAGAACCGTGCCAGCAAAGTAGTCCCTTGTGGGCGTGTCAGCGTTGTGCTGTGGGCGTGTGCTGGGGGCGTGACAAAAGCTGGGGGCGTGTGGTACGTTCCGCCCTTCATGCCATGTCTCATATCGTGTGCTAATCCCACCCTGTTCCCTTTAAATACCCCTGCACCCCATAATCATAACCCACCCTTATTCCTTAAAATACCCCAACACTTTTAAACACTAACCCATCTAAACCCTATAAATATACCATGTACCCCAAAACCCAAACCTATCCCTAAACCCTAAAAATACCCCTGTACTCCAAAACCCAAACCTAGCCCTGAACCATATAAATATCCCTGTACCTCATAACCCAAACCTACCCCTGAACCCTAAAAATACCCCTGTACCCCAAAACCCAAACCTAGCCCTGAACCCTAAAAATACACCTGTACCCCAAAACCCAAACCTAGCCCTGAACCCTAAAAATACCCCTGTACCCCAAAACCCATACATATCCGTAAACCCTAAAACTACCCCTGTACCCCATAACCCAAAACTATATCTGAACCCTTAAAATACCCAAACACCCCAAAACATATACCTCAGTACCCCAAAACATATACCCCTATACCCGTACTTACCTCATCCAAACATTAAAAAAAAATTATTTTACCATTCATGCATTCACAACGAAATTTCGTTGTAAATGTATGCGTTATAAAAGCATATAAAATCTAATGCCATGCGTTATAATGGCATTGCGGAGTCATGGTACTTTCGTAATGAAAGTATGCGGAGTGATGGTATGCGGAAAGAAGGTTGCGGAATAATGGGTGTTAACCCTCCCCCGGTAAGTACATTGGTGGCACGGCGGCCCACATCTCCAGCAACATACTCATATTTTTTCACCACCCATTTGAAAAATGCACAGGTCTCTCTCATTGATGGCCAGCACCGACATACACTTTTACACACACCTCCTGCCATAAGTTCTAGAATTGCGAACTTTAGAGCTGGGGAGCTACGTTCAAATCTCGGCATCAGCTCAACATCTTGTGATTCCAGGCAAATCGCTTTGTCTCCCCGTGCCTACCACAAATGAATGTGTTCTTCTTAATGTAAATTGTGCTCAGAGTTTGCGCTATATAATATTGCAAGGAAAAATAAAGTAGGGAAACTCGAGTTCACACACTACTGAACACTCACTCTTAAGTGCATCAGCAGTGCACTGTGAATCAGAGCGTTTCACAGGCCTGTCACAGATAAGAAATGCTATCAAATCGAAATCCTACAAAACAATATACTACTGGCCGGCAGCAATTCATACCCGGACAACGTTGGGACGGGCTGCTAGTATATATATATATATATATATATATATATATATATATATATATATATATATATATATATATATATATCATCTGTTTTGGGAGAAAAAAACATTGGAAATATCCGGGGTTGTTTTGCATTTTTTATGGACAATGTTGTTCATTACAGCCGTAATGTGTGAATTTTGAAATGCAAATGTGCGTGCATGACTATGTAACTGTCTCTAGTCTAAGACTATGCAGTAGGAATTACCTGGTTTAGCTACCGGAAATGAAGGATTATTCATAGGAGAAACTCAGGATTCAATAATACCCTGGTACTCGAGTTGGGAGAGAATTTCTCTCACAGGAGCTTTTGCTTCATGTTTAATTGGGTATTGTGGTTGCACTTTCGGGCTGTACCTTATGGGTATAATGTGATAAGGCGAGTCCTTATCCCATCATACATGGTTGCAGTATAATTCCGGGTTTGTGCAAGAGCCCATTCTGTGGCATATGTTTGTTTAACCTCTTTGAGGACAAGCGCTGAGAAAATATGTAAAATTACATCCTTTACTTGTGGGGCAGTTCTTACAAACTCTGGGGGGCCAATCGACCTCTGCCAAGCGAATGTCATAGCTCCGTTTTAGGTATTCTAAGAATATTGTCCTAATGGTCCGCATTATGTCACTCCCAATTTGTATGTTTAGTTTGCAAAGTCGTAAGGAAGGCTCACATGTTGGTCTGCGGTATTAACTTTTATGAAGTTGCTAGTTGCTTTCGCATGCAGCTGCTCTTACAGATTCTGACAAACTATTGTGACCACTGCCGCGCTGTCTAGCAGAGTCACTGCCCACGTCTTGTTTCAATATGTATGGTGTATTTGGCCAAAATTTCTGCAACCTTCTTCTTTTTGAATTGGGGTTTTTGTTGTGGAAGTTTTTCTTCTTTTTAGGTCTCGCCTAGCGTTCCAGCGCATGCACTGCTCGCTCTGTGAGGCTTCTTGTAATCAAGCCAATTTCAGCAGTGGAATCTAGGTTCCGCCCCTTCTTTCCATTGGCTTGCGTCATCGTGCATGCTAAACCCTGGCTTTCTATTGTCAGTGAGGCTTATTAGCCCCTCCTTTGGAGGATCTTTTGCTTGCGGCGTTACATGGTCTCCTTTAACTAGTCGGTAAGCACTCTTTTGGCAATGGCATCCCGTGTTTATTTTTGCATATCGCTTTCACTTTAACAATAGCTGCCGCTCTACCCCGCGAGAGCTGTGTGGGGCAACAGCTATTGTAAAGTGAAAGCCCCACAGCTTGTTAATACACTGAAAGCACAGCATCATCTATAAATAAACAGTGGCGTATTTACATCAGAACCGTGTATGGGGGATCGTCACAGCACTAAATGTGCACACTCTTCACTTCAACCCTTTGCACATTTGTCATAACTCCATTGATCAAACCGGACTGATCCTCTGGTTTCTCCGGGCTGAAATCTCTGCACGCGGAATTGTAAATAGCATGGCTCATCTCTTTTTAAAAACGTACCTAGTGCCAGGAGCTGATGCAGCGACCAAAACACCCAATGGATGCTCTGAGTTGAAATGACCGCCATCCAAAATGTTACAGTGGGGGCATTTGTGAACTGTTAATTAGGCGAGGAGTTTACAAGTAAATTGCAGGAGGGAGAGGACGGTAACATTTTGAAATACAGTATGCTGCATCATGAAGACTTCACAGCGCAAATATCGTAAAATCCACCATGGCACTGCCAGGAGCTTTCCCGTCCGTGGCTGGCTTGGAATCTGCGCTGTGCTGCATTTTACAGAGTTTGCCTGGTGGTTGTAGAGGGAGACTACACCGCACTACTGCCTCCATTTCCAGATATCATTCCGTGGACAGGGGTCTGCAGAGGTTCAAGCACCACAGTGGCCAGCTTGGACTCTGTGGAATAACTGGAGGCATTGAGGTATTCGCCTAAACCCGGAACGGTACCTGTACGAGGAGCAAGGGATGCAATGCCCCTCCACCCCATTACGAATGTAGGACACACAGAAAACACGTACCTACTCCTCCCCCCCCAATAACACCAGAAGTGATGCTGGTGTCTGACTGCCAGGGGCATCAGGGAGAGGCGCAAACAGGCCAGGGCTGTGCCAGGAGCTGTAAACAAAAGCAGGCACAGTACGGCACTTGTGACAGCTGAGCCTGTACCGGCCCAGGGTACAGCCAAGGAGGGCTGAGCACATCAGGACCAGGGTGCACCGCAGCAGCAGGCTCAGCACACCACACCCAGAGTACACCTGATGCAGGGGTCCCATGGGCATGCTGCCCCACGGGGCTCAACACACCATGTCCCGTGTTAACACTGAGCGGTGGAACCTGGTGCCTGCCAGGGGGCATTAGGGAGAGGCGCAAACATGGCGGGCTGTGCCAGGAGCTGTAAACAGAAGCAGGCGGCAGAGTACAGGGCTTGTGGCAGCTGTACCCGGTAGCGGCCGCGGTGCTCCATGCACCAATGATCAGACCAGCACTCACATATTCTGCACATCTCACAGGGCAGAAGCGGCCCAAGAAAATGAAAATACCATTTGATTCAAACAGCCTTTCAGAGAGTACCTCCCAAGGCTGCTGCCCTTGACGGACAGATTTCACCTGTCAGTCTGTGCTTGACATGTAACAGGGTGGAGACATAGTCTATACTCACAGCCTTCCTTCCATGCGGTATTGGTTTTCGCAGTCACTGTTTAGCGCAGGCAGAATTGCCTGTCTTTCATCCGTTTAGTGTGTCTCATAGTTTAGGGTGGTCTCCTCATAGACAAGGCACCCCCTTTCATCTCCTTTGCAGTTTTCTAATAAGAGGTTGTGCTGAAGACCCACTGAAAGGCAAACATGCATGTTAGACACTCGGGGTCGTGCACCGGTCACACGGACTGTATGCGACTCCACACAGAATCCAGGCAGAGGGACCCTCTTGTGGGGCTCACAGAGCCACGTGCGCTGCAGGGCCTCCTCAGTAATAAACACCCCGGGGGCCCATTAATCTCCCGCACGTAAGGACAGCGGCTCCTTTAAAGTGTGAGCCGTGGGGCGGAGAATTCCTGTCACCGGTTCCGAGGGGTGATGGGCGGCAGATAAGCCTTATCAGAGGCACGCAGCACGCAGGCCCTGCCAAGCCGAGACCAAATGCAAGAGCACACCCCTGCTACTTTCTAAATTATTATTATTGTTGGAATAATCTGTTGAAGGCCATGTTCTGGAGGGTACAAAAGGGGGTGGTGATGGACGGAGCATCTAAACCAGTCAAACACTCACACCCAGTCAACAGATATGGGTTTAATCCATCACCGTTCTTTAGCCCACTCTGCCACCCCAGTTCAGACATGGTCATATGCAAATCAGTCTGACCCTGTGCCTCATGGGAACAGTCCAGCCCGAACTGCCAAGCCATGCCTTTCCTGGACCGGAAACAAGCTTCCTAGGACTGGTTTCGGGCATTTCAGCCATCTTCAGCCAGGCTTGCTTGAATCCAGTGGCAAAGTGAGCAAGGGACTTACGTCTGAGTATACCCTGCCGACTTATGGCGAACAAGTGTTTGATTCGTTTAGATGCTCCGTCCATCGCCACCCCCTTTTCTACTGCTTTGTTTGCCATAAGTTGGCAGCGTATGCTCAGACGTGAGTCCCTTGCTCACTTTGCCACTGGATTCAAGCAAGCCTGGCTGAAGACGGCTGGAATGTCAGAAACTGGTCCTAGGAAGCTTGTTTACGGTCCAGGAAAGGCATGGCTTGGCAGTTCGGGCTGGACTGTTCCCATGAGGCACAGGGTCATACGGATTTGCATATGGCCATGTCTGGACTGGGGTGGCAGAGTGGGCTAAAGAACGGTGATAGATTAAACCCAGATCTGTTGACTGGGTGTGAGTGTTTGATTGGTTCAGATGCTCCGTCCATCACCACCCCCTTTTGTACCGCTTTGTTCACCATAAGTTGGCAGGGTATGCTCAGACGTGAGTCCCTTGCTCACTTTGCCACTGGATTCAAGCAAGCCTGGCTGAAGACGGCTGGAATGCCAGAAACTGGTCCGAGGAAGCTTGTTTCCGGTCCAGGGAAGGCATGGCTTGGCAGTTCGGGCTGGACTGTTCCCATGAGGCACAGGGTCAGACTGATTTGCATATGGCCATGTCTGAACTGGGGTGGCAGAGTGGGCTAAAGAACGGTGATGGATTAAACCCAGATCTGTTGACTGGGTGTGAGTGTTTGATTGGTTCAGATGCCCCGTCCATCACCAAACCCTTTTGTACCGCTTTGTTCGCCATAAGTTGGTAGGGTATGCTCAGACGTGAGTCCCTTGCTCACTTTGCCACTGGATTCAAGCAAGCCTGGCTGAAGACGGCTGGAATGCCTGAAACCGGTCCTAGGAAGCGTGTTTCCGGTCCAGGGAAGGCATGGCTTGACAGTTCGGGCTGGACTGTTCCCATGAGGCACAGGGTCAGACTGATTTGCATATGGCCATGTCTGAACTGGGGTGGCAGAGTGGGCTAAAGAATGGTGATGGATTAAACCCAGATCTGTTGACTCGGTGTGAGCGTTTGATTGGTTCAGATGCTCTGTTCATCACCACCCCCTTTTGTACTGCTTTGTTCACCATAAGTTGGCAGGGTATGCTCAGACGTGAGTCCCTTGCTCACTTTTCCACTGGATTCAAGCAAGCCTGGCTGAAGACGGCTGGAATGCCAGAAACCGGTCCTTGGAAGCTTGTTTACGGTCCAGGCAAGGCATGGCTTGGCAGTTCGGGCTGGACTGTTCCCATGAGGCACAGGGTCAGACTTATTTGCATATGGCCATGTCTGAACTGGGGTGGCAGAGTGTGCTATAGAACGGTGATGGACTAAACCCAGATCTGTTGACTGGGTGTGAGTGTTTGATTGGTTCAGATGCTCCGTCCATCACCACCCCCTTTTGTACCGCCATGTTCTGGATGGGTCAGGTGTAACCGGATGTCATTTACCAAGTGATACCAATGTTACTTTTTAAATGAATTGACATCACATGTCCAAGATCTTGCACAACACTCCAGTCACCTTTTTGGGCTTTAAAAATGTTTGCAGGTCACTTATGTTCCATCAACTGATCCAGCTACATCCCCATCTCCGGCGTAAAATGATCAATATAAAATACAACAAGGTGTATTAGCGCCTGGGTGCTGTGCACCCCACCATTAGCAACCCCCACCCTTTTAAATTAAATATCACGGCTGATTGAGATCTTCGTGATAACCATGACCCCTGAAGTCCATTGGTAAATTAATTTCCTTATTGAAAAATATAACAGACAATTTGTTCACATCCCTTTTTTCCCTGCGCACCCCCACTTTTCCGATATTGATGTAAAAATAAGAGGGGGCGGGCTGCAGGCTCGCGCAGTCCCGAGGTTCCCCTCATTATTATTGCCATCCAGGGGTCATTTTTCATCTCTGCCCCCCGCCGCCCCACCCAACGTGTGTCAGCCCAGGCTGAGACAGCTTCCCAGGCATACACAGAGACAGTTTTTGAGCTGTTGTGTGTGGCCTGTCATCCGTCTTATCGCCACCGCCCCCAAGTACTTCACAGGTCTTTAAAAGACTATTTTCTTGTTAACGGGCTTTGTTGTTGTTTCATCCCTTCTTAGAGCCCACGCATCTTCACTCTGCCGATTGATGGAAGAATTAGGCCCCGTCCAGTAGAACGCTTGTACTGCCAGGACCGCTTTGGAGTCATAGGAATCTTTCAAGGAGAAAAGGGGAAGAAGCAAAGTCAGTGACAAAGTAATATTGTGTTTTTGTGACTGCAGAGTGCAGACTTTAACATTGTTGGAATACTTGATGACTGTTGCTGATGTTAATCGACCTTCGCCTTGAGCAAGATTTGCAATTTCAATATTTGTGTGACTGAAGTTAGTGTCTGAACATGCTATAACTTTTCACTTAATCAGCTGTAAATATGTGAACATTCAAAAATCAGCTCCAACAATAATACATAAAAGAGCTGTTGGCATTGTAAATGACAATGCCTTTTGTTTATATGCTTTAAAAACCTGCACACAACAGTGTGAAAAACACGCAATTTGTACTTTGAGGGTTTTCTTACCACATAAATAAAAGTCATTGGCAATTACAATTCCATTAGCTCAAACTCTCGCAAATGCGAGACCTATTGCAGTACAAATGCTTGTTTAATGCTGATGTCAGACGAGCATTGTGAGTCCTTTTTTGGTTTCACATACTCTTCTTGCCTGCACTCTGACTGCCCCATTTCTCTCTGATCATTTGTCTGATGAGTCCTGAAAGAAACAAGACGTCATGTATCAGTGTACTGATACCTATCAGGCTGTATGGTAATGTAAATTGTAACATGGATCAGAAGTCTTCTGTTGCGGAGATCCACCCTATGATTTTGTTTTTCTTTATTTTTTTGTTTGTACCAACATTTTTAGAAGACTAGTGCTTGTTTGGTATTGTCCTTCTTGGATGTACCTTTAAGCAGAGGCTTATTTGGTCTGGCCCCCAAATCATCTCGACCTATAGATGTATACGTGTCCGTAATAAATTTCAGGAATTCATGCTCCTGGTCTGCTACCGCAACCAGCACAAGGGGTTGGCGTATCGCCAGTGCTGCTTCTCCTTTAATATTGCTTGATATACTTGAGGATACTGTAGCAAAATTGCCAATTAATTTCAGCCCCATATCCAGGGCAGGGGCTGCCCCCTTTTCCGTTTGAATCTGTTTTAGCACGTCAGGCAAAACAGCTAGTGATGGTGCACCATGGGTTATGGTATATATTGCAGCAAAAACTGTACCTAAGTTGGCACAGTCATCAATGGTGGGAACCACTCCAAGTGGTAAGCACATTGTGAGAATTCTATGTTTATTCTGGGATACTGTAGGGGGAAACACTGCTTCAAGATGATTTGTTTTTTGTGTAATCTAGAACTGAATTTCCTCCTGTCTGGTGGGAATCCTATCCATAATAGCATTAAAAGTTACAAGAATAATCACAGGAGGCACAGCTACCTGTGGCTGGACAGCTTGAACAGCCCTTGCTGGGGCAGTTATTATTGTATGCATAACAAACTTTGTTTAATGTCTATATAGTCGAATTAGACCAGTATAGAGAGTGCGTAGATCACCCTGATTAAGAGGTGCTAAATTTCGATATGGTGTGTAGCCGGCTAGTGCTGGCCATGTAGCCCTTTCATTATTGAGGGGACTCAGTCTGATGTTGTTTAATGTACGTGTTAGGGCACCTTGGAACCTAGTCTGATGCTCCTGGTATGTACATAGAATTTCTAAGTCATTATCAGGCCTGTATTGGCCTAGTGAGATAGTTTCAATACAATAGTGAAATGTATGTGTGTGACCATCTATTGATGGAAGAGTGACCTATGAGTGAAATACTTCAGTTCTGTAAGCGTTGTGAGCCTAACCACAAATGTAACATCTCCACCCCCATTTTGTATCCCATGTAATATTAAGTGTACTGTAACACTAGATATTCAATTAGCAGGAAACTTAATTTAATTGTAATGAATGGAATTCAGAGAGTGAATAACTATAGTGTGGTATCCTTTTAAAGGTTCAAGCTTCCACAACCTTCAGCCAAAAATTGGTTATGATATGGTATGTTAAAAAAGATTTATTAAGCGCACTAACACCGATTGGTTTCTTGGCGCTATCGAAAGAGAGAGGCAGGGCTGGAGGTTTTAAATGCGGGCAGGAGTTAGTGATATGCTTGTTTATAGAGCCAGGTCTTAAGTGCTCTTCTAAATGTCATGAGGTCCGGGGAGATCCGGATCTCAAGAGGAAAGGAGTTCCACAGGTGAGGTGCCAGTGTCGCAAATCTGCAGCCACCGGTACGCTTGCGTTTGAAGGAAGGTGTATATAGGAGGCCAAGATGGGCTGAGCGCAGGTTGCGGGAAGGGACATGCCTCGTTATGAGTTTGTCGAGGAATTTGGGGCTTTTACAATGTAGAGATTTAAAAATCGTGCAGCCTGTTTTGAAGGTGCAGCGCTGGGCCATGGGGAGTCAGTGAAGTTTCATAAGCAGTGGGGTGGCGGTTGCCATCTAGGTTGACTCAGAATCAGTCTGGCTGCATAATTTTGCACCATCTGAAGTCGTTTCAGCAGGTAGAGAGGTATGCCGAGATAGATAGAATTAGCATAATCCAGGTGGGACAGCACCGTGGCAATCACAACCTGGGTAATGACCTCAGGAGTAAGGAGGCGCCAAACCTTCCTAATTTTCCTAAATTGGAAAAAACACTTGGAGACCACCTGGCCCACTTGTGTTTTCAGTGAGAGATCACTATTCAAGGTGTACCTTGGGCACATACAAGAACTACTCAGGAGACCCGTTTAATAAGTACCAGGTTGTATGAGAAATTGCAAACATGTGTGCGCTTTGGAACCAGAGGAGAATGCAGCCAAAAATTTAGAGTTAAAAGAGGGATTAGGCAGGGCTGCGTTTTGGCCCCCCTCCTTTTTATATTATTTATTAATGGAATTGATGCTATTCTAAAAAAGGTAATGCAGACGCCCCCCAGATCAAAGGTGCCTCGTGCCGGTATTATTGTATGCTGATGACGCCGTTTTGCTTTCCAGAACCCCCGTGGGACTACAGCGATTGATTTACAGTTTTTCCCCCTTTATAAAGGATAGAAAATTAGTCATTAACAAAGGGAAAACTCACACAATGACCTGTGGGACCAAAAGCACATTTTTAAATGCCTTTTTTATTAACAGTAAAAAGGTGCAGCAGTTTGACAAATTTTGTTACCTCGGTATAACCTTCTCCAAAGACAGGAAATGGACCAACAAATTTAATAATATCCGGAATAAAATGGCAAAAAATGCCCATGGAGTTTTTAGATTTGTTGCAAAGGTTGGTGACCGACGCACCAGGGATATTCTTAAGATTTATCAGGCAAGATGTGTTACCATAGCATTGTACGGGGCGGGTGTATGGGGCCACAGATGCAACTATAATCTGCAGCTGGAGGAAAATTCTTTCCTAAAAAAGCTCCTGTCTTTACCAACCTCCGCCCCAACCGAACTAATCCATCGAGAATTAGATACCAATTATTTAATTGATCTGTTATCCCTAAGGCCACTTACAATTTGGCGCTCTATTTGGCTTAGGGATGAGAATTTTCTTAGCAGGTCTATAATCGAGGATTGCTTATTACTGGATAAACATCTAAAGATACCCTGGGTAAAATATGTTGTTGTTTGTTTCTCAGATATATTTGATTTGAATATTTTATCTGAACCAAGTGCAGCATCTATGATACCTAAAGCTGAGTTAAAAAGTAAATTTATGGCATTTAGGGAGAGGAAGCGGGCAGTAGCCTATGGATCCTTATCCACTGTCATGTTTTATAATAGATATAGTGTTGTAGAAGGATTTTCTCTCTATTTAACCATGGTGACAAGGCCTACACATAGGTTTGTGCTCACCAGACTAAGGTTTGGTATGGCACATCATTTAGTGGCTCATCCGGATATCAAAAAACACCTGATTGGGCCATGTATGTGTGATGGTGTTTCTATTCAGAGCACTTTGCACTTTCTGCTGTTTTGTAAACTGTACATGAGCTTTCGTACTACCTTTCTCAAACCTATGTTTGTAAAATATGGTGTACGTACAGTTAAACAGGCTATGAATTTAATTTTGTAACCTGCAATCTGCAGATATTTGTTTTTATACTGCAACCTTTTTAAATTACTGCATTAATTCCAGGAAAAGTATGTGTTTTTAATTAATTATGTTTGTTAAATCTACTTGTAAAATTTTTCTATGAATGGTTTTATCTGTTATCCTTTTATGTTGTTTTCCTTTGTGCTTTTATGGTCATTTTATATGTACCGAATAAAGCTTCATGAATTGAAGTACCTGACCTAAGAACGTTGGTGGAGCTATGTTATACGACTCCCACTACAAGAATTAGGACTGTATATTAGAACGACAGGACATCAGAGTGCAGGGACTGAGTCCATCTACTCCATAAGAGATTGTGGCCGACTTCCTAGCTATCTCACAGTTCCTCACCTGAACCCCTAACCTTCCTGGGGTGGCAGGTGATTTTGGCAGCCTTGAACATGACATGATCAGCTATAATTGCTTTGGCCCAGGATTATGGTAACGTGTCTGGTTATGAAATCAATGCCTCGAAGACGGACATCATGGTCTGGAACGACCCTGAGCCTGTGGCAGGGGTTCAGTTAAGTTCTGTTTTACGCTACCTGGGCCTAAATATATATAATGATATAAACGAAATAGTTCCATCAAATTTTTCGTCTACTGCTAAGGAGTGTCGCAGATTGATGAAATCATGGTCTTCGCTTCCTTTATCTCTATTGGGCAGAGTCAACTTAATTAAATTGTCTATTCTCCCTAAAGTTACTTTTTTGTTTAATACCATCCCTCTTTTTTTTGAACCCTCTATAATAGCCAAACTTCAAAGTGATATAAGGTCTTTTATTTGGAATGATCACATCCCTAGAATAGCTTGGAAGAAACTAAGGCGCCGTAGGGAAAAGGGTGGTTTGGCGGCCCCTGATATCCAGCTATATGCGTGGGCTTTTCAATTCTCACACGCCAGGATGTTGTTAAAATCACCCATTAACTCTGCCTG
Source organism: Lissotriton vulgaris (assembly GCF_964263255.1). NCBI lineage: Eukaryota > Metazoa > Chordata > Amphibia > Caudata > Salamandridae > Lissotriton > Lissotriton vulgaris. Next base: position 645,630,609 of record NC_141700.1, on the reverse strand, counting down.
TGGGTATATGTTTGCAGCATTGCTTAGAGGGGAAAAAATAGCTGAGCATGCATTCTTGTTTAAGTTTGGAGACCCCAAGTTTTTTAAGAAAATAAAATTGAAGGTTTTGCGAGATATATCTAAAACATGGTCGAAACTTAGGCGCTCCATAAAACTTGATTATTTTTCTGGTAGATCTCCACTCTGGAACTCACCCGGGTCCCCGAGTTGGCTTTTGGATGGTCTCGCAGCACCTCTGAGAGAGGCAGGATTGCAGGAGTGGGGGGACCTCTTTGTGGAGGGTAGATTACTCCCATGGGAGGTGTTATTCTCTAGGATAGGGCCAGGGCTCTCCAGGTTTAAATACCTGCAAATACGTAGCTGGGCACACTCACAGGTTTCTGCTAAGGGTAGATTTCAGTTAGGGGGTAATAGCAACATGGTCTCCCTCTTAATTGACAAGCCAATAACAAAGAAAGAGGTGTCATTCTGGTACAACCTACTACTGGAGGAGGTTGATGGTGAGTTTCATTTGCCCGACACATTGTGGGCCGCACACATCCCAAATCAAAATGTGGAGAACCTGTGGTTTGAGTCCCTTAAGATCTTGTGGAATATAGTGAAACCATCTTGGTTACGCCGAAACCACCTTTTTACCCTACATAGGGCGTATTACTCGCCCGAGAGGCTCTCAAAGTTCCCAAACAATTCAGCAGTGGCATGCCCTAAATGTGGTCTGGTGGCGGCTTCTGATCTACACATGTTTTATGATTGCCCTTTGCTACTTTCTTTTTGGAATGCGGTCTGTCTTACACTCACTACCGCCTTAGGTTCCCAAGTCCGGCCATGCCCCGCTCTTATAATCTTTGGGTTTGCACCAGAATTCCAGGGTTCAGCAAAGAACTTACTCTTTTTTGGAATCTTGTTAGCCAGACGGGAAATCTGCAAGAAGTGGAAAGATCCGTTACCCCCCTCCCTGCAGGACTGGCGAATTTCTGTTCTACAAACATCAAAAATGGACCTACAAAGATCGGGCAATCCAGATAAGAGAAACTTTTGGTCTTTACTACATTGGCCATAGTTGAGTATGTAATCGGGTTTTTTTTTTTTTTTTTTTTTTTTTTTGGTTTTTTTTTTTTTTTTCCCGAAGTCCAATGATTACGCTGTTTGGAAATCATTTTCTTTTACGTCTGTATACCCAATAGGGCGATTCGATACAGGATTGGGTACTTGACTGCAGCATACTACCCTGATGGCTATCTTGACGTGGTGCTGTGGGAGCATATAGAAGTACTGATGGGCGTACCACCTCATAACATCCAATGCCTATACCAGTTTATCTGTGACAGTACACTTATCTCTACGCACTACTACTCAGATACCAAGGGCGTGGATGAGGACAAAAAAAAAAAAAGAACATGACATGATGATCCCCAGAGGTATTGTGGAAACAGATACTTTTCGTTGTTTACTTCTGCATGCCCATTGTAAACACAAGAAAGTTACAATTAGTGTTTTCAATACATTTATTGAAACAATTACAATGTTGCATAGAAAGAGTGAGCTGCAATTAGGCAGATAAAACAAAGCAGTGTACCCAGCATGATGAACACGGTAAATAGAATAAACAGACGAACTATGGCTGCCAAAGCCATTAGCACGGTGTTGTCTGCATAAGATAATAATGGGACCAGGTTGCCTCCAATTTTAGGAAAATCTAATTCCTTCTCTATTATTGCCTAATAAGGGAGACGCTAAGTCTCATTACAACATTATAAGATATGTATAGCGAACAGATCGTATTATGTTTTGGTTTTGATATTCTTTTTACTTTCCTTCGTCATAGTATTTTACCCTGATGAAGGGCATGTTGTAAATGCCCGAAATGCATTGGATGGATGGATTAACAATAATGTCGCATTTGGTGAAATGAAATGAATTGATTATGAATGAACTATAACAGAACTTCATTTTGACTAAGAATACAAAAGACTTATGAACTAATATTTACTGACTAAAAGTTTGAAAAACATTGAATCAACATTTGGATCAGAATCCTCATTTAACAGTGAGGAGTGTGAGGTGTGCCCGCAGGGATGTTCCTAGTGTCCCACTAGTAACACGTATTTCTACTTTATTCAACTAAGCCTCTCTGGACGTCAGACGCCTCCTACGGAGCACCCAAATAATACACAAACATGCGCATGAGAATTCGCAAAAGACTTAAGCAGTGCACGTGCCACAAATAATTCCCTGTACTGTTTGCCCAGGTCTCAAGGCGCGCAAGGACGACCCTCCCCAATACCTTAGCAGTGGCATTGATTAGTGAAATTGGCCTATGACAGGGTCACTCATGTTGCCCTTCTTATGCACTGGGACCACAATGGCCTCCTTCCAGGTTGTTGGGATGAGGCCAATCACCACAGCTTTAAAAACGTTTTCGAGCAAGGGTGCCCACAGATTGGGGTTTCTTTTAAACAGGTCTAGTGGGTCCCCATCAGGGCCTGGAGCTTTCATACAGATTACCCTCGCTAAAGCCTCCTCAACTTCGGCCAGTGTGAATGATGCACTAAGTTAACTATCTTCAGACATTTTTGTGCATCAAATGCACCAAGTACACGTGTGGATTTTGTCACAACACAAACATTTTGCACAATGGTGCTGATGTATGGGCTGGCAATCGAACAGGAAGTGGGCTTACCATCCAGCTGATATTTCCCCATCAGCTTGCACTGGTCACTGAATGTTTGTGGCGGGACCAACAGTTAATAAATGACAAAGATACACTACACAATATTTTGTCTCATTTGGGTTTTCCTTGTGAACAGCCATACTTACTTCCCTAACGTTTTGTCTTCCAAACAGCCTTGTGTCAACTTCTACACGAGATCCTGGTTGTCACTGAGTGCCACAGTGTGCAAGCCTACTGCGGTGGAGTTGATGGTTAAATGGGCCATTGCAAAACGAATTTGCTAACTGTTCTGGTGATTAAAAAGAGGTTATTTGGAGTGGTAAAGGTGCACGAATTCCTTTATATATCTCAACATTTCTAACATCACACAACGCATATTTATGTGTTCTAGCAAGGACAGTTATACGGCCTAAAGATGTCCTTTTGTGATCTAGTCATCGAAGTTATTTTTTTCTAGAACATATATCCTTTACAAACACTGCAGTGCCCAAAAGCACAACTTCTACTGATCACTGCAGTGTCCAAAAGCACAACTTCTCCTGATCACTGCAGTGTCCAAAAGCACAACTTCTACTGATCTGGTCGTGCCCACTTTATCAAACATACACCAGACAATGGGTTCATCTTTTGGACTGTACCAGGCAAAGAACTGTGAGCAGAATCAGAAAACAGAAATATGTGTTCTCGTGATAAGATGACAATTTCAGCAACTGGAGACCGTCACCGAATCAAGTCTTTCACACCGCACGAAATGATGTGATCCTGCCAAAATCTATTTTTCCCCTTATAAAGCCGGTCATGCTTCAATTAATTTTGCAATATCCGTAAAATATAAATATATCATCAAGGCAAGTAGATGTGAAGTTAAGAACAGAAAATGTACACTTCCTTACATATACTTACTGTGACAATATGCTGCCAGTTGATGCTCTGGACACAGTATTATTGCAGGACAATAAAGAAAGTACTTGATAGCTTCAAATTCAACAAAGCTGCCCAGGGTCACACTATTTGTTAAAGGCTTTGTCCCTAACTTAGAGGCCTTGGGCCAATAACAACGTAGAGGCCCTTTAACTATAGGTACAGCCTGAGGCAGAAGAGCTACAAAGCTATTAAAACATTACACCTACAAAGGGTAAATATTACTCAGGGACAAAAACGAACACAAAGGCAAGAAATTGAATGTTGAAACCAACGTCCATAAAAGTGGTAAACACACAGGGGTCTGCTGCCACTCTGTTTTATTTAGCAGAGCTCTCCAACATTGCAATGCTCTAAATTTGGTTAAATTTGTAGTGTCATGGCTAAGGGAAGTGGAAGGGGTGGGGCTGGTGCCCCATCTACAACTGTACTAGCCCCCTCTTGTACTTCATCATCTGGTGACTGCTTCAGGCCGCAAAACCACTCCCTGTCCTCTCAGCCTGTTTATATTTCACTTTTAACCCGTTAACCGATGCGTAAATTCGGCCGCGTGCGGGTGATTTCTTGCGGGGGTGGGGCCACATCGGCCAGCGGGCTCGCGACAGCCATTGGCTGACGGGTGCAGCGAATGGGTTAACTTACTCTTGAATGCCCTAAGAGTATCTGATTTTTTAAAGATGTTGTGTTTCTGGATATTTTGTTGATGCAACATAATATTTATGTACAGTGTGTACCAGCAGCGGTGCGTCCATTGGGGCGTAGGGGCGTAGCCCCAACAGCCACATGGACCCGCATTGCGGCCGCTGGCCACCATCCTATGTAAATAAAATTACTGTGACTGTAGTACATGATAAACATAATACATTGCAAGTTGCAACATTCAATAATCAGCCGTCGGGAATTGCGCAGGGGCCGGGGGGGGGGGGGGGTGGCCTGCTGCAGCTTGAGTGACAGACATTCCACACACTCAGGCTGCAGCAGACCGTACTGCGCAAGTGCAAATTTGTTTGCAACTTGCCCAAGCATGCGCGCTTACCGCACTGTAAGTTCCCCAGCGGGACCTTGTTCGCCTGCCACCGCCCGGGTTTACAAAGGGCGACAGGGCGAGCAGCAAATGTGCCCCCCTAGCCAATCCTGGCACTGCATGCAGTGCCAGGATTGGCTAGTCCACCGCGCAGCATCCATCATTGGATGCCGCGCGTGGTGGGGGTGGGACGTCCTGTCAAGGAAGAGCTCTGTCGCGGCCGGCCCGGGGTCGGCGTCTCAGATTTAGCCAGTTCATGGACAACATATCGGACATTTCTTTTCTTTTAAATGCACACAAAAGGCAGCTCGGCCGTTTTTTCCAGATTCTTTTTTGTTGCATTCAGCGCCGAGTGGAGACGTCACGTCACGTGCTTCGGCCTTAAGATGCTGAGGAAGGCTAGTCTGAGGGGCCGTGGCACCGAGTGGAAGGACGAGACGAAGAGCTCCCTGGAATATGGTGAGTCTGTCGGCTGGCGAGGGTCACAGCGTGAGTGGTGAGGCACGCCGGGATTGAGAGGTACAGAAAGACGCGTGGTATAAAGTAAAAGTATATGGGCACTGCTCAGTACAATGGATACAGACCGGGGTCATTAAATGTATGCAAATCACTTTGCGCCCACCACTTTGAAATGTCACCCACCGCCCCTGGTGTGCACTGAAACAAGTGCTGCCTCTATTGATCTGTGTCAGTTCAGGATGTGGGTGGCAGCTTATAATGGGCTGTGATGGAGAGCTGTGGAGTTCAGACCCAACGTACAGTGAATTTCTTACAGCGCCCACATCAGTGGGTCATAAAGAGGTCCAAAATACATCATTGTCCAATCCTTGGCCTCTTTGCAGAGCACATAGAGCAATGATCATATGTGCCAATTGTACATGTAATTTTATGCAAAAGCATGTGAAAGTGGTGCACAAACGTCAAAATACTGCCAGGGTAAAAGATAAAGAAAATACAGTGCTTCCAGGTGAGTGGGTGCATCGAGTGTGGGGGGGGGGGTGAGGGGAAGGACATGCATGGAAGTCTGTGAACTATAGAGAGAAAAGAAGTATGAGATGAGGCATGAGATATGAAGATTGAGGTTTTCAGACAGATATCAGGAGAAAAAAGACATAAGTGTCTAACTGAGAGACTCCAGAAAAAAGATGGTGTGAAGGGGAGAATGGGAGAGAAGACACTTCCCCTTCCACAGACCTTAGTGATGTTTAATTCATGGTCTGCATAACATGTTTAAATGGCTTTATATGTATGCATGTGTATGTGTGTGTACACACCCCAACACATGGCCACTATCTTCATGATTGTCCATTGTACGTGGCACCACCACTTTTTTTTAACTGTGACCCCCACATTTCTGTCACTTTTAAGGAGGCCACTGTACATCTACCTGAGATAGGTATAACTGTACACACTGGAGAATGTCTTTTTATCGAGTCTAGGGAATCAATGTGGTTATGTGAAATTGCTTCCTTTACACTTTGTGAAATTGTATGGAAAACCCTAATGTTCAGTAGATTACATTTGGGGGTAAAACTCAACCTAAAATTATTTTCCGCAAAATAGGTGAAATTTGAAAAGAGTTTTTTGCTGCTTATTTTTCTGGACAAAAATCTACAAATTCATGAGAAATTCGTCACATAAAAGGTAGAATTTGTTCAGAAGCACAGTTTAAAAATAAATATGAGTTTCAAATCTTCATGAAATTGACAAAGAATTAATTTTTGCCCAATCATTGTGGTAGCAATAAAATTGTGCGCACTCCTACCAGCTCACTTAATTTGCTTTGCCAGATCTGCACCACTTCCATGCTCCTCCTCAAACACTCCTATATTATTCACGTAAATTTGATTGTTTATTCAAACAGAGCCGCACAGCTCCAAGGGGCAAAATGCCCCTCGGGTCTGCGTGGTTGCATCTCTTGTGGCGCAGTTCTTTTAACAGAAACCGGAACAGGCACCAGAGGGAATGCGAGGCACGCGCGCAGGTGCTGCGCGCGCATTCTGTGGCTGGTCCCCCTTGCATATTAGCTGGCTTTTGCCCACTTCTCTATTCTGCACTGGCTCCCATGAGCTTTGAGGGTAGAAGAGCGGGGTTTTCAGCAGAAGCACCCCCCACACACACATACACCAACCAGAATCTTAAAGAGCCTTTCCACGTCAATGCATTCTATTACATTTCAATTCCTACAGTAGGGGTTGAAAAGTGTTACAAATTAAATGAATCAATTTGTAAAACTGGATTAATACTAGACACATGGAGGAAAGGTACTTAATTCCAATTCATTGACAGATAGGAGGTAAGAACTAACTAGTTTGGTATGGGCCCCTCACCTTCCTGGCATTGGGCAGAATAGTGATTACATGGATTCTGCTGCTGCTAACTGAATAAAGAGAGATGAGGCCTTGACACATTGAAATAGGCAGGATAAAGAGCTGCACTTTCAAATCTTGACCATGCTATTAAGTGGAAGAGTACGTTCTTGATAAAGGTAGAGCCAAGCAGGGTTTTGCGATTTGAGACAGTTCTGTGATTCTGTCAGTCGAGAACTGCTCCATTACAAGTTAAAAATTATGAAAATGTTGAGAGGAAGTGCCATCAAAATTTAGCAGCTGTATTCAGAGTATTTAAGGTGTAATGGAAGGTAGTAGTGTAGAAAAGATGCCATGAGCTCTGGTGCAAGAAAGGAAAATTACCCTTTGACTGCTGTAGGGGTAATAAAATATAGCATTTATTAGGGTTCAACTGGTCCCTCTGGGCTCTGGGTCCCGGTGCCACTTGACCTGCTGCACGAATGGTAACTACACCCCTTATGTAAAAGACAGATGTGGTTACTGAGGCCCTCAATCTAGGAATGTACGGAGTTACAGATATTTTCTCTTGCAAAGTCACCATAATTCTTGTGAATACTACAGTACCTATAGAAATGTGCGATTTTTCTTCTTATGTGCATTCAAGTAACAATTGAGAATTTCATACTCCTCTAAAGTTGTTTAGAGGAAAAGAAGTTCCACAAGATCATTTTATTTTCAAAGTCACAAGGAAAACGGTTTTAAAGGTAACTGGCAAGAAAAAAAGACATATCATTGAATTGCAGCACCAGCTAGTGTTCATGAAAATAAATTGCGACCTTGCCGTGGAAAAGTAAGTGACGACATGTATGTAGGAAAAGCTTGAAACTCTGAACTATTTTTGCCTAATAAAACCTCACACACTCCAGCAAGGAAGAGAAATGGCTGCTTATTTGTTAAATGGAAGCCTTTAGCCCTAGCAGGAATGTATAGCCACAAAGGTGTGGAGAAGAGAAATGTTCTGCATGGTATTATGAAGTAGTATGCAGCCATTGCCATCTTGCTTGACAAGACAAACATCAGCTTTAGAAGAAGACCAGAAGCAATGTCTATCTTTGGGTACATTGCCTTAGGTTTTAACCAGGAGACTGTCAAGGTAGTTGTGTTTGGGCATACATGAAGTCATGGACGTCAATTCTCCAAAATGCCAAGGGGAGTGGAAGCGACATTGCACCCCATTTGACCTTTACTTTGACACACACACATGCTCACACACACTAACACATTCACACACTCTCTCGCACATAAACACACTCCCACCCGCAAGCATGCATTCAACATGCATTTAACAGCATTCCTTTCTTACCTTAGCTTCCAGATAGGATCACATTCCAGCTAATGTACTCAATTTTTTTATTATGCTAATAGTTAATATTATTATTCACTATTTGTATAATAAAAATAAAATTGACAGAAACCAGACAAGTGGAGCCCCAACCAGCGTCCATTAGGAAGAGCTGCCCCTGTGTTCCAGGCACTGATTCTGCCACCTCTGAGGCCAAGGGTCGCAAAAGCAGTGCCAGGGGTAGCAAGGGGCAAGCCAGGGGTCGCAGCTGCGACCCCCAACCCCTGGAGACCCCAGAATGATGTCCATGCACGTAGTAACTGAACATGGAAAGCGATGACATGCGCGCAGCATGTGTCAGAGTACATCACCCTTGGCTTGCACTGTTGTACTTTCCAGCAAATCCACTCGGCGGAAACTTGTGAAAAAGCACGAAAACTCCGATTCAAATACCAACACAGAGGTTCATTGCTTTAGGAATGTTGAAGGTATTCTATGCCACATTAATAGGTTTTCTGTGTGCGAGTGAGATTTAGTTGGGAGGGGGGGCGGGCATGACAAATAAAGTAGCTTATGTGAATTGAGTAAAGATTCCTCGCTTTCGCCTTGTGGCCCTCAGTTTGACACATCCCCGGTAATACGACTGGCAACGGAAGGGAGAGCTATGGCGAATCTGATCAAAATTGGCCTATTCTGTTTTATTTAGGGAGTGAATCCGCGTGGAGGGGCTGGTACACAAGTATTGGATGAAGTCGAGGAAACCATCAAAAGGAGTGAAGCCTTTTAAGATCATGAGACAATTAAAAGGCTGTTTGGGAAATGTCATCTCTCTGAAGAGTCGCAGAACAAGCAGAAGTGTTCCTATGAGGACATTAAATAAAGAATTCAGCAAAGAGCAAGACAAAGGCGCGAACAGATGGAGGGGGGAAGTGGGGGCAGAAATTGTACAGAGCCACAAAGGCAAAATGTGCAATGGGGAATTAACTCACGGAGATGCTTTGCTGCTGCTCAAACATCTGTTCACCAAGGCAAAGATCTCTCTAGCATCACTCGCTTATCTGACCCTAGGGTACATTTGTTTAGCAGTATTTGACATTTACTTGGCCTCTTGGTGCTTTATTCGAACACCACCCTTGAGTAGTCATTAATTGAAGCAAAGGCTTTCTAAGGGTGGATTTTGTTCCCTTAACACACTGGTGTGGGTGGGTGGATTGGAGGGTGAGGATTACCCCATAGATTATACCGTAAAGTGGGTGGGTTTTGAAACCTTCCAGTGAACCTGTGTGAATGTCGAGTGCAGTAGTGTTGTCCCTGCCTAATTGTTCTCAGTGGGAGTTCAGATCTTGTGGCCCACCATGCAGTGTTTTGTTTTTAGAGGGCAACTTGTCCTGCGCCCTTCCAAACAACCGAGGTGGTGCGTTTTTCTCGTGCAGTCCTAGGGGTCTTCTGGGTGTCCTTTGGGGTTGTTAGTTCCTGATCTAGGCCCTAATTGAAGCATGTTCTCTGGATTCTTATGTATCTGCCTCCTTCTAGTAGAACAGGTCTGGGCCTACCTGCCATACCCTGTTCCTGTTATTATTGGCAGCACTGTCCCTTTGACCTTGTGCCTGTTGTTCAGAGGCCCAATGTGACTCAGTTGTGAGAGTCCCTCTGTCCCCTGCACTCGTGTTTTCTTGTCCCTTTGTCTTCCCTTCTTGTTTTATTAGACCGGGAGGTTCCCTTTCTCTCCACCAGAGGCAAAGATACTGGAAGCAGTGGGAAAGGCCCCCAGACCAACGACCTGTCCCTGTGGACTGCCAATGATGGGAGTGGCCCCTGCCATCTTTCATTTTCCCAAAATGCAAGAGCCAGGGATGAATTATCAGAAGCCCCTCTGTGTGGGAAGAGGGCCAGATCAGTCAAGAAAACCCTTATTCAGAGAGTCAAGAACAAGAATTATAAACCTGCAAATGCTCGTTGTATAAAGGCATTTCAATTCAATATTTATTAAGATTTGGAACTCCAATGAGGTCCACATAAAAAGATACATACAAATTATTACCTAAAATATAATAAACTTGGAGAAGCGCATTAGTGGCAACAGCTACATATACAGATTTTTCAATACATAGTGACTGCGGCAAATAGAGTTTGTATAAATGCGACCCTGGCGTTCAGGAGAAATGGATTATGTAAATATGTGCAGTGGAAGCCTTAGATGACACCGCCTCCAGGTGTTCTTAATGAATTGTTTTTATGTAAATCGTGTACAGCTGGCAAATGCAATTTTATGTCGAATGAGAAGCAGTTTAGTATTTGGGGTCTATTGTAAGAATGCCACCAAAGGCACTCTGCACTGAAAGAACCCCACACTTCATGCAAACAAATTATTAAGGCCATTAATAATGGTGATCTTGTGCACAGCTCACACTGTATATTGAATTGATTTCTTGTGCTTTAATTACGATATAATGTAAGGAGGCCATGTCCAACATAAAGCAAGGAATTCAAGATCTATGCCAGATTATCACAATGTTTATATAGGATACATATAGACACAGTTACTCTAAATAGAACTCACTTACTTGGGGTTATCCTAAAATGCTCATATGTACCTGGCCTTCCTGGACCTTTGTTGGACACCTCTGTAATTGGGCATTTTTACAGTGCTTTGTCGCCCTAGCCTGGTATCAAGGCGCTGTCATGGAATGTATTAATTTACATTTTAGAACAGACCACAAGATGGATGGGGGGGGGGGAACAAGAGAGAGAGCATAGGAGGCTGGGTGGAAGGGAGCATGATGTCTCATTGTGGAGAACTGCAATGCTCCTGGAGGGAGAATGGAGAAACTATGAGGGCTGAGACCGGGATCTGGACAAAGAGCTTTGGAAGAGCTTCATTTGTTTCTACATTCAACAAATAATCAACTGGTAATAGTTTTCTTTATTGTTGTTAATTTTTTTTAAAGCATTTATTCATTGTTTGCTTCCGTGTTTAACGCAGACCCAACCTGCCCTTTAGGCGCTTTACAGCAAATAGCATAGCAGGAGTGTGCTGCGACCTATAACAACAGTTGATGGACAGAATGCAGAACAATGTCATACATTCACCCCAGTACAGAGATCTAAGCCTAAATCCATCGGTTTTTTGAACTCCACACCACCCCAGTTCAGACATGGCCATATGCAAAACAGCCTTGACCCAGTGCCTCATGGGAACAGTCCAGCCCGAACTGCCAAGCCATGTCTTTCCTGGACCGGAATCAAGCATTCTAGGGCCGGTTTCTGACTATCAGCCGTCGTCAGCCAGGATAGCTTGACTCCAGTGGTGTGGAGAGCATGGGACTCACATCTGAGCATACCCATCCCACTCGGGGTGACAAATGCAAAAACAACAGTTGATGGACAGAATGCAAAACAATGTTATACATTCACCCCAGTACAGATATCTGAGACTAAATCCATTGTTTTTTGCACTCAAAACCACCCCAGTTCAGACATGGCCGTATGCAAATCAGCCTTAACCCTGTGCCTCATGGGAACAGTATAGCCCAAACTGCTAAGCCATGTCTTTCCTGGACCGGAATCAAGCGTCCTAGGACCGGTATCTGGCTATCAGCCGTCTTCAGCCAGGATAGCTTGACTCCAGTGGTGTGGAGAGCATGGGGTTCACGTCTGAGCATACCGATCCCACTCAGTGTGACAAATGCAAAAACCACAGTTGATGGACAGAATGCAGAACAATGTCATACATTCACCCCAGTACCGAGATCTGAGCCTAAATCCATCGTTTTTTTGCACTCCACACCACCTCAGTTCAGACATGGCCATATGCAAATCAGCCTTGACCCTGTGCCTCATGGGAACAGTCCAGGCCAAGCCATGTCTTTCCTGGACTGGAATAAAGCATCCTAGGACCGGTTTCTGGCTTTCAGCCGTCTTCAGACAGGATAGCTTGACTCCAGTGGTGTGGAGAGCATGGGACTCACGTCTAAGCATACCCATCCCACTCGGGTGACAAATGCAAAAACAACAGTTGCAGAACAATGTCATACATTCACCCCAGTACAGAGATCTGAGCCTAATTCCATCGTCCATCACCACCCCCTTTTGTACTGTGGAAGGGTTGAGATTTTGATCAATACCTTATCACCATCGATCTAAAACCCCGTTCAGGTCGACTGAATCTTTATTGCCTGTCATTGAGGAAAGAAAGTGCATCTGTCACCAAGTTAGCTCCCCCAATAAAGGACTCTGCTTCGAAGGATCACAAACAACTTCTAGCTTTCAAAGATTTATTATAAGTTGCAGGTACAAGCATCTCAAGATGAGATTCACCAAATACACGGGCCCAACTACGTACACGTGTTCTCTGAAAGCCCTCAGACGAACAACGGAAACTATCAATACCAGTTCTAAAAACAATAGTGCCGTTAGCATAGACACGTATTGAAATCTATCGCTCATTTACAGGCGGAAGGAAAATACAGGTTAGGCTTTCCCTACCCTGCTCTAGATGGTATCCCTACTTAACCAGGTCTCAACCTATCAAAGGTGTCAGCAGTGAATGACTCCCAAAGGAAGCCACCCACTCTCGAACTCTTGGTGAAAACCTATAGTTCTCCAGTCATGACCCCTCTCTGCCTACCCATCCGCTCTCTAAAGGGTCCTCAGGCGTCTGCTCTAACTCCACCCAGGGGTGCTGTCCCTAATACAGAAATACAACAACATTTAGGACGCCCCTCGCGAGACGCCCCTCACGTGGTGTAGCTTCTGGCTTTTTCCATGATGAGGCCTTGTGGTTAGAGTCGACCTTGCTTCTCAGACTCGTCTCCGGCCCGCTGATACCCCTTAAACATTCCGGAACCCTCCTCCATGTCTGGTCCATTTCTTGAACAAGCTTCTATTCATTATATTAATAATTGAATACCCCCTTTTCTCTTCCAGACAGACATTCTGCAGCCTAATCCCATTCTCATGGTTTTCCAACCGCATTGCAACATTCTTCGACCCAAACTAATACGTATAAATCAACATTTAAAGCTTTCCAGCTCTACTACATTTTATAGCATTCAACTTCTTCTTTAATTATTAGCATGTTAGTACTCATATTCTACTGATTTCGGTAAACACGTCTATAAATCAAAAAGCCTACTCATTATTCTAAACATTAGTGCAATCCATATTGTGCATTTTAATCGCCTTCCCCCTCCCGCCTTGCTCAGGCCCTGAGGCCTACCACATTTCAACGTTTCCGTATGCCATCTTACATTTAGCAGCTACACAACATGGATTCAGGAATAATCACGCTTAATAAAAGCTTATTACTTCACACATTTCTGTATTAGTTCCACTTCTATTTAAACTTCTATATTAACTACACATTTTAGAATATAACTTTGGATACTATCAGCACTCATGGCATTTCTCTTCATGAATTGTGCTTACTACGTGTAAGTGTGATGTATTTCTACATTTTGGTCAGTTTGCGCTCTCTCAGTTCCCCCCTTTGATGACCTCTCGGGGTCATCATTAATATTCAAACTGCAGTGATTGCTAGCATAACTCGTTTCTGTGTTTCCAGAGCCCTCAGACTCCGGTACTGACTATCTTGTATGGCAGCCAATTTCTGCAGCTGTTTTCTCCGAGCCCTCTCTGACCTTCTTGATCTGTACCATTTGAATACCCTCACCAATCCCCACAACACGATCCCACAGATCAATATTATGATGATAGGTTTCAGTATTTTCCACACAAAGCTTTTGCCTAAGGTGGTGAGCCAACCTCCTGCGTCACTTATCCCCTGGCCCACCTTTTCCCAGACATTTTCTCTGCTCAAGTCTTCGATCTCCTTGTGAATATCAGTTATGTTCCTAATAACCTTTTCAAGGGGCTTCGAATTGTCTGGAATGTAAGTACAACATTCTTGGACCTTCAAAGCCTTACAGACTCCGCCCTCTTTTGCTAATAGGACATCTAAGGCAAGACGGTTCTGAAGAACCATAGCCCTTATCGATTGCATCTCTCCTTCTACCAGCATTAAGGACTGAGCAGTACTGGCAGACAACCTGTCTACGACTGTTGCTAGCCGTCTAATTTTAACATCATTAAGAATTAATCCTAGGAAAGGGAACACAGCTCCAAAGACATCTCCAACCATTTCTACACCTCCTACATCTCTCCTTCCCCTCGATGATGTCTTGCCCTCGATGATCTCTAAGTCCTGGGCATGGTATATTTTAGGGAAGATAATTGCCAAGTAACATGAGCCATACCAATTATCGGGCAGCTTCACGTAGGCATTTCTTCCACATACGAAATATACATTTGGAATCACTTGCATTCCCTTCAGGAAGTCCTTGGTGTAATACTCTAGATTGAAAGCATGTTCACAGCTAACTTCTCCCACGTATACATTTTCATAATACATTTTGGCTCTGTGAAGACATAACTTTCCTCTCTGCGTTCTATCTAAAGCTATTGGACCACTACTACCCTTTCTTTTGTGCACCCTTTCTTCATCGGTCCAATCTGTTTTCCCTTGTCCTGATTTTTTCAAAATCTTTTGTCTCCTATTTCGATCATCCACCTGCCCTATGAACTTTTTCTCGACCTCTGACACCTTGCATGTCAGGTTATTTCTGCGGGCATGTGAAGTATCTAGAGTAATCCAAGGAATGAAAAACTTTGCCAACCTGTCTTCGCTCTTCCAGTAGTCCCATTTATTCATCTGTTTATAATTTGGGACTTCTGGCAACACTGAGTCATAATTGGAGAAATAGTATTCAAAACTATCTCTCCCATAAAATATACTAAGCAATAAGCTACATGTAATGCCATATGTCAGCGGGAGGTGATGATAACGAATGCCCTCATCTACAGACGCCGGCAACTGCATGCAGACATAGCAGTCCTTGACCTCCATGGCATCCACATATTCATACAATAATTTTGCATAAGCATTTGACCTAAAGTCACCTTGGGACTCATCTACGTGTAACCTGCGAGCTTCTGCAGCTAATAACGCTTTCTCTTGTGTGTTCTCCCCTTTCCCACCAGCAACGACGGGTGTAAGCGCCTCTACAGATTTCACATCTGTTACCTTTGCCTCTTCCTCACGTCCCTTTACATAGGAGACAGTCACTACTAAAGCAATTAATATTATCACTCCTACTATTAGTGTACCTATTATACATTTTGCTCTGCGGTTCTGAGTACCAGCCTCCATTTCATCAGATAGTGTGGCTCTCTCGTAACTCTGCACAAAGTTCCTTTCTTTCTTTCTTTCCTTTACAGTCTCTTTACTCCTTTTGTCTTGAGAACCACGCAACTGGAAGCTGACAACCTTTTCCACCAAAGTTCTTTACAGTTCAATACAGACAACCCTAGCCCTTCTCCATCCACTCAGGGAAAGTCCCTAAGATTCTCTGCTTCCTAGGCGCTAGGTAATCTTCTTTTCTTCACGCTTATTTACAAAGTCTTTTTAAGCATCCACTATCAGGCGCTCGCCTGCAGCTTCGACGGCAAAATTCAATATTTCCAGACGAAGATTGTGCTCTTCTGCGGCTGATATCTTTGAACCAAAATCAGGGAATTGCAATTCTGTGAGAAACATGTCCTTTATCTTGCTGAGGCGGGGAGGACGGGGGAGCATGAATGTCAGTGACCCTTCTTGTTCGACACCGGGCACTAACAATCTTATCTCCACTGTTACGATGGGCTCAGAACTGGACACCACCACCGCTCTGATCCTCCCCGTCACTGGTTTCGAAGCCATCTGTCGCCAGATATGTCCACTCAGGGGTGGAGTATCTTCTGTTAGGCACACGCACTCTTCTTGACCTCCTCAACTCTGGTGCTCCAGCGCCCTGAGCACCGTCTTCTGGGTCCGAGTCTTCTGATATTGGAGGAAGGGTTCTCTCCAGAGTTGACCTTAGGCTCGAGCTCCTTCTCTGCGGCCAATCAGCTTCTCCGCGTACCCTTCTACTCCGTCTTCTTCTCGTTGGTTCACGCTCTCTGTCAGACCTGTCAGTGTCTGATTCGTACTCCCAGCTACTTTCTCCTTCAGTAGCGTTGTCTGTTTCGCTGTTGTACTGACCGTCCTCAGCTTGGTCAGACTCGTTCCCTGCTTCCGCTGGCACCTCTACAGCTTGGCTAGCCCCCTCTATGGCTTCTCGGTCCGCTGCTGGACGTCTATCCGAGAGAGGAGCTGTTTCTATCAGAGGTGCTGGAACTCTCCGCGTATGCGACGCGTGGATCCAATTGGGCAGGCCTCCCACTTTCATGGCTGTGTTTGTGGTCAGGATGATCTGAAAGGGCCCACGCCAACGAACATCCAAGCAGCTGCTTCTCACGTGCTTCTTCACCAGGACCCAGTCCCCAGGAAGCAAGTCATGACAAGGGTCCTGGCACGATGGTACCTCGGCAGCCTGCACCTGAAGGGACACAGAATGAATGGCGTCAGACAGCCCCTTACAATAGTCCAGGATCATATCATCTGTGATGCTAATCAATGCAGCAGTTGGGACAGAAGGTAACCTCATTGCTCTTCCCATCAGTACCTCATGAGGAGACAAACCAGTTCTCCTATCCGGGGTACTACGGAGGCTCATAAGGACCAATGGCAGCGCATCAGGCCAACTCAAGGATGTTGATGAACACACCTTCGCAATTCTGGCCTTGATGGTGCCATTTATCTGCTCCACAATTCCTGAAGCCTCTGGTCGATAACTGCAATGCAGCTTTTGGTCTATATTTAAAGCTGCACAAATCATTTTCACAAGCGAGCTGTTGAAATGCGTTCCCCTATCTGATTCCAAAGAGGCCGGCACCCCGAAGCGCGGGATAAGCTCCCTGAGCAATATCTTAGCTACTGTGAGGGTGTCGCACCTGCGTGTAGGATATGCCTCAACCCATCTAGAGAAAACGCAAACAACCACCAGGATATAACGGAGGCGGCTGCACCTTGGCATTTCAATAAAATCTATCTGCATTCTGTTGAATGGACCTCCTGACCTCCCTATGTGGCTCAGTGCAACTGGGGTCTTTTTCCCTACATTCAACTGCTGGCACGTCACACAACGCTGGCACACTGCTTCGGCTGCTACTCTGAACTTGGGGTTGAACCAGGTCTGTCTAAACACTCTCAGCATAGCATCTCTTCCTAAGTGGACAGGACCATGTATTTGTCGGGCCATTGGGCTCACCATCTCATTGGGCAACACAGCTCTGCCATCTGCTGAAACCCAGAAATGGGCCTCCCCCACTACACATCCTGCCTTTTGCCATGTTTCTTTTTCACAGTCAGGAGCATTTTCTTGTATCTCCTTCAGTTCGTCCCAAGTATCAACAGTTTCCAATATCATAGCTAATTCAGTCCTTACATTTATTCCACCCACTTCCGCCTCGGTGAAAGAGTACCCTGTTTCCGCGCAATACCGTGCGACTTCGTCGGCATATCTATTGCCTTGTGACACGAAGTCCATATTTCTGGTATGTGCGGTACACTTCACAACTGCGATACCTGCTGGACATTGCAATGCCTCTAACAACAGGCGCACAAACTCTCCATTGCGAATGGGAGAGCCTGAAGAGGTCATGAACCCTCTTTGAGACCACAACTGCCCGTAATCATGAACTACCCCGTAACCATATTGACTGTCAGTGTATATGGTGACTCGGATTTGACTGCTTGCCAGGCAGGCACGCGTCAGGGCAATAATCTCGGCTACCTGAGCGGAGTGTACTCCTTCCAGGCATCCAGCTTCCACTACTCCAGTAATTGTACAAACAGCGTAAGCTGCTCTTAACTGCCCAACTTCGTCTCTTACACATGAGCCATCGACAAAGAAAATTTCATCGGGGTCGGTCAGTGGCTCATCTACGATGTCGGGTCTTGGTTTGGTGCATAGTTCAGTCACATCGAGGCAGTCATGGTCTGTACATTCTTCATCATCCTCAATATCATTTGGAAGTGGCATTAGGGTAGCAGGATTTAAAACAGAGCATCTCCTGAGGGTCACGTTCTCTGCAGCAAGAATGACTTGCTCATAGCGCGTGAGCCTGCTATTCGTCAGATGCTGAGTTTTAGTCCTGGTCATCAATAATTCAACAGAATGGGGCACATGCACCTCTAACGGATGCCCCATAACAATATTCTCACACCTCTCAATGCTGACACCTGTTGCAGCAACGGATTTGAGACATCCGGGCAACGCTGCGGCTACTGGGTCTAGAGTAGCCGAGAAATATGCGACTGGTCTACGGGCATTCCCATGGATTTGGACTAACACAGACAGCGCACATCCCTCTCTCTCACAGCAGTAGAGCAAGAATGGTTTATCGTAATCTGGCATTCCCAGAGCCGGAGCACGACACAAGTCCTCTCTCAGCTGCAGGAATGCCATCAAACAGTCTTTGTCCCATGGTACCGGATCACTCACCTCCTTGTGCGTCAGTTTTTGTAAGGGCTTTGCTTTCAGTGAAAAGTTTGCGATCCACTGTCGGCAATATCCCACCATTCCTAGAAACATCCTGACTTCTCTCTGCGTTTTAGGCGCACTCATTTTCATGATGGCCTCTATCCTGTCTGGTGACACCTTCCGTTTCCCTTTCTCAATCCTGTGTCCCAAGTACTGTACCTCTGTCAGGCAGTACTGCAATTTTCCCGGGGACACCTTATGCCCATTTTCGGCTAGATGGTTTAACAAAGCAATAGAGTCTTCCCTGCAAGCTTCCTCTGTCTCTGACGCCACAAGGAGGTCGTCTATGTACTGGACCAGAACTGACCTCTGGGGCAGTACTAAACTTTCAAGATTCTTCTTCAGGAGCTGGTTGAAGATCGATGGGCTCTCTGTATACCCCTGAGGAATACGACACCATGTTAGGACGCGACCTTCCAGCTTAAATGCGAAAAGAAAATGGCTTTCTTCGTCCAAAGGGATCGAAAAGAAAGCCTGACAAAGATCAATTACAGTGAACCATTCCGCTTGGAACGGTATCTGAAACAGTATCACTGATGGATTTGGTACCACTGGACAACACGAAACGACTATGTTATTAATCTTTCTGAGGTCCTGCACTATCCGAAACTTCCCATTTGGTTTCTGCAGACCCATAATCGGGGAGTTACATGGACTACCCACGATTTCCTTTAGTATTCCCTGCTTAATCATGGACTCAATCACGGGTTGTATGCCTGCAATCGTTTCTGGTGTCAATTTATACTGAGGGGTTCTTGGGAACTCAGCATGTGGTTTCACTACAATTTTCACTGGGTCTACTCCCTTCACCAACCCAATCTCTTCCCCAGTGAAATCCCATACTTCTGGAGCAACGGTCTCCCTCAGATCCCAGGGTAGCTCGTCTACTGTCAAAGTGGGATACAGTTCCACACATATTCTGGAATTGGCGACTTTGAAGTCAGCATCATCATCATTAGTCAATACCTCCACGCCCTGTGGTGTGCAATATATAGTGCAATTTAACTTGCACAAAAGGTCTCTTCCTAGCAGACATACAGGACTAGAATCGCAAACCACAAATTGGTGCTCATCACTGTACTTCCCTATTTTCACCTGCACGGGTTCCGTCAGAGGACTGGTCATTCTCCTGTTTGCTACCCCCACCACTTGTATGGTCTCTCCAGACATAGGCAGGCCTGGCACGGCGGCTGACCTGATCGTGGAACAGGTGGCTCCTGTGTCCACTAGAAATGTCGTAGGGAACCCTGCTACTTCGGCCTCAACATAGGGTCCCCTCTGATCCACCTCTAGAGCTGCCCCGAGGGTGCAGTCATCCCTTTCTACCCTCTGTCCAGTTAGTGGGTCCACATAATAGCATTCCTCTCCTCCGACAAATAGTGGCATCTGTCTATAGGTCTTACCCATAGTCCCTACTCTGGGTGGCTGCGGGAACTGAGCTCGGGGAGGTGGCCCCCCCCCTTTGAGCACCTTCCCCTGGTACTGCGTTACCCCTCTTACAGGCACCCTCTGGGTCTCGTCCTCCTCTACCTCTTTTCTCACAGTAGGACTCCCTGATATTCTCCCTTCTATCTCCATTCTCTCTTGGCCTCGTATCACTCAGTATCTGATACGATCCTTCTTGGTTTCCCATATTCCCTGGGCTGCGCTCATGTCCGTCATCACAGGGACTATGGTGCGACCTTTCACAACTCCCGCTCTGCTCTCTATTGTCTGGTACGCAGTGGATACACTTAAAGCTGTCTCTGTACTCCCGAGCCCTTCTATCTTCATCACTACATAGTGGGCGAGACACCCCCCCGTTTTCCAGGTCTGATCTACCTCCACTCCGGGCCCAATGGGTGCCTCTCCTACTGTCTTTCTCCCTCCCGTTCCACTCCGGACTGCTCTCTTCAGCCCCGCAGTGAGTCCGGGCTCTGCTGTCCTGCCTTTCTCTTTCAGCTTCCGCCGCTATGATGCTCTTGTGAGCCTCAACTGCCTCGTCCCATTGCTTCATGTACTCGTTTAACTCTTGAAAGGATTTCCGTCCTGGTCCCCTCATATCCTCTGGGTATCTAATGTTCCCCAGATCCCCTGCCGTGGGTACTGGGGTACTCCACTCTCTTGGTATCGGCAACTGGCTTGGGGAGTTGATCGTATCATTCCTCCTTGCCATCTCTGCCCTTTCTCTGTCCCTCCGTACCCGTTCCTCCCCTCTAGCTCTCTCCGGGTCATATATCGATACTATAGGACCTATGGTAACAGGTACCTGTAGTGCATCAGGTAACGCGTAGGATGTGGCACACTCCATTTCTGGCGCTCTTTGCACCACAAACCTCCCGACCACCTGCTGCACCTGGCTAGGCTGGGACAGTTCTTTCTTTGCAGCGGGATCCCATTCGGAACTGGGAAATGGCCCATGCTCTCCTGCCTTGCCCCCCCCTTTCTCGGCATCTCCTTCTGCTCTGTTATACGGAGGCGGCCTGTCTGTCAATAATCTGTTTATCAGGCTATCCTCTTCTAGGGGGCTTTTATTTCCGGGCATCTCTAACACTGGATACAATTTGTTTACTTCCATGTTATGCGCCCTCCATCTTTTAGCATCCTCATCCCACTTGGCATCCTGCACTGCTCTTACCGAGCGTTTCACTCTTTCCTGCCGTCTGTTCATGTTCTTTTCATGCGCCGCCCTAATCCATGCATTAAGGGCTTCAAACTGTGTTGGTCTAGGCAAGGGTCTCGTAGAGGTCATAATTGCTTTTAATCTGTGTAGCACCTCTAGTCTATACGTCCCGTACTTCGGGAACGTGAGTTCCTCATTTCCATCTGTCATCTTACTCCACTCTGAGATCCACAGAATCGTGTGCAGCCCAACATTTACCCCCATGTAATGAGCTGGCGTACCCTCCGGCGGGGCTTCTTCCCCTTCATACGATCCCCTACGTTCTCTTTTAAACAGCGCTTTTAACCATTTAAAACACTTCATAATTATGCGCAAGATTTCCAGCTTGAATACTCTGTTTACTTCCCGATGACAATCCACCAATCCTAGCGCGGCTTTGCTAGCTGGCCTATCGCAGCGCGGTCTTTCACCGGCCGGCCAATCCCAGCGCGGCACCTTCTGACGTCACTAGTCTCCGCTTCGCAGCAGCACCCCTCCTTTCTCAGCTCTCCTCGCGGTCATGCATGCGTCCCATTCATACTCCGAAAAATGACTACTTCCGACCAAGCGGTCACTTCCCTCGACTGTACGTCCACAGTCTATCTGTAATTATCAACACAACTGACGAGATGTCTGTCGTCACTCTGATAGGTTCTTTACGCACACAGTAACTTCCGACCAGCGTCTGTTACTCGCGCACTCACTCCCCCTATCTGGTCCTTCGGGTGGTCACTGGTACCTCATGACCCCCTTCACCCTGGTTAATAGTTACTTCTGGGTGTCCGATACACCCGAACCACTTAAGCTCTCCTTGAGCCTAAGATTTCCACCGGTTGCGCGCGCTCACAACCTGTTCCACAGTCTCTCTACAGTCATTCAACTCCGCCAAACATTACAACATAGATACAATACAAAACACCGCAATCTTAACACGCATGACCCTTTATACTCACTCTCGACCGATACTGCTGCTTCTCCGCTTCACGTCATCCGGTCCTTCTTCCACCGGCGGTTCTTCCGATCATCGGTCTCTAGGGGCTTGGGGTAATCTAACCTGGCCTAGATCACCTTCCTCAAGAAGGCAACCATTCTCTATAGCTACCAACTGGAAGGGTTGAGATTTTGATCAATACCTTATCACCATCGATCTAAAACCCCGTTCAGGTCGACTGAATCTTTATTGCCTGTCATTGAGGAAAGAAAGTGCATCTGTCACCAAGTTAGCTCCCCCAATAAAGGACTCTGCTTCGAAGGATCACAAACAACTTCTAGCTTTCAAAGATTTATTATAAGTTGCAGGTACAAGCATCTCAAGATGAGATTCACCAAATACACGGGCCCAACTACGTACACGTGTTCTCTGAAAGCCCTCAGACGAACAACGGAAACTATCAATACCAGTTCTAAAAACAATAGTGCCGTTAGCATAGACACGTATTGAAATCTATCGCTCATTTACAGGCGGAAGGAAAATACAGGTTAGGCTTTCCCTACCCTGCTCTAGATGGTATCCCTACTTAACCAGGTCTCAACCTATCAAAGGTGTCAGCAGTGAATGACTCCCAAAGGAAGCCACCCACTCTCGAACTCTTGGTGAAAACCTATAGTTCTCCAGTCATGACCCCTCTCTGCCTACCCATCCGCTCTCTAAAGGGTCCTCAGGCGTCTGCTCTAACTCCACCCAGGGGTGCTGTCCCTAATACAGAAATACAACAACATTTAGGACGCCCCTCGCGAGACGCCCCTCACGTGGTGTAGCTTCTGGCTTTTTCCATGATGAGGCCTTGTGGTTAGAGTCGACCTTGCTTCTCAGACTCGTCTCCGGCCCGCTGATACCCCTTAAACATTCCGGAACCCTCCTCCATGTCTGGTCCATTTCTTGAACAAGCTTCTATTCATTATATTAATAATTGAATACCCCCTTTTCTCTTCCAGACAGACATTCTGCAGCCTAATCCCATTCTCATGGTTTTCCAACCGCATTGCAACATTCTTCGACCCAAACTAATACGTATAAATCAACATTTAAAGCTTTCCAGCTCTACTACATTTTATAGCATTCAACTTCTTCTTTAATTATTAGCATGTTAGTACTCATATTCTACTGATTTCGGTAAACACGTCTATAAATCAAAAAGCCTACTCATTATTCTAAACATTAGTGCAATCCATATTGTGCATTTTAATCGCCTTCCCCCTCCCGCCTTGCTCAGGCCCTGAGGCCTACCACATTTCAACGTTTCCGTATGCCATCTTACATTTAGCAGCTACACAACATGGATTCAGGAATAATCACGCTTAATAAAAGCTTATTACTTCACACATTTCTGTATTAGTTCCACTTCTATTTAAACTTCTAT
Source organism: Lissotriton vulgaris (assembly GCF_964263255.1). Lineage (NCBI taxonomy): Eukaryota > Metazoa > Chordata > Amphibia > Caudata > Salamandridae > Lissotriton > Lissotriton vulgaris. The sequence continues at coordinate 645,606,899 of NC_141700.1, read as the reverse complement.
ATTAACTACACATTTTAGAATATAACTTTGGATACTATCAGCACTCATGGCATTTCTCTTCATGAATTGTGCTTACTACGTGTAAGTGTGATGTATTTCTACATTTTGGTCAGTTTGCGCTCTCTCAGTTTGTACTGCTTTGTTCGCCATAAGATGGCGGGGTATGCTCAGAAGTGAGTCCCTTGCTCACTTTGCCACTGGATTCAAGCAAGCCGGGCTGAAGACGGCTGAAATGCTAGAAACCGGTCCTCAGAAGCATGTTTCCGGTCCAGGGAAGGCATGACTTGGCAGTTTGGGCTGGACTGTTCCCATGAGGCACAGGGTCAGACTGATTTCCATATGGCCATGTCTGAACTGGGGTGGCAGAGTGGGCTAAAGAACGATGATGGATTAAACCCAGATCTGTTGACTGGGTGTGAGTGTTTGATTGGTTCAGATGCTCCGTCCATCACCACCTCCTTTTGTACCGCTTTGTTCGCCATACCTTGGCGGGGTATGCTCAGACGTAAGTCCCTTGCTCACTTTGCCACTGGATTCAAGCAAGCCGGGCTGAAGACGGCTGAAATGCCAGAAACCGGTCCTCGGAAGCTGGTTTCCGGTCCAGGGAAGGTATTGCTTGGCAGTTCGGGCTGGACTGTTCCCATGAGGCACAGGGTCAGACTGATTTGCATATGGCCATGTCTGAACTGGGGTGGCAGAGTGGGCTAAAGAACGGTGATGGATTAAACCCAGATCTGTTGACTGGGTGTGAGTGTTTGATTGGTTCAAATGCTCCGTCCATCACCACCCCCTTTTGTAACGCAACCTATTACAAGCATGGAAGGGGGCATGGCTAGCAAGCCAAGATGGCGACGCACCTTAGAACAAGTCTGCATCACACCACTATTATCCTGCATAATTCTCTGTGAATGCTAATGACTTAACCATGTCAAGCGCGAGGACACTCCTGGCACTCGTGTCTCAGTAAGTGGTAGGCGGTGCTGCCGTAAGTGAACCTTGTGCAAGTGAAGCAAGTGAGTGACTTCAGCCAGCAGAGAGCTGGGAGCACGCAAATGCCTTGCACGGCAACTGGGGCCGGGAACTGGAGGGCACGGTCTGCATGGTGAAGAGGAGGAGGCATATGGCCAGGTACTCCCGAGTCCCCTATTTACCTTTTGTACCCGTAGCCCTTGTACAGATGGGGTCTCCCTCCCTCCTTCAAGGCAATTAATAAGACCACACCAACTTTTGGATTAGGGGTGTAACCCCCCCGCCGTATTTATCACAAAATTAAAAAACATTATTTATTCACATTATGTACAATTACGCGGAAAGTCTGGATACATTGTTAGGCAGATGATGTACGTGGCTAACCTTGAACTTTAAAACACACGACACTCCTACCGTAAATCTAACAATACATATATTCACTTTCTGCGTGTCCCCTCTAGAGCCTATGGCAAGGTCAATGACTGGCAGCCTCTAGATCCCAGCAAGCTGCAAATTACTCCGCCGGAGTAGGATTGCGCAGGGGGTACAGTTTATCGGACGTATATTCTACGCCCTGTGCCTTAAACTCCATAAACAGGGGCTGCAAAATTCTGCATACTTACCGCCTGACCCGAGACACACACACACAACTAAATATGATATTATTGCCTGAAAACGAGATTTCATGTACTGAGATTTTATTAAATGTTACACATTTCAACTACATAACTCTGCATTATAAATCATGCATGGACACAATTACAAATATCGACACTTTTATCACAAAGTCACCAAATCATCATATTCACATTCAATCTTATCTCCTGAGATACCTGCAATGAAAGTTAAAAGAACAAAGCAAACACATCACAGAGAAACATATTTAAAATGCCTGCCTTAGGGGATGGTGGGTGGGGAAAATAAATTACAGGCCGCTGGTGGCCCGGTTGCTGTACCTGCAGGGAGCAAAGGAACAAGAGACTGTTCTGCTCCCTACACTCCCTTTTAAGGGGAAGCACGTGCCAGGCTGGTCTAAACTGGTCAGCGCCCCAAAGTTGGGCGCACCTGTGAACCAGAAGCACTATTTGCTTCCGGTTCACGCCCCTCCGTACGCCGCCTAATGGACACTCAGAGGAGGTGGCAGTCCTCCCACCTCCTCCTTGCCCCCGGGGACTGGTGCGACAGCCATAATGGCGGCGTGGGCTAGTTTAGGTCTCGGCCTTGCCCAGACCCACAGTCGGCGCCGGCCACCGCAGGCTAGAGTGGTGCAATGTGGCTGGACTGAGGTCAGAGCGAGCGTGGTGTGACAGATGCGTTCAGGCCTGAAGGGTCGGCCTAGATGCTGAAGGACTCGGAGAAGGCCCGGGGGTCGGAAATGGCCTAGGCCCATCGGGACACTGCGCTGAGCGGAGGGGAAGAACATGTACCCGAGTTGGAGTCGCCAGCATGCTGATCTGTCGCAGTGGTAGGATACCAACTCCGTCACCCAACAACCATTTTGTACGCCTGGGAGTAGAAAGTTGTGGCAGCCATTTTCGACTAAGGCCAGCGTGGGACTGATCAGGCTGGGCGGAACGAGGCGGCAGCTGGCTATTTGTTGGAGATGATGCCTCTGTGGATCAAAGGTGATCAAAGGTGAGCCCGCAAGATTGAAGTGACGCCCGCGTGACTGCTGAGTTGTCCAGGACAAGAGGAGCTTGGCGGAGTCCAGAGGCTGGTTTGGGCCTAGGCCCACATGTGATACATAACTGAAGGACCTGGCTGGTGGACAATACGGGGGGAGAGGCAGACAGTGAGCCAAGAAACAGCGGGCGCCCAGGACATACTCTTCCAGCACCATGACAGCTTTACAATTGCTCATCAATAGTGTCACACCAGTGCGGCCTTAGGCGGCATCTACCACACCGTTGGGATCGATGCGACCTGCGGACAAGGAGATCGAGCTGATCCCTCCAGAATTAGAATTGAGTGATCTACACAGCGCTGTTCAAGGTGGCAGAATTTAGATAGCCTACGGGGTGGATTCCCGGGGCACCGATTGCATCAGCCCACCAGACCACTAATAATAGCAGCCAAACCCTAACCCGGGGGCACAGCCCAGGACTGAAATAGGAGGCCTGCACAGGATCTACCATTGGGTGCAGAACTGCCCATGACTGGGTTAAACAGGCAACGGAAACCGAACAACACTAAGTGACACAGGTTGGGCCCAGGTGGAAACACAGTGTGAAGCATGCGCCTGCCCCGGAGTCAGAGACAGCACTGAACTTATTGAGGGCATAACTAGATGGTCTCTGGCTCATGTGAAGAACCTCGCTAGAAGAAGCTGCCACATGCTCACCACCCAAAAGTTAGTAATGGGCCGCCTTCGAACCCACAAGCGGCAATGCACCCCAGAGCAGACGAGACAGTGCATGGGATGACACCTTGGATCAAAAGACGCTGCACCTCGTGCTAGCTACCAAATTAGACACAGTGCTGAAAGCTGTTGAGAAGATAGGAGCAACCCTCGACCAAACACACACATCCCTGAAGTCTAAAATTGACAAACTCACGTCAGACTTCACATTACTGTGCGTGAACCACCATAAGCTGGCAGAATTACAGCCAACAACTCTCGCAAATGCAACAGCGCTGCAGAATCTATTGGACAGGGTGAGCGCCCTGGAGGATATGCTGGAAGATGCGGAGGGCCGCTCACACTGGAACAATATAAGAGTGGTGGTCCTTCCGGAGGCCTATGTTGAAAACTGGCTGAAAGACCTGATGCCTGAGAATGCACTGTCACCTCATTTCGTGGTAGAACGCGCACACAGAGTGCCAGTCCATAAGCAACCACTGGGCACAAATCCAAGACTACTATTGTTTAGATTACTGAACTATAGGGACAGGGACACTGTCCTGAGAAAAGCATGCAAACTGTCCAAAATCAAGATCCAAAATGCCCAGATCATGCTATTTCGTGATTACACGGCATAGGTACAGAGGCCGGGGAGCTCCTTCCTTGCTGTGAAATGTCCCCTCCATGAGTCAGACATATGCTACTCTCTATTATTCTTGGCTCGGCTATGAGTAATGGCAAAGGGCATCATCCACTTCTTTGACACACCATCGGAAGGCTGGGATTGGCTGTGGCTGAAAGTGCTGGCTTAGCAGAGGGGCACATATTGCCGAGAGGTGGCACAGAGAAACGCAGCGAAAAAAGGGGTTGCCGCAGAGAAAGAAGCAGGGGAGCGGGCCGCCTTGATCTGCCGACAGCTATCCCCAACTTAGAGCAGATCATAAAGGAAAGGAGAGAAGCCTTCAATGTAGCTGCGGCGATCTGAGACCCAACACAAAACTCAAATCAAGATGTGGAGTCAACCAGGTCCCAGAAGGAATAGGACCTTACTCTTGTGTGGTCCAGAAAACTGAAATCTTCGGCCTTACTTGTCGTCACGCCGCAGACCTCGGATGATATCATATGACTGGGTGTAAGGTGATATGCGGCTTCTCAGGCACCCCGCAAACCTTATTGGGCACAGTGGGGTATCCCCACCCTATCAGGGATCAGTACTTGTGCCACAGGGGTTACGGTTAGAACCCTATACGGGGTCAGATACAGAATCCAAGAAGAGTGGCACTGCCACGCCACAATACACCACAAGACACCATTAGACATGACGAGGCACATTAAGCACTACACAGGAGCCACAATAGGGGTAATTCAGAGTGGACACTACATCACACGCAGCCCCTTACCAGACACCAGTACATTTGGTAGTTACCACTGTTGGACGATACAGTATGTGCAGATCAACGTTCTGGGACCGCTCTCATGAAGTTGTACATGTTACAATTAAGACCCACGTTTTTCTTTTTAGACCCATGGAGCAAAAAGCAACCCCCCTGATTTCAGCATGCACGCTTGCACTTGAGCACTGAAACATATTATAGAAGCACATTTCCTATGAGCAGCGAGAGTCACAACAAATTCCCGACATTACACAAGTAAACATTGTCACTTGGAATTTGAGAGGCATGCACACACTGAATGTCGCTACTCTATATACTTACTAGCAGCCCGTCCCGACGTTGTCCTGGAGCAATCAGGCTTCAGGGCCCCGGGCCGCCCCGACGTTGTCCGTGGGAGCAATCAGGCTTCAGGGCCCCCGCCCGCCCCGACGTTGTCCGTGTAAGCAATCAGGCTTCAGGGCCCCCGCCCGCCCCGACGCTGTCCGTGGGTCCCCCGGAGCGCACCCGCGGCTGCTTCACCTACCTCAGCCGCCGCTACTCCCCGCGCTCCTGAGTTCACCGCTCCTCCCTGCCTGTCCGCCGCTCCTCACCGCTCCTCCCCACCTGTCCGCCGCTCCTCACCGCTCCTCCCCGGCTGTCTGTCGCTCCTCCCCACGCTCATGTCCGCCGCTCCTCCTCACGCTCCTGTACGCCGCTCTTCCCCGCGCTCCTGATGTCAGCACGCACATCGCGGCTGGCGCTACTTCCAAGGGAATACTTTTTTTTAATCGTATATTTTTTTCTTTTATATAGCCTATCTCCACCTGCAGACCCTGACAATTACAATGATGTATCGGGTGTTTGGATTGGCGCTGTGGTTCCCGAGTTTACTCGCCTCAAAGGTTCCCAGTTCTCTCTTTATAATAGTAGTATAGATATAGATGCCTGCAGCGCAGACTCATTAACATAGCACTCTTACAAGAAACCCATTTAAGAAAGACATAAGTGGACCACCTCCGCAGACACTGGCAGGGGCAAGTGTTTAGTACCAATTACTCATCACAGGCCAGGGAGTCCTAATATGGTTAACAGCTTGGACCCCATATATAGTAGAAGAGGTGGAAGCAGATGAGGAGGGCCGCTATGTGTTCACAAAGGGCAGGTTGAATGGCCGCAATGTCCTAGTGGATCCCGTGTATGCCCCAAACTCTGAACAAGCCTCATTCCTACGTCAACTAACTGATGTTCTGGCCTGATGGTGTGGGGTCCCCTAGCTGATAGGAGGTGACTTCAACTCTGTCCTTAATATTGATCTGGATAGAGCATTCCCGCCTCTAATGCGTTTGATGAATGTGCAGACGCTGACTGCCTGGCTCGCTCACTGGTCCCTAATAGATATATGGCACGCCCGTAACCCCGATACACACAAATACTCCTTTTACTCTCCTGTGCTTGGACTACCCATCAGACTTGATCGCATAGTGGTATTGACTTTATTACTTCTGCTGATTGGACGGGCAGAATACTTTGGGCACACGCACTCCGATCACAACCCTCAGAACATGCAGCTTAAGTGGGACGTAGGCCCATGCCCATCCCCATCTGGCGTCTCCAACTGGCAGCGCTAAAAGACTCAGCGTTCCAGGCATCTCTGGGCGTCGCAACAGTAGACTTTTTTCAGCCTAACAAGGGATCAGCAGGGAGCACATTACTAGAACGGGGAGCTTTCAAAGTCACTATCAGGGGAACAGCCTTGGGCTCACCTGAAACATTCACAAACACTTAAGTGATGCCGTTAGCCGGATTGAACGCAAGCTCTTGTGCTATGAGGCAGAAGAGGTAACGCACCCAGGAGATGGAAAGCGACTAGACCATGCGCACAGTGAACATGTTAAGCTGTTGGAGAGGCTCAGATGTCTGAATTACGCAGCACACTCTGTGCGCACACATGCAACAACGGACAGAGTTGGTCGGTTGCTGGCATGGTTATTGTGTCAGGAACAGCCTCATCAACCTATACATGCTTTGCGTACCAGCATGAGGCACATCATATATACACAACACGAAATACATGCTGAAATGACAAGGCACTACACGGCTCTGTACGAGTCCACTGTGTAGCATGATCAGGCACACCTGGACGACTTCCTAAGCTCAGAGAAGTTGCCAGCAATCGCGCCTGGTACAAAAGAAGGTGGTGATGGACGGAGCATCTGAACCAATCAAACACTCACACCCAGTCAACAGATCTGGGTTTAATCCATCACCGTTCTTTAGCCCACTCTGCTACCCCAGTCCAGACATGGCTATATGCAAATCAGTCTGACCCTGTGCCTCATGGGAACAGTCCAGCCCGAAATGCCAAGCCATGTCTTCCCTGGACCGGAAACAAGCTTCCGAGGACCGGTTTCTGGCATTCCAGCCGTCTTCAGCCTGGCTTGATTGAATCCAGTGGCAAAGTGAGCAAGGGACTCACGTCTGAGCATACCCTGCCACATTATGGCAGCCAAAAGCGGTACAAAAGGGGGTGGTGATGGACGGAGCATCTGAATCAATCAAACACTCACACCCAGTCAACAGATCTGGGTTTAATCCATCACCGTTCTTTAGCCCACTCTGCCACCCCAGTTCAGACATGGCCGTATGCAAATCAGGCCTGAGCAACATGAGGTGCTGAACACACTGTTAGCTCTAGATGAGGTCTGCAAGGCTATCGCAACACTAGTGACAGGTAAAACCCATAGTCTTGACGGGTTACCTGCTGAATACTACAAGGCATATGCTGCGTCCCTGGCTCCACAGCTGCAAGCCCTGTACACTGTGGCCCTGGCAGAGTTCGTTCCGAAGCATACCTGGTCTCATTGCCTAAGCCTGATAGGGACCCCACTGACCTGGGCTCATATCGACTTTGGGCTCTATTGAATGCTGACTATAAGATTCTGGCAAAAGTATTGGCCGACCGCTTAGCACCCCTAATTCCAACCCTGATACATGCTGACCAAAACAGGTTTGTGACCGCCCGCAACAGTTCTTTAAACTTGAGGCAATTTTTTAGAGTAGCTCCATACTCCACTGGTCGACGGCCATACTCAGGATGCCTAATCTTGGATCTTGAGAAGGCCTTTGACGACCTTGAATGGAAATATTTATTTGCTGCTATGGGCTTGGAGGGACTTTAATTTGCATAATCATACTACTATATTGGGAGCCAACAGCACGAGGACATAGAGGGCCTTGCATCTCTGCTCCGATCAGGGTGGGACGAGGAACCAGGCAGGGGTGCCCGCTATCCCTGTTCCTTTTTTCATTAGCTATTAAACTGCTGGCAGGGGGTTTTCGGGCGAGAGGTGTGGACTTGGGCATCCCAATCAAATCAAATCAAAAATAGCTTTATTCGGGTTCATGTATAAGAATCCATAAAAGCACAAATACATATTTCAGCAGATAAAAACAAACATTAGAAGATAAAAAGGAGCTACAGTCAATTCATTGATGCTCGATATCTCAACATATTTTTTTAAAACGTTGATATTGCAAGCATAGTAAAATCATCTTCCAGCATTTGCATTCTTAATAAGGCTGGTCCACATTGTCTAAATCCCCATCATTTAAGTATTAGGACTAAATATTTCTTCCTAATCAGTGAGAAATAATTACAAAACAAAATACAATGGATAAGGGACTGATGCGAGATTCCAGCACATGGGCATAAAATTAATGATCTAGACCACGTGTTAGCAATGGGGAATGTTACTAATCTGAATATACCTGCCCCTCTGAAACGCGTCAGGATCATCCGTGTATAGCAATTTTCTATACACGTTAGATAAAGCTGCAATCCTTGATTTTGTAACATTAATTCATTTTGTATCACTGAAGTTTTTTTACTCTCTATTTCCCACCTCTTATTTTCAAGGTGAATGAGACAAATTTCCTTTAACCGTTTTCTAGATATTTCTATCATTCTTTCCGGTTTCTCAAAAAATTCAGGATGACCTAAATCCTATAAAAAGTTTTTTACATACTTAAACGATTCAATTTCTTGGCTTCCCTGGGATTTCAGGCAATCTTGGATAATATCTCTGTTTAGTATTGTCTCCTGGGGCATCCCACTAGGGGATTGCATGCACACAATTGCATTATATGCAGGTGATCTTCTAATATATGCCAAAGACGTCAGAGTGATCCCACCCTTGCTAGCGCACACTTTAGGAGATTTCGCTGCCCTGTCGGGGCTGAGAGTAAACACAGGAAAATCATGCCTTGACCTGATGTATGAACTCAGTGTAGCTGGCATAGAATGGCCCAGGTCAATGCTACACAACTGTAAACTTTGAGATGTATATCCAGCAGAAGTAATCGCAACGATATGCAATACAAACTGTGAATGTCTGCCTTGTTACTGTATGAAAAATGAACAAAATGTAAAAAAACAAATTTAAACAAAATAACAAGCATGGAAATCAGCCTCCAAAGGCAACAGGTGGGTAGTAAAAAAACTGTCTTGAGGGGCATTGGGCCCATTCACACTGGACCCGGTGCAACTGCACCTGCTGCACTAGTGGCACCGTGGTGCCTGTCCGCAGCTCAATTGTTACATAGCGATTGAAAGAAAGGTAGATTTTATAAACACCTGGCTTTTCTACAGTTTACTTTTATTCTGACAGTTCCCGTATGTGATCCCCAGATGCGACTTTCTGGTAAAAGTGCGTTCTAAAGTGCTTCTACATGAAGGGGAAGTAAAGCGCTTATATTCTACATATTTTTAGACGAAAGCTCTGAATGTGAAGATTCTTTATAGCATGGCATAGGGTACGCAGAAACTGCTGTAGATGTACGAAAATACGAAAAAGAACACAGTTCAGAAAATGTGCACATCGGGTGCTTCAAGCGTCAGACAAAAAGCAAGGTGTGCCTGCCCCATTACTTAAATGACCTTGCAATTTACTCGCAGCCTCGTTTCGAATGCCCTGACACTTGTAAAACGGCGAACAAACCCATGCTTTGCCTGGTTTTGCAATGACGGCTTTTGTTAAAATTGTACTAAGTTCTGGAGTTTTTACTTTTGTAATTTCCCCTGTGTCTAACATAAAGGAATTTGTGTGCGCAAAAGGGTGCGTTAGGGTTAATGTGCATTAAAACCTGTTGCAAAGACAATTTTCTCATGTTATTCCCAATTGCCAGGAACAAAGACAGATATATCTCCTTGAGTATTTTTGCACTCGATTTCTCAGCAGCTCTTGCCATCCATCGGGCCATTCCCTCATTTGCATGGGGGGACCATGAAAATGAAAACACTTTACCTCTGTACCCATGACGTATTATGGGCACAGAGGCAAAAAGGCAGTCAGGAGGCACACTGAGTGTGCTCCACAAAGTGGTGGCGCACAATCAGAGCCCCCTTAAGGGCTCCCCACTGGAGGGGAAAGGGTCCTTTGCACCTCGTAGATATCCCACTCCAGATGGGTGCAGTCACTCACTGCCCACACTGTCCCCCTTGAAAGTTTAGACCGTCTGCACTGTGAAAAGCAGACTGGCTGCTTTGATCAGCGAGTCCATCTTTCACTAGTGAGCAATCAGTTGTGGCTGTGCTGAAAATCAATCAGAGTGGACCATTATAGAACTAGGGTTATGTTAAAGTTATTAGAGCATTTGACATAATACTGGTGCAGCTTATCAGAATTTTGTCTATCAAAAGACAGTATACAGCCATTAAAATAGGATAATAATAAATCCACGATATATGTGGAAAGCTGTGATAAATTACAACTTCGTAGTTTTTTAATAAAATGGTAGGGACCAAGTGTCAGGAAATAGACATTAATGTATATAGAAAGTGTAGCATAATGTGTACTCAGAACAAGTGTCTAATTTATGTGGTAAAAGATTTAATAGAATGTGAGTATAAATAAATAACTGTACTGTGTAATATGAATAGCTTGTATAGTGCTAAACGCCAGATCTGCATTTTGCATAATATTGTATAATGTTTCTGAAATGTGTGTAATTAGCCAAAAGGAAACTATGTGAATTTCGCATTCCCCTACGTTGCACTTTCTTGGCAGGTTTTGCCAGGACTGTCACTAATCTGTCTGAACGCTTGTAGAGACATCACCTCAGTCCTCCAGGAAAGCCTCAATAGACACCTCTTACCCCTGCTGCCTAAATTGGTTCCCAATTGCACCCAGTCTTCTTCAGACTCACAGCTCTCGCATGCCTGGATTTAGAAACATTATTTTAATTGGATAATCAAACACGAAGATCGCCAGCATAAAATCCTTCAAACCCCCACGCTCCACCTCTTTCCTGCCTAGCGCTATGTTGTCCGGTTTCAAGTCCTTCACCACAAACAAACTGCATTTGGCTAGATTGAAGGTTGTTGGTTAGAATGTTGCACAAAAATATCATACCATTGGGTGCATATTTTCTATTAGAACGTTGAAATGTTGGGAGCTCCATTGAAAACATTGGAGTGGTCCAGGCTTCTAATGGCCGTTAGAAGTCCGGAGCTCCAACATTCCACTGTTTGTTCACCGCTATTGCTGTGAATAAAGGCCTCACTTAGCCTGAGGGGGTTTCAATCCTGTTGGGCTTTGTGAGGCCTTTTTTTTAATTAGAACATTCTGCCCTCTAGTGGCGGAATGTTCTAATGGTCTTATGGCCCTCGTAGTGGGCTCTACCTGCCAGTAGTGGGCTCTACCTGCCATTAACTCCTTAACTGTGGCCCTCGTAGTGGGCTCTACCTGCCATTAACTCCTTAACTGTGGCCCTCGTAGTGGGCTCTACCTGCCATTAACTCCTTAACTGTGGCGTGAACTTCTCAGCGGTGCAGGAGTTCTAAAGAGTGGTCAGGGCTGCGTCCGTCAACGGCCATGCGCAGCACTGGGCAGGTAGTGCTCGCGTCGGCAAATGAGTTAATGGCCCGTTCCCTTGTTAAAGACCATCACCAGCGAGTCTTTAATGCCTCGTGGAGCCCACTGCGGAGAGCTCTAAGACTATATTAGAACACTGGAATGTTGGGAGCTCCATTGAAAACAATGGAGTGCTCTGGGCTTCTAATGCCTGGAGCATTAACATTCTAATGTTTGTTCACAGATGTTTCTGTGAACAAAGGTCTCAAGTGGCCCCCTCGGGCTCTATGAGGCCTTTGTTTTATTTGTTTAAACATTCTGCCTTCTAGTGGCGGAATGTTCTAATACCCTTATAGCCCTCCATTGCTGGGTTATACCGGCATTTAAGTCCTGCTCCCTTGTTCAACGCTGGAGCTGGCCTGTAATGAACGGTATAACCTGCTACGGCATGCGATAAGGCTATATTATTAACTTCCAGAAAGTAACATTTTCATTAAGTATTTAGCACACAATATTTATGTCAGGTGGTATTCTAAGATATTCTGGTTGTACACCATACACCAAAGTGAATCTTAGAGGTCATCTTTTGTGAAAATCTGTATGCACTCTAAAGACTTTTAATGATATGGAGGCTCACAAAAGTGCCCAGAAGCAATTCATTCATATAGTGGGAACTACAAAAACAACCTATGTATAAACATAATTAAAAAAAAAAGATCTTAGCATGGCTATCTCAAGTCAAAGCCTTGCATGTAGTACCAGAGAACATACTCCGCGTAAGAGAAGTGAAAATGTGTTGCACACGAACACACGTCATTGAAAACCGCAGCACCACGTTGAAATGCAAGTGCCGTGTCGAGAAACATGTCAAGTGCAACACTAACTGGAATGACAAGAGCAACATTGAGTGGTGGCGAGTGCCAAGCTGAGAACAACGACTAGCGCAAGACAAGTGTGACCCCCAAGGGCAAGCTTAAGTGCAAATCGATGTGTAATCCTATGTTCATTGACAAGCTGAATGCCAAGCAGAACGTCGAGTGCGCCATGAAGCGCAATGACATTACAACATCAAGTGCAACTCGAAATGTATCCCTGTGTAATGCTCAGTGCACAGCAAGCGCAACGTCAGCAGTAGAGCCAAGTGTAATACTAAGCTTTGGCGACGGCATGTGCAGGTAGCATTAGAAATAATGCAAGTGTAAAGGTAAGTGTAACGCGAAGAGTGATGCTAGGTGAAGGCAGAAGCCCTGCTGAGAAGAACCATGCCCCGCGCTGCTGAGACAATGCTCAGTGCAACACCAAGTGAAATGCACAGACAGGCGTCACATGAAATGCCACGTGCGCCACCAAGTGGAATGTTGGTGCAATGTCAAGTGGAAATCAAAATTTAAAAACCGTGCTACACGAATTCGGACAGCAAGTTTACACCAAAAGGAAGGTCAAGTTAAGTGATGAAAATTCGAAATAAAGACTCATTGACTTGACTTTAAAAAAAAGTGCAGTATCAAATGCAGTGTCGTGTTTGAAACCGAACGCAACGCTGAAAGCAACGCCACGTTGAACACGAAGGGCAACGCTAGTGTGCCACAGAGTGTAATTTAGAGGTGAGCATGCAACTAGTGGCTTCATCCAGCTTCAACCTGATGCCCGGCTCCTCTTGGACCCTTTGAGACAGAAAGGCGGGCTTCCTCGTGTGGCTTCTGCCTGCCACCCACTCTCCTGGCTATGCTCAGAGCTCCCCCTCCTCCTGCAGAGGTGCCGCCCAGAACTGGCCCATGGAAAAAGATCGATGGTGAATATCCGCGTGAGTGCTGTGAAAAGTGCTCAGAGAGGGGCATTATTGTGCTAGGTCACTGTGAGCAGTTTCACAGCACTCTGCAGGGTCTTGACAAGCAGCTATCTGACCCGCTGACCCCTCAACAGTGGCCCAAAGGGTAGTGACCAATGAAAGCAGCCTGCAGTGTCACCTGCGAGTGAAAGTCTCTGCACATCACTTCTGTTGATCTGTATTTTTTTAAAATAATTTGCGTAGTTGCCCCCACTGAGGTGTTGAGCCCGTCCTAAAATCGGTTCTTTGTTAAGGCAGGGGAAACCGGTGATATTACCAACAAATGGGAGTACCTACCGTACCTTAGATTTCAATAACATTGTAATTTGCTCATGAAAGCTGCTTGTGTCAATTTAATTTACCATGTGATGTGGGTATTTATTCAACACAGCACACTGATGAAAAGAATTACACGCCAAGCACTAACATTTAATAAAATAAAATGGAGAAAAAAGTCGACATCTATCCAGTGGCTGAATTTCACAATGTGGAAACAGAAAACCTTAGATTAATCTCGGCTTCTCTACTTGACAAAGTTGTGTGATCTTAGGCAATTCCTTTGGACAATGTGTCTCCTTTTCCGAAATCATGTGACACATCACCTTGAAACAAGTCACCCTAGGATAGGCGCTGTACAAAAGCCTCACTCGAGTTTTGTGTAATTGCTATAATGTTGCCCCGCCATTGATAGCAATATATAGGACGCACTTAAAAGATAACTTGCCATTCGGTTAATTAATTACATCGTTGACCGGTGGTGGTGGTGAATTAATGTTCAGAAACCACTGCTTTTAATAAATGACACTCAATTCAGAGCTATTATCTAAATGTAGAGATATTATACTAAGGTGAAAAGCTTCGGCATAATAAAATAAATACAATAGTTGTACAGTTTGATACATTTTTAACGATATTTTTACTCAAACTAAGTTCACACTTTCCATTCCAAGTATTTTGATGGTTCGGCTTGTGGCTGTAACTCAGGGCTCACTATTAATTTGCTGGCTGGCCGTCCTGGAGTGTAAAGTTACGTGACCTTCCGAGCGCACAGCCAGCTTCAAAGCCAGCTGCAATGTCGCGTGGATTGTCAAGAGGCAGTATCAAAAGAGACATCAAATGCACTGTGTGGCAAAGTCGAGGGCCGAGATGAGTGCAATGGCCTATTCCGAGTTCAGCCCTAGTTAAAATGGAAGTGCTCTGCTGAGTGCACTCCTGATTAAAATGGAAGTGCTCTGCTGAGCGCACTCCTTATTAGTATAAGTGCTCTGCTGAGTGCACTCCTGATTATAATGGAAGTGCTCTGCTGAGTGCACTCCTTATTAATATAAGTGCTCTGCTGAGTGCACTCCTGATTAAAATGGAAGTGCTCTGCTGAGTGCACTCCTGATTATAATAGAAGTGCTCTGCTGAGTGCACTCCTTATTAATATAAGTGCTCTGCTGAGTGCACTCCTGATTAAAATGGAAGTGCTCTGCTGAGCGCACTTCTTATTAGTATAAGTGCTCTGCAGAGTGCACTCCTGATTATAATGAAAGTGCTCTGCTGAGTGCACACCTGATTATAATGGAAGTGCTCTGCTGAGCGCACTCCTTATTAGTATAAGTGCTCTGCTGAGTGCACTCCTGATTATAATGGAAGTGCTCTGCTGAGTGCACTCCTGATTATAATGGAAGTGCTCTGCTGAGTGCACTCGTGATTGTAATGGAAGTGCTCTACAGAGTGCACTCCTGATTAAAATAGAAGTGCTCTGCTGAGTGCACTCGTGATTGTAATGGAAGTGCTCTACAGAGTGCACTCGTGATTATAATGGAAGTGCTCTCGTGATTATAATAGAAGTGCTCTGCTGAGTGCACTCCTGATTATAATGGAAGTGCTCTGCTGAGTGCACTCCTGATTAAAATAGAAGTGCTCTGCAGAGTGCACTCCTGATTATAATGGAAGTGCTCTGCTGAGTGCACTCCTGATTAAAATAGAAGTGCTCTGCAGAGTGCACTCCTGATTATAATGGAAGTGCTCTGCTGAGTGCACTCCTGATTATAATGGAAGTGCTCTGCTGAGTGCACTCCTGATTAAAATAGAAGTGCTCTGCAGAGTGCACTCCTGATTATAATGGAAGTGCTCTGCTGAGTGCACTCCTGATTATAATGGAAGTGCTCTGCTGAGTGCACTCCTTATTAGTATAAGTGCTCTGCTGAGTGCACTCCTGATTATAATGGAAGTGCTCTGCTGAGTGCACTCCTGATTAAAATGGAAGTGCTCTGCTGAGCGCACTCCTGATTAAAATAGAAGTGCTCTGCTGAGTGCACTCCTGATTAAAATGGAAGTGCTCTGCTGAGTGCACTCCTTATTAGTATAAGTGCTCTGCAGAGTGCACTCCTGATTATAATAGAAGTGCTCTGCAGAGTGCACTCCTGATTAAAATGGAAGTGCTCTGCTGAGTGCACTCCTTATTAGTATAAGTGCTCTGCAGAGTGCACTCCTGATTATAATAGAAGTGCTCTGCTGAGTGCACTCCTGATTATAATGGAAGTGCTCTGCAGAGTGCACTCCTGATTATAATGGAAGTGCTCTGCTGAGTGCACTCCTGATTATAATGGAAGTGCTCTGCTGAGTGCACTCCTGATTAGAATAGAAGTGCTCTGCTGAGTGCACTCCTGATTAAAATAGAAGTGCTCTGCAGAGTGCACTCCTGATTATAATGGAAGTGCTCTGCAGAGTGCACTCCTGATTATAATGGAAGTGCTCTGCTGAGTGCACTCCTGATTAGAATAGAAGTGCTCTGCTGAGTGCACTCCTGATTAAAATAGAAGTGCTCTGCTGAGTGCACTCCTGATTAAAATAGAAGTGCTCTGCTGAGTGCACTCCTGATTATAATGGAAGTGCTCTGCTGAGCGCACTCCTTATTAGTATAAGTGCTCTGCAGAGTGCACTCCTTATTAGTATAAGTGCTCTGCAGAGTGCACTCCTGATTATAATGAAAGTGCTCTGCTGAGTGCACACCTGATTATAATGGAAGTGCTCTGCTGAGTGCACTCCTGATTATAATGGAAGTGCTTTGCTGAGCGCACTCCTTATTAGTATAAGTGCTCTGCTGAGTGTACTCCTGATTATAATGGAAGTGCTCTGCTGAGTGCACTCCTGATTGTAATGGAAGTGCTCTACAGAGTGCACTCCTGATTATAATGGAAGTGCTCTGCTGAGTGCACTCCTGATTATAATGGAAGTGCTTTGCTGAGCGCACTCCTTATTAGTATAAGTGCTCTGCTGAGTGCACTCCTGATTATAATGGAAGTGCTCTACAGAGTGCACTCGTGATTATAATGGAAGTGCTCTCGTGATTATAATGGAAGTGCTCTGCTGAGTGCACTCCTGATTGTAATGGAAGTGCTCTACAGAGTGCACTCGTGATTATAATGGAAGTGCTCTCGTGATTATAATGGAAGTGCTCTGCTGAGCGCACTCCTTATTAGTATAAGTGCTCTGCTGAGTGTACTCCTGATTATAATGGAAGTGCTCTGCTGAGTGCACTCCTGATTGTAATGGAAGTGCTCTACAGAGTGCACTCGTGATTATAATGGAAGTGCTCTCGTGATTATAATGGAAGTGCTCTGCTGAGTACACTCCCGATTAAAATAGAAGTGCTCTGCTGAGTGCACTCCTGATTGTAATGGAAGTGCTCTACAGAGTGCACTCCTGATTATAATGGAAGTGCTCTGCTGAGTGCACTCCTGATTGTAATGGAAGTGCTCTACAGAGTGCACTCCTGATTATAATGGAAGTGCTCTGCTGAGCGCACTCCTTATTAGTATAAGTGCTCTGCAGAGTGCACTCCTGATTATAATGGAAGTGCTCTGCTGAGTGCACTCCTGATTATAATGGAAGTGCTCTGCAGAGTGCACTCCTGATTATAATAGAAGTTCTCTGCTGAGTGCACTCCTTATTAGTATAAGTGCTCTGCAGAGTGCACTCCTGATTATAATGGAAGTGCTCTGCTGAGCGCACTCCTTATTAGTATAAGTGCTCTGCAGAGTGCACTCCTGATTATAATGGAAGTGCTCTGCTGAGTGCACTCCTGATTGTAATGGAAGTGCTCTACAGAGTGCACTCCTGATTATAATGGAAGTGCTCTGCTGAGTGCACTCCTTATTAGTATAAGTGCTCTGCAGAGTGCACTCCTGATTATAATGGAAGTGCTCTGCTGAGTGCACTCCTTATTAGTATAAGTGCTCTGCTGAGTGCACTCCTGATTATAATGGAAGTGCTCTGCTGAGTGCACTCCTGATTAGAATAGAAGTGCTCTGCTGAGTGCACGCCTGATTAAAATAGAAGTGCTCTGCTGAGTGCACTCCTGATTAAAATAGAAGTGCTCTGCTGAGTGCACTCCTGATTAAAATAGAAGTGCTCTGCTGAGTAAAATAGAAGTGCTCTGCTGAGTACACTCCTGATTAAAATAGAAGTGCTCTGCTGAGTGCACTCCTGATTATAATGGAAGTGCTCTGCAGAGTGCACTCCTGGTTATAATGGAAGTGATCTGCTGAGCGCACTCCTTATTAGTATAAGTGCTCTGCAGAGTGCACTCCTTATTAGTATAAGTGCTCTGCAGAGTGCACTCCTGATTATAATGAAAGTGCTCTGCAGAGTGCACTCCTGGTTATAATGGAAGTGCTCTGCTGAGTGCACTCCTGATTATAATGGAAGTGCTCTGCTGAGTGCACTCCTGATTAAAATAGAAGTGCTCTGCTGAGTGCACTCCTGATTGTAATGGAAGTGCTCTACAGAGTGCACTCCTGATTATAATGGAAGTGCTCTGCTGAGCGCACTCCTTATTAGTATAAGTGCTCTGCTGAGTGTACTCCTGATTATAATGGAAGTGCTCTGCTGAGTGTACTCCTGATTATAATGGAAGTGCTCTGCTGAGTGTACTCCTGATTATAATGGAAGTGCTCTGCTGAGTGCACTCGTGATTATAATGGAAGTGCTCTCGTGATTATAATGGAAGTGCTCTGCTGAGTACACTCCCGATTAAAATAGAAGTGCTCTGCTGAGTACACTCCCGATTAAAATAGAAGTGCTCTGCTGAGTGCACTCCTGATTGTAATGGAAGTGCTCTACAGAGTGCACTCCTGATTATAATGGAAGTGCTCTACAGAGTGCACTCCTGATTATAATGGAAGTGCTCTGCTGAGTGCACTCCTGATTAAAATAGAAGTGCTCTGCTGAGTGCACTCCTGATTGTAATGGAAGTGCTCTACAGAGTGCACTCCTGATTATAATGGAAGTGCTCTGCTGAGTGCACTCCTGATTAAAATAGAAGTGCTCTGCTGAGTGCACTCCTGATTGTAATGGAAGTGCTCTGCTGAGTGCACTCCTGATTATAATGGAAGTGCTCTGCTGAGTGCACTCCTGATTATAATGGAAGTGCTCTGCTGAGCGCACTCCTTATTAGTATAAGTGCTCTGCAGAGTGCACTCCTGATTATAATGGAAGTGCTCTGCTGAGTGCACTCCTGATTATAATGGAAGTGCTCTGCTGAGCGCACTCCTTATTAGTATAAGTGCTCTGCAGAGTGCACTCCTGATTATAATGAAAGTGCTCTGCTGAGTGCACTCCTGATTATAATAGAAGTGCTCTGCTGAGTGCACTCCTGATTAGAATAGAAGTGCTCTGCTGAGTGCACGCCTGATTAAAATAGAAGTGCTCTGCTGAGTGCACTCCTGATTAAAATAGAAGTGCTCTGCTGAGTACACTCCTGATTAAAATAGAAGAGCTCTGCTGAGTGCACTCCTGATTAAAATAGAAGTGCTCTGCTGAGTAAAATAGAAGTGCTCTGCTGAGTGCACTCCTGATTAAAATAGAAGTGCTCTGCAGAGTGCACTCCTGATTAAAATAGAAGTGCTCTGCTGAGTGCACTCCTGATTAAAATAGAAGTGCTCTGCAGAGTGCACTCCTGATTGTAATGGAAGTGCTCTGCTGAGTGCACGCCTGATTAAAATAGAAGTGCTCTGCTGAGTAAAATAGAAGTGCTCTGCTGAGTACACTCCTGATTAAAATAGAAGTGCTCTGCTGAGTGCACTCTTGATTGAAATAGAAGTGCTCTGCTGAGTGCACTCCTGATTATAATGGAAGTGCTCTGCTGAGTGCACTCCTGATTATAATGGAAGTGCTCTGCTGAGTGCACTCCTGATTATAATGGAAGTGCTCTGCTGAGCGCACTCCTTATTAGTATAAGTGCTCTGCAGAGTGCACTCCTGATTATAATGGAAGTGCTCTGCTGAGTGCACTCGTGATTATAATAGAAGTGCTCTGCTGAGTGCACTCCTGATTAGAATAGAAGTGCTTTGCTGAGTGCACTCGTGATTATAATGGAAGTGCTCTGCTGAGCGCACTCCTGATTAGAATAGAAGTGCTCTGCTGAGCGCACTCCTGATTAGAATAGAAGTGCTCTGCTGAGTGCACGCCTGATTAAAATAGAAGTGCTCTGCAGAGTGCACTCCTGATTATAATGGAAGTGCTCTGCTGAGTACACTCCTGATTAAAATAGAAGTGCTCTGCTGAGTGCACTCCTGATTATAATGGAAGTGCTCTGCTGAGTAAAATAGAAGTGCTCTGCTGAGTGCACTCCTGATTAAAATAGAAGTGCTCTGCAGAGTGCACTCCTGATTAAAATAGAAGTGCTCTGCTGAGTGCACTCCTGATTAAAATAGAAGTGCTCTGCAGAGTGCACTCCTGATTGTAATGGAAGTGCTCTGCTGAGTGCACGCCTGATTAAAATAGAAGTGCTCTGCAGAGTGCACTCCTGATTGTAATGGAAGTGCTCTGCTGAGTGCACTCTTGATTGAAATAGAAGTGCTCTGCTGAGTGCACTCCTGATTAAAATAGAAGTGCTCTGCAGAGTGCACTCCTGATTGTAATGGAAGTGCTCTGCTGAGTGCACTCTTGATTGAAATAGAAGTGTTCTGCTGAGTGCACTCCTGATTAAAATAGAAGTGCTCTGCTGAGTACACTCCTGATTAAAATAGAAGAGCTCTGCTGAGTGCACTCCTGATTGTAATGGAAGTGCTCTGCTGAGTACACGCCTGATTAAAATAGAAGTGCTCTGCTGAGTAAAATAGAAGTGCTCTGCTGAGTACACTCCTGATTAAAATAGAAGTGCTCTGCTGAGTGCATGCCTGATTAAAATAGAAGTGCGCTGCTGAGTGCACTCCTGATTAGAATCGAAGTGCTCTGCTGAGTGCACTCCTGATTAAAATAGAAGTGCTCTGCTGAGTGCACTCCTGATTAAAATAGAAGTGCTCTGCTGAGTGCACTCCTGATTAGAATCGAAGTGCTCTGCTGAGTGCACTCCTGATTAAAATAGAAGTGCTCTGCTGAGTGCACGCCTGATTAAAATAGAAGTGCTCTGCTGAGTACACTCCTGATTAAAATAGAAGTGCTCTGCTGAGTGCACTCCTGATTAAAATAGAAGTGCTCTGCTGAGTGCACTCCTGATTAAAATAGAAGTGCTCTGCTGAGTGCACTCCTGATTAAAATAGAAGTGCTCTGCTGAGTGCACTCCTGATTAAAATAGAAGTGCTCTGCTGAGTAAAATAGAAGTGCTCTGCTGAGTACACTCCTGATTAAAATAGAAGTGCTCTGCTGAGTGCACTCCTGATTAAAATAGAAGTGCTCTGCTGAGTAAAATAGAAGTGCTCTGCTGAGTACACTCCTGATTAAAATAGAAGTGCTCTGCTGAGTGCACTCCTGATTAAAATAGAAGTGCTCTGCTGAGTGCACTCCTGATTAAAATAGAAGTGCTCTGCTGAGTGCACGCCTGATTAAAATAGAAGTGCTCTGCTGAGTGCACTCCTGATTAAAATAGAAGTGCGCTGCTGAGTGCACTCCTGATTAAAATAGAAGTTCTCTGCTGATGCACTCCTGGATAACAGAAGTGCTCTGCTGAGTGCACTCCTGGTTATAACAGAAGTGCTCTGCTGAGTGCACTCCTGATTAAAATGGAAGTGCTCTGCTGATGCACTCCTGGATAACAGAAGTGATCTGCTGAGTTGGCAAGGGTGATTCCAAGGTCAATCCCGAGAATGATTGCAACATTTCTGCTGCCTGCAGTAATAATTGCAATGCCGAGTGCAGTCCTAAATGCAATGGCAAGTGCTCTTACGAGGGCAATCCTAAGTGCAATGGAAAGTGTTCTACTGAGCGCAGTCCTAAGTGCAATGGCAGTGTTCTACTGAGCAAAGTCCTAAGTGCAATGGCAAGTGCTCAACTAAGGACAATCCTAAGTGCAATGGCAAGTGCTCTAATGAGCACAATCCTAAATGCAATGGCAAGTGCTCTACTGAGCCCAGTCCTAAGTGCAATGTCAAGTGTTCTACTGAGCGCAATCCTAAGTGCAAGGGCAAGTGTTCTACTGAGCGCAATCCTAAGTGCAATGGCAAGTGCTCTACTGAGCCCAGTCCTAAGTGCAATGGCAAGTGTTGTACTGAGGGCAATCCTAAGTGCCATGTCAAGTGTTCTACTGAGCGCAATCCTAAGTGCAATGGCAAGTGCTCTACTGAGCCCAGTCCTAAGTGCAATGGCAGTGTTGTACTGAGGGCAATCCTAAGTGCCATGTCAAGTGTTCTACTGAGCGCAATCCTAAGTGCAATGGCAAGTGCTCTACTGAGCCCAGTCCTAAGTGCAATGGCAGTGTTCTACTTAGGGCAATCCTACGTGCAATGGCAAGTGTTCTACTGAGCGCAATCCTAAATGCAAGGGCAAGTGTTCTACAGAGCGCAATCCTACGTGCAATGGCAAGTGCTCTAATGAGGGCAATCCTAAGTGCAATGGCTAGTGCTCTACTGAACCCAGTCCTAAGTGCAACAGCAAGTGTTCTACTGAGCGCAATCCTACGTGCAATGGCAAGTGCTCTAATGAGGGCAATCCTAAGTGCAATGGCTAGTGCTCTACTGAACCCAGTCCTAAGTGCAACAGCAAGTGTTCTACTGAGCGCAATCATAAATGCAATGGCAAGTGTCCTGCTGAGGGCAATCCTAAGTGCAATGGCAAGTGTTCTACTCAACACAACCCTAAATGCAATGGCAAGTTTTCTACTGAGCGCAATCCCAAGTGCAATGGCAAGTATATTATGCTGAGTTCAGTCCCAAGTGCACTGGCAACTGTTGTGCTGGGCTAAGTCCTATTGGAATGGCAGTTGCTGTGCTGAGTTCAGTCCCAAGTTCAAAGGCAACTGATATTCCGAGTTCAGTCCTGAGCTCAATAGCAAGTACTATGTAAAGTGCAGAACTATGTGTCGTGATACGTGCTCTGCTACCTGCAGTCCTAATTAAATTGGCACATGCAATGCAGAATGCAGTGCTGAAAGTGATGGCAGATCCCCTGTTGATTTCATTCCTAAGTGCTATGCTGAGTTCAGTCCTAAGTGCAATAGCAAGTGCTATGCTGAGTTCAGTCCTAAGTGCAGTGGCAAGTGCTATGCTGAGTTCACTCCTACGTGCAAAGGCAAGTGCTATGCTGAGTTCACTCCTAAGTGCAAAGGCAAGTGCTATGCTGAGTTCACTCCTAAGTGCAAAGGCAAGTGCTATGCTGAGTTCACTCCTAAGTGCAAAGGCAAGTGCTATGCTGAGTTCAGTCCTAAGTGCAATAGCTAGTGCTATGCTGAGTTCAGTCCTACGTGCAAAGGCAAGTGCTATGCTGAGTTCAGTCCTAAGTTAATGTTATGTTAATGTTATGGAAATTTGTATAGCGCACGGCTGCCCCAGCCAAGGGGCGTCCCGGCGCTGCGAGCAGACCAAATGCAGAGTGAAGGAGCACAGATAGAAGACAGATTATTGGAAAAGATGGGTTTTGATGGCCTTTCTAAAGGCTAAGAGGTCTTGCATCCCCCGTATGGTTTCAGGCAAACTGTTCCATAGCTTGGCAGCAAGGAAACTGAAGGATCGGCCACCAACTCTGGCCAGTCTAGTGAGGGGAATGGTCGCTAGATGTGCAAAGGCAAGTGCTATGCTGAGTTCAGTCCTAAGTGCGATAGCTAGTGCTATGCTGAGTTCAGTCCTAAGTGCAAAGGCAAGTGCTATGCTGAGTTCAGTCCTAAGTGCAATAGCTAGTGCTATGCTGAGTTCAGTCCTAAGTGCAAAGGCAAGTGCTATGCTGAGTTCAGTCCTAAGTGCAATAGCTAGTGCTATGCTGAGTTCAGTCCTAAGTGCAGTGGCAAGTGCTATGCTGAGTTCAGTCCTACGTGCAAAGGCAAGTGCTATGCTGAGTTCAGTCCTAAGTGCGATAGCTAGTGCTATGCTGAGTTCAGTCCTAAGTGCAAAGGCAAGTGCTATGCTGAGTTCAGTCCTAAGTGCAATAGCTAGTGCTATGCTGAGTTCAGTCCTAAGTGCAAAGGCAAGTGCTATGCTGAGTTCAGTCCTAAGTGCAATAGCTAGTGCTATGCTGAGTTCAGTCCTAAGTGCAGTGGCAAGTGCTATGCTGAGTTCAGTCCTACGTGCAAAGGCAAGTGCTATGCTGAGTTCAGTCCTAAGTGCAAAGGCAAGTGCTATGCTGAGTTCAGTCCTAAGTGCAATAGCTAGTGCTATGCTGAGTTCAGTCCTACGTGCAAAGGCAAGTGCTATGCTGAGTTTAGTCCTAAGCGCAAAGGCAAGTGCTATGCTGAGTTTAGTCCTAAGCGCAAAGGCAAGTGCTATGCTGAGTTCAGTCCTACGTGCAGTGGCAAGGGTTAGTCTGAGTTTAGTCCTAAATGCAATGGTAAGTGTGTTGCTGAGAGCAATCCTGAGTGCAAAAACACGTGCTCCGCCGAATGAAGTCCTCTGTGGGAATGGCAGGTCCTCTATGAAGTGTCACCAATGAAATGGCAAGTCAAGTGCAGAGTGAAGGGCAAAGGTGTCATGGTGAGGGTAGTGCCAAGTGTGATATGGGTCTACCGGTGCGTGGTAAGAAGAAACCCTTAATCACGGGCTTGTGTTAAAAGAGGAGAAGAGAATGGGCTTTAATAATGAATTTAAAACCGGAACTCCCTCGGAGCACCAGAAAAATAACACGAGGTGCACTTTCAGGAGAGATAAGGGCCTATAGTGCATTTGTCATATATGCGCCTAGTAGTTCCTGATACCGTCTTGGTCTGTGAAATAGTATTTAGGTTAGGATGCCAGACAGATAGCTCAGTGGGTTGAGTGTCAGCTGCAGAGACGTGTTACTTGCAGACGTTCATCTTTCAAAGATCATCAAAAAAATGAACACCCTTGAATCAGGGAGTATCATTTAAGTCCTAAGCAGAAGATTCTTTTTGATGACCCTTTTCTAAATGGTCATGGTTATTTCTAGCTTATTTAATCCTGCATTCCCGTCCACGCAAGGCTCCTTTCTTTGATTCACTCACTTTCTGCAAATTCACATTCTCAATCATGTTTCCCATTCTCAAAAAATAATATCTTAATACCACAGATTTGCAGTTTCATAGCACTGGAGATAGCAAACAAAAACTTCATGTGGTCTTACAGAAATGATACGTTTATTCAGGGCTTTAAGTGTGCCGGGTCCTGCCGGGGCTGAGACCGGCAGTTCCTAAACAGCAGGCGCTGAGACGGGTCTCTACCAGGCTCTCCATTTTTGCTCTCACCCTCAGGATGAAAAACAAATCTTAGCTCTGCAGCAGTGCGGCCATTCACTACCTTTGAAGTAACTTCAAAGAGACTCCTTTTAGTTCTTTCAGGGTCTCACCATTTCAGAACTGAAGCATTTTCAATATTATATACAACCGCAATAGTTGTTGCTTATTTATCTTAAGAAGCTAACAACCATTGGCAAAGCCAATAGTCCTGGCTTGTTATAGGTTTATTGTTACTTGTTGTATCATATATCTGGATGCATTGACAGAACTAGCATAATACCAGTCGGGTGGTACACTATGGTCAAACACACAAGATGATGGACGGTTTGTTGCACAATGGCAAAACATTCACCTCCAGTCACAGATCTGGGTTTAATGCATCGTTATTTTGCTCACCAAGCCACCCCAGTTCAGACATGGCCATGTGCAAATCAGTCTTGACCCTGTGCCTCATGGGAACAGTCCAGCCCGAACTGCCAAGCCATGTCTTCCATGGACCGGAATCAAGCATCCTCGGACCGGTTTCTGGCTATCAGCCTTCATCAGACAGGATAGCTTGACTCCAGTGGCGTAGTGAGCAAGGGACCCACGTCTGGGCATACCCTTCCCACATAGGATGAACAGCAAAACACACAAGATGATGGACGGAATGTTGCAAATGGCAAAACATTCACCCCCAGTCACAGATCTGGGTTTAATCCATCGTTATTTTGCTCACCAAGCCACCCCAGTTCAGACATGGCCATCAGTCTTGACCCTGTGCCTCATGGGAATAGTCCAGCCCGAACTGCCAAGCCATGACTTCCCTGGACCGGAATCAAGCATCCTAGGACTGGTTTCTGGCTATCAGCCTTCATCAGCCAGGATAGCTTGACTCCAGTGGCATAGTGAGCACGGGACCCACGTCTGGGCATATCCTTCCCACATAGGGTGAACAGCAAAACACACAAGATGATGGACGGAATGTTGCACAATGGCAAAACATTCACCCCCAGTCACAGATCTGGGTTTAATCCATCGTTATTTTGCTCACCAAGCCACCCCAGTTCAGACATGGCCATTGGCAAATCAGTCTTGACCCTGTGCCTCATGGGAACACTCAGCAAACTGCCAAGCCATGTCTTCCCTGGACCAGAATTAAGCATCCTAGGACTGGTTTCTGGCTACCAGCCTTCATCAGCCAGGATAGCTTGACTCCAGTGGCGTAGTGAGCATGGGACCCACGTCTGGGCATACCCTTTCCACATAGGGTGAACAGCAAAACACACAAGATGATGGACGGAATGTTGCACAATGGCAAAACATTCACCCCCAGTCACAGATCTGGGTTTAATCCATTGTTATTTTGCTCACCAAGCCACCCCGGTTCAGACATGGCCATGTGCAAATCAGTCTTGACCCTGTGCCTCATGGGAACAGTCCAACCCGAACTGCCAAGCCATTTCTTCCCTGGACCGGAATCAAGCATCCTAGGACCGGTTTCTGGCTATCAGCCTTCATCAGCCAGGTTAGCTTGACTCCAGTGGCGTAGTGAGCACGGGACCACCATCTGGGCATACCCTTCCCACATAGGGTGAACAGCAAAACACACAAGATGATGGACGGAATGTTGCACAATGGCAAAACATTCCCCCCCAGTCACAGATCGGGGTTTAATCCATCGTTATTTTGCTCAACAAGGCACCCCAGTTCAGACATGGCCATATGCAAATATGTCTTGACCATGTGCCTCATGGAAACAGTCCAGCCCGAACTGCCAAGCCATGTCTTCCCTGGACCGAAATCAAGCATCCTAGGACCGGTTTCTGGCTATCAGCCTTCATCAGCCAGGAAAACTTGACTCCAGTGGCGTAGTGAGCACGGGACCCACGTCTGGTCATACCCTTCCCACATAGGGTGAACAGCAAAATACACAAGATGATGGACGGAATGTTGCACAATGGCAAAACATTCACCCCCAGTCACAGATCTAGGTTTAATCCATCTTAATTTTGCTCACTAAGCCACCCCAGTTCAGACATGGCCATATGCACACTATGGTCAGCACAGATTTTTAGCTTACGTGTTTTTGAGCCACGCCCTTAATTACATCCCTTTTCATCCTTCTTAAAGCCCTGTCTTTATTATATCACCTCAAGAGACCATGTTGAACCTGTTTTCTTACACCACAGGCCGAAATGTTCTCTGCGTACTAATACATATTGAAATGTCACAGGTTGTTTTAGAGCGCCCTCTTGTGGTGCAAGTAGTTCACACCAAAATAGCTAAATTTATTTTCCCAACCTAGAAAATCTAATGCCATAAGTGCAAATGTGTTTTTTTGTCCGCAAATGGCCCAATTCGCACCATAGGGCCATGTGCTACTGAAAACAGGCCTTATTCAATGCACAAAGGCCTGATTTGTGATTTGGTAACCTATTACCAAATCGCAAATTGGGTTTGTGATTCAGTATTAGAAAGGGGTGTATTTAGGGTGTCCTTTCGTAATATCAAATCACAATTGTATTTGTAAATGTTTTGCGATCGAACCGCAGTCACAAAACATTCACATACTAGGTCATATGTACAATTAAGCATTTTGTCAGTTCTTAATTGCAACTTTTTGCAACTCGCAATTAGGAAGACGCAAAAAGTGACGTACTAATGTGTCTCAGACACATTCAGCAATTCCCAATGTGTTCACAATTGACCTACCTCATAAATATTAATGCGGTAGGGCGCAATTTGTGACCAATGGGGACAGGAGTCCACCATGTCTGTGTTTGCTTATAAATAAAGCAATATTTGTTTAATGCCGTCCATTTTTCTTAAAGGAAAACAGGATGCGTTTCAAACAGAAAAATTAAACATTTCTGTTTGATGTTTTAAGAGTAAGCAGTGGTCCGCGGGACACTGCCTGCTCTTAATAAATGTTCTTGCTACCATTTACAAAGGGGAAGGGGTCCCCTGGGGACCACTTCCCGTTTGCAATTGGCTTATCACCTACTTGAAGTAAGCAGTAAACTGTAATTGTTTTGCGACTGCATTCCAGTCACAAAAACATCATACAGCCCCCGGTGACTCGCTATTAGGAAGGGACGTCCTTGGCACGCCCCCTCCTAATGGCAACTTGCGAACCCTATTTTGCGAGTCGGTAATAGGTTACCAACTCGCAAAATAGGGTTAGTACATGCCAAAAGGCATTTAGTGGTCGCTAATGGCCCAATTCTCCATTTCCAACTGCTAAAACCGATCGCATATGTGCCCCTCTAGGACCTCCTTCAAGTAGGTGGTAATCTATTTCGGAAATGAGAATGGGTCCCCAACAGACCCCTTCCCCTTTGTTAATGTTTGTAAAAACACTTTTTAAGAAGAGGTAGTACTCGCACTGGCTAATCCCTACTCTTAAAAAATTAAAAGAAGACTTTTCGTATTCTTTTTGAAATGCATCCCATTTTCCTTTAAGGAAAACAGGCTGCATTTAAAAAAGAAAAAAAACATTACTTTATTGAAATGCAATCACAGATTGACCCCAACAGGCTACCATCCTTCGGATTTTTGCGAGTCCCAATGGGTCACAAACCGAGACCTACCTCATGAGGATTAATAAGGTAGGACTATTTGCGATCCACTTTGGGATCACAAACTGTATTATACACACATTCCTACATGAGTGTTTGCGATTACCAGCAAAAATTCGCTATTTGGTCATCTCAAACACCTTCCTACGTACATCTGCCCCTTGTGTAGTGTCATTTTGAACTATTGTCAGGACCCAGCAATCATGTTGTGAGGAAGGATAAATGTATGCGGCAGGATTGATTTACTAGATTATGCAGAAAAAAAACTCAAATTATGCGGCCTAATGAGCTATTCTCTGTAATACTATTATTTTCCTATTTTGTCATTTTAATTACAATCAGTAGCAGCTGCTACCCAATGAGGGAGTAGTTGGGTGGTGAGGGGGTTTGAAAAAAGAAAAGAAAGGAATTATCTGGAACTGCCGGCTGCCACCTCTCCTCTGTCCCTGTCCTCGCCCTTCTTCCTGTCTATGGTCCTGGCTGGCAGAAGGAGGCACCCAGGTACACAGGCTCCCTTGAGTCAATCACGATGCTGCAATGCAGTGCTGTGATTGGTCTGAGCCCCGTGGTTCGGTGCTCAGACGGGGACAGGGAGCCTGTGCATGTTCTTCACCAGGCTGTGTAATGCAGCCCAATGGGAGATATGTAGAGGCCACAAGACTGTTTGGCTGGCCAAACAGTCATGCGCACTTAGGGAGTGCAGACCACTCCTCTCCCTGCTCTGGCCAGCCCTGCCCGCCACGGCCTGCAATAGGAAAAATAAAATGATAATAACGTTATTTTATTTTTCCTTTTGAGCAGTGGGGCGGCGCTCCACCCCAAAAGCGGAAGAGCTGCCACCGATGACAAATAGTTATGAGTAAAGGTTTCATCTCATTAGTACCAGATTATTAGCAATCAACAACTAACAAGTGAACAGTTAACCTTTGCAGAGACTGTGCCTTTGTACAGTGCCACATGTGATTAGTTTTTAGTAACTTTTGATCCGTTTGAGCTAGAAACATATTTGGTCAAATCTATAACTTAAAAAGCGATGATTTGTCATATCACCAGTGGGGTAAGAATGATTAAATTCCATTGGCCCTGTCTAGTGTGCACACAACTGAACATTCCAATGCAAGTAGACCTCTAATTAAGAGTAGGTGGCAAGTGTTTATCTATATATCACCCTCTAGACTGTTTTGAATTATAAACTTCCTAGGATAGTGCTCCTAAGAGCATCCTTACCACCTACTTACATGGTGGAGGAGGTTGGAGGTTCTACGAGGTGTAGGGATACACCCCTGCGGCAATAGGATTATAGCAAAATAAGTCTTGACAGCGATTTCAAAGCACATTTTAATGTAGTCACTACGGGTTTAAGAGAAACCTTTAGTAAATGTTTACATATATATGGCAGTTTGCATTATCTTTAAAGGGTCCATCTGTTGAAGATGGCCCAGTAGATCGCAGAATCCCATTTGACGTCATCAAATAAAACAAAAATCTATAACTCTTATTGCAGGTGTTTGTTACAGATGCAGGACTAGGCATGGAGAACTGTTTTTTTTCTCTAGACTGGATGGTCCCTTAAAAAATAACCTTTCTCTTTCTCAGTGCTTAATTTGTGCTAGTGGTTTCCTGTGCTCGGCACCGGCACTTAATTGCCAGCACCAGCTCTAAGGGACCGTCCACCACATAGTGGTGCTGTCTTTTAATTTTGAGATGAGCACAGCAAGTGTGTTTATTAAGTCAATAAACATTGAAAATTAACAATACAAGCCTCTCAAACCATTATTATAGCTCTGTGTGGCCTGAAATAGTCTGACTTGTCACACTTGTCGGAGTGCTATGGCTAAGTGTAATGTTGGATCTGTCATTGGCAGCACTGGCAGGGTATGGGTAGTGCAGGCTGCAGTGGTCTTCCGAGAAGGGCCCTGGAACATAATTTTTTACAAATAAAGCACTGCTCTTTCTTCAAAGATCCATATGTTGGGTGTTACTGAGGTTGCATATCTTGGAGAGAATCACATGTCTCTAGTCAAGCAGGAGGGAAAAAGACAAGTATTGTGATTGATGCTGAGTTGTTTATATTGAACTACCAGGGCCTGAAACAAGAAACCAAAATCAGCCCAGGCAAAATGTTCAAACCTGCTCAACACTGTAGGAAGTTGCATCAATATTAAGGCCATGGGCGTTTTGCTTGGTTCCCTGGTTGGGTCATGGCATTCCATCCAGTTCTGTGAGCAGCCTCTTAGACAGCAGCGGGCTGAGGAAATTGGCAGAATGGCCAGTTAGGCCTAGTGGACCACTGAAGGAGTTCTGGGCAGCTAGACATGGAGTGCCGGACACGACAGGCTAACTGGTCCAACGGGACTCTTCCGAGTGCCTGGCCCCTTATTAACTTCTTGCATGCGCCTGTCGGCCAACGTCGCGAGCACTACCTTTGTAGTGCTGCACACGTCCATTGGCCGACGTGGCCCCGCCACGGTTAAGCGGTTAATGAAAACCTGGGTGGGCCCATTGCACAGCGGTCCGGTTTGACTCTAGTTTGGATCATCCAGGCTTCAGCTCTTCCCTGGACATTTGATTCTTTTTTTTCAGATGGGATGGTTGGTCCAGGTTGTTCCAGAGATGCATGGCTTGTGATCTTATTGTTGTTCCACAGTGCTTCTTTATGTCCCTTTCTTTTGCTGGTTTCATACTATGGTGCCAATTTCACCCTGTAGCTGGTTCTTCTAACCACAGGGCTACGTGGATGTAGCAAAAGATTTTAAATGTAATTCATGATGTGACTTTAGTCAGCGGAGGTCTTTCACTGCGGAAGTAGTGTGGTCCTGCCTATTGCAGTTAAGGAACACATTAAACACTTTCTTTGTAGGGTCTGCCTCTTCAGCAGAAGTTGATTGGCCTGTTTAAGTGAACAATGCATTTGAAAACTACAAGGAGTTAGTGGTTAATGCACCTGCATTAAGTCCTTATATGCCCAGTGGGAAGTCTTTTATTACGGTTGATGCCAGTTTCAAGGGTTTAGGAGCAGTTTTTGAACATATAGTGAATAGCAAGGAAATCATGGTTGCTGTTGCATCAAGATCACTCAAAGATGCAGAAGTCAACTATAGCACGATTGAACCCGAAGCTCTGGCTTGTGTGTGGGTGGTGCAGAAATTTAAAACGTATACGTGGGGATTGTAGTTTGATGTGTATACAGACCATAAACCTTTGCTTTATCTTTTGAGAGGTGATAGATTGGGTAGACCTTCAGCACAATTGGTACGCCTGCTTTCAAAACTACAGGAGTATGAGACCCTAATCAAGAATATACAAAGTGGCAATATTTTTAGGGCAGATTGTCTTTCCCACTTAGTGCTGCCTTGTCATGAATGGTGTGATGAGGATAATGAGAGTGTGTGTGTGGTAGCAGTTCTTGATGATGCTATTTTAGACTGTAATGGAATAATCGCTGAAGATGAATGGGGAAATGCAACATTTCGTAACTGGGTGCAACAGAAAGTTTCCAATTTCATCAAAGATTGGTTGCCACCTTCTAAGAACCTACCTAATGATCTGAGGGGCTTACATCAAGTTTCTTCAGAACTCACACTGGAAGGTCGAATATGTTTAAGAAATTGATTATTTGTTCCACCTTAGGAATTGCAAGAATGTATTGTTAGCAATGCTCATGAGGTACACATGGGTATTACAGCAACTCGTACAACTTTAAGTCTTGTTTAATAGAGGCCAGATATGGATGAGCAGGTTTCTTCCATTATCGGTGAATGTCCGCAGTGTATTGTGTCTGACAAACACTGGAAAACATTGAGAGAAAAAATGGTTCCTCCAGAGGAAGTTTGGGCTAAAACATCCTTGGCAAAGTTATAATTAGAAAATTGTAATTAACATTATGCTGTTATTTTTATTCACTGTCTAAGGGGTGAAAAGTGACGTTTGTGAAAAGCTGTGCACTGGTCCTGTGCACAAAGTATATACAACATATATACAATACAAAGGGCTGATAAAAATATAATTTTCAAAATGACTCAAAATAAAAGTACAATATGTACATCATTCTAGTTCATATCAGTCCACTAGTTCATTTGTCAACGTTTCGACCATATGGAAATAAATGTAACCAGGGTCATCATCAGGACAGAAAAAGTTATCAACCAGTGTTAGGTCGTGAATGACTATAAGATGTATTTGAATAATTGGTTCTCCTTGATCAAGACACTATAATGTGAAGTTAACTGGAAGAAAATAAACTGGAAAGCCACCAAATGCTGGGCTCCAGCACCGTCTAGAGATCAGTGTGAGTACCTTCAAAACTAGAGGCCCGCGTGGCAGACGCTGAATTAGTTGAAAGCTGTCTAACTCTCTCTAAACACTGGAAAATGGCTATCAAGTCACTTTTCCCAGTTTCTATTCCTGAGGAACCGTGGGAGAAGATTGCATTGGATTTTTCAGGCCCATTCCATTTTCTTCCTGGAGACAAGAAGTATCTTATTTTTTTGATTGACTATTTTTCAAAACCGTTTTATTTTTCTTTTGTGGAAACACCTTACACTAAGAATGTTATCGAGTTTCTAGAGGAAGTTTTCCTTTTGCAAGAGCCTCCTAAAGCCTCCTAAAGAAATAGTCACTGACATTGGTACACGTTTTGTCTCGAAAGAAATGCACGATTACCTACAAATGTGAAACATTAAATATTTGCATGTAACCCTAGATAGTCCTTCGGCAAATGGTCTTGTTGAAAGGGCTAATTGTGTCAAGGGTGAAAAGGTCTGGAAACCGCCTTATTGACAGAACCATATTTGTTTTAACTTACTCAAACAGAAAACTAGTCTTATTTAACTAAATCTCAGATGACAACAGGTATTACTCCATTCAAATATAAATGGATAGGGACTCTAGAATCAAACTCATACCAGTTTGGTTCAAACATATAGAGTTGGAGACGAATATTTGTGAGAGAAAAATGAGGGAAAGAATTGAGCAAAGGAAGGAGGAAGAAAGGTGAAATTTCGATAACAGGAAGCATGTGAACAACCTGGATCTGGTTGTTGGGGATTCGGTGTTGATTAAGAAGTCTTTCATTGTAATGAAAGTAGAACAAAAGTATACAACACTGGGCCTGGGCAGAGTTTGTGGAGTTCTGTTACGTGGAACTCGGCAAAGCGACAAAAAAACTCTGCGAAGTTCCGCAAGTGGCGGAATGCAGCGCAAACTACTATTCACAAGGATCTTTCTGCCTCTGGAGTAGAAATTCTACCCGAGCGGCAACTCGCGTTCGCCAACTTACCGTTGGCGAGCGCAAGCAAGGAGAAACATCTGCTGCACTACGTGGAGTGCAGAAAACTCTGCAAACTCTGCGAACAGAGCGGAGTTCACTGCCCAGGCCTATACAACACCGAAAAGGGTAATGTAAACCACCAAGCCTTCTACTCTCCTTCGTGGCAAAAGGATGGCGAAACAAAAGTTGTGTGGCGCCTATTTCTAAAGAACAAGCTGAAATATATTTACAGACTTATTCCAGTTCGGATAATTCCATGTTGATGACAGATGTTAGCAAAAATAAAGAAGGGCAAAGCTCTGGGCAACATTTTTAACACGTTTACATCCAGTCCAGAATCACACAAATGACACAGGAGCCACATCTTCTTCCCAGATGAATTCTAGAGAAAGTGGTTATTTGTCACAGAATAGTGAACGTTTATGAAGTAATTTTATAACTAGGTTTTCTCGGGTAGTCAAAGCACTTATCAAAATGTTAAATATTTATTATACTAATGTTATCAGTGTGTTGGGAAAAGGGGGATAATGTAATATGTACCTTGCGTTCATTTGTTGTATGTCCGTTACTAATACTTTTTCCTATTCTTTGTGTTTTTTGCTGTGTTCCATTAACACCTTCGCTGCGGCGGCTATTCCACAGCAGCGCTAAGGGGACGGGGCGGCCGCGCGGCACGCCCATGCTGGTGCTGGAACCGCTCCGTCACCAGCCTCGGTTGAGCTATGCTCATGACGGAGCAGTTCCGTCATGGCCCCGCCAACTCAATGGAAAGCCCAGCGCAAGCGCGGAATCATGAGGGAACCGCTCGGTCATCAGCACAGCGCTACCGCGGCTGATGACGGAGCGGTTCCGTCATCAACGTCGAAAAGGTTAATGGAATGTGTTGATAAGTTCTGGAGGGTTTCTGCTTGGGGGGTCAGTTCTGAGATTGAATTATATGGATGTCTGTGGTCATGGGTCCTTCTCTTGAAGAATAAACACTCTTTTACTCCCTGGATATTGATCAGAGTGTTTAATATGCCCAAATGCCTCCTTGGTTTCACCTCTACATAGCATCTGGTCTGTGTCCATAAGAGAGAAGGTAGAAAGAGGTCTTAAGGAATTGGCCAGAGTGGCAAGTTGTGTTTGGTATCTTCTTTCGAACACATATCTGCAGTAGGCACAGGGTGAAATTGGTCTGGTTCTCAGAACCTCTGTTCAATCAGAGATAGATCTATAGGTCACCACCTACTTCAATATGAAGTTCTAAGAGCACAAGTAAACGTTTCCCTGCTTTTGCTCTAACTTACTATAATGAGTAAGTAAGGATGGATAAATGAAGTCATAATGAAACTGTTAAAAAAAGGTACTCAATATAGTAACTTCCGTATTGCAAGCCCTCAGAACTTTTATTAGCACGTCAGAGATGTTAATTTTTGAGGACTACATTTTTGCAGGTGCCCAAGCACTTCAGCGGGTGCCATTTTCAAAAACAGAAGCTTAGGAATTATTGGGTCTCTTGACTCTAAGGCTTCACATCCCATCATTATCTTCGAGTTTTGCTCTTCTCTGTTCAGTATGGAATTTGTGCCTGTCAATTATGTGATCTTTTCCATTCCTTTCTTCTGGTGGCTTCGTGGACTAATGAGTCCACTGTAGGGGCCAGTGTTGGACCGTATGGTCACAGGTTCTAATCCCGGCGAGTCCACTCCACCTGTCATCCTCTGAGGTCGGTAAAATGAGTGCCATTGAGTTTGGTAACAAAGAACATCTGTTATTCAGCGCCAAGATACCCTGGAGTGAATGGGTGCTTTTCAAATGCACATGTTATGCTGGATCAGTCAAGGCATCAAGTTAAACACTGTGTAGTCATTTTGTTACTAAAAGTTCACAAAGAAATAAATCAACAGAGTTTTTGTCATTTTAGAATGAGGTTGTTTCATACCATTGTGGTGAAATTCTTAGGTGATTTCCACTTGTATGGAGATTTAATCGGCGCCACATAGCAGTGCTTAATATGAGCCTGTGGTTTCCCGTGCTAGGCACTGGCACTTAATTGTCAACACCAGCACTTTTGCCAGATGCCACATGGTGGCGCTGTTTGAGTAATTGAGAGATGAGCATAACAACAGTCGTTTAGAAATTCAGTATATATTAAAAACAACTGATCCCTGCCACCCAAGCCATTCTTATATCTCTGGAGGCCTTGACCAGTCTTAATTGTCACACTTTAGCAGTGTGATGTTTTGTAGTTAGGTAGGAACTGTCATTGGCAGTGCTGGCACTGGCAATGGGTGGTACAAGCTAGGGTGGCCTCCTAACGATGGCCCTGTTGTGTATTTTTTTTTTTTTTTTTTACAAATTAAGCACTGCCAAAAAGGATGATTGGAGAAAAGGCTCCCTCATCCACTCTGATTCATTTTTTATTCTAAATGTTGGATGTGCAAATACTCTGCAGCTATAATGAACAATATATACAAAAGGGTCAAACCTTTCAATCCCACCCAACACCTTTGTGAAATGCTTACATCTCAAAAACTACTGAATGCATTCACACCAAAACAGTAAAGTTCATGCCACTCAGCCTTTTATCCTACTGAGGTCGGTAAATGAGTGCCATTGAGTTTGGTAACAAAGAACATCTGTTATTCAGCGGCAAGATACCCTTTGGTGAATATGTGCTTTTCAATTACGCGTTATGTTAGATCAGTCAAGGCATCAAGTTGATCACTGTGTAGCTAAAAGTTCACAAAGAAATATATCAACAGAGTCTCTGTCATTTTAGAATGAAGTTGTTTGATACCATTGTGGTGGACTTGGACTTCTAAGGTGATTTCCACTTGTATGGAGATTTCATCGGCGCCACAAAGCAGTGTTTAAAATTTGAGCCAGTGGTTTGCCGAGCTCGGCACTGTCACTCAATTGTCAACACCAGCACTTTTGCCAGCTGCCACATGGTGGCGCTGTTTGTGTAATTTAGAGATGAGCATAACAAAAGTTGTTTAGAATTTTAGTATATATTAAATACAACTGATACCTGCCGCCCAAGCCATTCTTATATTTTTGGAGTCCTTGAACAGTATGAATTGTCACACTTTAGCATTGTGATGGTTAGTAGTTGTGTAGGAACTGTCATTGGCAGCGCTGGCACTGCCAATGGGTGGTACAAGCTAGAGTGGGCTCCTAACGAGGGCCTTGTCATTTATTTTTATTTTTTTTCCAAATTAAGCATTGCCAAAAAGAATGATTAGCGAAAAGGTTCCCTCATCCAATCGGTTTCATTTTTCAAAAAGTGTCAAACCTTTCAAGCCCACCCAGCACCTTTTTTAAATGCTTACATCTCAAAAACTACTGAATGCATTTACACCAAAACAGAAAAGTTCATGCCACGTTTGCTTAAATTAATTCTGCAGTTTTGTGGTTAGGAGCAAGGGAAAATTTCTGTGGAAGGTAAATTGGGAAAGCACATCTTCCCCCATATGAAGTTTTTCCCCCTACACATATCTGCAGGGAAATTGGCATGCTGGAACCTAGCTGATTACACGGAGCAATTGGCAATTTAAGTGCAGATCTATTGATGTGGTCAAAAGTATTGTAAAAGTGTGGTTTTAGTCAGGGCCCCTCTCAACACTCACAATGGTGATAAATGTGTGTGTGTGTAAATTTAGTCAGGGCCCCTCCCAACATTATCAATGGTGATAAATAGCATAGTACACTCTGCACATCTGTGTGTGTAAAGATAGATGTTAGACCCATCAGCCTTAGGGTGGCCTTGCCCCAAACATTGTGCCTTACTTCTCCGGTTTTTGCTGACCTCAGTTTTGTTGGCCTTAGGACTCTGCACACTCTACCACTGCTAGCCAGTGGTAAAGTCTTTGTTCTATCTCCTTTAAACATGGTAATATTGGCTTACACCTAATTGGCATATTTAATTAACTTGTGAGTCCCTAGTAACGTGGTACTACATGTATCCAGGGCCTGTAAATTAAATGCTTACAGAGGGTCTGCAGCACGTATTGTGTCACCCACTTAAGTAGTCCTTTACACATTTCTCAGGTCTGCCATTGCAGGCTCGGTTTGCAGTTTTAAACTGCCATTTTGACCCGGTAAAGCAAACCTTTTGCTAGGCCTAACGTATATTTTTAATACATATAAGTCACCACTGGGGTTGGCCCTAATCAGCCTATAGGGGTGGGTGCTGTGTATTTAAATATTTGGGCATGTACTTTTAGCGTTTACATGTTCTGGTAGTGAAAAACTATAAAATTTGTTTTTTACTACTAAAATGCCTTCATCTTCCATAGAATAATATCAGGTTACCTTATTACATTTAATAA
Organism: Lissotriton vulgaris; assembly: GCF_964263255.1. Taxonomy (NCBI): domain Eukaryota; kingdom Metazoa; phylum Chordata; class Amphibia; order Caudata; family Salamandridae; genus Lissotriton; species Lissotriton vulgaris. The sequence continues at coordinate 645,568,787 of NC_141700.1, read as the reverse complement.
GTGATAACTTTCAATTGGGAGCAGGTGGGAATATTGAGTTTGGTCTCTAAAGAATTGCAATTTAAAGATATCTTTAATGGAAAAGTTGGATTTCAAGTCACAATTCTGAAAATGACACTTTAAGAAAGTTTTGCCTGCAGTCTTTATCCTCGGTCGCGTTAGCTGGCAGGTGGTCTTTCTGTGGTGCTCCCAGACAGTGACACAAAGAGAGGATAGGTGTTAGCTCGATGGGCCATTTCTGACTTGATATGGTGGGACATGGAGGAAGGAAATTCCACACACCTCTGTAGGAGAATGATTCCAGAACTTCTCCCACTTCATAGTGGACACCAGGTATAAATAGTGGACCTCAGATCCAACTCTTCAGTACACATCTGGACTTGTGGAAGACTCAGAAGAAGGACTGCTGTGCTGCGCTGCTGCAATAAATACTGCTACTCTGCTGCATTGCTACTCTGCTGTCCTGCTGTCTGAGTGGGAAGGACTGGACCTTCATCTTGAACCCAAGACCACCAGAGTGACTTCACTTGGCAGGCCTCCTGATCAGAGCCTCAGGGACAGAGATGGCTCCAGCCACCTTGAATCCGGCATCTGGACTATGACATGCCCCCCAAGAGGTGCCACCCCAGTCCTGGATGCTTGGAAGAGAACCTGAAGGCGCTCTGCCAGTCTAGCAGGGGTCGTAGCAGAAATGACACAGGGCAACGTATCTCCTCACAGCTCCGCATCACAACCAACACTGCTCGACGCATCCCCAACACAGGACCTCACATCGCAGCTCCTTGGAAACACAGCTGCACAATGTATCCCTGAAGCAAGACCTTGGATCAAACCCACAGCTCCTTGTAACCACCGCTGCATGATGCCTCCACAACACAGAGCCTCGCATCCAAGCCCACAGCTCCACGGAGCCTCCACCATGTGACGCATCCTCGACGAGGGACCTTGTAATGCTCCGCAACCAGGATTTATGGTACTTTGTTCAGCAGGCCTAACTTGGTCCCTGTGTCAAGCCCGCGCTTCATCCCGGTTGGCCTGAACTTGTAATTTTGCCATGAGCCGGCATGACCAGGTAACCACAGTTGGTGTTTGTGCTTTTAAGCACTATTTCTACTTAAAACTTACAAATTGCATAGCTCTGGTTCTACTGATTGGATTTTTGTCATTTTGGTCTCAAATATTTATTACATTGTACTCTATTTTTCTAAATAGGTGTGGGATTTTTCTTCTGTTGTGTTTTAACCTTATTACTGTTTGTGTACTTCATAAGTACTTTGCACATCAGCTCTAAGTTACCTGACTATAAGCATCTGACTGCTCTTGTACCAAGCACCCAGAAGGTTGAGCACAGGTTAATTTGGGATTTGTTTGGTTTTCTCGCTGACAAGAATTGTGGTTGCTGCTTGAGTAGGATTTCACCTCTCAACCTGTCACCCAGTTTCCTACAAAATGTGTGTGTGTATAGGCACACATATATATTTATATACATATGACCAATGTATGTAGAGGTGAAGTTAATAATAGCAAATCTATATTTAAATGTATATACTAATACTACCAGCTTTCATGAGACTGCAATAGTCGATATTTTGCCTACAATATGTTTGAAAGAAATACTTGATCTTCTGACATGCAGCCATTACAGTTAGAGATAGTTGGTTCACCCTTCAGTCCTTTTTAAAGATTAGTGCAAAGCAGAGCTTTAATTCGATCGTATTCAAAATCATTATCAGGATGTTATATTACCACTGTTGGTAAAAGGGTGAGTTTGAGCTGGTGTAATTTGGCACTTTGTAAAAATCCGAAAATGTTCAATCTGTTTGGAACTATTCATTCCACTCTCACCTTAAAAAGAGCACATTCCACTTCTGCTTGTGAGAAGCAACCTGAACTTAGGACCAGTGTTATCACCCACCAAAGCAGGTGTAAGGTTTCTTGTGGAACTCAACAACTCTCCTTGTTTCGGTGATCTTTTGCACTAAACTCTAAAGGGGTTATCCAGTGAAGAAAAGAAAATCTCTTTTCCCAGCTCAGGTTTAGAGGTCTATTGTGATATCATTTATTGGATAGCCCTTTAAGCAAACTATACATTATTAAAACATTGGAATGTTGGGAGCTCCATTGAAGACAAAGGAGTCCTACAGGCTTCTAATGGCTGGTAAAAGCCCAGAGCGCCAACATTCCAATGTTTGTCGTTCACAGCTGTTGGTGTGAACAAAGGCCTCATGGAGCCTGAGGGGATTTAAATTAACACAGGTCACTGACGCCTTTGCTCAGTTTGTTAGAGCATTCTGCCCTCTAGTGGCGGAATGTTCTATTAGCCATATAGCCCTCCGTAGCTGGGCTTACAGGGCATTAAAGGTCCGCTACTTGTTAAAGGCTCTCGCCTTCGGCTTTGGCCTGTCACATGGCTCATGAGGACAATGTTGTTTTCTCTACGTTAGCATGAGCACGCTGCAGCTTGCCTGCTATTTTAGTCACGTTACTACGTGACTTTATTTTTGCCATAATTTCTATGTCTGTTTTCACATGAGAACCGATCGCTGTGTTCACTTCCTGCAGGTTCCTGGGATTTTGACTGAACATTGTGAGCAAGGTCGAACATCAATGCCCCTTGTTATTTTGTTTGGTCAGGCCTTAGCCCTTAGACAAAACATATTGATGCAGATGTTGTTTGAACAGCGTACTTTGGTTCTATTAAAATACACGAATAGGTAGCACACGCTTGGAGAGGGACCTTTCCAGGGAGAAGAGTGAGACAGCACCTATGTTGTAGATCTACCATCTATAGGCTAAGGTGTGGGGTCTGTTGACAAAGCCCAGAGATCTTCAAATATTTAATAATGCCACTTCTTAGCAAGGGGTGGGAGGTTAGGCTCTACTGTCTTTTTTCTATTGTCTTTTCATGATGACATTTCCATTCATGATATATGCAGGGCCGGACTGGGAACCACAACCAGCCCTGGCAAAGTGCTTGGCCGCCTCCCATGGGTTGTGGGTGCCGCTGAGCTCTTTGCCGGGGCCGGTTTTCATCCGATTTTGTTACAGGTCTGATTTTGCAGCTATGCTGCAAAAACGGCCCTGTAACAAAAACGGCCCCCAGGGGCCCAAAACCGTGCGGCGCACCGGGGGATTGCCCTGTGCCCGCTATGGCCAGTCCGCCTCTGGATATATGGGCTAGCTGCTATGCTGACTGTATTTGTTCAATGCATTTATCTGCTTGTTGTGGAACGTATACTGCATGTTAGGACCTGTTAGTTAAAATAAATATTTTAAACTGTTTCGTGTCTTTGTCAGATCGTATTGTGGACAAGTACAAGAGAGTGAGCAAAAGGGTGTGTCTTGTTACAGCGATTCCTGAGAGCTCTGGGAGTGTTGTGTTCTGGGTTGTCTAATCCTTTGTTTCTCTGGAAGTGAGTAGGAGAACAAGTGAGACACTGTAGCTAGTCGGTCCTGGGCTCATGGGTACTAAGGTGGTAAGATTACTCAGTCCCTATACACCAAGGTCCCGTAATCCTGCACATAGTTATATTTTTGGGCAGAATCACTGCAACAGGCCTTTAACGCTGAAGCGGGCCATTAATGGCCGGTATAAGGCTTTAACAGTTGTGTAGAACTGAACCACAGGTGCAGCAGTCTACAGCAAATTTCCCAAATTCTCTGACATTCTAGTGCCACTCGAGGGGCAAAAGAGCCTATGCAGAATCAGTGCCTGATCATGTGCCGTAGAGATCAGGGAGTAACTTCGAGGTCACAGGTGAAAATCAATGCTGGGTGGATTAATCTTTTTCACCCCAAGTCCATAGCACCCAACCAATTGAATTAATTAGCAATAACATCTATTATCGAAGTGGCAAGAGACAATTTGGTGTGTGGGGTGCACTATACTAAAGATCAATGTATGTGGGCACAGAGCAGGGGCACATAGCCGCAAGCTGTAAGACTCCAATTTGCTGTACCTACATTTCATACGCTTATAGCGCATGAGTTGTAAATGCTGATTTAAAAATGTAATGGTCTTTCCCGTGGATTATGTCTAATGATTGCCGATTGTATTATAAATATTGCCGATTTTATTACAAATGCTATAATTTGCTTTTCAACAAGAGCTAAAATAAAACATGCTGCGCTAAGTTACTTCCTGCTTTGCCTGTATGTATGTTTTTCACAGAGAGCATCTATTGATGTTCTTGTTCATACATGTTGTGGCTCTGTGGTCTATTTTAACCATGGATATTATGTGTTTTTTACTTTCTCTTGCACTGCATTTCCTCTGTCGATGACAACTACGAATCCCTTCCTACTTCTTATCTCCCTGTCGACTCCCCACCCAGATTACCCTAGTGCCTCAATTAGATTAAAAAGATAGAAAATAATTGTAAACGTACTGATTGGTTTCCAGCCAGTCAATATCTGGCAAGAAGTTTCACACCCACACAAAGAGCCAGCACCATCACAGAAACAAGCTTTGGCAAAACCAATATATCTGGCCTTGGTGTGCAACTTGTTTTTATCTAGCAGGCATATGCCAAAAAAAGAAAACAGGCCATACCTAAACATGGCAGCTACTTGCAATAAAAAATTTAAATTAAAAAATATTAACCATTACATGTCATTTTAATATATGAGTATGGGTACTATCCCCAGCAGTCAGGCACAGAAATTAATTTTAGTTTTAGTGCACATCACATGAAAATATGATTCTTATTGGCGCAGAGAAAGGCCACCATTGGTAATTACAGCAGCCTGAAAACCTTGTTTAAACATAAAACACAAACATGATAATGAGTGGAGAGAAAAGGCTTTGGCAACGTATTGGTCACCAACCCCATCACTGTAGTGCACATCGTTTTAGGGGGGTGTGCCCCAATGATCATGCAAAGTGCTTACACTCACGGTGCAATAGAACCAATGACAGTAAAGTGCTGACTCATAGCCCCATGCTGTATGCTATGATGAGCAGAGGCAAAATGTGAATGACAGTTTAACCAGCCAATGGATGAAGAGGGCTGACCCAAAGTCCTCTCTATATTTGCAAATATATATGTATTTATAATTTTTTTTCTAATTCCATGAAGTTGGCAAGACAACGTCATCTCTAGTCCTTATAAGAAGGCATTGGGTCTTCCCAGTCTATGCACAATGGATCTGGAAAAACAACTGTTTATCCTCTTGAACGCCCCCCAACCTTGCTGCAACTTAGTAAAGAGCTCAAAACTCACCTCTTTAAAGAACTACATCACAACACACTAACAGTCCATTTTAACTTTCAGAACCTGGCTACCCTTCTAAATTGGTTGTGTGACACTATATCAGCATTGATAATATCACCATGTAGTAATATGACACCCACTACATTACTTACAACAACATTACAAGGTAGTCTATAATTACTTTTCTTATATACATCGATTTATACCTTGGGGGAAAGTTTGTAAATGGTACTTTTTCTTCCACATACACTTTATGATGTAGTGGTTAGATGGAAGTAGCGGATGCAAAATTATAATCGAGCGATATAACACATGCAATATAGTGGACTTATACACTCAAATTACTTGTGGATTGTGTCTTTGCATTTGACAATGTACAGTGCTCCACCTCCTTTTGACTCTGTTTTTGTTAAACAAAAACCTCATATACATATAGACATCACTGCTTCACTGCCCATGTCCCACACTGATGCTAACCTCCTTTCTTTTCCATTTCCAGGTGATAGAAATTTTTTCACGTCAGGATGATGAATGGCTTGACCAATATTAATAATCAAATTGAAGCTTTAGTCACTACAACAGCTGGTGTGAGCCACAGCAAACTATTAATCATGACTAGGGCTCCCGGTTTTATGATATTTATATTTTTTAACATTTCAGTCTGTATTTATCCATGTTTATTTTTTGTCCGTCTTATTGGTTTTTTTCCATATTTATTTTGTTTTTGAGAATAAATGGAGAAATAAAATTGAATATTTCCACATTTATTTAACTGATAAACACACTCATACTTTGATATCTATCATGTTTTAGCCAATTAAGCAGCCAAATATAACAAAACGCTACACACACAGGTAAGTATTGGCATTATATACAAATATTTGTTAACATATGCCTGTATTTCAGGGAATGTAATCCAATTTTTTTAACTCTTCATTATGTCTATCTGCGCAGCTGTTGGCCTAGATTTTATCAAGAACAGCACATAGAGTCACTCACAAAAAGCACAATTTTCAGTATTTTTCCACCTAAAAAATAAATACATTCAGGAAATACATTGTTTTCTGTCTCTCTTTATCTGTAAAAATCAGCAAAAACAGAAAACTGGGAACATTAATCATGATTCAACGCTGCTGATCTCTCACTGCAATGGATGATACTCAGTGTAACGCAACTGAGGAATTACTGTTAAATGATAAAGTTAAACCAAATTCATCCATTAGAAAAGGAGTTTAATCATTACTTTTATGCTGTAACATCCACACACTCCCAAGCATTCTATAGAAAGGGTTGGCAATACAACAAAAAGAACTATTTCAACATTCGAGGTCACTAAAACTGACAAAATAAAGTTGCAAATGGCTAACAGTGGTGCCTGACTTGTACTGGGAGGAAAGTTACTAAAACCTAATGAAACAAAACTGTACACCATTGCCACCCAGCAAGCAGCACCCTGGTCTGCGTTACTTCCTTTAAACAGGCAGATATTTCCAACAGAAGAAATAATAAGCAACCGATACACAAAGCTCTACCCAGGCTTTCACCTTCAGTGCCCTTGTAATATAGTCACATGAGTGGTGGGCCACAAGATGAATATGTAGTAGTTTGATGCCTAACAACTACATCTTTTCATTTGATTGAATTTCCAGCTATGACAAAACTTGGGTTACATAAAATAAAATTGTGTGACTTAAAATGAAAAGTTTTTTTTTGTTTTACCAACTTTAAAATGATCCCCTCGGGAATATTTTTACTCAAGAACTCTCTCACTTTCCACAAGCAAGATATCATATATTCCAGCGTAACTGGATAGTGTAGGAAGCTGGCTCTGTAAATACTATACCAAAGTGAGGTATAGTGTGCATAGAGTCCAGTGGAACCCCAGAGGCAGGCAGAGGTAAAGTTAGATAGCAACTCACTCTTTAGTTGTGGTAGTGTGGTTGAGCAGTAAGGCAGTATCAGAGGACAGTGTTAAGCATTTGTTGTACACACTCAGTCAGCAAATGAAATTACACACTCAAAGACTGAACTTCAGAGCAATTGTTTTGTATACAAATATTATTTTAGTTATTTGATTGTCTAGAACCAAGCAAGACTGGCACAGGTAAGCAATAAATAATTTACTGTAGTAATGCAGTTTGTAAACAGATTGAATTGTAATTGCATGCGCACTTGTTTTGACTTACAGTATGATAGCAGATAAATGCAATACTTTGTCAATACAGTACAAAAACGTGAATGGGCTTTTCAGTAAAACACCAGGTAAGTTACTTTTTGAATACATTTTCTTACACAGAGTGGTACACCTAGATACTACTCTGGGACATTTCCTGTAAACAGGTAAGTAAAATCAGTTTTGTTAAACAGTAAAAATTAAAGAATTTCTTTAGGGTTTCAAACTCCACACTTAAAAACTTTTCCAAGAAAAACAGTCAATGTTATCCTATTGAGGAAAATAGTGTTATTGGTTTTAAGGTAAGTATTTGGTAGTGGTAGTTGAGGTTCTGGGGTAGACTCAGGGGTCCCCTAGGGTCAAGGATGCACTCTTGTTACACCCCCAGCAGCACTAGGGCGGCCAGGTGCAGAGTGCTGAGACCCAATGTTATCGAATGGGGGATAAGGGGCCTCCGGTTGGTGGCTGCTGACGAGCAGGCCACCTGGTTGTGGGAGCAAAGCTCCTGGACTGTAGCTCAGGGCAAATAGGAAAACATAGTAGCACCAAAGGTGTACCCTCAGCAGCACTAGAGCGGCCGGGTGCAAGGTTCTGTTTCTCCGTCGGGCACCCTGTTGTTTGCAATGGGGAACTTCCGGTTTGCAAAGCACTGCAGGCTTGGGGAGGAAGATCTTCTGGGTGCGACCACCACTTCGAGAGGTAAGTTGGGAAGTTGGGGGTTGGTAAGGCTACATTGATTTGGCCACCCAAGGCCGTGAGGCATCAGGTGCAGGCATGCCTTTTGTGGTTGGATCTTCCTACCAGCTCCTGGTCGCGGTTGGGGGGGACCTTCCGGATTTAGGCTGCAGGTGTCGGCTGGAGGTTTGAAGCAGGTCAGGGGTCACCAAATCTTGGGTCAGGATCACCGGGGGAACCTCCTCATGTTGTTTGCCCACTCGAGCTCAGGCCGTGGGAGTGGGTGCAGAATGGTGGGAATTCGAGGTGTCCGGCCAGAGCCAGAGGTTGCAGATGAACAAATCCGGTGTTCACTGGAGACAAAGTCTTAGTGGTTGAAGGCAGGCAGGTCCTCCGGGGTTTTTGAGGTTGCTGGCTGGAGGACACACCAGTATTTTGCAGGAGCAGGTTCAAGGTGGAGACAGGCGAGTAGGGCTAGGGCCAAGTCAGTGGGTGTCTTCCTCTTGTCAGCTTCGACACGGCTGTTCGGTCCTTCTTCTTCTTGTTGCAGGTTCTTGTCTGAGGAGTAAAGGTTCAGGGGGCCCCTAAATACTAGATTTTGGGGTGTTACAGGTAAGTAAAAGGTAGGGATCAATGGGTCCATTCCCTAGGGTGGGTACACCCCCTATTATGCCACCTTCCAGTGGGAGGGGGGCATGAGCCTGTGCCTAGTTGGCTGAGTCCACCCATCTGCAAGATGGCAGGGACTGAGAATTGTGGTTCATCTCGCCTCCCCCACCTGAGGGCTGGAGTTGGCAGAGGTGGGCACACCTCTCTTCCTCACTTGTTTTTCCCACCGGTTCTCCTGCCCCAAGTGGGGGTCCGAACCAGTGGAGACCAGTTGCTGAGCAGCTAGTGGCCTGGGGAAGCTCACAAAGGTGGCAAGCATTTGAAGCTTCCCCTTCATAAACCCTGCCCATCCTGGGGGAGGAGGCTTGGCACCTCATCCCAGGATGTGCATTGTTTCAGGCCCCAGAGAGCAGCAGGTCTAGTGGTGGCAGCTGAAAGCAGCCACTCAGCCTGGACACTAGTGGTAGTTTAGTTTTCAGGGGGCATCTCTAATATGCCCTCTGTGTGCATTTTTTCATTCAATCCCACACTGGCATCAGCGTGGGTTTAATGTGCTGAGAAGTTTGATAATAAACGTCTCAGTTTTCAGTGTAGCCATTATGGTGCTGTGGAGTTTGTAATGACAAGCTCCCAGCACCCTATACTCTTAATGGCAGCACTGCACTTACAATGTCTAAGAATGGACTTAGACACTGTAGGGGTACAGGGCTATTGCACCTGTACCCTCACCACTGGTATAGGGCACCCAGCTTGAGGGGTGACTGATCTATGCCAGGGCAGTGAGTTGTAGGCACGGCACACAGGAATGTGTGAGATGTTGACTCTTCACTTTGTTCTGCACCAAAACACACAGCCTGCAGAGGCAGTGTGTGTGTGTGTGTAAAGATACAAGGCCTCTAAGGGTGGCACCTTAGAGGTCTTCCCTGGTCACAGTGCCCTTGGTACCTGTGGTACCATTTAACTGGGGCTGACCTGTGGCTAGAGATGCCAACTGGGTTCGTTTTGGGGAAAGAACACAAGCCCTGGGAACTTGATTGGCAGGGACCCAGGGCACATCAAGTCAAAGTGCATCAGTACTCTGGCAGAAAGTTGGTGGGCTACTGCAATAGAAACCCACTTTCCTACAGATAGTGCAAGATAATATCCATATTCCATTGCCTTGTACGATGGTCAATATGTTAGCAGTGAGGATTAAGTGTAAAAACTCTAAGAAAATGTATATTATTATCCCTTTTGTGGGTTATGTTTATCACAACTTTAAATTGGACAATACACTTGATCCCCCTCCTGGATTTCTAATGGGGAAACATTCATTAAATGTTGGTGTACGGTTCTGCTAGTATGAAAGATGCACTGTTTCATACATTAGACATGGCTGATTGCGATAGACTATTTCATTTTTTCACAAAGTCACTCTTCAGCCCTTGCTGCAGCTAGAACTGGGCAGATATTCGACTAAAAGTCTTAAAACAACTATAACACCCCATATTTCAAGAAAAAGGTATATAGCTAAGCATAGTCAATTTGCAAGACTCAATTGCTGCAAAATCACTTTTCATGTCTCTGGTTGCATTGAGAATCCATGCATTTTTAATAGCTCAAGAATAAAAATTAGGATGCGCTGTTCTTTTATCAAGACACAAATAAAATAAATAAATCGTAAATCTGGTATTTGTAAAGCGCAAACTACTCACACTTACGGGTCTCAAGGCGATGGGGGCCATCGTGGAAATTAAGTGAGCTTTTGCCCAGACTCACATGGTGCTGAGCTGATCTACCATCAGAGCTGGGAATCGAACCATGAGCCCTGTGCTCCGAACCCAGCTGCCCTGGCCGCTGCACCACATCTCTCTACTGCACCACACCTCTCCACTCCAAATATGAGAACTTCTATAGCCAGTAACCTTCAACTACTGGACATGTTGAAGTTGGGCAGTCTTTTTAAAGATGTGGGCCCCTAGCACATCAAGTTCGGTTGGACCATAGTTTTTTTACTTTGCGCTGCAACCAGCCTATACCTTGGCGCCGCGAAGGTTTTTCGAATTCCACACAGTAGAAAGGGACCTTCCCAATATCTTCCAGTCACTCGGTTCATTTAAACAGTGAATGCTGGTCAGAGGCCTGCTTGGTATCAAAGACCTTTATTCCAGCATTGCCTACTCAATGCGCCTGCATTGCGATCCCTGTCCCCTAGAAGAACAGGGGTCACAATGCCATGAGGAGTAGCCCATTATAATTTTGGGATGCCCCATGGATCCGTTGTCTGCACCTCCTGATTGTACTTGCCATTTATCATTTGTTATTGCTAACAAGTGTTTTATTTTATCATAAGAAGTCACAATAATAATAAACTGAAATTCCCTGAATATTACACTTTTTTCCTGAAATTTAGGCCCTAGGAATTATGGAATTGATAAGAATATGTATTCCAATTTAAAGAGACTATAATGATGTTACAGTAATATAAACATCTTTGAGGTGTTTTCCCATAGTCTACCGTCGACGCAATGACTACCTGGAAGCGATGGAGGAATAGCATTAATCTACAAAAATCAATTCAGCATTTTTAGAAAAATCCGCTCCCCATCCCCAGCATCTCATTTGAAATCACATTGCTCTGCATAGAAAAACTCTAAAGGAAAAACACTCCAGAACCCACTAAAGCTACAGCCCGTAACAGGACAGTCAAGCATTGAGCAAGTCTCATGTGGCCATCACAAATGCCTTATGACAAACAGTGCACACATGAATATCCATTTAAAAGGAAAAATATACTGAATTCAGCAACCACTGATGAAGAAAAGAATCTGTCTGGTGAGAATTCCCCACTTACATAGGCAACATCAAAAAAAGCATGTATCAGGAACTATAAAGTCATCCATAAATCCAAAAATTCTTTATTAGGCACAATGGTTACTAGAAGCCTCTAACAGCCCCAGAGAACTCGTCAAAGTTGTACAGAACTCCGCCACCTCCAGTGCACTTCTAAAACTCCTGGGGACCGATTCACAGAACTAACTTAAGACAAAATCCTAAACTTACTACTTTTGGTATTCACAGAAGTTAGGATTTTGTCTTAAATTTGTCTTAAGACAAACTTAAGACAGACTTAAGACAAAATCCTAACTTAAGTCTGTCTTTAGTTTGCTTTAAGACAAACTTAAGACAATATCCTAACTTCTGTGAATACCAAAAGTAGTAAGTTTAGGATTTTGTCTTAAGTTAGTTCTGTGAAACGGGCCCCTGGACTTTAACAAATCAGGTTTTCCAACCAAACACAGAATCGAGGCTTTTCACTTCTCTGTGCGGGATGACATCATATGCATAGCGGACATGAACGCCATCAGAATTCTGATACTCCTTAACCTGGGGGCTCTTTTAACACTCCAGTCCTCAAAGTCCACCTTCACACACTCTAAAACAATGACCATCCTCTCAGAGAAAGTGTTCAAATGGTTTGATTCCTTCCTATTCAACCACAGCCAAAATGTAAGATTTGGCGACCTCTCCTTTGCTATACTTCTTCTTATCTGCAGGGTGCCACAGGGCTCAACTCTGTCCCGCTTACTATTTAATATTTAAATCAAACCCTATATAGACACTCCCCGTGACCATCACACCCACACCCACTGTCATGATGATGAGACATAAATATACCTAGGGAAGTCACAGGAGTCGATCTAATTCACTACTTATCAAATAGGCTCTGGGGCATTAAAAACTGGATGCACCTCCAATAGCCTTTAACTTAAGAGGGGAAGAAATTGAAATTATTCGACAAGAAACTACTCAAGAGAACTCCATCAAACATCATCTCAGAAAAACATGCAATGGCGGTCGGAAAACTGGTCAACTGCTGTCCGACTACAGAAACACACTATAGGCAGATCAAAAAATAGGTGATATCAAACTGCCCCAACCACGCCATCTTCAGAAGAAAAAAGGCCAAGCTTCAGTAGTCAAAAAGTTCCACTGTCTCCCCATATAGAAAAGAGTCACATTCAATGGAGTGGCAGTCTACCTCTTGAACAGCTGTCTCTCAAACATCTGTACTGCTCCATACCTCATGCTCTTTAGGTGAAAACTTAAAACATACCTTATTGAACACTAGCCCACCCTACTCCACCCCACAGAGCGCCTTCCAGGGCTTGGCAATGCCCAAAACACCTTGGGACCGCAATTCAATTTAATTGTATGTCAGGTATATCTCTTTTCGAGCCAGGTTTCCCTTTTCTGTACCTGCTATTTTTCTGTAAATGTGAACTTGTCACTTCAAAGCTCTATTGTAAATCGCTCTGACACCTCTGCGTAAAGTTTGCATTATATAAAAATGCATAAATAAATAAACACGGACAAAAACATGTTAATGATGTAATTGTTAAGGCTGCTCTGGTCTAATTGTAACCAATGCTTCTTTTTCCACAGCAAGGCCTGTGTCAGCCCCTATAGCCAGAACCCCAGCAGTGGAAGACGGCGCGCTCAAACACACAGAAGCATTTAAGTTATGCAGAGTGCGCAATATAAAGCCAAACATTAACATAAATACGCATTTGGCATTTCTAACTTAAACAATGAAGATATTGTGATGTGCAATAAAGTGGCCATCTTTGAATGGTGCTGTTGACCGCACACTGAGACAATTGTATATTACAGCAAATGTTTTCTGGAATTTTACATTTGTTAATATGAATGAGCACATCAATCTTTCTTTTATTACTGTTTCAGCAACATGGTGTTGATTTTTAATCCCTTTAAGCATTATTGATGGTGATGTAAATTACACTGAAATATGGTAAAATGTGCAGATTTCCTATGAACTCTTATTGTATTTTAAAACTCTTTGTTTGTGCTTTATGGAATACAATAAAAACTAATGGCTTTTTCCCATAAGCTAATGCTTCTACCGTTCAGTTCCCAGTGGCCTTTTCACTACCTTCCTCTTTTAGCGCCAGGATGCCTGTCGGGTTACAGTGCTCTGTATGAGTTTTACTTACAATTACAATGACAATTCTAGTGGTATAGTATTGTGGCTCTTTTATTCATATTGTGCAAGTCTACAGAGTAAGGCACTTCTGGTGAAATGTCCGACTTTGTATGAGAAGGAGCTAAAAACAATGTTGGACATAGGAGTGGGCACTCTCAGAAGTAATTGACTATAAACGGGGTAGGACCCTCATCTTTGCCTCAGGCACATCACCTCTCTCAAACTTGATACTAGCTTGTCAGTACCTTTCCTTTAATAGTATTGCTTAAATTAACTCCCCAACACTAAACTTATTTTTCCTTTTGTTTCTCCTCTACTGTTTCCCTTCTCTACTAAGGATGGATGGGCCGGCACCTTGTTTACCTTGTTTACCTCCTGCAGCTCATGACCGAGGACGACTTTTGTTCAGCACCTCGTGTTCAGCAGTTGCTTCATTGTCTTGTGCAGAGAATTTGATGTTTGTATAAATATAAAAAATAACGCAGATTACAATAGTATATCAAGTACATGTTCAATAACATATCTGACTAAATTCTGCCTAAAGTGGCAAAGACAAATGAAAGAGAAAAGAACTGAAAGACCTTAAAGAAAGAAATATAGTTATGTTAATGTATTTTGCGACATAAAGACATTGCAAAATCGAATCAAACCCCATTTAGTGAAATGCCATGGAAAATATGCAAAACTATACTTTTAATGTGAAATGTGTTTTGCCCATATCTTAAGGGACTTGCTTCACGCGAGGACACATTCTGGTTTAAGCAGAAAATGTCTCTCAGCAAGTCAATTTTTTGTTTGAAGCAGTCTCCTTGGCAAAATTATGCACATTCACACAACGTGAGATTTACAAAAATGCACGTCACACGAAATTGAGCAATTTCAGGAATTTCAACCTGACCTACTTAAAAACCAACAAATATTTCCCAGCGTGAGCTCCAGGTCGCATTGAGACTGCAATCTGAAGTGTTCTGCTCTCCGCCGTTGAAGAATGGTTTTCTATTGAGACAGGGAGACTGCACTGTATGCGGAGTTATTATTTGTCCCGCACATACAGAGTCGCTTCGCTGGCACCTAGCAGCACCCCTTTTCTGCCAAATGTCTGGAAATAATGTGCTTGTTGTAAGATAAGTGGGCCAGCTAAAACTGCCCACCGCGGTAGTGAGGCATGTTTGAAGCGGTTGTAGTAAAAAGAATTGTAACCTCAGTTCTGAGTACATTTGTCACTCTAGTCCAGGGGTCTCCAACCTTTTCTGTAGTGAGAGCTACTTCTGATCAGCGAAAACCATCGTGAGCTACTAAAGGCCAACCAGCTAGCGCATTTTACAAGAGACCCCCCTCGACACCCTCGCAATGCAACCAAGCACAGAAGCCATAGTCGTCACAGTACTGCCTGCTAACCTGCTGAAAAGCACTTTTCTCTATTCACTCTGACACATCCTGGGTTAGAACCTTTCAAATAGTTACCCAAATATGACACTGGAATGTGAAACCTCTCACACAAGAGCTCACAGCCTGGCTAGGAATGTGGTATCATACAATCAGTACAGGCAGCACCATGGACAACTGACCACTCTTTGACCACTAAAGGGCAACGCTGTCACACCCATCTGTAATTAGAAGTAATATAAACACCTAATACAATATATAGCGTTCTACTTGGTACATGCACTCGCTCCCAGGGTCCATCACAACTTGATATATATAACCGGTTCTCAACTGGACTCCACGCACCATAATCACCTCCTTCTCCAAAATAAATGTTCTTCATAAAGCGCTGCACACTTGCAATTAGTTCCACACTATTCGATGGCTTTTTGTCCACTGACCGGCCTACTAACTAGTCAGAGGCCCCTTGGACCTGTTGTTGATGGCATTGCTACAATCAGATACATCTTATCCAGATTTGTACCTCTCCAAACATTTGTGTTCCAGGGTGAGGGTCCGCCCCTGGCACACCTCACTCCTCCCGCTCTATATAACATTTGCATTGGAACTGGCATCTCTGATAACCTCTGACAGCAGGGGCATGTAGGTATTGAACCAAAAACATCCCTCGTGGTACCTTTAGGTGCCACATGGACTCTGTCCTGCAGTAATGCGAGAGGGGAAAGTTTACTTCTGTTCCACCAGTTGTACCCGCGGTGCAGCACACAACCTGGGGTCCTCTTGAGGAATACTGTAGCAGAGCTGTAAGACAGCTTGTCTGCAGTGCTCTTAATGTAGCACTGAACCTGCACCTTAGATCACCGCTAAGGCCGGAGCTGAAGTTGCTTTTCCAATCCTTTTCCATTTAGGGTGTTTCTGTCACCTGCTGAGGGAGAAATCCAGCCGTTTTTTTTTTTAAGTCAACCGAGATATTTGGTAACAAACGCAGCAGCGCTCCAGCTGTCTCTAGGCACCAGCATTCACACCACAAGAAGCTGACTCAAATCCATGAATAAAGTTTTTATTATTTCAAAGTTTTATTTATTTATGATTTGGAATTCCAAGGAATTCCACATAAAATACAGAATATAAATCAGCTTATACACATCATATTAGTTAAAAATCTTTCTCAGAATCCATGAATAATTGTCTCCTAAAATATGTAAATGTACATTTCTGTTGCTCGATTGTTAAAATGCACACCAGTTATTGACAGCAGTCTTTATTATGAGTGTAAGAATCACGGGGTAGGAGACATTAAGCAGGGAAAATTACCCTTTCAGGCCAGGCAGACTGCTCTTGTTTTTTTTTTCCCTCGCTGCCCCTCCAGCTGCCACTACTCGCAAACTAACAAACTAAGAAATCACAACTTTTTGTGGCCAGGACTTACCAATTGATCGGCTGCTCCTCACGCAAATCAGAGACGTGGTGCTGGACTTGAAAAGGTAGGCTACTTACAAGCTACCAAACTTTCCGGCACCTTCTAGCACACGTTGTGCAGGTTAAAAGCGTGGTGCCAGACTGCAAAAGGGCGAGGTAGGTGGCGCAGAGATCATGCAGATGACGAACTACGTCCTACTCTTAAGCCCGGCCCAGCTATTTATTGCTTCCTGACTATTGTCCTGTTCCTGGTTTCTTTGTACTGTCCGAATTCAACAACTGCTGCCTGCCTGCAGAGGTTGAAATGAGCACTTTGGGTGCTCTGTGGGCGAGGTCGGGTGCGGTGGAAGATTGTATAGCGCCGAAATGCCTTTCCAGGCTCTACATTACCTCAGAGATCAACCCTCCACCGGGAGTAGATGCTCCATTTCGGTAAACTACGGAGGCGCGGGTGGTTGAGAGCTGCCCCGCATCAGTGATGGTGAGGAGCATGGGGGTGCGGGCCAGCGCCGATCACCGCTCGCCAAGGCCTCAGTGACTTGAAAAGTTAGGCTACTTACACGCTACCAAACTTTCCGGCCCCTTCTAGCACACATTGTGCAGGTTGAAAGCGTGGGGCCAGACTGCAAAAGAGCGAGGCAGGTGGCGCAGAGATCACGCAGATGACGAACTACGTCATACTCTTAAGCCCGGCCCAGCTAACTTCAATTCAGCCTATCGGAGCAGCTGATTTTGGTGAGGGCGGGCAACGGCTATTAAAAAAAAGCCGAAAAACGTAAAATGACCAAAAGGGGTTACACAACTAGGATGCTGGAGTGAGCTACTCACCGGACCTCGGCGAGCTACCGGTAGCTCGCGATCGACCGGTTGGAGATGCCTGCTCTAGTCCCTCGATTTGCTGGGACAGTCCCGTCTTTCATCATCTGTCCACAGCTGCCAAGGATTCAGATTGCTATGTGTGACATTTTCATAATTTCAGCTTAATTGTGAGTGACATTTCAATGACTATGAGTGACATTTCAATGACTATGAGTGACACTTTCTTGCGAGCAAAATCAAGCAATGAAGATGAGGCACACATATAAATATCAGAAATGACACCCATTGAGCAGCAGCTGCTGCTGTAGTAGCAATCATGAAGTCAGAGTCTGTCTTTAGTCACAGCTGCTGAATAGAGGAGCTACGCTCTGTTGTAACTGGTGGCACTGTGAAGCAGGTAAAGCAACACCTGCTCAGATCTCTCCTGGGCTCAGAGCAGTGTTCTCAAACACATGTTGAGGAAGTGGCCCAGGCTGGGGCAAACTGGCTGAGGCAGGAATACATTGGACCTGGGCTGCACAGCCTAGTGGGACATCTCTGTGTTGCTGGATGGGCCAGCAGAAGAAGGAGGAGAAAGTCACAGTGAGGGGACTAGAACGCAAATGGAGGAAATCTAAAACCAATGAGGGAAAACTTGCCTATAAAGCTGCCTTGAGGATATATTTAAAATACTGGAATTCGGCCAGAAGAACTCATGTAGCGGAGAGAATTAACTCTGCAAACTGCAAAAAACCCATCTAAGGAGCATTTCAAAATTCTCAAAGAACTCACGAACCCTAGAAGTGCCAATCATACAATACCAGTGTCACAATCTCATTGGGACAACCACACAGCTTACTTTGAAAAAAAAATAACAGCATCTACAGCTCGATTACAAACAATGCAGCCTTTGTAATCCAGGAACCTCAAGGGGAACTGCAGTCTTTCACTCTGGAATCCTTCACTCTGATGACAGAGGACCAAACTGAAGCACACAAAAAAATACCATAAAATCTGGGTCCCCACAGACCCCCCTTTGTGATCACTACTCTGTCCCCATCCTGCGTACCCTCCTCACAGATTTATGCAACCTCTCCCTACAGTTGGCCACTATCCCTTGCAAATGGAAGGCAGCCTGTTTTAAGCCCCTTCTTAAGAAAGCCATAGCAGACCCGCAGAATCTTCATTACTATAGACCTATCTCTCTGCTTCCTTTTGTCTCCAAAATTCTAGAGTCTTCAGTGAATGCCCAACTAGTGTCATACCTTGATTCTAATTATCTTCTGGACCCCTCGCAGTCAGGTTTTCGTGCCTCTCATAGCACTGAGGCTGCTCTAGTAGAAATAACGGATACTATCACTCGACCAGGGATCCTCAGCCATTTTGGTACTTCTGGTTCTTTCAGCGGCTTTTGATACCATCTCCCATCGTCTCCTAGTACAAAGACTCAGGGAGTTTGGTATCAGGGGTAAAGCTCTTGAGTGGCTGAAGGATTTCCTGTTAGAATGTACAAACTCGTTCAAGCTTACATCAGCATCCACAATCCTTGGCAAGGGGGTGCCGCAGGGCTCAATTCTGAGACCCACTCTATTCAATGTGTATGTGGCCCGCCTGGCAAGACTCGTAAGATCATGTGGATTTGAAACCATCTCTTATGCCGATGACACACAACTGCTCATCACCGTGTACCATGACCCAACACTGACTAAAGCTAAATTTAAAAAATGCTTATGGACAGTAGCCACATGGATGTCCAAAAACTGTCTACAGCTGAACATGACTAAAACAGAGATTCTCCTGTTCATAAAAGCACAGACAGCCTGATCAGCCGACTGGTGGCCATCGGAGGTGGGCCCTCCTCCTATTCCCAATAAATATGCAAAAAGCCTAGGAGTGCTCATTGATGACATCTCACTATGAGTGAGCATGTCAAAACGGTCACTGGAACTACTTAAAAAGGTCTTTCAATGGACCACTATACATGCCAGGAAAACTAAGTTTCCCGAGTTGACTCCCATTCAAGGATTGTTGGCGAATGGACTATGCTAATCACCTCGTTTTTCTTTTTTTTTTCTTCCCCTCCGTTGCACAGTTATTTATTGTTCATACTGTATTCTTTGTCCGTGGTTTGCTTACTTACTGTCAGCCTTCTAGGTAATGTAAGGCCCTTCGTCTTTGAACAATATGTATCTGAAGCGCTCTGATACCTACAGGTCTAGCTAGCGCTATACAAAACTTTAAAAATAAATACATAAAAATGAGTCGCCTGGACTATGGCAATGCCTTT
Source organism: Lissotriton vulgaris (assembly GCF_964263255.1). Classification (NCBI taxonomy): domain Eukaryota; kingdom Metazoa; phylum Chordata; class Amphibia; order Caudata; family Salamandridae; genus Lissotriton; species Lissotriton vulgaris. Next base: position 645,549,243 of record NC_141700.1, on the reverse strand, counting down.
CTGGTGGGTATCGATGAAAGTCTCCTAGCCAGGCTTTAGATGGTGCAGAGCTCTGCTGCTTGTCTGGTCCTGAATCTTCTCCCCTGGTCCCTGTCGGAGACATCTCTCTGCTCCCTTCCCTGACTCCCGATCAAAAAGAGTGCCCTTTTTAAACTTCTCTGCTTGGTTTGTAAGACCCTGCAGGGACAAGCGTCCACTCTCCCTTAGGCACAAGTTGCAGCCATACATCTCGGCCTGTCAGCTTAGATCTAGTGATCTATTACTTCTATGCCCTAAATGCATTAGAACGACCAGGTTCGGGAGCCGCTCCTTCTCATTCTTGGTCCTTCCCTTGACTGGAATCAGCTACCCCTATTGATTTGAATATGCTCTGTCTTTACCACTTTTAAAAAGCTTCTAAAAACATGGTTATTTACTCAGGTTCAGGTTTCAAGTCTTTATTTCGATTTTTTGTCAAATCATAAAAGACACATTAAAATTCGATAGTAATCTGTCAGACAGAATTTTAAACATAAAAGACTGTTTAAGAATGAATAATAAAGCAAACATCACTGAACAGAAAATAAACACACTTAGAACAAACCAATAAAGGGAAGATAAATAAAAGAGGCATTAAATTGCAGATAAAGAGGAGCCTGAGTTAAAAAAGAGCACAGTTATTTTTAGAAAAACATTACAAATCATATTCATTAACGGTGAACCATTACTTGCTTAATGTTCAAAAGACACAGCTTGAATAAATCTGATAACAAGTGATTAAAACGGATGCATATTCTATCAATTAACGGAACAATAAAAGTGGGTCCAGGGGGCTATAACATGTGTTTTAGCCTTAAAAGCCAGGCCCAGCCCAAATATTTTGCCAGACATACAACGAAGAGTTCGGAGTTCTTTAGCGCCCAAATGACTTCTGCAGATGTTTTGTATGGCAAACTTTTCTTACGGGGTGCAGCATATCTAGGACAAGCAAAAAGAAAATGTCCCTCTGATTCATTATGCCCTGGGCAACATTTACAGTTGGTTAATGACCCTGTGGTCCATTTGTATGAGAAAGAGTTTAGAGGCAAAGACCCCACTCTAAACTGATGAAACAGTTTTTTGTCTAACGGTCTGGTTATTACATCTTAATAGGACTCTCGCAATAGGTCAAGTTTAAATGTTAAGAACCTGCCTGTAAGACTGTTATTGCTAGAGAGTACAACTCTTTTTAAACGGATCGAGGCCCAGTACAGGGATTTAAAATCGTGTTTAGAGGGGAAAACATTGGATTGGGGGGATAACCAGAGATGTTCTAAGCCCATATCAATGAGGATAGTTTTTACAGCAGAGAACCAGGGAATTTTCCCGGATCCGGTGATGGACCTGACTTCTGCCAATTCTTGTGCAAAAAGAGACAGGTCTGGAGACGTCCATATACGTCTCCACAAGGCCACCAGCCTAAATCTATCCATCTCGTTGATTGGAGGGCACCCTAAATCCAAACAGAGGGGGATAGAGGGGGTCGACTGTGGAAGACCTACTAAGTTACGAAGGAACTTACATTGGGTTTTGAATAAGTTAAGCAGGTCCATATACCCCCAAAGATCAGCGCCATAAAGGATGGCGGTGGAGATTTTAGCATCATAGATCCTGAGGGCAGGGAGGACCCGTTTGGTGGTCGATTCTTTTTGCTCTTTTATGAGACAGCCAGTCAACCTTGCAAATTTGAGATGTTGGATGTTAATTTGGTCTTTCCATCTCAAACGGCTGTCAAGAGTAACCCCCAGGTAGGTCATGGTATCCACTTGCTCGAGGTTAACTCCATTCAACCTCACGGAGCTACGAACTGGGTGTTTTTTTGTAAAAACCATAAACTTCGTTTTCCCCACATTTACCGCCAGGTTATTAATAGCACAGTACTTCTCGAAGCGGTCCAAGGCCCGCTGGAGACCGCTACGTGTTCTTGAGAGAAGTAAAGTGTCGTCGGCGAAAATGAGAAGGGGGAATCTCATCCCAGCCAACATCGGGGCATCAGTGGGGGTATCTATGAAGAATTTAACAACTTGGTCAATAAAGAGGAGGAAAAGAGTTGGGGCCAGGACACACCCCTGACGGAAACCTCGAGTTACGGGAATTGTTTCCGTCACTTGACCCTGGCCACCCCACCTTACTCTGGCGTAGTTATCTTCATGGAGTTTGATAATGAGGTCTAGTAGCTCCGGAGGACATCCTAACTTTGCCAGCACACCCCACAATTTTTCCCTTGGTACCAGATCGAAGGCGGACTTCAGATCGATGAAAGCAGCAAAGATGGTACCGCCGCCAAGCCAGACCACCTTCCAATAGATCAGGCAGAGTCTAAACACCTGATCTATGGTGCTTATTCCCGATCTGAAGCCCGCCTGCATGGGGGATAGAATGCTTTCTAGTTCGATCCAGCCCTGGACCCGTTCCAAGACCATACGAGCTATGATTTTCTGTATAGAGTCAATCAAACTGATGGGACGGTAATTCCCTGGTATGGACTTGTCGCCCTTTTTGTAAATCGGGATTATCTCAGCTCCCTTCCACGATTTCGGGACCGTGGCTCCATGGGCTAGGGAGTTAGCTATCATGGTGATATACGGGAGCCACAGGGCGGAGTTGGATTTGAGTAGGTCCGCCGGTATCAAATCCATACCAGGGGCTTTCCCTCGTAAGGTCAGGGCCAGGGCCAGCTCGGCCTCAGCCACTGAGAAGGTTAGTTTTTCCCCGTGAGAACTCGACGGGGGTGTCCTGCCCGAAGGATTTATAGCTTTGGGGTCATCGGCTCTGAATTGGGCAGAGTAGAATAAAACCCATTCATCAAGGGGCACATTGTTAGCCGGGGTGGAGGAATCCGGGTTATTCCCCCATTTAACTAGGTCCCAAAACTTTTTTTGATTATTTGAAGTGGACGCTTCTAGAAGATCGGACCAGAACCTATCTTCCCACTCCCGTTTAGATTCTCGGAGGGTTTTCCTGCAGTGGAGCCTGGCCGCGTTAACTGCGACCATGTCCCGTGATTTAATAAATGAGATTAGAGCAGAATGTGCCTCCCTGCATTTTTTATTATACCATTTCTGTGGCAAGGGATTGGATTTAGTGGAAGCACTTCGGCACGGGAGGGAAAGTAGGGATTTTAACTGAGCGAAACATCTAGTATGAAGATTCATAATATTATTAGCCAATCCCGAATTTTCCCCCATCAGATCAATTTTCAACATCTCATTATAGGCATTATTGGCCACTGAATTGACATTGTCCCATAAAGATTTGTCCTCCATGACCCGCGACCATTTCAGTCTCCTCCTGTCGTTAGTTAGTAGAACATCCCCTGTTTGAGTAGTGGTAGACTCCTCTTGTCTCTTTAGGCCTGGCAGCTTCAGAGATAATGACAGCGGATTGTGGTCGCTTTCCGGGCGCTCTAACACTGCCATGTCAATTAATAAAGGCCAATGTTCCATATTTAACAAGATATAATCAATGCGGCTCTGTCTCTGCCCATTGTCAAAGGTACAATTGGCCTCTTTGTCCGAGTTTGAGCGGCCATTACATGCAGGAAATCCCCTATTTAGGCAAAAAGCCATCCAAGACACTGCTGCCTCTGTGGCTTTTACCCTCTTAACCTCTTTTAGATCAGGAATGTCCCAAGCAGCGTCCTCAGCCATACTCCAACTGTCCCCCATGTCGAACAATGGCTCAATGGTGCAGTTTAGATCTCCAGCTAGGATAGTAACATTCCCACTGCCCATTTCAGAGATTTTATAGTCAATGATGCTCAACAATGGCGGGCTTCGACCACCGGGCAGGCCTCTAGCATAAATGTTAAAAATATACACATCTCGTTGGTTGGCTTTGCTTAGTTTAATTTGGATGAGGTCCGGGTGCTGGACCGAGAGCTCAATTGGGTGGAGACCCAGTGACTGTTTCACCCAAATCGTCAGGCCACCTGAGGCACGCCCTTTGCCCCCTTTAATCGCAGGTTTGAAGAAGTTAATGAAACCCAGCATGTGGACTGGCTCAGTTGCCCAGGTTTCTTGCAGCAAGATGATGTTGTAGTTGTCCACAAAGTTCCACCAATCAGTAGAGGCGAGACGGGCCTTAATTCCTGCTATGTTCCAGGACAGGATTTTTAAGTTGTCATTCAATTTAGGAGATGGGGGAGGTTGCAAAGATAAAGGCGGTGTAACTGCCTGGGAATACCCTCTATCATTATTAATCTCAATGAGCTTGGCATGGTCTATAGGAACTATAGGGTCATCATTAGTCCAGGTCTCTTGGCTATCTCTATCGAGTGGTTGACTGGGAGGCCTAGACTCTGGGCCTCCACCCATAGCTGCTGGATTACTGGGTGGATATGGGCTTGCCATGCTGTGCCCAATAAACTCATGGACTACTGCTTCTACAGGGGAATGCTCACTTGGTGAACCATGGAGTCAATCGATGGCCTCAAGGTCAGAAAGGGGGCCAAAATGATTAAAAAGGAAAGGGCGCTGGCAGTCGAGAGGGGTTAGTGCCACGGGGTGTCTGGTGGCTGGGACCTGACGAAATAGGGGGTAAGGTTGGGGTTGGGGGGGTATTTGCCTGTGTGGGTAGAAATATGATAGGGCTAAAGTTTGTACATCCCCCTGCCTTGCAAACCTAGGTTCTCTTCTAATGGCATCTACCACCCATACATCTTTGAACGAAATTAAGATGCAATCTCCCTCCAGGTCTTTGGTCCCATGACCCACCCAATCCACTCTTCTCACAAATAATATCTCCGTAGGAGAGGAGGGAGGTAGGGGTCGGTTTTTATTTAGCCAAAAGATAACTTTATTACGAAGGTCCCCAAATGACTCCTTGCTACCTGGTTTTAACGGATCTACACCTGTCAGGACTATGGTATGTTGGGCTGCTTCGGGTGGAGATTCAACACGAGGGGTGGTTAATCTATTGCGTCTCCCCTCCCTGTGGTTATTGGTGATAGTGCGTTGGTCTCTGTGTGTACTGGGGGGGAACAGGATTTGTAATAGGTTGTGGGGGGGGTCCCATACTTTGATGCCCACCAGTATTTTGCTTGGCCGAAGGTTTAGACTTGGGTGCCTGTGTGATGGTACTAGTGGCTGGTTTGGGAGATGTGGATTTTAGTTTTTCCCCCCCTTTAGACGTGATAGTTATTGGCCCTGATGTTTTATTGGATGGTGGTTTACTCCTTGCCATGTTATTACTAACCGGTGCCTTGGTGGCTATTTGTGATTTGCTGGCACCCGTATGGATGGTGCCAAGTAAGGTTTGTAACAAAGCATGGTTTGATCGGATTGTAACCTCCATGCTATCGATTTTTGAGGTCATGAGCCTTGTCCGCTCCAGAACAGGAAGTAATAAAGTTTTAAACATGGCCTCCATTTTTACTAGCAACACTTCGTCGCTATTAAGGCACATAGGGCAAGTGCTAGAGGAGCCCACAGACGTGAGGGAAGGGCATAGCATGTTGGCAAATACAGAAGGGTTTAGAGTGTCTGGAGGGGGCTCAGACCCCTGACTACATTCGCCTTGATCATTGAAAACAATGGGGTAAACCCAAGAAATCAATAGGACCTGGGTAACTGTATATATATAAAGAAAATGGTCCTAGATACAAATTTTAAACACAATTAATGATGTGAATATTATTTCTTCACAGTCAACACAAAGTCAGACTAAATCTGAGCATACAGCCGGTCGCGGAAGCTGCTTGAATACACTTCGAACTCCCTTGCGAACTGCGGGTTGGCCGCCCCCCGTCTCTGCACGGTTTGGGGTTAACGCTGCTAATTCAAGATTCACCTGAACTTAAATCAGTTCCATTCTCGCTTTTGACCATCGGTACCATGTCCCCCGTGTTACTGGACTAGGCACGATTGATCACGACTGCCCGTTGTGTACCTAATAGTTTTGGATTGACTCCCTACTCTGAGCAGAAATTCTCATCTCGAGGTGCATCGCCCAACTGATCTGGAATTTGCGACACCTTTCCAATTTTAATTGGTGCTTCCCCGCCCCCTGTCCCTACTACCGTCCTGAAGAAGACCCGCAGCAGAGGTCGTGACTTTCCCTTATTGCGCCAGGGTCGAAACGTCGACGATCCCCCCCCCGTTACTCCCTTAAAGCCTACACCTGCCCCTTCCTGTCCCCTTGTATAAATATTGTATATAGATTGTGAATGGGTAGGCTTCACATGTGCAATGTACATATAATCTCTCTGTTGCACTAAATTACTTCTAAATCTATATTTACACCCTCCTTCACTTGAGCACCATTTCCTTTTCCTTTATTTTCTCTTTTTGTCGAAATTTTATGAATTTGTAAATAAATTGCAGTAGAAATTGTTGTATACATTGTTGTGTTGGGTCTCCTGTATTTTTGAGCTGAATTAAGCTAACAATACATCTCCACGTATTTGTATGCTCAGATTTAGTCTGACTTTGTGTTGACTGTGAAGAAATAATATTCACATCATTAATTGTGTTTAAAATTTGTATCTAGGACCATTTTCTTTATATATATACATTCGCCTTGGGCAACAATTGTTTTAGGGATCTTCCGGTCTCTCTCCCCCGACAATCTAGAAACAAACTTTCTCTTTTTATCGTTGGGACCAGGATTAGGTGCGGGGTAGTTAGAGATTTCGGCAGGATTAAAATTTGAATTATTAAGGGGAGGGTATCCAGAGAGCTGGCTAGGATCTAGCCCTCCACAGTTCTGTGAATCATCCCCCTGACTGCTTTGAGAGACATCTATACTGTACCCTGGGCTGTTGGAGTCACCCCTACACTTTCTAGATGGACGATAGCGTCTGTGGGGGAAGTGTGGACACAGTTGTAGGCAGCATGTGGTACAGGGGGTGCAGGGGAGGTAGAGGTAGCTAGGGCCCCCAGTGAGGATCGCTTGCCACTAATAAGGTCTATTGAGAGTCTTTTTTCGACCATGGCAATTTCCTTCTCCAGGATCCCGGTAGCCCTTGTGATGAAAGCATCAAGGGGGCCAGATACAACTCCCTTGGTTGTGTGGATTTGGACAGATCGTTCTTTGCCTGACCGTAGCGTCATGGCGAATGGCACAGATGAGAGAATCTCGCAGTAGTTTTAGGCAGGCTTAGCAACACCAAAAGGCAGTAGATGGAAACGCAAAGCCAGCCGCCTACCTTGAGGCCCTCCGCTTGGCCAGGGGGGGTGGGCCTAGGCCGGACTCTGCCGTACTCGAACGGCCTCAAACGGCCCGCTCTTAGCCCGGTCTTCGCCCCGGCCTTAGTCCCGCGCGCGTCCCGCGTGCGCGTGGCTGTCACTGATTATCAAGGGGAGGAACAGGAGGGGGCGGAAAGAGGACCAGCTGCGGCCGATCAGCGCCGCTCAGCAGGCTGGTCCTCGCAGTCCCGCCTCTGGCCGCGTGTGTGGGTGGATGTTTCACAGCAAGGGCGTGGGTGCTCCTATGCACAGGCAGGGACCAGAAGATCAAATCCTCGCAAAAGTCTTCAGCCCACAAGCGGCCCCAGCGGAGCGGGGGCCGCGAGGCGTGGTGTAGCGGCCAGCAGGAAGCAGGCAAACCGGGACAGCACTCCCGAGCAAAGCAAAGGTGAGACCCAGGCAGCATACACTCCACAAAGGTTTTAACGGGTGGAGGGGCGGGAAGAGGACCAGCTGCGGCCGATCAGCGCCGCTCAGCAGGCTGGTCCTCGCAGTCCCGCCTCTGGCCGTGTGTGTGGGTGGATGTTTCAAAGCAAGGGCGTAGGTGCTCCTATGCACAGGCAGGGACCAGAAGATCAAATCCTCGCAAAAGTCTTCAGCCCACGAGCGGCTCCCGCGGAGCGGGGGCCGCCAGGCGTGGCGTAGCGGCCAGCAGGAAGCAGGCAAACCGGGACAGCACTCCCGAGCAAAGCAAAGGTGAGACCCAGGCTGCACACACTCCACAAAGGTTTTAACGGGTGGAGGGGCGGGAAGAGGACCAGCTGCGGCCGATCAGCGCCGCTCAGCAGGCTGGTCCTCGCAGTCCCGCCTCTGGCCGTGTGTGTGGGTGGATGTTTCACAGCAAGGGCGTAGGTGCTCCTATGCACAGGCAGGGACCAGAAGATCAAATCCTCGCAAAAGTCTTCAGCACACGAGCGGCTCCCGCGGAGCGGGGGCCGCGAGGCGTGGCGTAGCGGCCAGCAGGAAGCAGGCAAACCGGGACAGCACTCCCGAGCAAAGCAAAGGTGAGACCCAGGCAGCACACACTCCACAAAGGTTTTAACGGGTGGAGGGGTGGGAAGAGGACCAGCTGCGGCCGATCAGCGCCGCTCAGCAGGCTGGTCCTCGCAGTCCCGCCTCTGGCCGTGTGTGTGGGTGGATGTTTCACAGCAAGGGCATAGGTGCTCCTATGCACAGGCAGGGACCAGAAGATCAAATCCTTGCAAAAGTCTTCAGCCCACGAGCGGCTCCCGCGGAGCGGGGGCCGCGAGGCGTGGCGTAGCGGCCAGCAGGAAGCAGGCAAACCGGGACAGCACTCCCGAGCAAAGCAAAGGTGAGACCCAGGCAGCACACACTCCACAAAGGTTTTAACGGGTGGAGGGGCGGGAAGAGGACCAGCTGCGGCCGATCAGCGCCGCTCAGCAGGCTGGTCCTCGCAGTCCCGCCTCAGGCCGTGTGTGTGGGTGGATGTTTCACAGCAAGGGCGTAGGTGCTCCTATGCACAGGCAGGGACCAGAAGATCAAATCCTCGCAAAAGTCTTCAGCCCACGAGCGGCTCCCGCGGAGCGGGGGCCGCGAGGCGTGGCGTAGCGGCCAGCAGGAAGCAGGCAAACCGGGACAGCACTCCTGAGCAAAGCAAAGGTGAGACTCATTTAGCCCTCCATTTACAGCTTGAACCCACCCACTGCAAAGGCGCCTAGAGATCCCCCCGGGGATGATTTGTGCGCCTAACAAATGGAACAAATAAATAAGTAAATAAAAATGCTGCTTTAGCCATCCTTTGCCGACTGGCCCCCTGGCTCCTCCCTCGTAATTAATGGATGCTGCTTAGAGCATCACACCAGGGTGTCTCTGTCTCACATGGGACCCAGGCCAATTCCAAACAAGATGTGAGGTCCTAAGACAAGTAAGTCTTCTCCCTGGTGCCTGCCTAGTGTTGCCAGGCGGGCCGGCAGAAAAACAAATAAAAACAGATTGGCCAGGCTGTGGGCCCCTTCCCCTGCCTGCAATCAATCAGGAGAGCATCAGGACCCAACATCTGCATGATACATGTTCTTTGCAACAGGCACAATAACCCTCTGCACTACTTTTATGATGAGTTGAGACTGCCACCAGACAAAGCTCAGCTCTCTTCAGCAGAAGCATTAATCACCAAGTTATCTTGACACTTTTATTGTTGCCTGATAACTTCTGGGCAAACAAAAAACTGCAGCATATGCTTTTAACCCAGGTGTGGGTGCACTGGCTTAAAGCTGGCCCTGCATGTATGAATTCTGTTTTTCCCTTTTAATCGAGGTAATTTTAGCTTTACCAGGCCCATAACTGCACACTTCATATACTGCAATGCACAAAGTAAATGCTCATGTCATTCGAAACGTCACCCAGTAAATTTCACACTTAGGTACTCAACAAACACAAATGAAATTAAGATGCAATCTCCCTCCAGGTCTTTGGTCCCATGACCCACCCAATCCACTCTTCTCACAAATAATATCTCCGTAGGAGAGGAGGGAGGTAGGGGTCGGTTTTTATTTAGCCAAAAGATAACTTTAGTACGAAGGTCTCCAAATGACTCCTTGCTACCTGGTTTTAACGGATCTACACCTGTCAGGACTATGGTATGTTGGGCTGCTTCGGGTGGAAGATCAACACGAGGGGTGGTTAATCTATTGCGTCTCCCCTCCCTGTGGTTATTGGTGATAGTGCGTTGGTCTCTGTGTGTACTGGGGGGGAACAGGATTTGTAATAGGTTGTGGGGGGGCCCCATACTTTGATGCCCACCAGTATTTTGCTTGGCCAAAGGTTTAGACTTGGGTGCCTGTGTGATGGTACTAGTGGCTGGTTTGGGAGATGTGGATTTTAGTTTTTCCCCCCCTTTAGACGTGATAGTTATTGGCCCTGATGTTTTATTGGATGGTGGTTTACTCCTTGCCATGTTATTACTAACCGGTGCCTTGGTGGCTATTTGTGATTTGCTGGCACCCGTATGGATGGTGCCAAGTAAGGTTTGTAACAAAGCATGGTTTGATCGGATTGTAACCTCCATGCTATCGATTTTTGAGGTCATGAGCCTTGTCCGCTCCAGAACAGGAAGTAATAAAGTTTTAAACATGGCCTCCATTTTTACTAGCAACACTTCGTCGCTATTAAGGCACATAGGGCAAGTGCTAGAGGAACCCACAGACGTGAGGAAAGGGCATAGCATGTTGGCAAATACAGAAGGGTTTAGAGTGTCTGGAGGGGGCTCAGACCCCTGACTACATTCGTCTTGGGCAACAATTGTTTTAGGGATCTTCCGGTCTCTCTCCCCCGACAATCTAGAAACAAACTTTCTCTTTTTAGCGTTGGGACCAGGATTAGGTGCGGGGTAGTTAGAGATTTCGGCAGGATTAAAATTTGAATTATTAAGGGGAGGGTATCCAGAGAGCTGGCTAGGATCTAGCCCTCCACAGTTCTGTGAATCATCCCCCTGACTGCTTTGAGAGACATCTATACTGTACCCTGGGCTGTTGGACTCACCCCTACACTTTCTAGATGGACGATAGCGTCTGTGGGGGAAGTGTGGACACAGTTGTAGGCAGCATGTGGTACAGGGGGTGCAGGGGAGGTAGAGGTAGCTAGGGCCCCCAGTGAGGATCGCTTGCCACTAATAAGGTCTATTGAGAGTCTTTTTTCGACCATGGCAATTTCCTTCTCCAGGATCCCGGTAGCCCTTGTGATGAAAGCATCAAGGGGGCCAGATACAACTCCCTTGGTTGTGTGGATTTGGACAGATCGTTCTTTGCCTGACCGTAGCGTCATGGCGAATGGCACAGATGAGAGAATCTCGCAGTAGTTTTAGGCAGGCTTAGCAACACCAAAAGGCAGTAGATGGAAACGCAAAGCCAGCTGCCTACTTTGAGGCCCTCCGCTTGGCCAGGGGGGGGTGGGCCTAGGCCGGACTCTGCCGTACTCGAACGGCCTCAAACAGCCCGCTCTTAGCCCGGTCTTCGCCCCGGCCTTAGTCCCGCGCGCGTCCCGCGTGCGCGTGGCTGTCACTGATTATCAAGGGGAGGAACAGGAGGGGGCGGGAAGAGGACCAGCTGCGGCCGATCAGCGCCGCTCAGCAGGCTGGTCCTCGCAGTCCCGCCTCTGGCCGCGTGTGTGGGTGGATGTTTCACAGCAAGGGCGTAGGTGCTCCTATGCACAGGCAGGGACCAGAAGATCAAATCCTCGCAAAAGTCTTCAGCCCACGAGCGGCCCCCGCGGAGCGGGGGCCGCGAGGCGTGGTGTAGCGGCCAGCAGGAAGCAGGCAAACCGGGACAGCACTCCCGAGCAAAGCAAAGGTGAGACCCAGGCAGCACACACTCCACAAAGGTTTTAACGGGTGGAGGGGCGGGAAGAGGACCAGCTGCGGCCGATCAGCGCCGCTCAGCAGGCTGGTCCTCGCAGTCCCATCTCTGGCCGTGTGTGTGGGTGGATGTTTCACAGCAAGGGCGTAGGTGCTCCTATGCACAGGCAGGGACCAGAAGATCAAATCCTCGCAAAAGTCTTCAGCCCACGAGCGGGCCCCCGCGGAGCGGGGGCCGCGAGGCGTGGCGTAGCGGCCAGCAGGAAGCAGGCAAACCGGGACAGCACTCCCGAGCAAAGCAAAGGTGAGACCCAGGCAGCACACACTCCACAAAGGTTTTAACGGGTGGAGGGGCAGGAAGAGGACCAGCTGCGGCCGATCAGCGCCGCTCAGCAGGCTGGTCCTCGCAGTCCCGCCTCTGGCCGTGTGTGTGGGTGGATGTTTCACAGCAAGGGCGTAGGTGCTCCTATGCACAGGCAGGGACCAGAAGATCAAATCCTCGCAAAAGTCTTCAGCCCACGAGCGGCTCCCGCGGAGCGGGGGCCGCGAGGCGTGGCGTAGCGGCCAGCAGGAAGCAGGCAAACCGGGACAGCACTCCCGAGCAAAGCAAAGGTGAGACCCAGGCAGCACACACTCCACAAAGGTTTTAACAGGTGGAGGGGCGGGAAGAGGACCAGGCTAGCGCAGACAGCAAAGACCAATCTGTGCCCCCATCCTCCTTCAGACCCCTGATGTGCTGCAGCACTTAAACAGGAAAATGCCTGGAGTGATTTATTCCACGGGCACATAGAGTTGTCATATTGGTTCGGGTTTAAGTTTGAAAATGACTACGGTTCTCTAATCAAAACCTAAACAGTTATTCTTGTCTCATAAATCGTGCAAACTTAGTTTTCTGGATGAACAATACAACATTAGGATTTCTCACATTGTTATGCGCAGGCTCAATTTGCAGAAAAAGGAACAATGTCACAGCTACATTCTTCTCAATGAGCATAATATGAGTTACATTTGTGTTTGTTGAGTACCTAAGTGTGAAATTTACTGGGTGACGTTTCGAATGACATGAGCATTTACTTTGTGCATTGCAGTATATGAAGTGTGCAGTTATGGGCCTGGTAAAGCTAAAATTACCTCGATTAAAAGGGAAAAACAGAATTCATACATGCAGGGCCAGCTTTAAGCCAGTGCACCCACACCTGGGTTAAAAGCATATGCTGCAGTTTTTTGTTTGTCCAGAAGTTATCAGGCAACAATAAAAGTGTCAAGATAACTTGGTGATTAATGCTTCTGCTGAAGAGAGCTGAGCTTTGTCTGGTGGCAGTCTCAACTCATCATAAAAGTAGTGCAGAGGGTTATTGTGCCTGTTGCAAAGAACATGTATCATGCAGATGTTGGGTCCTGATGCTCTCCTGATTGATTGCAGGCAGGGGAAGGGGCCCACAGCCTGGCCAATCTGTTTTTATTTGTTTTTCTGCCGGCCCGCCTGGCAACACTAGGCAGGCACCAGGGAGAAGACTTACTTGTCTTAGGACCTCACATTTTGTTTGGAAATGGCCTGGGTCCCATGTGAGACAGAGACACCCTGGTGTGATGCTCTAAGCAGCATCCATTAATTACGAGGGAGGAGCCAGGGGGCCAGTCGGCAAAGGATGGCTAAAGCAGCATTTTTATTTACTTATTTATTTGTTCCATTTGTTAGGCGCACAAATCATCCCCGGGGGGATCTCTAGGCGCCTTTGCAGTGGGTGGGTTCAAGCTGTAAATGGAGGGCTAAATGAGTCTCACCTTTGCTTTGCTCAGGAGTGCTGTCCCGGTTTGCCTGCTCCCTGCTGGCCGCTACGCCAGTGGATGTTTCACAGCAAGGGCATAGGTGCTCCTATGCACAGGCAGGGACCAGAAGATCAAATCCTCGCAAAAGTCTTCAGCCCACGAGCGGCTCCCGCGGAGCGGGGGCCGCGAGGCGTGGCGTAGCGGCCAGCAGGAAGCAGGCAAACCGGGACAGCACTCCCGAGCAAAGCAAAGGTGAGACCCAGGCAGCACACACTCCACAAAGGTTTTAACGGGTGGAGGGGCAGGAAGAGGACCAGCTGCGGCCGATCAGCGCCGCTCAGCAGGCTGGTCCTCGCAGTCCCGCCTCTGGCCGTGTGTGTGGGTGGATGTTTCACAGCAAGGGCGTAGGTGCTCCTATGCACAGGCAGGGACCAGAAGATCAAATCGTCGCAAAAGTCTTCAGCCCACGAGCGGCTCCCGCGGAGCGGGGGCCGCGAGGCGTGGCGTAGCGGCCAGCAGGAAGCAGGCAAACCGGGACAGCACTCCCGAGCAAAGCAAAGGTAAGACCCAGGCAGCACACACTCCACAAAGGTTTTAACAGGTGGAGGGGCGGGAAGAGGACCAGCTGCGGCCGATCAGCGCCGCTCAGCAGGCTGGTCCTCGCAGTCCCGCCTCTGGCCGTGTGTGTGGGTGGATGTTTCACAGCAAGGGCGTAGGTGCTCCTATGCACAGGCAGGGACCAGAAGATCAAATCCTCGCAAAAGTCTTCAGCCCACGAGCGGCTCCTGCGGAGCTGGGGCCGCCAGGCGTGGTGTAGCGGCCAGCAGGAAGCAGGCAAACCGGGACAGCACTCCCGAGCAAAGCAAAGGTGAGACCCAGGCTGCACACACTCCACAAAGGTTTTAACGGGTGGAGGGGCGGGAAGAGGACCAGCTGCGGTCGATCAGCGCTGCTCAGCAGGCTGGTCCTCGCAGTCCCGCCTCTGGCCGTGTGTGTGGGTGGATGTTTCACAGCAAGGGCGTAGGTGCTCCTATGCACAGGCAGGGACCAGAAGATCAAATCCTCGCAAAAGTCTTCAGCCCACGAGCGGCTCCCGCGGAGCAGGGGCCGCGAGGCATGGCGTAGCGGCCAGCAGGAAGCAGGCAAACCGGGACAGCACTCCCGAGCAAAGCTAAGGTGAGACCCAGGCAGCACACACTCCACAAAGGTTTTAACGGGTGGAGGGGCGGGAAGAGGACCAGCTGCGGCCGATCAGCGCCGCTCAGCAGGCTGGTCCTCGCAGTCCCGCCTCTGGCCGTGTGTGTGGGTGGATGTTTCACAGCAAGGGCATAGGTGCTCCTATGCACAGGCAGGGACCAGAAGATCAAATCCTCGCAAAAGTCTTCAGCCCACGAGCGGCTCCCGCGGAGCGGGGGCCGCGAGGCGTGGCGTAGCGGCCAGCAGGAAGCAGGCAAACCGGGACAGCACTCCCGAGCAAAGCAAAGGTGAGACCCAGGCAGCACACACTCCACAAAGGTTTTAACGGGTGGAGGGGCGGGAAGAGGACCAGCTGCGGCCGATCAGCGCCGCTCAGCAGGCTGGTCCTCGCAGTCCCGCCTCAGGCCCTGTGTGTGGGTGGATGTTTCACAGCAAGGGCGTAGGTGCTCCTATGCACAGGCAGGGACCAGAAGATCAAATCCTCGCAAAAGTCTCCAGCCCACGAGCGGCTCCCGCGGAGCGGGGGCCGCGAGGCGTGGCGTAGCGGCCAGCAGGAAGCAGGCAAACCGGGACAGCACTCCTGAGCAAAGCAAAGGTGAGACTCATTTAGCCCTCCATTTACAGCTTGAACCCACCCACTGCAAAGGCGCCTAGAGATCCCCCCGGGGATGATTTGTGCGCCTAACAAATGGAACAAATAAATAAGTAAATAAAAATGCTGCTTTAGCCATCCTTTGCCGACTGGCCCCCTGGCTCCTCCCTCGTAATTAATGGATGCTGCTTAGAGCATCACACCAGGGTGTCTCTGTCTCACATGGGACCCAGGCCATTTCCAAACAAGATGTGAGGTCCTAAGACAAGTAAGTCTTCTCCCTGGTGCCTGCCTAGTGTTGCCAGGCGGGCCGGCAGAAAAACAAATAAAAACAGATTGGCCAGGCTGTGGGCCCCTTCCCCTGCCTGCAATCAATCAGGAGAGCATCAGGACCCAACATCTGCATGATACATGTTCTTTGCAACAGGCACAATAACCCTCTGCACTACTTTTATGATGAGTTGAGACTGCCACCAGACAAAGCTCAGCTCTCTTCAGCAGAAGCATTAATCACCAAGTTATCTTGACACTTTTATTGTTGCCTGATAACTTCTGGACAAACAAAAAACTGCAGCATATGCTTTTAACCCAGGTGTGGGTGCACTGGCTTAAAGCTGGCCCTGCATGTATGAATTCTGTTTTTCCCTTTTAATCGAGGTAATTTTAGCTTTACCAGGCCCATAACTGCACACTTCATATACTGCAATGCACAAAGTAAATGCTCATGTCATTCGAAATGTCACCCAGTAAATTTCACACTTAGGTACTCAACAAACACAAATGTAACTCATATTATGCTCATTGAGAAGAATGTAGCTGTGACATTGTTCCTTTTTCTGCAAATTGAGCCTGCGCATAACAATGTGAGAAATCCTAATGTTGTATTGTTCATCCAGAAAACTAAGTTTGCACGATTTATGAGACAAGAATAACTGTTTAGGTTTTGATTAGAGAACCGTAGTCATTTTCAAACTTAAACCCGAACCAATATGACAACTCTATGTGCCCGTGGAATAAATCACTCCAGGCATTTTCCTGTTTAAGTGCTGCAGCACATCAGGGGTCTGAAGGAGGATGGGGGCACAGATTGGTCTTTGCTGTCTGCGTTAGCCTGGCAACTGGGATGTGGCGTGTAAGACCAACAGGCCCGTCAGCGAGACCCCGTACTAAGCCCTTCCTTCTGCAAGAACCCACATCTCTAAGCCAATGCTGTGTGTTTGTTTGTCTGTCTACGTCGAAAGAGCCACAAAAACCACCATGTCTTTAAGAATGCTGCCGCTTCTCTTCATTAACCTGGACTGTGAGATGCAATACGTCCTGGACCATGGGAAACGGACACTACAACGCGGCAGTTTTCACGCAAACCTTATCCACACATGCATTACAACGCATGCGCGGTTACCGCGAATAGCCTTTACCATGTCTACCCTTACTACGAGATACATAGTAAAGGCATGTGTGTTAAAGGCTAAAATTAGAAAAATGGGGCTTGGGGCGTCTCCCCCCCATCCCCCCCCCCAAAAAAACACACCTGTTTCCGTCACGAAGTGGAGGCAATCGGCGTTGTTAGCAACGGTGGGCGTAGTGGGCGTAGTGGGGCTTCGCGAAGCTACGCAAAGTGGGCGAGAAACTACGCCCACCCACGCACTTCGCGTAGCCCCACTACGCGCCACCCGCCTCCCTCCCGCCCTCCCTCCCTAAATACTTAAATTAAATGTTAGAAATGATTAAAAACCACTTACCTTGTCCGCCGCGTCCCCGAGGCTCCCTCCCGTCATCGCGCGATTCGGGCCGCCGTCTTGGATACTAATGCGCATGCGCGGGCGCCCGTGCATGCGCATTAGTATTCAAGACGGGGGCGCGAATTGCGCGATGACGAGAGGGAGCCCCGGGGACGCGGCGGACAAGGTTAGTGGTTTTTAATCATTTCTAACATTTAATTTAAGTATTTAGGGAGGGCGGTAGGGAGGCAGGTGGCGGGCAACTTTGCTACGCCCGCGGAGTGGGCGTAGTGTTGCCTGCTACGCCTACTTCGCAAATGGCGAAGTAGGCAACACTACGCCCACTCTGTGGGCGTAGCGAAGTGCTACGCCCAGGGTTAGTTGTTAGAGGAAACAGAAAGACACTTCGGCTTCCTCTTTATGACGTGTAACGTCACCTTGGAAGATCAAGGAGAGGAGACGACGTGGAGAGGTAAGGGGAATTATAGTTAAAAAAAAATTAGAGATAAGGATTGAGGGTTCCAGGCAGGGGTAATTCTAAGAAGGATTGGGGTCTTTGGGTCGGGGGGTCACGCAGGGGTACAGGGGAGGGTTATTTAAAAAAAATAATAAAGAACTAGAGAAGGGAGGGGGCAAGCGGGAGCAGTTATAGGAATTGGGCAAGGGGTCTGAGATAACCTTTACCAAGAGTATGCCCTTACCATGCATAAATTTACAACGAAAATCGTTGTAAAGGTATGTGTGGTAAAGGAATATTCGTGGTAAAGGTTATGCGTGGAAATAGCATTTGCGTTGTAACGCATGCGTGGCAAAGGCATGCATTGCAATGGAACGCGTTGTAACCTCATACAACCCTGGACCAGCGGCTGTGGGCGCAGAGCATCATGGGGAACAAGGCTCGGAAAGATGAACCGTCTCTACAGAACACCCAGCACCCCTTCATTACCAAAGCAAATTTGACCATTTCCCCAAAACCATAGGGCACAGACAATCCTGGGAGATAACAGAAACACGGCGTAGCCATCGTTCCTTCGTAATCATGCCGCCAAGATTCTATAAAGGTGGGCTCCCTGCACTTCAAATTGATCCCGAAACCTAAAAGCTCCTTTGTCCGGATGTCAGGAGAATCAATAAAGATTACCGACCCCCCACTGCACCCTATAGCAGTTCATCTCTCCCCTTCCCCCAATTCTTAAGTGACCTCCGGATGTATGACGTTACAACGCATACTTTTACCACGCATTCCTTTACAACGCGGTATTTACAACGAAAACCTTTACAACGCATAGTGCTTTGGGGTGCTGGATAGTGAATAGTTTAATTTACTATTCCAACTCCAGTCCCCGTGGACACTAGGGAAGGTGTTGGATATAAATTAAACTTATTCCCTATAATAGAGCGCCCCCCAAAGCAATGCGTTGTAATGGTTTGCGTTGAAAAAGTTGCGTCGTAAAGGCACTGCGTTGAAAAAGTTGTGTCATAAAGGATGTTTCCCGTGACCTCCTTACCAGAGTACGGTACCATAAAACCTCCCTCACAAATACAACGTCATTGTGTGGCAGTGAGTATCAAAAGAACACGACTCGTAAATGTGAACATTTTGACATGCCCCAATAACTCCGCACCACAAACGCAGGGCTCAAATCAGTCAGAAAAGCATTCAAACCTGACTCTACCCTATTCTCCGTTTTCCAAAATATGAGGCTTCACAAGCGAACATTTGCTGCTTCCTATAACTGGCTGTGGTGTAACACAATTTGAGGGGGTTCCCCTGCAAGTTGCACAGAGGGGTCCCTGCACTGGATTTTATCAGGACCTCTAGGACCAGACTACCCTGCCGAGGGGGTCCCCTGCACTGCGGGGGTTGCAGGGGCCTGTGTTATGCCACTGATAACTGCATCTCCCCATTTAACTCTGCATTAAGAGTTGTCATTCCTCCAGACCATAACTGCTAGACTCTAAATAAGGGCCCTAGCCTCCTGCCTATCCAGAAGTTAACTGAACTGTCTCTGGCAGCAGGACATGACTTCTGGGCCACGCACCTAAATCAGGGTTGTATCACACGACCTGACAGGACTGTCATCATGTCTCGGTAGTAGCCACTGTGCACTACTGACATGACATCATCTATTGGCTGCGGCGGAAACAATGTCCGAATTGAACTTCATGATTATACACTGTAGCAGCATTAAGCAGCAGAGCACGAGGCTCATGGCGGCCCTGGGCAGGGAGCGTAGGTAGGGGGGCCCGGAAGAGGGGTCCGGGCGGGGCGGAGCGCGGAGGCCAGTGAAGATGGGGGGTCAGGGTATTTGAAGTGGAACAGAGCCGGAGTTCTCCAAATCCCTGCCAGGGGCCACGCAAATCTGTATCCATCCTCAGAGGATTATTATATTAAGGATATATATTGGCGTGGTGGCCCCTGGGGTTTGGTGGCCCTGTGCAAACGCACAGCTTGCACATGCCTAAGACCGCCCCTGTTTGAAGTGTAGTAAGATATTAGATTGAGCTTTGACGCAGGATGGGCCGGTGTTAACCTCAATAATCATCATTACAACTTGGAATAAGGACTCCAGCAAGAAGGACACAAGAGAGCCCGCAGCAAATTAGAATACTATGAAGGTTTATTAAACTTTAATAAAACATTACAAAAGGCAAATATAAAGATTGTCTAAATGCTGGTTTATCAGGGAATTAGTTATCAAATGAAGGTGGTCGGACATAAGATCACCTCCAGGGAATATCTCTAATAATTCTAAATCTAAATTGCGCGACAGACTGGCAGGGGCTTAGCCTCGGAGAGCCAGGGAACAAGCATCATGGATCCTCTCGAAAAACAGCAGCTTTTATAATAAAATTCACAGAGAAAAAGAGTATAAAGAGCATAAAATAAGCAACATCTACATTACACCAACCAATCAAAATACTAATTTATGCAACATTACCTAACACAAATTTCTAAATAAACAAAATATTCAATATATTTTTTACACCGGTGTTAAGGATGAGACAATACAAAGTTTGTTACATAAAAATACAGTGACAAACTTTTACAACATTTTTAATTCTACTCCATAACCCTAAAAAGAGGAAAAGGCCTTGAGTTTAGTGACTTAAAGGAAAGTTGCCTTCATTACATACATGGTTTTGCTGAAAAGAGCAGAAATCAACTTCAATGTGCACATTTTGAATGTGTGGGGAAAGTGAGAAACAAAACACAAAATCTCTTTCAGATAATCCAAAATGGATACAAGGCCTAGTTCTAGCCTAGTGTGGCTAAGTTAAGAAAAACACCTTCCTGCAGTGTGTGAACTATTCTAAACATGTAAATATTTAATAAACGTGTTGGACCTGGCCCTCTCTGCAGAGTCACCCCAAGCGTTTTGCCTGTGCCCCTAAATTTGTTAGCTGAGTTATTTTGGTCTTATGACTCTGTGCACTTTACCACTGTTAACCAATGCTAAAGTGCTTGTGCTCACGTCATATACCCAGGGTCTGTAAATTAAATGCTACTAGAGGCGTGCAGCATGTATTGCGCCACCCACTTAAGTAGACCCATTAAAACATGTTCCAGACCTGCCTTTGCAGCTAACATGAATGCAGTTTTGAACTGCCAAATGGACTTGGCAATATAACCTCCTTACTGACACTTAAACTCTTCGTCTATTGCATATATCACCCCCTCGAAGTAGGCACTTATGCTGACCATAGAGCAGGGTGGATTGTAATTAAAACATTTGCCATGTACTTTTAAGTTTTACATGTCTTAGTAGTGAAAAACTCCCACAATCGTTTTTCACTACTGTGAGGCCTTCCTGTTCCATAGGATAACTTTGGACTGCCTTATTACATTTAATAAGTGCTACATTTTGATTGGGGACAGATAGGCATTTGATTTTGAAATTGTATTTAAAAATCATCTTTAATGGTAAAGTCAGATTTTAAATTACAATTTTGAAAATGCCACTTTTAGAAAGTGTTCATTTTCTTGTCATTAGCCATTTGGTCCCTACAGCATCCCCTGGCTCAATTGGCTAGGTGCACTAGGCAGTTAGACTTTGGTAATTCTTCAGAGACAGTCACACATTAGAGGGATTACGTGTGCTTAAATGGGCCATTAGTTGGCAGGATGGAGGGGCAGAGCTGGGCACAGCCCCACTTGCATCTGAATAGGCTGTAATCTGCCTTCACACAAATTAATTTTCACCACTGCATAGTTCCTGGATCTTGCTTGGAGCCAGAGTAGGGGAGTCAGGAAATTCAAAGTACTTCAAAGAGAAACCTCTAGAAATGTTACCTACTTCAAAGAAGGCACCAGGTAATAACAAGCATTTGCAATTCAATAGGTCTCGCATTAGGAAAGTTTGAGCTATTGGTATTGTAAATGACAAATGTTTTATTTATGTTTTGTTTTTGCAAATAACGAAATTAATAGCTTTGTCATTTACAATGCCAATAGTTATAACTTTCGCAAATGTGATACCTATAGCTTTTGTAATGCAATATGTGTTGTATTTACGTGACTTACATATATTGATATTACAAATAAAAATGGATTTTTTTTAATAATTAATACTTAAATGAAAGTTATTGTAATTTATAAAGGCAATAGCTTAAACTTTTGTAAATAACTCTTGTGAAGATTATGTTCAGTGTATTTTATTGTGACGAAAATCCAAGAACAGAAGTGAAATATTAACATCTTTTTGTTACATTTGTAATAAAGCTTGAAACATTGAGAGAACATATTTGAACCAGTTGTTGTTGAATGGTTGCACAGATTTATGCTGTGGTGGCGCTGAGTGATGTTGTGATGGCGAACGAGTGATGCTGTGGCATTCAGTGATGCTGTGGTAGAGCATAGTGATGTTGTGGTGCCCCTGAGTGATGCTGTGGTGGTGCTGAGTGATGCTGTATGCTATGGTAATTTTTTCTTTTGCTATCCTATGTTTTGTTATGCTATGCTATGTTTTGCTATCCTATGCTATGATTTGTTATGCTATGCTATGCTGTGTTTTGTTATGCTATGCTTTGTTTTATTATGCTAAGCTATGTTTTGCTATGCTATACTTGGTTATGCTATGCCATGTTTTGTTATGCTATGCTATGTTTTGTTGTGTTTTATTATGCTATGCTTTTTTTGCTATGCTATTTTTTATTATGCTATGCTATGCTATGTTTTGTTGAGTTTGGTATGCTATGCTATGATTTGCTATGCTATTATATGTTTTGTTTTGCTATGTTATGTTTTGGTGTGTTTTGTTAAGCTATGCTATGTTTTGTTGTGTTTTGCTATGTTTTGTTATGCTATGTGTTGTTATATTATGCTATGTTTTGTTATGCTATGCTATGTTTTGTTTTGCTATCCTATGCTATGTTTTGTTATGCTATGCTATGTTTAGTTTTGTTATCCTATGCTTTGTTTTGTTATGATATGCTATGTTTTGTTGTGTTTTGTTATGCTATGTTTTGTTGTGTATTGCTATGCTATGCTTTGTTATGCTATGCTATGTTTTGTTGCGTTTTATTATGCTATGCTATGCTTTGTTTTGCTATGCTATGGTCTGTTATGCTATGTTTTGTTATGCTATGCTATGCTAAGTGTTGTTTTGTTATGCTATGCTATGTTGTGTTTTGTTATCCTATGCTATGTTTTGTTATGCTATGCTATGTTTTGCTATGCTTTGCTATGCTAAGTTTTGTTATGTATGCTATGTTTTGTTGTGTTTTGCTATGTTTTGTTATGCTATGCTATGTTTTTTTGTGTTTTGCTATGTTTTGTTATGCTATGCTTTGTTTTGTTATGTTATGCTATGTTTTGTTATGTTATGCTATCTTTTGTTCTGCTATGTTTAGTTGTGTTTTGTTATGCTATGCTATGTTTTGTTATACTATGCTATGTTTTGATTTGCTATGCTTTGTTATGTTATGCTATGCTTTGTTTTGTTATGAAATGTTTTCTTATGCTATGCTATGTTTTGTTGTGTTTTGTTATGCTATGCTATGCTTTGTTGTGTTTTGCTATGCTATGTTTTGTTTTGCTATCCTATGCTTTGTTTTGTTATGCTATGCTATGTTTTGCTATCCTATGCTTTTTTGTTATGCTATGCTATGCTGTGTTTTGGTATGCTATGCTATGTTTTGTTATGCTATGCTGGTGAGGGTGTATGGGGGTGAGGGTGAGTGAGGGTGAGGGGTGTGAGGGTGAGAGGGTGTGAGGGTGAGGGTGTGTGAAGGTGAGGTGTGTGAGGGTGAGAGGGCTGTGAAGGTGAGGGGTGTGAGGGTGAGTGAGGGTGTGTGAGGGTGAGTGAGGGGGTGTGAGGGTGAGGGTGTGTGAGGGTGAGGGGGTGTGAGAGTGAGAGTTTGAGGGTCTGTGAGGGTGAGGGTGTGAGGGTGAGTGAGGGTGTGTGAGGGTGAGAGGGTGTGTGAGGGAGGGTGAGGGTGTGGGAGGGTGTGTGAGGGTGAGGGGGTGTGAGGGTGAGTAAGGGGGTGTAGGGTGTGAGGTTGAGTGAGGGTGTGTGAGGGTGTGTGAGTGAAGGGGTGTGAGGGTGAGTGGGTCTGAGGGTGAGGGGGTGTGAGGGTGAGGGGGTGTGAGAGTTAGGGGGTGTGAGGGTAAGGGTGTGTTAGGGGGTGAGGGGGTGTGGGGGTGAGGAGGTCTGAGGGTGAGGGGGTGTGAGGGTGAGGGGGTGTGAGGTTGAGGGGGTGTGAGGGGGTGTGAGGAGGTGAGGGGGTGTGAGGGTGAGGGGGTGTGAGTGGAAGGGCGTGTTAGGGGGTGTGAGGGGGTGTGAGGATGAGGGGTGTTAAAGTAATGGGGTGTGAGGGTGAGAGTGTGTGGAGGTGTGTGAGGGTGAGGGGGTGGGAGGATGAGGGGGTGTGAGAGTGAGGGGGTGTGAGGGTGAGGGTGTGTGTGAGGGGGTGAGGGTGAGGGGGTGTGGGAGGGTGAGGGGGTGTGAGGGGGTGTGAGGGTGAGGGGGTGTGAGGGTGAGTGGTGTGTGAGGGTGAGGGGGTGTGAGGGTGAGGGTGAGGGTCAGGGGTGTGAGGGTCAGGGGGTGTGAGGGTGGGTGAGAGGGTGTGCAAGGGTGAGGATGAGAGGGTGTGTGAGGGTGAGGATGTGATGGTGAGGGGGTGTGAGGGTGAGGGTGTGAGGTTGAGGGGGTGTAAGGGTGAGGGAGGGTGAGGGTGATGAGGGTGAGGGTGAGGGGGTGTGAGGGTGAGGGGTGTGAGGGTGAGAGGGTGTGTGAGGGGTGTGTGAGGGTGAGGGGTGTGAGGGGGTTTGAGGGTGTGAGGGTGAGGATGTGAGGGTGAGTGGGTGTGAGGGTGAGGGGGTGTGAGGGTGAGAGGGTAGGAGAGGGTGAGAGGGTGTGTGAGGGTGAGAGTGTGAGTGAGGGTGTGTGAGGGTGAGAGTGTGTGAGGGTGTGTGAGGGTGAGGTTGAGGGGTTGTGAGGATGAGGTGGCGTGAGGGTGAGGGGGTGTGAGAGTGAGGGGGTGTGAGGGTGAGGATGTGTGTGAGGGGGAGAGGGGGAGGGGGTGTGAGGGTGAGGGGGTGTGTGAGGGTGAAGGTGTGAGGGTGTGTGAGGGTACGGGGTGTGAGGGTGAGGGTGAGGGGGTGTGAGGGTGGGTGAGAGGGTGTGCGAGGTTGAGGGTGAGAGGGTGGGTGAGAGGGTGTGCGAGGGTGAGGGTGATAGGGTGTGTGAGGGTGAGTGAGGGTGAGGGGGTTTGAGGGTGAGGGAGGGCGAGGGTGACAGGAGTGAGGGTGATGGGGGTGAGGGTTTGTGAGGGTGTGAAGGTGAGCTGGTGTGAGGGTGAGGGGGTGTGAGGGTGAGGGGGTGAGGGTGAGGGTGAGGGTGTGGGAGGGTGAGAGGGGGTGTGAGGGTGTGTGTGAGGGTGAGGGCGTGAGAGGGTGTGAGGGTGAGGGGGTGTGAGGTAACCCTGGGCGTAGTGTGCAGAGTGGGGCTACGCGGAGCTACGCAAAGTGGGCACAAAACTACGCCCACCCGCGCACTCCGTGTAGCCCCACTACGCGCCGCCCGCCTCCCTCCCGCCCTCCCTAAATACTGCAATAAAAGGATAGAAAGCTTTTAAAAACACTTACCTTGTCCGCCGCGTCCCCGGGGCTCCCTCTTGCCGTCCCTGGATTCGCGCCGCCATTTCGAATACTAATGCGCATGCGCGGGCGCCCGCGCATGCGCATTTCTTGTGAGAAATGCGCATGCGCGGCCGCCCGAGCATGCGCATTAGTATTCGAAATGGCGGCGCGAATCCAGGGACGGCGAGAGGGAGCCCCGGGGACGCGGCGGACAAGGTAAGTGTTTTAAAAAGCTTTCTATCCTTTTATTGAAGTATTTAGGGAGGGCGGGAGGGAGGCGGGTGGCGGCCGGCTACGCACCGTATGCGGAGCGCGCATAGTGCCGCCTGGCTACGCCCGCTACGCAAAATGCGTAGGAGACGGCACTACGCGCACTCCGTGCACGGAGCGTAGCTGGCCGCCCACCCCTAGTGTGAGGGTGTGAGGGCGAGGAGGTGTGAGGGTAAGGGGGTGTCAGAGTGAGGGGGTGTGAGGGTGAGAGGGTGTATGAGGGTGAGAGGGTGAGTGAGGGTGAGGGTATGTGAGGGTGAGGGTGTGTGAGGGTGTGTGAGGGTGAGGAGGTGTGAGAGTGAGGGTGTGTGGGGGTGAGGGTGAGGGTGTGATGGTGAGGAGTTGTGAGGGTGAGGGTGTGAGGGTGTGAGGGTGGGTGAGAGGGTGAGTGAGGGCAAGAGGGTGTGTGAGGGTGAGGGTGTGTGAGGGTGAGGGTGAGGGTAAGGGGGTGTGAAGGTGAAGGGGTGTGAGGGTCAGGGTGTGAGGGAGGGTGAGGTGATGTGAGGTTGAGGGGATGTGAGGTTGAGAGGATGTGAGGTTGAGGGGATGTGAGGGGGTGTGAGGGCAAGGGTGTGTGAGGGGTTGTGATCGTGTGTGAAGGTGTACAAGGGTGTGTGAGGGTGGTGGTGTGTGAGGGTGGGTGAGGGTGAGGGTGTGTGAGTGTGTGTGAGGGTGAGGGCATGATGGTGAGTGAGGGTGAGAGGGTTGTGAGGGTGAGGGGTGAGGGTAAGTGAGGGTGTGTGATGGTGTGTGAGGGTGAGGGGGGTTATGGTGAGGGTGTGTGAGGGTGAGGGTGTGAGGGTGAGTGAGGGTGTGTGAGGGTGAGGGTGTGAGGGTGAGTGAGGTTGGGCCACGGTGTCTCTGAAAGCAGTTGTTTTAATTTACTTGGCGCGGGTTCAGGGCCGATAGAATGAAATGATACGGGCTAGGCGCATTCCTCTGCCGTGAAGCCATCTCAAGAGCCGTTTTAAAGTTAACAGGAGAATTTTCCCCATGCTGTTCTCATCTGTCATTCCTCGAGACGTCTGTTCTCCGAGCGCTCACTCCGTACATTCCTACACATTCAGGATTGCAAAATGTTATGTTATGTTTCCGTTCAACCCGTAAGAGCACGCTGTCAATTAGGCACCTCGTGCTTGCACAACTATTCCCCTCCCCCAGTAAAAATGTTTCTTGCGTGCCGTGATGTGACACATTGAACTTCCACCTAGCAAAAGCATTGTTGTGGTCAGAGTGACTTTTAACATTTCACAATTTGTGCTCAAATTAAGTTATATTTATTTTTAGCAAGTAGGATTTACGATTTTTTTAAATGAGTGCTGCAAAATGACATCACCGAAACTTTTCTTGGTTCTTGAGACCAATTTTCTCACAGAGAGTTTTCTCCGCCAATTTCATCCGAAAAAGCTGTACTACTATTTAGGCACATGCATTGTTCCACTTTAAATCAAAACGGTGTGAAATTTACCCTAAAATACTTTTTGACATGTTACAGTCTATGAACGCATTTTGCGTTTACAGAACCAATTTAAAGTGAAAGTGTCAGTGAACCTCTCGGCATTGAGCGGTGGGGGGGCGGGGTGTGTGTATGTGTGTGTGCGTGTGTGTGTGTGTGTGTGTGTCTGTGGGCTTGGTTAAAGATGAGAGCGGAGTAAAATTAACGAAAAGGGGGTTATAGAGGAGAAGCCTGTGTTAGTGAGCAGGGAAAGTGCACTTTTAGTAAGACGTATTGGAAACCATAGAATGGCAGAGGAAAGGCAGCGCTAGGAGGAGGTCTGGGCAACCATGCCAGCATTCCGATTCGACAGCAGATGGTCCTGTTTATGACCTGCGGTCCTGTTTATGACCTGCGGAGCGCGTGAAGTGGCTGGTGGAAAATGGAATCAGAGCAGCGGCGGTCGCTTTGATGTTCTTGTCTTGTCTTGCTTTGTGGGAGGGGTAGGGGGAGCGAATTCCTGTGCACGATCATCGGCTGCCCGCGTACGGAGCTCCGTGATTCAACGAGAGCGACACGACAATGGATTAATTCCGCCGCGCACTTTGCTTGACTGAACACCAAGTACTGGCATAATGCCGTGTTTCGATGCTGACTCCGACCTGCTTATGATTTAAGCTCCTATATGACCACATTGTAAACTACGGACCATGTGGTCCCCTGCCCCTTCCTTGGTCCTGATGAAGACCCCGCAGCAAGGTTAAATCTTCCTGCGTTCTCAGAGGGTCGAAACGTCGACGGCTTTTTCATTCACGGCAACCACACTTGCGAAAAATTGCATTTATATTGTACTATGTGTCGTATGCCTGTTCTGAAATAATGTCGCCATAAGCTTGTGGCACTAACTGCTATGTGATTCATAGCGTGAAAAATATTTTGAATTTGTGATTTTACTGTCACGTCATCCCATCACTCCCTTACCTCCTCACGATCACTTCCTTTTCCTTCCCGGGGCACTGTATGACCATGAATACAGTTGACTGCTTTGCTATGTGTATTAATTACACCTGATCCCTTATTGAATAATAAATTTGTGGATCAAAATAATTGTTTCAGATCAATTCTTGTGAAATGTATTATATGTCTTCCACGTTTGCTGGGACCCCTTCCTTGCGGACTGTGGCCAGCTTGGAGCCCCCACCCTTCAGTGTATTGCGGGCTGGGGGATTGGAGGGGGCCCCCAATGGCATGGTCGCTCTGGACCAGTGAAGCGGGACCCTCGAGTCGGAGCCGCCATCTTACACTGCTCAGGGGCGCGTAGTGGATTCGGCGAACGCGCCGGTGGAGCCCCACTTTCGCATCCCACCCTGGGGGTGGTGGGGCCTGAACCTTGGATCCTGCTGACTGGGGTGGGCTTGGGTTTGATGAGCCTTCCACAGCCAGTGCGCCCCCCCCCCCCTCTGAAGTGCTGAGCCCCCTGGCCCGTAGGGGTGCTGTGGATGCAAAGGGCCTCTGGGGGGACCCTGCGAGAGGCCGCTGCTGCTCGTGGGAGTGGAGGGACACCGAGAGACGGTGACGCTGGATGCCGCAGCAGGGCCCAGAGTCATTGCCCGTTTTGCCTGCATCCGCCCTGCCCTAGATGCTTGGAGGGTGAGTGCAGCTTGGACGACCTCTGTACAGGTACTGGGGAGTGCCTGCTGGGGGCACATGCGAGGGGAAAGTGGTTGGGTAATTGCACATATCACCCTACTCCAGTGACAGTATAGGTCCCCGTGCTAAAGCCATTGTTTGCTTGGTGCCCGGTGCCTGACGCTGCTGGTCCGGGGGCTTATGATTTGCCCTAGAACCAATGTGTGGGATCCTGCGGGACTAGCTTTGGTGGTTGGTGAGTTGGTGCATGGCCCGGGACCCTCTGCTGAGCTGGGGCTCTTACCTGTCTTCCTCAAGGGAATTGGGAGTGTTAGAAGCTTTGCAGCCTTGTGCCCACTTTGTTAGGCCCCTACAGGTAGTGCCCCAGACTGGTGGCCCCCCTCCCTTGCCTGGGCCCGCTTGGGTCTTTCTACATCAACGGGTTGCTGGGCACACGAGGAGGACATTGGGGAATCTTCACTTTGTGTTTGGGCTCAAGGCAGGGCCCTCCGACTCCTAATACTTGGAAAAAAGAAGTGTTGAAGTGTGAGAGGAGAGGGACCTAAATATCCTACGTTGGTCGCGCGGTGGCTGCACTTTGTGATCCCCCCCAGAACACTGCAAAGCTGGCGATGACGGGATCCAGAGGGGGCAAGGCCAATTCGGCCACTGCCCCCAGAGTCAATACTGTTATGACAATGAGGGGGAAGGCGGGCATGTCTACTACCGCCGAGGAATCTTCCCAAGCGACCGGAGATTCGATGCCAGTTACCCAGGCATTCATGACTTCCTTTATGTCGGAGCTCAAAATGGAGATAGGCTCCCTAAGGACTGAGGTACACACATGCGTAAAGGAGCACAGGAGGGAGATAACAGACTTGGGGGATTGAGTGGACGGCCTGGAAAGAACAGTGGATGCCCGCACCGAAGATCAGGAGCAGCTGTGGCAGCATCTGGCGGTCCTGGAGGAGCAGAATATAGAGCTTCAAGTGAAGCAGGAGTATTTGGAGAACAGAAGCCGACGGAACAACTTATGCATCCGGGGGTTCCCATCGGAGAAGAAGGGAAGGACATCCTGACATATGTGGCGCAGCTCCTTCACGAGGTCTGGGGCAACGAGAATGCCTCCCCCCCGGCTTTGGACTGAGCTCACCGTGTTTCCGGGCCCGCGGGGAGACCGGGCCTTCTTCCGGACATCCTGACACGGGTCCACTTCTTTACAGAGAAGGAAGCTATATGGAGGGCGGCGCGTGACAAACCGGTCCTTTGCTATAAGGGACACAGAATTCAAATATTTCAGGATCTGGCCCCCAACACTCTGAAGAGACGGCGAGTCTTCAAACCTGTAACAGAAAAGTTACGAACTTTAGGCATATCCTACCATTGGGGCCACCCATTCGCCCTCATTTTTCAGTGGGAGTCTAAACGGAAGGTGGTGCGAACCTACACAGAAGCGGCACAGCTCCTTCATTTGCCGACATCGCCGTCGGCGAGCCCGTCCCGCTCGCGAAGACAGGAGAGGGTGCCAGCCAAGCCGTCCTGGACCAGTGTGAAGCGCCACAGCCGCACACCTCCTCTGGACGGGCGGTCGACCTCCCAGACCAAGCAGAGGGGTTAGAGGCGGCAGACCCGGAAGCTGAGATCGGCCCTGGACCAGGGTTCAATTCCCCGCCTCGGCGGGTCTTGGGCTAAAAATTCCACGGACTCGATAATTCTCGCTCCGGTGCCTTCTCGACTCACGGGTTCACACTCTGCGACTCCGGGCAATAGCTTGCTTAATCTCCACAACGGCCCCTAGCGGCGGGATGCCTGGCTTTCACCTTGTGGATACCCTGCCGGGGTTATCTCACAGAGGAATACCAGGACGGGTTCCCTAAGCAAGCGCCGGGAAACCCACTGCGGGTAGCTATATAAGCTCAAATACATTTACATTTACATTTACCGGGACAAGCCAATATCACGTCCCTCGACGCCATGATCTGGGGGGGAGCCAACAACTAGTTTGCAAACTGGGCACCCCTTGCGCTCTTGCAGTTCACCCCTGGTGGGAGGTACTCCACATGGTGCTTCATATTCCTCCCCGGCTCCTGGTTGGGGGGTGGGGGGTGGCGGGAGACCCCCAGAAGTTAGACCTTTGAGATCCGGCAGACCTGCCCCGACTGTCCCTACGGGAGTGACATCCCAGAGAGCATCCAACCCTCGGGTGTAGGATGCCCTGTACTTGGGACAGTGAATTATGGCCCTGTTGGCCGACATTGTTGTTCAGAGATGTGTGGCCTGTTTGGCCGCTTTTCTTTTCCTCGATCTATTCCCCCTTTTCTTGTTTCTTACTGGCCTATTGCTCTTTCACCTTCCTTCTCTCTGAGGGTACCTGGTGGGGGGTTCTTGCGCCGTAGCATACCATGGGGATGGTCCTAGAGGGTGTTCCTTGCGTCTATGGGGCACTAACGGTGCGCAGAGGGGGGTGTGGGTGGCCCCGGTTTTGACCCTATCACGACGACAAGCTTGCCTAGCCCTCTGAAGGTCTTAACACTCAACGTCAAGGGCCTCAATTCCCCTAACAAGCGGAGGCAGGTGTGGCATTATCTCCTTCAGCAAAGCCCTGACATCATATACTTGCAAGAGACGCATCTATTGCAGGCGGACACTAAGCGCATGGCACATCCTAAGTACCCTCTTCAGTTCTGGGCTTCGGCAGATACCAAGACAGCTGGGGTGGCAATATTGTGCAGAGCTGGGATCAGACGGGGGGACCAGGCCCTTTCGGAGTGGGGATGGACGCTTCCTCCGAGTGAGTGTGGAGGTTGGACGGCGTCGCTACGCCCTGTGCAACATCTATGCCCGGATCGATTATTTGTTTATCTCCCACGCCCTTTCTCGAGACACCCTTGGGGTTGTTATGTCTGATATCTCACTCTCTGATCACGCCCATGTCTAGTTGCTCCTGCTGTACCCGGCCGCTTGCCCCGCCCGGGAAACAAGGTGGCACCTGCCGCCGGGTATCCTCCGGGATGCGGCCGACGTCGAAAGCATTAGAGATGCCATTGAATCCTACTTTGTTAGTAACGACTTGCCGGAGACGCCCTTTCAAGTGGTCTGGGATGCGTTCAAGGCCACGATACGGGGATATATTACGTCACTCTCGATCGCACGGGCGCGCTGGAGGACAGACTGGTGGGGGATATCAAGAAAGCGGAACTGCGGGACCAGGGCCATTCCTCCCTTAAGTCGAGGAGGCAACTGGCCAACCTCAGAGGACAACTCAGACTCCTACGCACTAATAGAGCGGAGAAATCTCTACTGGCAGTGAAGCAGAGATATTTTGAAGGAGGGGATAAGGTTGGGAGGCTGTTGGCGGGGCGGCTGAGGGCACGTGCGGCCAAGGCGCATATCGCCAATGTCCAGTTGCCGGATGGGACGAGGGCTACGTCGGAGAGGGGTAAGAGTGAGGCGTTTAGGGCCTACTACTCAGAGTAATATCAAGAAGAGGTACCGCCTCAAGAGGTAATTGCGGAGGTACTGGAAAACTATACGGGGACGCCACTACATCCGCACTATGCAAAGTCCTTGGAGGACCCTTTCTCCCGAGAGGAGATAATGGCTGCCCTGCGGGAGCTCCTGCTGGGGAAAACCCCGTGGCCTAATGGTCTCCCCCTGTCTTTCTATCGCATGTTCCAGGCTCAGTTACGGCCCCATCTTCTCAGACTATACAACTCCTTCACAGACGAGGTTTGACCGCCCCCTGAAATGGGTATGGCGGAGATAGCTTGATGCTGAAACCCGGAAAAGCTCCTACACTATGTGCGTCATACCGCCCGATCGCCTTGCTCAACACCGATATTAAAGTTTACACCAAACCGTTGGCGAGGCGCTTGGATCCACATATGCCGGGCTTAATTGACCCTGTCCAGGTTGGCTTCATCCACAACTGGCAGGGTGCACTACGTGCGTAGAGTTGCCCACCTGGTGGTCAAAGCACACCATTGGAAGATACCGGCCTGCCTTTTATTGGTGGATGTGGAAAAGGCCTTCGACCGGGTGGACTGGTCTTTCCTGCGAGCGGTCTTGCAAAAATTGGGGATAGGTCAGAAGGTGATCACCAGGATCATGGCGCCGTACCTCGCTCCGCAGGCCAAGACTCGAGTCAATGGCCAACTCACTGCGCCCATTTCTAGGGGTACCAGACAGGGCTGCCCGCTCTCGCCCCTAATATTCGCCCTTGCGATAGAGCCTTTAGCAGACTGGATCAGGCAGAACCCAAAAATACATGGTATCCACATAGGGGGTCGCGAGAATAAATCTGGGACCTTCCGTGGCAACATAGGGCGGCACGCTCTCGGAGCACTTATATGGTGATGCCCAAAAAAACGGTCCTGGAAATCTGGGATAGGATAGCGGTTTGCAGGGGACTCACGACCTTCCCTTCGCCACACACTCCGATTGAGGGTAATCCGTCTTTCCCACCAGCCTATTGCACGGGTGCCTTCGGCAAGTGGACACAAGGAAACTCTAGGGTGCTTACGGATCTGTTTGAGGGGGGCTCCATCAAGTTCTTCGCCCACTGTAGAGAGGAGTTTCGGGTCAACCCCGAAGCGGGGATGCAATACGCCCAGCTGAGGCATTGGGTGGACGAAGGTGAAACATATCGGGCGGCTACGCGCGCCTTTACCCCGTTCGAGCGGCTGGCCCGTTCCTTTACTGATTCGAAGGGTCTGATCTCACAGATCTACCAAATCCTACAACATCCAAAGGTGCCTCCCTACCATCCATACCAACAACGCTGGCAGACTATATCAGGCACGGGCATCACCCCGGCACAGTGGCGCAGCCTGTGGCAGGACAGTCCCAAAGTGTATCGTAGCATCCCGCAGCAGGAGAATGCTTACAAGATCATGACCCAGTGGTACTATACGCATCAGCGCCTGTGCAAGATGTTCCCTACTTCCTCTCTGATGTGTTGGCGGTGCAGATCTGCGACAGGACAGGGGATTTTATCCATATCTGGTGGGCGTGCCCGTTGCTGACCCTCTTCTGGAAGGAGGTTCTAAGCCACATCAGGGGGGTTTTGGGGTTCCCTCTGCCTGAAGCCACAAGCACACTTTTACTGAGTATAAAACCTGTGGGCCTAAGGGCATTGACCCGGAGCAATTGGATTCTGGCGCTTCAAATGTTGGGAGCGGCGAGACAGCTCATAGCTGTGTATTGGAAAAAAACAGAGGCTCCTCCAATCGCAGCCTGGTTCGTGCGCCTATGGCATGTTATTACAATGGAACTCTTTACAGCTCGGTTGCAAGCCCGGGACACGCGCTTTAAGGCTGTCTGGCGACCCCTGGTTCGATACTTCTGTACTGTAGAACATGCGCGTCATATTCCTACTAAGCTTCAAGCGCTGCGACTCTACGAGGATTCTGTGGTACCCCCTGACCCCGATAGACTGCTGGCATAGCCGCCCTGGAGCCCTCAGCCGTAGCCTCCAGGTGCGTGGGGGACAGGCCTACTGTCTCATGGCCCTCCACCCGGGGCGCACACTTCCCCTCCAGATGCCCCTTACCTTTTTTCTCTTCCCATTCTTCTTTTTCCTCTCTCACTCTTTACTTATTCCTTCTGTTCTTCTAGTACTACCATCTTCATTCTGCTGCTGATGGGAGTTTGGACCTGAGCGGTCCGTCTGTTACAGTTACCATGGTTCCCAGTTAGTATTCGACCCTAGGGGTCGGGCTATTACTTGCACAGTCTAAATGCCTGAGCATAAGACCAAACGACGCGGCCGGCCCCAAGGGGTTGTAGGCGAAACGCTGTGTACAAATAGGACTGAATGAATGGCCTTCTGCAGCTATCACTGTGTTTTCAAGCAACGCGGCCGGCCCGGCATGGGTTGTAGGCTAACGCTGTGTGCCAATCTGATTTGACGTTTGAAAATAAAAAAAAAGATTTGAAATAAAAAAAAAGGGCCCTCAGTCCCACACTTCAGTTCACTTTCTAGACATGCAAAAGGAACTGGCTGCTGCTGTGGCCTGCTGTGTACGCCACAGACTGCTCTGCTGCACCTGGAAGGACTGCTTTGCTGCCAAGAGCCTGTATGGAACCCTTAGAAGCCTGCCCTACTGCTTAAGCCCTGCTTCTTTGCCTGAACCCAAGATCACCAGAGTGGCTCCGAAGGCTAATTTGCTGGACTTCTGCTCAGCACCACAGGGACATAACAGGCTCCCACCATATTGAACCTGCAGCTGGACCCAGCCTGAGTGAGTCCTGAACCCCCATGGTGCCCTTCCAGTCTTGGACCTTTGGCTGTGGCATTAAAGATGCCCAGACAGTCAAAATCTAAAACTTGAGACTTAGAAATGTTTTTACTAAAATCTGCTCTGAGAACTGAGGGAGGAATGGTAAGCGCCAACCAAGCCCAATTCACTTTTTGTATGTGACCCGCACTCATTGCGGTCGGCCATATTTTTCGACTTTGACTCAGTCTCTTATGACTAGATGTTCGCAGTTCGCACTCTGATCTTTGTAGGGCTAGCTTTTACTAAAAACGTTAAAAATCCATAAATCCGGTTCAACTGACTGGATTTTTGTTGTTTTGGTGTTAAATAATTTATTAAAATGTACGCTATTTTGTTCAAATTTGTGTGGGAGTTTTCTTGTGGTGTGTCTTCACTTGAATACTGCTTGTGTGCTGCATTAATACTTCACAAATTGCCTCTAATTTAAGCATGACTACTTTTGTGCCTAGCTACCAGAGGGTTAAGCACAGGTTAATTTAGTGGATTTTGTGGTTCACCCTGACAAGGATTGTGGCTGTGGCATGAACAAGGATCCCCCCTTCAACCAACAAACTAATTTCTCACAAAGCTAAATTAAACTATCTCACTGCAAGTTAGCCTATAATTTGTAATATAAATGACAAACTACTTATTCATTGGTTCATAAATAATGTACTAAATTAAAACACTTCAAATTATTAGAGAAACACACCTTTTAACATTTTAAATCATTTATCATATTTTTAGATTGTGTCTCTTATGTAAATTACGTACTGAATATTTTGATGGTTCGGCTCATGGTTTGGCTCTTAGAACCAAGCCAGACCATCTGGCTGGGATCTCCCTATCCATTTTTTGGCTTGCAGATTTTTATTGTAGATCTATCACATCTCCAGTATAGTTGTATAGTCAGAGCCACTGGAATTAGTCCATTGTGTGGCCACAGCAATTGCAGCATAATTGTAGATTTGCCACATAATTCATCATTTACTGCATAACATGCAGATTTTAACTCCCCAAAGATTGTTTCTAGCTCAAACGCTTCATAGTGTATTTAAAATGCTGCAACACGTGTTGCAGTGCCGTGGAAGGCCCTTTGGAAAGCTGGACCGGTCAGCTTTCTCTTTCATATACTATATTTGTGTTTTTAACTGGTAATAATGAGCTGCAACCAATGCCCATACCGTTTTACCAAGTTTAAAAATAACGAAATAATCAAGTAATACGATCAAAAAATATGGTGAATTATGCCACATAATTTGCCTTTTCTGGTCGCATAATTTACTCAACCCTTCCGCTTAATTTGGCCTTCTCCTGACTCATAATTCCAGTGGCCCCGAGTATAGTGAAACAACCAATTGAAAAAACACTGCTATTTACGTCATTTCTTAAGTGTAAGCAGAAACATGCAAGGACGGCCTGTTAATGATATGGTTGGGTTCCTGTTTCATTTTGATTGGCGTCCAGTGATATGAAACCCTAATTTAATAGAAATATCACTGTAATCTGAATTTTACTAAACACGATTGGTGATTTGATATCGTCACATGCGGAATATACAGTCTCAAGAGGATTGGAGTTCTTATTAAGGGTGGAAACCCAAACAGTTACACAAACGTGAAAATGTTATAAACGGACAGACGATATCTATATCCCATGTATTAAGACACTGCGCAATCCACTGCGTTTCTCTGGAGTAGCACCGCCACCCAGTGTCTATCTTTGGTACAACAATTTGAATGTCCCTTTTCCGTGCACCGAAATGAAAATAGCTTATTAAAGAATTCATAAAACTAGTAATAATCCTTAGCTCTAGCACCCAAGTAATATATGTTCACATATTGTTCAAGGTGCGTAAATAATAGTTATGGTTTCATTTTATTTTTATATATACATCAGAAGACGAAAGAGGCGGTGAGCCTGCGACGGCAGGATGCGAATATGAGAACTTGATAAGTCTCTTCAACTGGTGGTCAACAAAGTCAGTATTTTAACAGGCTGCTAAACCCTTTTCCGAGTAACAGGGACATCGTGTGCAGACCTGTGTTGCTGGTAATACAGTGTTCTCGTTTCCCAGCTCTGCGCATGACAAGCTAATACAAACAGGGATTGCCTTGCATTCTGGAACTTGTAGTCCTGTTTGTGTACTTATACCATCCGAACTGCCAGAATCCAAAGAGAAACCTGGACTGGATTTCTTACACACAGGTGGATTTGGGAAACTTGATATCTATCAGACGCACAACACCCATTGGACTCCCCCCCCCCCCCCCTTGCCCGTCGTGTGTGGCAGCCCGGGATGAGACAGATCCCGGGCACACACACAGCCGCACCCGAACGTTTCACAGGTCTTTTAAAGAACATTTGAATGTTAATTAGGCCTTGCAGTTGTTTCACCCCTTCTAAGAGCCCCTGCAGCTCCACTCTGCCTACTGATTAAAGGTTCAGCCCCCGCCCCCCCCCCCCCCCCCGAAATTTTTTCTTTGCCCCCCTCCCCCCTTGGACTCCCCTTCTTTGTTTTGTTTATATTCCATCTCTTCATGTTAAGCATTATGGAGGTATTGTCTTCAGCCTGTGAAGTATGAAACTAAAGTGTCCCCAAGTGTGGAACAGTATGAGATACCATGCACACAAGGGGCCCCAATCTCAAAACCAGTCGTAAATCTGTACCCGCAAGTTTGCTACTTCAGAAGGGTGCAGATTCAAAATTGTTTGGAATTCAGATAGCTTTTTCCATTTAAGCCAGAATCCTGCACCAGTTCCCGTTTTTCAGCCATAATCCTAGACACATTTAAAAACTTTTTTTTCTCAGGCTAAAATATGCAAATGATTATTCTAATCTAAAAAAACAAGCAAGTGCAAATGAACTTTTTTTTTACCACCACAGGAAAATATTTTCCTCCATGGAGAAACCCTATACCGTAGGCCTCATTTAAAACTCTTTTGTTTCCACCCCTTGGATAGAAATTTACATCTTTCATTGAGAGGAGTCACCCCCTGAACAATTATAGGTTGGCAAAGAGTCGGAAGTAGTTTGTGAATGCCAGTAAACATGTACGTCTGTGGGTGACCACAAACAAATACATCATTCCATGCCCATATTGCCTACTTCCAACCCGATGGAGGAACTTTACACCATAACACCACAAATAGTTTTATGCTTATAACAGCAGTTATTTCAAACACTCAATCAATCTGCATTTGTACAGCACAACACTTTCAACCTATGTGTATCTGGGTGCTGGGGGAGCAGTGTCTTGGTTGAAAAGCCACGCCTTGAGTCTCTTTCGGAAGTCGGCCAGGGAGGGTGCTGTACGGAGGTAGAGAAGCAAGTCGTTCGAGGCCTTGGAGGCAATGTAGGAGAAAGAACAGTCACCATTGCAGCTGCAGCAGATGCAGGGGAAATGTGCGAGGGCTAGAGAGGAGCAGCACAGGCGCTTATAAGGTTACGGATAGTTCAGTTGATGGTTGATATAGGATGGTCCTTTACCATGAATGGCTTTGTAGGTATTTGTGAGGATCTTGAACTGATGGGGAGCCAGTGGAGGTTTCTGAGGTGGGGGGTGATGTGGGACCATTTGGGGAATTCCAGGATGAGTATGGCTGTAGCATTTTGTAAGGTCTGGAGTCTTCTGAGGATCTAGGTTGAGATGCTGGCATACAGTGTTGCCATAATCGAGGCAGATCGTGAGGAGGGCCTTTCTGGTGTTGATAGGGATCCATCTGAAGATTCTGCAGAGTGTGTGGAAGTAGGAGGAAGCAACTGCGTTGACTTGCCGTTTAATGGACAGTAGGCTATCGAGGATGATCCCTGGGTTGCGTGAATGGTCTGTTGATGTGGTGGTGGGTCCAAGTTCGGCTATCCACCAGCTGTGTTCCCAGGCAGAGGTGTTTGTTCCCGAAGATCAGTACTTCTGTCTTGTCGGAGTTGACTCTAAGGCAGTTGTCTCTCATCCAGTTGGCTATGTTAGACATCGAGCTGGAAATATTGGTTCTGACATTGGCAGGGTCCTTGGTGAGCTTGAAGATAAGTTGAGTGCCACCTGTGTATGAGAATATGCTGAGGCAGTGGGATCTGATGACATCTGCGAGGGGGTTCAGTGAGGTGTTTATCAGGGTGCGGCTGAGGGATGATACTCAGGGTACGGTGCAGATGATGTTTTAGGTTGCGTAGGTAAAGAGAGGTAGCCGGATGCTCTCTGTGCATCCTGTAAAGAAGTAGGTGATCCACTTGAGGGCATCTTGCTGTATGCCGATGTTATGGAGTCTGTTGATTAGGGTGCTGTGGGAGATGGTATTGAATACCACAGAGAGGTCGAAGAGAATCAGGGTCACAGTTTCTCTGTGGTCAAGGAGAGTTCTGATGTAGTCTGTGGCAGCGATCAGTGCAGTCTCAAAGCTGTGTTCAGCCCGGAATCCTGATTGTGAGGCATCCAGTAGGTGTTTTTTTTCCAGGAATTCAGTTGGCTGTTGTTTGACGGCTTTCTCCAGTACTTTGGTTGGGGAGAGGAGCAGGGAGATAGGTCCATTATTTTCGAAGTTGCTAGGCTCGGCGGAGGGTTTCTTTAGGAGGGATCTAATATTCATGTGTTCCCATATGTCCAGAAACGTCAGTGCTGATTCGGTTCACGCCGATGTTGAGGAGGGGGTGTGGGTGGGGGTCGGTGTGTGCTCCGGAATGGATGAAAGACATGATGGATGTGATGGTCCGGGAGGATGGATCTGACCCATGTAGGAGCACAGCTACCTCTTCCTGGGTGGCTGCTATGTTGGCAGGCCACATGGGCAGGTGGTTGGTGCACCGGGTGTTGCTTTTTTGGTGCCTGGGGCTGCAGGGGAGTAGCTCATCTACTCCAAGGGAGTTTCATTGGCAATTGGTGAAGCACTGCCAGCCCTCTGGTTTTCTTGGAGTCTGCACAGAGGAAGGATGAGTTAGTTGCTCTATGAGGGTCGGTGCAGCAGGCAGGCTGGCAGGGTTGGCGCCAAGTCAGTTGTGCTCCTTGGGCCAGCAGTCTTCTTTTTCCACTCCTTTGTGTCAGTCGAAATCTGTGGTCCTGGTATCAATGGGGCCCTAAATACTCAATTTAGGGTAGTTTCGGTGAGTGAGGGATAGCAGCCAATGGGCTACTTACCCCTGGGGTCACTACACCCCCTAGATGACCATTTCCTTTGGGGAGTGAGCATCGCCTTGTCCCAGAATTCCGAATTCCACAACACCCAAGATGGCGGAATTCCTAACTTTGTGTTCGCTTAGACTGGTCGCCCTAGAGGTGTGTCCAGCCTGGCTGTGCAACACACCTCTTGCATAGCTAGTTTTCCCATCTGTCCTGAGGCCGGATGGGCCCACAGCAGGCTATAGCATCTCCCATCTGGGGGAGCCTTGGGTCGCATATCATAGACAGTAAAGACCTTTGAAGCCTCCTTCCTTGATATGCTGATTTACCAGCCTTCCCTGAGGAGTAGAAGATAACACCTCTCTCCAGAGCAGGCATTGTTAATAACCTCTGAGAGCGCTGCTCTAATCTTCTAGGAAGTCAGAAACTCTTCTGTGGTGGCAGGTTGGACTAGACCAGTAAGCCAGCGCACTAGAAGGGTAGTAGGGCTCAGGGGGTACCTCTAATGTACTCTATGGGTGCATGTATTAATAAATCCATCGCTGGAATTCGTGTGGGTTTATTAATGCAAGATGTTTGATACTATAGGTTTCAGTTAAGCCATTATGTAGCTGGGAAACTTGTTTTGATGAGTGCTCAGTAAATACCTTAAGATGGCTTCCCTGTTCACTTGTACTGTCTGTAATTGAACTGGCCAGCACAGGGCCATAGCTGCTCATGCAGACATGTAATATAATGCACCCTGCTTTAGGGCTGTAAGATCTGCTGTAGGGGTGACTTACAAATATTACATAAAATGTTAGGGGGCGTGGCTCAAAGGAGGCTGCCATGTTGTGTTTTTAGGTTTCGCCTAAGTGAAAGCTGCGCACTGCGCAGCTTTTCGCGCAGGCGAAAACCTAATGAGAATAGCTATGTGGCTTGGGAATCCGCCCTCTGTTCCATTGGCTAGCTCCATAAATGGAGGCTAGCCATTGGAACAGAGATCTGTCCGTCATGGCCAGACCAGATTCGTGGGCGTTCCCGTGATTTCTTCCCTCTCCACCCTTTTCTGATCGTCATCGCGGCAGTGGGCGTGTTTATTTTTTTTTTCTTTCTTTGGCATCCTTCCTCACACCAGGCGGACGGCTCTCCCTGTGAGGACGCAGACCTGACCCGCTCCCTACTCCGAGCCGACTCCCGAAGGTAAGTTTTTTTATTTTCCTACACGTACTTGTAAATGCTTGTCTTACTAGCGCACGCTTAACCCCTCCCGCTCCACCCATAGCGCCCTCTCTCCCGTCGCGCTTTTGGCATCGTAAAGTGAGACCTTGGGGCCAGAAAGTTTAGACTTATGATCCGGGCGGACAGGGCCTTTTCAATTCAACTCTGTTGTTAGGACAACATTTCTGCTTGGGAGAGGGGAGCATTTCCTGCTGAAGCACAAAGATGTTTATAATTTCTTGTGTGTTTTTAATAGTCGCCGCTTCGTGCGCATGCTCTATTTGCTGTATATCGCGTCAGTCTCCTGCCCAATCCTTGGAGGTCTTCCCTTTCGTCACCAATGAAACCCACCCCTCTTTGCGTGTGTGTGGGGGGCTCTTTGCGTGTGTGTGTGGGGGGCTCTTTGCGTGTGTGTGGGGGGCTCTTGTGTGTGGGGGGCTTGTGTGTGTGGGGGGCTCTTGTGTGTGTGGGGGGCTCTTGTGTGTGTGGGGGGGCTCTTGTGTGTGGGCTCTTGCGTGTGTGTGGGGGGCTCTTGCGTGTGTGGGGGGCTCTTGCGTGTGAGGGGCTCTTGCATGTGTGGGGGGCTCGTGCATGTGTGGGGGGCTCTTGCGTGTGGGGGGGCTCTTGCGTGTGGGGGGGCTCCTGCTTGTGTGGTGGGCTCTTGCGTGTGTGTGGGGGGCTCTTGCGTGTGTGTGTGGGGGGCTCTTGTGTGTGTGGGGGGGCTCTTGTGTGGTGTGTGTGGGGGGCTCTTGTGTGTGTGTGGGGCTCTTGTGTGGGTGTGTGTGTGCAAATGCAATACGTCTTGCATTTGCGACAGAGTAAGCTATTGGCATTGTAAATGACAATGCCATGTATTTATCTGTTTTCAAAACCAGCACATAAATAAAAAGTTTGTCATTTACAATACCAATAGCTCTAACTTTTCCGAAGGCGTAACCGTTGCATTGTAAATGCTTGTTACTTTTTAGAGCACCATGTCACGCAGCCTGCAGTGGCATTATGTATGAGTTTGGTGCTAGGTCCCTTACAGTGACACAATATATGCTGCAGCTCTTAGGGGCCCTCTTTAGTACCTATGCCCTGGGTAGAAGTGGTAACACTTACTGAGACTTACAGAAGTGCAAAAGGCCTGGTCACTTGGGAGTTCAGTGATCAGTTGCCTTGTTTTGGGGAAGGAACACATGATTTGGTGATCTGGTTAGCAGGAACTCAGTGCATGTCAGTCAAAGTTGCATCAAACACCAGACAAAAAGTGGGGGGAATACTGCAACAAAAAAATGGTTTTCAACAGCGCCCTGCTACATTTTGAGGCCAACAGTGAACAATTATCAGCACTGTAAGTGCTGAAAATCTGATATAGAGCTACGATCGAAGCCTTGCCTGGTGCCAAAACTATTAACTCTGTGCACCCATACAGGGTCCCAGACTCCTTTTTTAAAGGACTTGAGGTAACTATTGGCAGCTTCATATGGGGCGATTAGAGGGCCAGGAAAGCCATTCACTTTTTGTAACTCCTTTACAGTAAGGGGGGGTTAAACTACCTTACTTTAAGCTCTTTTTTAAGGTAGCCTTTGGACACCGTATCAGGAATCTGCCTACGGATCATGATCTGGATCTCTATAGTGAGTTATCAACTGGCATAAGGGTCAGATGCCAGGTTCTTTTTTCATAGCCTCACAGATCCTAACTACATTAAACGGGTCCAGTTTAAGATTATCAAAGACTTCATACACATTAGGGGAGAAATTTGTTGTGAGTATTCTTTACCTACCTTACATGCAAACAACACACTTTGGGTAAATCTCAAATTTCCATCTATTTTCCACGACCCAGCAGGTAAGGCCTGGGCAAATCTTGGGGTGAAGACGGCTGGGCACCTGTTGGACTATAATGGGTTATACAAATGTTCTTTCTTCCAAATCTTCCCCATCAGTCTTTTTAGGTTGAGTCTAGGGTCAGTGCGCAAGCGCTGCTCTAGGGAAGATATGGGATAGTTCAGTATGGGTAGCCCTGCCCATAATTTTCATTGGCTTGGGTCTTTGCCCTTCGTAATGCTGGTCTCTGATCGATTAGGAGGCTTGTTATTCCCTCCTTAGTACAGCCCTGTCATCATTTCTATCCTCCCATGGCTACTGGCCCCGTTACTTGGTTGTTACGTGGTGTGTACTATTTATTTGAGTTTTTTTCTAGTTAGGCAGGACGTGTTTTGCTTACATTTGGCGGGTCATGCCTTCTTCCACTTAAAGCTACTGTTGGCGTCTCTAAAGATAGACGCCAACAGGAGCTTTACCAGAGTGCCACACAACTGCTATTAATTAACAGTGTCCATTGATGAACTGCTGAGTCTCTCCACAGTATAAGCTGGATTGTGGACCAATAAACATTTTGCAGTTTTCCTTGACGAGTTGACTGATATTCCCTTTCGGTTTCAATATGGCTAAACAACATTCTCACAAATTGAGAAGGGGCTTCTTCTACAATAAAAACTGTCCTGATGATGGTCTTATAGACTAAAGCAAGAAAGACCGAGACGTCAACCTTGTCATCAACTCCGAAGTAATTGATTGTCTTAGGAGTAACTTCTGTTCATTTTGACCGCAGTTATTCTTTTTATTTCTTTGAGGAGTTGATGTCTTGTTTTGAACTGATTTGTTTATTCAATTATACATCTGTTCATTGCAATTTTTGCCTAGATTGATTTGTTCATTGTATCCCCTTGAACCTATTCTAATGAAACAATACAAATATATTTTCATATAAACAAGATCTTCCTTGTGCTTTCTCAGATTAATCTGTTTTTTCATGTATGATTTTCAATATGCACATTGCTTGGAGTTATCCTTTTGGATACAGGTGAGGTAGATTGTTGCCAACTAACCACTAAGATTTATCTGATAAGTTATTTGAAATATTCAACAAAAAAATCCCTCTTTTCACACTATTCACTGCCCAAGCCTACAAGGGTTAATTGGGTTACCCAGAAATCTTGTTATTTCTTCCACTTAAAGCAGGAAGCAGCCCGGAAAATGTTGGCCATGGCGTGCGCGGGACGCAGAGTTGCTAGGAGCCTCCCGGGGGAGCTGCCCGTTCCCCGCATTTATGAAGGCAGGAGCACCATAAAAGCGGCGAGCCCCCAGACAGCCCTGGCGACGCTGGATGAGGAGATAAGAGACAGCGCGATAACGATAGATCTGCAAGTTTGGCTCACGCTCTTGGCTGTACTAGCCCGCTGCACGAT
Source organism: Lissotriton vulgaris (assembly GCF_964263255.1). Taxonomy (NCBI): domain Eukaryota; kingdom Metazoa; phylum Chordata; class Amphibia; order Caudata; family Salamandridae; genus Lissotriton; species Lissotriton vulgaris. Next base: position 645,505,220 of record NC_141700.1, on the reverse strand, counting down.
GTAACAGAGTAAGCTCTAACTCTTGTCTTTGCTCCTCGAGGTTCATGCGCGCACGTTGACATTTATCCTCCACAAAGTTAAAAGAAACCGATTGTTGCATGGTAAAATCTGCTGTGTTTTGCACACACACCATTGGTGTTGGCTTATGTAGCCTTTGTGTTATTGTTTGAATAAATTTGTGTTTTTGTGAAGTGCCATTCCACTACATTTTAATGGGAGGTTTGTGTCCTTAAATCCTAGTCCTCTGTTCCTTGTCTGGTATGCGTGGCTCACTGCTTACGTCTGTGCGACGCTTCGATAACCTGGAGAAAGGAAACGTATCAATTGTGAGCCAGGCGGTGGCAGTTAATGCGAGATCAATCCATGTTACATTTTGGAGAAAAGCCGCTGAAAAAGTGAGTCACAATAAATAAGTAAAAAGTGAATTACATGTTAAACATCGAACATTTTGTATTGCTTGAGTCGCAACAGCTTTGTTGTCTTACCCCCACGTTCAACATAAACTACAATACTATAGATAAAATGTAACGATTGCTGCGTTGACTAACAGTAACATGCTTCTGCAGTGATTGTGCAGTCTCAGGGATTCAAATATTATTGAGAGATTATTTCACGCCATCTGTTTCTATTATGCAATAATTTCAGCGCATACGCTCTCTTGTTTGAAGTCTGACAGGCCGGAGTAAAAGTATCCATAACATGGACCAGTTCACAATTGCGTTGAGATGGTATAAACACGCCTGATAACCGTTTTGAGTGTTTATTTTCTTCACTTTTGTGTGAAATTGTTCCACCTGAAAGGGACACATGTTGTTACGTGCCAGCAACTCCATAGATTGTTAGTAATTATGTGTCAGTTGTCTTTCCTTGGTAATGTGCATTGCTGTAAATTTGTTTTGTCAATTGATGTGGGAAGAATGGCATTTTCTGAGTATCCCTAGTCAGAACAAAGCATTTCCAAGTTCTAAAATATATTACCAGCATCTGGATTAATTTAGCCAGGATTTCCACTACAACTATCGTATTGATGTGCCATGGCATTGTTGGCAAAATATCACTGGGGCTTTATGTTGCTGGAAATTCTAGCACTGTCCTTCAAAGAGTGTTTTATTTTGCAGGGACAGGGCAAGATTTTATTAACCAGAACCTTACATCCCTGCAGAATTTTTCAGGACACTGAAATATACATTACAGCGTAATAAGACACTGTTTCTTGGTTTTAATTAAATATTTCAGCAAACTTTCTCAGAATGACCCTTGTCAGTTTCTTGACTATGTCTGCATGTAGCAGTCTTTTGATTTGTTTCGGTGTACGAGTGATTTTGTAAAGTTTCATACCTATTCTAATATAGGTACACTACGTTGAAATTGTATTTATTGATTAGGTTGATCTAGCTTAAGAGTGATCTATTTATTTATTTAATTTTTAAAGCGCACTGTCACCTTGCAGGCATCCTGGCGCTGAAAGTAGCTCAAGGGGGGGAGAGAGGGTAAACCAGGGACAGGCCACTAAGACTTAGGAAACAGCCAGGTTTTCACACTTTTTCTGAAGGGGAGGAGCTCACCGATTTGCCTAATTTCCCTGGGGAGACTGTTCCACAATTTAGCCGCTGCCACCCCAAATGATCTGCCCCCTGACCTAACCTTTCGAAACCTAGGAACCCTCGTTAATCTCGCCGACGAAGAGCGTAGTGCTCTTGTCGGGACATACCAGTCAAATTTTTGGCGCATGCGCACAGGCCCAATTCCGTGAAGGGCCTTAAAAACAAGGCAAAGGGATTTAAATTGCACTCTCTGTCTCAGGGGGAGCCAATGAAGTTCTGCTAAGGCTGCAGAAGCAGAGGAGCTTCTAGGCCACCCTAAGACTAGTTTGGCAGCTGCTGACTGGATTCTTTGCAATCTGTCCAACAGGAAGTTAGGGGATTCCAAAAGGAGAGCATTGCAATAGTCAAGCCTACTGATAATTGTGCATCTGGCTACCTGTGCCCGTACCTGAGAAGGTAGTAGAGGGAAAATTTTCCGGAGGGATCGGATGATCGCAAAACAAGAGGCAGTAGTTCTTGTCACCTGAGTTTCCAGGGTAAGCTTATCTTCGAACATAATGCCTAAATTGCGGACAGTAGTTGCCGGCCGGACTGCATACACCATGCCCAAAGGCCAAAAATTACCAGGAAGAAAAGGAGAGATCCTGTTTGCCGAGGAGAAGATCACCTCTGTCTTTCCTGTTTTAAATTGCAGCGAATTAGCCTGTAGCCAGCGGGGCGTGTCCTGCAAGCAGTTGTGAAAAGCCTCTACTGTAGTCGAGTCCTCCCCCTCAAAGGAAAGAATCATCTGAGTGTCATCTGCGTAGTTTACAATATCAATATTATAGGCCTTGATGACAGTGATCAGAGGTTTTAAGTAGACATTAAATAGGATAGGGCTGATTGCTGAACCCTGAGGAACACCATGCTACACATTGGAGAAGGCGGATTGGAATGGGGGAAGGGATATCGCCTGCTGTCTGTCCTGTAGAAAAGATCGAAACCACTGCAAGGCAGAACCCTTCACCCCAACCTCGCTCAATCTTCTCAGCAGAATCTCATGGCTGACCGTATCAAAGGCGGCAGACAGGTCAAGCAGAATCAAGGCAGCTGCCTGTCCCCGGTCTGCCCGCCTCTGAAGCTCATCCATGACGGTCAACAATGCGGTCCCATGAGCCGGCCGAAATCCAAACTGAACCTCTTCTAACAGATTGCGTTGTTCAAGGTAGGAAGAGAGTCCTGCTAACAGCTTGTTTAGCAGGGAACAGCAGCAAGGAAATAGGCCTATAGTTTTTCGATCTAGGGATCAGTGAGTTCACCGAACAGGTAACACTCATCCTGAGAAAGCTAGAGCTGTCCTATTGATGGCTTAAGCATAGTACAGTTTCGTTTTTTTCTGCTCATTAGCGTTGGGTCCCAATCATCTCTCCTGCTTTCTCCCTCTCACACACACCTCTCTCTAGCGGTCTCACACACTCCTCCCACCTCTTTCATATGGTTCACTTCAGGTCTTCAAGCAGTTTCTTTCCCATGCATTTTCAGGATTTCTGTCCCTGAAACCCACACTCTCCTTCTCCTCTTAAGGTGTCTTCTGCATAAACATAAGCTACCCCTTTATGCATATATATATAGCCTGCTATCCCCTACTTACTCTCATCTTTCTGCTTCTCTGTCTGGAGTCCATTCACCCCTTCGTGCTCAAATTCCCTATCCTTCTGTATCTTACTTTCTATCTATTCTGTGCAGCTCTCACCGCATATATTCACCATGCCACACAATTGCACTACATAAATACACTACACACCACACAATTCCACAACTAACAATCCCAATACAACCCACATAATTCCACTCCATGTCACATACGCCCACTCCAAAAAAAAAACATGGGTAAAAGACACTGTTGTTTAGAAAGTCAACAGCTCAAACTCTCGTAAATGTAGACCTATTGCATTGCAAATGCTTGTTTTTACGTATTTACAGTTATGTGACTTTTTTGACATGCTTTTAATTAGTGAGGACATACTGGTATTTGGCACAACACGAAAGGAGCTTGACATGGCTCTCACACAGGTGTCAGTTGCCTGCTTTTGCAGGCGTCACTGAATGCAGCAAAGTGTGAGCTTCAGAAGACCAAACTTAAATTATTTGGGGCCATTTTCCCTGATGGGGGAATGGCTCCTGACACAGATAAGGTGAAAGCATTGTCATCTACTTGGCCCACACAGGATGTAGCTATGCTGTGATCCATCTTAGGCATGGCCAGTTATTATTGAAAGTATATCCGTGACTATGCAACAGTGAGTGCCCCATCAGGAGACTTAAAGTGAAATGTCCGATTCCAGTGGTCACCTGAATGTGACCAAAAATTCAAAAGAATAAAACATGTGATTAAGAATGCAATTGAAATTGCCCATTTTGACCCGAAACTACATACGGAGATCACCATAGATGCAAGCCAGGTGGGGCTGGGCCCATATTGCTCAATACAATGGTCATTAAAATACCAAGAGACATTCGAAGATTTTCTCAAACTGAATGTGCCTATTCTCAGCCGGAAAAAGAGGGTCTGACAGTAGTGTGGGCCAGCGAACATTTTCATGTGTTTCTGCATGGAAAATATTTCACCATTATCATAGAGCACCAGGCGTTGCTCACTATCTTTGGAAACCGAAAAGCTAAGAGACCCCCTAGCATTGAGAGATGGAGGTTGCAACTACAAGAGTATGACTGAAATTGTTCACAAGCCGGGAAAGATTAAAACCCTTGCCACAGTTCGACATCCATAGAGGCTGAAGAGTATATCAACTTCTTTGTGAGGTCCAGCACGCAAGCAGCCCTATCAATTGAAAAGATTATTTCTGCTACCAGTACAAATAAGAACACGACTATCCTCAAAGACTTAATTTCAACACAAAAGTGTAAAAGCAATTGACTGTTTGCTATGTTTCTTTCCTAAAATGTACAGGATGAACTATCCTTCATCCGAAAGGGTATCGTATTAAGAGGCTCAAGAATCGTCATCCGTAAGTCATTGAGCTGGCCCATTAAGGACAGTGTGGCATTGCAGCTACCTAAAGAGAACTAAGAGATTGTGCAGTTCCCTCGCCTCAATGAACAAGTTGAGAAAGAACTGAAAGTGTGCCATCTGTGTAACTGCTTATCTCCCAAAGTGACGCAGCATCCACGACCATGTCGGACCTTCATGCGCATTCCTGGGAGAGTGTAGTGTGGCTGTTGATTTCTTTGGGCCCCTAAAAAATGGACATCATCTCATGGTAGTCATTGTGAATGCTCACCTTTTCGTTTTGTGGAATACTTCTCATCGACAACCCATGACAAAGTTATTGAGCGTCTTGATAAAAACTTTGCAGGGTGGGGCTTCCCCACTGTTCTCAAATCGGACTATGGCTCGCCTCTCAATAGCTAAAAATGAAAGGCGTTTCTTGTTCGACTCAATATCAAACATCAAAGGCGTATGCCTCTCTGACCTCAGTCCAACAGTGTTATCAAACGATTTATGGGCACTCTCAAAAGAGGGGAGCCCTTCGTCCCTATTGATCAACTCCACACTCCACCACCGGTGAGAGGCCTGCCAACCTTACCATTTGGGAGAGCTATCATAACTAAACTACCACATTGGGCATTGGACAGATCAATAAACAATGACACAGTTCATGTCACAGACACGTCTCGAAAGTGAAGAAAACTTATTCTGATCAATGCTGAGGAGCCCAGGAAACGGTTTTCAGTAAAAGGGACTGGAAACGGCTCAAAAAACGTAAGCAGAAAATGGACACTGTTTGCTTTTGATCCTCTGAGAGTTGTAAAGACTGAAGGACACATGGTGATCGCACATTGTCATGGAAAGTCTATCACACATGAATTGTCACACTTCAGACATTTGCCTTGGTATTTGTCTGCTGCTGAGATCTTGAGCGAGGCAATCCCACCTGAATGTCCAGACCAAGCATCTGAGCCTATGTCATCGATGAATGATGGTTGCACCCCTCAACTATCTCATAGCACTCGATCTGGCAGATCAGTGTGAGCGCCTCAACGACTCATTGAGGAAATAGGATGTTAATATTGTTTGGGGGCGTGTAGAGTCTTTGGGACTATGAGCGCTAGGACTCTAGAGGTTCTGGGAGGATGCTAAGTGTATGTAGTGCAATTTGTTTTTTTAATACCTGTCTTTTAAAGACACACACTTCACAGCTCAGAGGGTAACTCCCTTGCAATACCATGCAAAATCTGCGTAAACAGGATGCTTCAAGAGATTCTGTTCATTAAAGCCAATACCGGGTTCCAAACAGCGGTTACATTTGTAGATTGACCAGTAGCAAACATTTACATTTCTTTCTGGCAAGCAGGAACACTGGCAAGAAGGCGTGTATCTTGTTTAGTCGTCTGCCCCTCTCGGATTCACAGGACAGGAGAATGACTCCATGAATGCCAAACCTCCTGATTCGGGGAGCAGACTACCGATTTCAAAGCCATTCTCCCACTTTCCATTTCCTCTGCAGGCTTCAGATGGCAGGAGCTGGTCTTGTGTGACTCAGATTATGCACTGAAAGTAATCTGCTTCCGTAAGTAAGCGCAAAACATTTTTGCCACACTTTCTCTGTCTACCATTGCGATTTATCTGTGCTCCTAACAGGTATGGGAAAAAAACTTCTATTTGAATTTCAGATGTACAATCCTGAAGCCGCACAATTGGAAGTCACATCCATGCCAATAGACCCGATGCAAGCCGTGATAGAAATACATGGGAGAAATACATTCTTCCGATTATTTTTGTAAAAAATATCCCACGCTCCTCTTCCAAAATGTTGGCAGGTATGGACGCATCACCTGAAGCACTTCAGCCGTCGGAATTAATCAAACCGGGAAGGTTGTCGTTCCATTAAAAGTTGGGGAACTGTTTGACTTACAATAAAAAAATATATGATTACGACGTGTCTCTCAGATCCCGACCTCGAAGTAAAGTCTCTCGTCGTTGAGCAGCTGCCCACGCACTGCCCCTGGCCGATATCACAGACTGAACTTGGCCGACCAAGAACCACTGAGACAATCATAGAGACTGTACGGCTAGACAATACAACGCTGGCGCACAGGCAGGAAGTGGTTCCCACGGTGCGGCGCGCACTGACGACGTCACGACATGGCCGGTCTGCGAGAGTAGAGCGAGCCCGCCAGCCCGTTCCAAACTGCCCCCCTAGCCTCGCGCCCCAGAGTCTGGAGCGCCTGCGCTTGGACAGCGTTGCCGCCGAGGCCAGCAGGGGAGGCCAGGTAAGGCGACTGCACACAGAAAGGCTCTGGAGCAGGACTGCGAGCAGCCAGTAACTAGACAGGAGGCCTGCGGGGACTTGGGAAACAAGCTGCTGTAGACAAGGAGAGCATCTCGGGCAAAGTAGATGGGGGGGACGTAGGTGGTTGAATATGTCTGTAAGAGTGAAAAGAGGAGATGTGTACTGCCTGGAGAGGGAGAGGACTTTGGGCACAGAGGCGCGAAGAAAATGGGGTATGGAGGAAGGCCTGTTTGTAGACAGGAACTAAGCTAAGGTAGTGGTAATCGAAGGAGTGGGTGTGTCTGGTTAAAGGAGTTGTAATAATGTGGGTCTGTCAATATATAGAAAACCTGCTGTTGTGTTCATTTAGCGTCAAGCAGATAGTTATAGAGGATGACAAGGTAATCTCCCCGGGGCTGTAGTGCAGAGGATGTCATTGATACTCCACCGTTCACATACGTGAGGAGCGTGTGCCTCGTCAAGAACCTGCTCAATTAACCCTTTCTCACTTACGCCCCCAGGTGATTGGCGGGTTCGTTATTTTCTGAGACGTGAACATATTGTACCATTTATTACTCCCTAGGTCATTTTTGTCAGGACGCATCGTTTAAAAAGTGGCAGATGGGTTGGATCATGGCACTAGACTTTCGCTCAGTATATAATTACCATTTGTGCAGTCAGTGTAATAGATTAACGATAACTATCCTCCCAGGTCAATCGGGTGATGCGGCTTCTGGGAGTGCTTCACCTAGTATGAAAGGCAAAACAGCACTAACCAAGTTGGCAGTTGCTGCAAGGCAGAGTTCGCCTAGTGTCACAGCTTGACTCTGGCAGCGGTCGTTAGTGTCTGATTGGTTCCAGAAGGGGTTCCTTATAGTGTCATTCCTTGTACTAAATGGGGCTTCCTGAATTGTGATGGCTTATGCTAGCGGAATTCCCAACATTGTAATGACTTGACGCAAGGCACAGATTCCTACAGTGTGTCGGACAATGGCGAGTAATTTTTTCATATACTGTAATTAATAGCTGATACCAGACGGAAATTTCTATGATGTGATGACTGAACGTTGTCAAGTTTTCTATAGTGTGCAGCAGCACAGCAGTGCTGTGAATGTGGTGTAGTGTGAACGTTGTTGCCAGACGCGGTTTTCTGACCTGTAACGTCTGTGCCTAACGGGATTCTTTGGTGTGTGACGGCTTGAGGCTGACCAGGTTATCTGGTGTGTGACTGCTGGTGGCTGGCAGGGTTTCACTGTGTGCCACGGATGGTGCTAAGCAATGTACTCCAGTGTGTAATCAATCGGGTGTGGGCCCCTTGTCAACTACAGCTGCAAAAAAATACGGTTTGCCTCCAGTGTGGCAGCTGATACTTTTATAACTGAGCCTTCACGCATGCATGTCATGAACGCCCATTTCTTTGGGCATTGGGGCTTGGTAACTAGCAATATTGTAGCTGATGTGTTCTTTTTCCCTTTATTCTGCGGGGTGCTCGACTGCGGTTCCATACCAAGTGGCGACAGGGAGTGTGGGTTTGGCTAATAAGTCACACTCCATGGGACTGTCAGTGATGGCAGGAAGTTTTTTTTAGCATGCTCCCTTGTTTTAGAGGCGTGTGAACACATGAATGTGTGCCTAGTCGCAACGGGACTTGTATAAGGACAACTCTCTTATTGTGCAGATGGGTCGTTCAGCAATTACCTTTTAAATACGACGCTATTCTCAATATACAGTCAGTGCTGAAATCGGTGCTACATATCTTTATTTTATGTGCAGTTAGGGTTCTCAAAGTGCCGGATGCATTTAACATTTTCTTTAAGGAAGCTAGGAAAACAATTGATTAGGCTCAACCACATTTATGTGTTAATTGTTGTTTTGTCTGTACGTTTGTAAGTCATTTTTGTGAATCATTTAGGATGACTGAATACTTTAAGCACAAGTTCCAGACTTATGGAAAAGGTTTTGAAAGAGTGTGCTCTGTTCTCTATGCCATCTAGCAAGAAGCTGTGAGGACAGTGAATGTTCAGACTGACGAGGGGGTATATGAGGCAGTTTTTGAGCTGAAGGGACCGTGAGCAGAGGAATGGGCGAGTTTAAGAGGCTGCATGCAGTGTTGGGGTAGTGTGAAAGGGCAGGAAGAGTATTCTATGAGCAAAGGAGCAGTGTTTGCTGGGGAATCGGGAACAGGGATTTGGACACACTAAAGGCAAGTTCAATCTTAAAAATAGACCAAATTGCATAATATCACAAATGGTTGAGCCCACCACACTCCAGGCCCACCCGCAGTTCTTTCCAGTTTAAATTCAAAATTGAGTCGTGTGTACCAGATCCCACCAATAATTTTGTAAACTTGGCTCCCCAGGTATACGCTTTATGCTGGACATCCTCCTCAAGTTCCCCTAGCTCTTGTAGCAACATTGGTGATGCATAACCTTGTATTTATTTACATAGAATTGTTCTTGTGAAGCGTCACTTCGATTAATTAGAAATTGTTTAGGACTGCAGTTGGTTCCTGTGCCTGTTGGCTGCCCCGACACTGTCATATTGTTTTCAACCCCTGGCTATCCAATAGTCTATAGGATAGAAAATGATCTAGTATGTTTGACTTAAGTTTTGCAACAATGTTGATAGTGTTTTTGGGTTTGTATGCAGTATGTGTAAACAGTGTATTAAGTATGGCTGCCTAAGAAGCAAATATTTTATAACTGGTAAGTAGGCATTTATGGAATTATTACTCCAATAGTATCAGCATTCTGAACTGATACGAGGCAGCATTCTACAGTATAGCAAATGGTGTAAAACTAGACTTGACAGCAAGACGGTTTGATTGCAGGTCCCCAGTGCGGGAAAGCCCAATGTAGTTGCATTCCTGTGCCGGGAAAGGCTCACTTCTAATTTGTGATAATCATTGATTTTCTTCATTGAGCCATGGTAGGTTTCTTCAGTGATGTCGGCTGAGTACCTATTGCGTGCTGGGTAGTGCCATGCATAGCTGTTCACTGTGGCATTTGTTTTCAGTTTCTAAAATTGTTCAGGTTTAGAGTTTGCTGTTAGTTGTACTAAAAAAAGGACTCAACCATAAAAAAAGATCACCACCTTGCAAAAGGACCCCAATCCTCCCTGCAACGCCTGGTTATAAAGATCCGTGGTCATGAACAGGAGGCCTCTAGAATGATGTGTGCTGATCTGGACTGCATGGTCCTATATTACATCATTGATTATCTACATTTTTGGGGCAAGTTCACAAGTTGCAGTATTGGGTTAAGAGTGTGTTTACTTTCAAGTCAGCTGTTTGCCTCACTGACACAAACATCTACTGAAAATCCCCCCAAAACATATGCATTCAGTGGAGGTGTTTTAATTCAGACTACTCGGCCCCACTGGAAACTGTTGGCCCATACGTTTTCAGTAGCAGGATCCATCTCCTTCAAACTGTACTTTTGATTTGCAATATAATTATTTGTGTTTCCTTATAGTTCTCTCTCCTGAGGTATCATGGTGGATAACAGATGTATCAGACTTGATCACGTGATCAGTGCTAGTATTACACCTAAACTTACCACAACTGCTAAAGCCCTTGATTATTCCTGGATGAAAACATCCACCTTTAGAAGCATACACAAGCCATGGCGTAACTGAAAAGATTTCACCTGCTGACATAAGTTAAAATTGGTATACGCTGTGGTAATTTTCTTACTGATTACACATCAGCTCTCCTCACCTGCCTACCTAAGTGCTTACTAGCTTCAATAAGAGCTGTGGCCCTTGCTGCTTTGCAGTTTCTGAATGCAACCTAAAGTGTGCCCAATGACGCCCAGCCTTGCTATCATCAAATGGCTGGCTATTGCAGCACTATGAGAACTGATTGCTGCAAATAAAAAGTTTACACATCAACATCTCGATTCCCTCCCTGATAAGTTATCTGGTTCTGTAAGTTCACAAACACTATGATCTAAAAACAAGAGACTCTGCATCCACGTTTCAAGAAGAAATGCATCATGTGCGGATCTCTTCAAGGCGGTGCACCACGGTTGTGAACTTTCTTGTGGTACATATCCAGAATCCCTCACTTTTTCTCTGCCTTCAGATGCATGCTAATTGAGAAACATCTTCTTGATGATCGAATACTATCGTTATTTCTGCTCTGTTATAATCTTATTTTATTCTATTAGCCAAGTACCACCCAATCTCACTGTTCTTCTCACAATGCCTTTGTTCTTCTAATTTTCTGAGCATAATTGCATCATAGCAGACATTTATCTTGTTTAGCCCTCTGTTGTACTTGGCTATGCCTTGCTGGCATCCTTCTGCTTGGTTTTGTTACTCTTGAAAGCAATTACTCTTAGTACGCCTGTACCATGTATTGCTTGATTTTTATATTGGTATGCTATTGACTTGAAATGATCACACAGATATCCATTGCATTTTGTGTCACTACCTACAGGGTAATAGTACCCTAAATTGTTTTAGTAAAAGGGATTCTATTACTCTTTTCTATAGTGGCTCTGAAATTGATCCACTAAATGCATTTCTTAGTCTTGTTTTAAAAACCCATTTTATGCTTCCTCTACACATCTATTAAAGTGCATTACACGTGCTCTAAAACGGAGATGTGTGAAGTCTTTGCTACAGAAAACAATTAATAAAAAAGAAAGGAAAACACAAAATAAGGAGTTTAGACTTGCAATACACAACAACCCACCATGGTTTTAGATTGGTAGTGCCACCTTTTTTGTCTTTTTAATTTACATGTTCCTTCTTTTTTGACTACCTTTGGTGCCCTCGCTGGGTTTAACATAACGTAGGTACTTTTGGGCTTGTATAAAGTTTCTTCAGTACATTTAAAACTTTTCCTCTAGATAGGGTTTCTATTTGACCGTGTGTGATTTGGTGACCTGACACACGTACTTAGGTGAGAAAAAGGCAAAGGTAATTTAAAGGTGGAAAAGATGGTTGCAAGCTGCATATCGGTATATAAACAAGATAATACGTTTATTGTGGAAATGCAGTTTAGGGAATTTCTACTATGTGAAAAAGTCAATTTGACAATCTAATATAAGTGAAAACAGTGCAACTGGGCTGCAGCGCACAATGTAAAATCTGTTGTAATGGTTGTCTGTCTGCCATCCTTTAATTAGGATCATCTTTCGTCTTGTATGCTATGATTGCAAGCAATTAAACAGTATTAAACCAAGACAATACCCTATTACTTTCAGTCCCTGGGCACCAAGTGAATTCTGCAAGGAATATGTAAACACCAACGGCTCTCTGCAGAAAGTCATCTTATGCAGCAATTAAAAATGCACGAATAAAGGAACCAGGTGTGAGTGTAGCATAAAACATTATAGGAATGTGGAAGTAAGAAGCACAATTTACATTTTGGTAATAGCGATGAGGTTCCCAGTTTTGAATCAAAGCAAATGTTCCATCGACTTTCATATTTTTAATTAACACATTTCTTACCTTTGGACTAGTTGCTGTCCCGTTTTGAATCAATTATGATTTAATCTTCCTTTGGTGCAAGATTTCAGAAAAACAGCGTATTGCCTATATGGAGAGAAATTATTGCCCTTTGTGCTAAATAGAACATTGTCTTTTAGCCATCAAAAGCACAAACAAGTAAAGCAATCAATTTGGATTAAGAGGTAAAAATATTTACCTTTTGTGCATAGTTATGTAAATTTAGTTGAGTATTGGATGAGTGAAAAGTTGCTAATGGCGATGTCCATTTAATAGAAGTTTTGATGGATGCATGGTTTTGCAGATGGCTGGAGGTTTCTCTATTTAATTTTTATAAATGTTCGTATACACAATTTGCTAACTTAACTGTATTTGTCTTAATTTATTTTCCTAACTTTTTCACCACTGATTAAAATATTTTTACTTTGTGGCAAATGAAGTTCTTTGTAATTTGGTGACATTGAGCCAACATGGAAATCAGATCTGTAATTACTAGATATTTACATTGTTTGCCGAAACCTTAGGTCAACATTTCAGGTCTTGCTGTACAGAAATGTAAGACATTGCCAGCAATCCACTTAAATCAAATTTCGCTTTTTTTGCATGCTTAGAAAATTGCTTACGGAATAAAGTTGGGACTTGTTTATATTGCAGCAGCAAAACATTTAAACAAAACATGTTATACTCTGAGGTGGTTGCCACTGTGTATTTATTGTTATGGCAGTGTTTTCATTTAATTTTTTTTTTCGGTATGCTAAAAACTTTGGTGCTATTTGACGACTCTTCACAAAACTTTTCCAAAAAAAGGCTTTCACATCAGCTTCTCAGAAGATCTTTTCCCCCATAGGAATTATAAACGGTGCTACAGCAAAAATGCTAAATGAAATTACAGCAAATTAGCCAGAAATCTACGTCTTTGCCAACAAAGCATGCTTTTTGGTGTAGATCTGCACATTAGTTTTTGAGAATTGAAGGTTCAAAATGTATAAATATCTCTCAACGAGGTACTCCAGCAGAGTACTGTGGTACAGCGAGCTCTAAGTGACCGACTGGTCGAAACATGAAGACAAAGTTGCAGCCGCCATTTTAAGACTCAGGACTTGGTCTCTGTGTCGTTGCAAATAAAAATAATGACTAAACGGACAGGGTAAGGTCACCCTGACCCTCTAGCCAGTGTGGGGGAGTCCGGGAGGGACACCCTCTAGTGTCAAATTGAAAATAATTTTTTTATTAATTTGTGGTACCGCAGTTCACTGTTGCTGGTGAATACAAGTATTTTTATTTTTAGGCTAAACTGTACCTTTTTAAATTAAATGTTCACCTAACTACAATGTCCTCTGATTCTCCTTTTTGTAGTGTCCAGATTTAGTCAAAAAGTGAGGGTGGTCGTAAATACTTAGGATTTTCCTAGCATGAGGTTATACTTGAGAGCAGTACGGGAATCACATCACTGACATATCAAAAAATGTTGGAGGCTGGTGAGCGATGTACTAATACTCATGTTAATGGCTCTGGAAAATGGAAGTCAGATATTTTAAGGCTCCTGTCAGTAAGGTGAAGTGCAATTACAGGATTATTCCAGTAGCTGTGTCTAACATGTATAGTTCCTGCTTTGCAAATCTGTTCCCTTGTAATTTGGCTCCAAGAATTACCTGAACTCTTAACATCTTGAAAAATAGTGGTTCCTGGTGAGTAGACCAGTGAAGCACTTATGTGTTAGAGCTGATAGTTATGCTTTGGTGGAATCCTCATTGTTTCTAGTATAAAAATGGAACATTGCGGCTTCTGGCAATTACTGATTGCTGGTGATGTTCAGCCCTCTAGCAAAATATTTGCTAAAACTGACTGACAACCAAAATAGTGATAAAGAAAGTTAAAATGCTTTCTCACCAATAGCTCAAGCAGGCTTCCGAAGCCCCTTCTGTGATTTACAAAGCACCATGGTACTTAAAGGTGTGGCTCCGATGGTGGTTATTAATCGCAGCCCCGGTCTACACCTTTACTCCAGTAATCATAATACTGTTAGATTGTATTGAATAGGATCTTCTAAGTGCAAAACTGCTCAGTATCCGGATACCCGATGAACTTTCAAAGTGTGTCAAGACTTTATCCCATAATAATTGGGGCATGGTTCAGCTGGGGAAAATGTGTACCAAACTTAAGACAATTGTTGTGAAGCAGGTCAGTACCCATGCTCCATTATTAATGATGTATACATTGTTGACTTTGGTTTAGTATTAAGGTTGATTCTTAGTGAATCTCCCTGAGTTCAACTTCTTCATAGCATGCTTGGGATTTAACTTTTACTGCTGTATGTTGATGAGATATCTGAGAAGACTGGTTCTATAGTAAATTGGCAAAAATTGAGGTAATATTTCTTGCTAGTAGGAGTCCTTTTTAAGCGTTTGGCAAGATGGCACCATGCTGGCACAATTGAAGTAATGTTGCTGTCTTGTAGCATTTGTAGAGAAGAAGCTGTTATGGCTTCTCTTCCAGCGATGAAGAGTTTGTTGGTCATACCAGCAGTGCATGCTTTAATTTCCCTTAATTGCAACTAAGGGGATCCTCTTTTAAATTGCCAATGAATGTATATACTTCATTCCCGCCGGGGCCAGAGGCCACAATCCCTGCTCCTTGGGCCTCCGGTAACACTGCCCACTCCTATTCCTACTCCTCCCCTCAATTATTAAAGCTAAGGAGCTCATGCGAAGATAACTGCCGACACTCCATGTGTTTGAGGGGCGACTCCTGTTGCACCCAGTGCTCCTTCAGGTTGTAATCCGCTCTGAAGATGCTGCAAAATCCAGTTGCTTCATACTTATAAAATGTTTTTACTCAACTGTAGATCATTACCTAAACACTCCGCTGAACTTAACATATTTTTAGAGGACGAACAACCAGATGTGCTGTTTTTAACAGAAACCTGGCTCCACAAGGAGTCTGAACCTGACCTGATCCAACCACCCCCTCCCTCCCATAATATCCAGAGAAAAGATTGTGAAATTAGGAAAGGTGGAGGTATTGCCACCTGTCCCTTGGTCTCATCACTTTTAATTCCCATCTAACTGAAGTAATTATCTCACCCCACCACTATTAATCCCATTAATAGGAGAGAACATCCACGTTCCAAGCTTTCTGTAGAATCCTTGATCGCTACTCTTGAATTCTCTAAGCCTAAATCAGACCCCAGCCCTGTTGTAGTTATGGTCAACTTTACTCACTGGATATTAGTTATGGTCAACTTTACTCACTGGATATAGTCCTCAGTCAAAAGTCATCCCTGTTACTTCCAGCTACAAAAAGGTGAGGGAAAACGTCACCATGGTACTCTCCTAATTTCCGATCACTAGAACAAAGCTGTAAAAGACTGGAGAAGAAGTGGTGGATAGATTAAAATGAACTAAGTAAATTAAAATATAGAGAATCTATAAAACGTTACCAGTTGAAAATAAAGAAAGCACAAGGTCTCTGTGAAGGAAAAATTACCTCGGCAGTTAACGCTCCCCGGGAAATCTTCCACATTGCAAAGAACCTCCTAGAGCTTCCACCCATAGACACACAACATAGTGTCTTGCCTGCCTGATGCAATGAACTTGCAGAATTCTTCTACGGAAAAATTCAAGACCTTTATGATGCGTTTTCTGGCTCCACATGCCACACTGATCCTCTATTAACGGAGAAGACCCCTCCCTCCACTGAGTACTTCCTGGAAGAATTTCCCACCATGAATTTGTATATGTTATCGGAAATTTCCCAACTAAAATCTGTCTCTCCTCTTGATCCTGCACCCCCACACTTCATACGCAAAGTCAAAGAAGTAGTGCTTTCATTCCTATCTATTTCTTTTGGCCTAGTCCCAGCCCCCTAGAAGCACGCCACGGGGAAGGCTCAGCAAATAAAAAATCTAGCCTAAACCCTGATGTCCTGGGTAACTACCGCATTATCTCCTTCCTCCCTGGGATCTGTAAGATTATAGAGAAGTATGTCTACACGATCCTCTCCAATTTCTTAGAAACCCACCAACTCCTGCACTATTCACAGACTGGGTTCCGCCCTCAACATGGAACTGAAACTGCTCTACTGGCCATGGTTGAAGAATCCAAGAGAATTCTTGATTGGGGAGGAGCCGTAGCCATCCTCCTCCATCATTTAAGAGCATGGTCGGAATTTCTGCTTGCGCTATAACCTGGCTCGGGTCCCTTCTTAGATGGTTGGTCATTCCAGGTATTTGCAGGAGATTCTGTTTCTAAGAGCCTATCGCTCTGCTGTGGAGTACCTCCGGGTTAATCCCTGAGCCCCACATTATTCCATGTTTACATGAAACAGCTCGCATATATTATTTTGCCATACTGGATCAAAATCATCACATATGCTGATGCCACACAGCTGGTGATTGCGCTCAACCACCACCAGAGTCCTCCATCCGACCTGGAAGCTTGCTTAGAGAAAGTGTCGTCTTGGATGGACTACTCCTGTCTCAAACTTAACGGGGGAAAACCAGAGCTAATGCTCCTGGGCTATTCCATGAGTATGGATCCTAAATTAACTTGGACAATTTGTCTTGCCCCTACTCCCAATACTAAAATCAAAAGCCTAGGTGTTTGGCTGGACAAATCCTTTAAATTCGATACCCAGGCAGTGAATTCTGGCTGAGGCCTGCTATGGCACTCTCGGACTCCTGCGGAAAGTCCTACCCCTCCTTCCCATGAGTGCATGAAGAATCATGGTTCAGTCCTTGGTCCTCTCTCGTTTGTGCTATGAGAACTCCCTTTATTTAGGAGCTCCTAATTCAACGATAAGGAAGCTCCAAGTCGTTTAGAACTGTGCAGCTCTGCTACCGCTTTGTATCCTAAAACTCGGTTGGCTAAGCCAGCTTTAAAGACCTTCCATTGGCTTCCAGTCTCAGTTAGGATAAAGTTCAAGTCTCTTTGCATCTATACTACTATTATAAAGAGAGAACACACACCTTTGAGCCAGGTAAACTCGGGAACCACAGCGCCAATCAAAACACCCAATACATCATAGGAAACGTCAGGGTAAGCAGATGGACATAGGCGATATACCATAAAAAAATATACCTTAGAAGGGAAAAGTACGTTCTTTTAGAAAGTAGTCCCTTGGAAGTAGCGCCATGTCTGAGGTGGGCGTGTGCGTTTAATGCGTCACATGCAGTTCCGGCCGTGGAGTGATTGCACTGCCCAGGAAAAGAAAATGGGACCGCAGAAAAGGGATAATTCCTAATCGTGTGCAGGCACAGCAGTGAATATCAAGGGAAGTGAGTTTTTCATCACAAGGCACACTAGAGAGCTGTTTAAAGTATCCTGAAAACGGCGTGAATACCTGAACCCACTGGAGGGGTAAATTATGCAGAATTGAACCACAAGTCCCAGCGTGCTTTGTGACTGTAATCTACTGAGAGGGCACACCGGAGGCCAATTAATTAATAAATGCGCAGAGGACTTGGGCTGAGCAAACATTTCTCACGCTGCCTTTGATAAAGAAGCAAGAAGCTTTGAAACACGTTAGGCACAGGAGTAAAGAAATTGTGTTGAAAATGCTGCCTTCCTGTTAATAAATGGTTGTGAAACTTGCCTGCTGTGGTGTGCATCCTCAAAGAACGGGACAACTTTGGAAACATGTAATCACGGCAGTTCCGGCCGTGGAGTGATTGCACTGCCCAGGAAAAAAAAATGGGACCGCAGAAAAGGGATAATTCCTAATCGTGTGCAGGCACAGCAGTGAATATCAAGGGAAGTGAGTTATTCATCACGAGGCACACTAGAGAGCTGTTTAAAGTATCCTGAAAACGGTGTGAATACCTAAACCCACTGGAGGGGTAAATTATGCAGAATTGAACCACAAGTCCCAGCGTGCTTTGTGACTGTAATCTACTGAGAGGGCACACCGGAGGTCAATTAATTAATAAATGCGCAGAGGACTTGGGCTGAGCAAACATTTCTCATGCTGCCTTTGATAAAGAAGCAAGAAGCTTTGAAACGCGTTAGGCACAGGAGTAAAGAAATCGTGTTGAAAATGCTGCCTTCCTGTTAATAAATGGTTGTGAAACTTGCCTGCTGTGGTGTGCATCCTCAAAGAACGGGACAACTTTGGAAACATGTAATCACGGCAGTTCCGGCCGTGGAGTGATTGCACTGCCCAGGAAAAAAAAATTGGACCGCAGAAAAGGGATAATTCCTAATCGTGTGCAGGCACAGCAGTGAATATCAAGGGAAGTGAGTTATTCATCACGAGGCACACTAGAGAGCTGTTTAAAGTATCCTGAAAACGGTGTGAATACCTAAACCCACTGGAGGGGTAAATTATGCAGAATGGAACCACAAGTCCCAGGGTGCTTTGTGACTGTAATCTACTGAGAGGGCACACCGGAGGCCAATCCATATCCATACTACTATTATAAAGAGAGAACTGTGTCCTTTGAGCCAGGTAAACTCGAAAAGTACACCACCAATCGCAACACCCAATACAGCGTTGGAAAGGGGGGGTCCAGTAGATGGACATAGGCTATACAAAAAATAAAAATAAACGTTATTTAAAAAATAAACAATTAAAAAAAAGTAGTCCCTAAGAAGTAGCGCCGGGCGTGTGTGCTAACAACGTGCGTGCTGACATCATCGGAGGACCGGAACGCGAGGAGGAGCGGACAAAAGCGCGGGGAGGAGCGGAAAACGTAGCCAGACTGTAGGGAATGAGGTACGTGAACCGCGGGGAAGAGCGGTGAAGTAAGGCGCCTGGAGCGGAATAGAGGACAACAGCGCATGGAGGAGCGGAGAACGTAGCAAGACTGCAGCGCCATGAGGTATGTGAAACGCGGGGAGGAGCTGTGAAGTACGCGGGGAGGAGCGGTAAGTGAGGCGGAATGGAGCGGGATAGCGGACTGCAGCGGGGCATGTAGACTGGCTTGGTGTAGTGGGGGGCGGTGAAGTGAGGCGGACTGGAGCGGGGGCCTGGGTTTGTGCGACTGGGAGCAAGCGCTGAGGTAAGGTGCACGCAAGCCTGGAATGCTGCCCCCAGCCCCCTTCTGCCCCAGGCAACGCTGGGGCGGGATGCTAGTAACCTATAAAATCTTACGGGGGAAGGGCCCATCAATCAATGATTGCCTCATCACCTTCTACCACCCCACAAAATGTCTACTTTCAGCGTATCTAAATTTGGCAGTTATCCCTAACAGCTTAACCGCTGCGGCAATTCCGCCGCGGTGCCGCGGTTTAGCGGAGTGGGTGGGGCCGCGGCGGCCAATGGACGTGCACAGCACTACGGAGGTAGTGCCCACGACGGCCGTTGGCCGACAGAGGCAGCTAAGGGGCTGAAGTCAAAAGGGTGAGATGTGGAGAAAAGTCCTTCACGTACAGCGCAGCCAGACTCTGCTAATCCTCTTCCTATTTATCTTCGATCAGAGTTTTGTCACCTCCCTTTTCGAAAGCTCTTTAAAACAAGGCTGTTCCAAAATGCTTCTCTTTAAATTACCTAGCTCCTCTCTGTCTTGCCGCTAGTGCTGGGATGTCTCCGAGTAGCTATGCACTGAATAAATGTTGTTGAATAATAATAATTCCCAAAACAGTACATATGGCACCGCACCCAAACCGACGGACCACGCACGCAACCTGGGCTTCATCTTGGACTCCTCCCTCTCCATGACCAGGCAAGTCAACGCCGTCTCCTCGTCGTGCTTCAACATCCTGCGCATGCTTCGGAAGATCTTCTGGTGGATCCCCACAGAGACCAGGAAGACCGTCACCCAGGCTCTCGTCACCAGCCGACTGGACTACGGCAACGCACTCTACGCCGGAACCACCGCCAAGATCCAGAAGAGACTCCAGCGCATCCAGAACGCCTCAGCCAGACTCATCCTCAACATCCCACGACACAGCCACATCTCCGGACACCTAAGAGACCTGCACTGGCTCCCGGTCAACAAGAGAATCACCTTCCGCCTCCTTACCGACGCACACAAAGCTCTCCACGACCAAGGCCCGAGCTACCTCAACAACCGAATCAACTTCTACGCTCCCAAACGCCACCTCCGATCCGCCAGCCACGCCCTCGCCGCCGTCCCATGCATCCGCAGAGCCACCACAGGAGGAAGGTCCTTCTCCTACCTGGCCGCCAAGACCTGGAACTCCCTCCCGGCCGACCTGCGCCTGACCCAAGACCACCTCTCCTTCAGGAAGAAGCTCAAGACCTGGCTGTTCGAGCAGTAGCGGCACCCCCCCCCCAAAGCGCCTCGAGACCCTACGGGTAGGTAGTGCGCTCTATAAATGTCTTTGATTGATTGATTGAATATAGTGACTGCTAGTGGAGAAAAACATTGACTCAATTGAAGACCCACTTTCTGAAACAAAAATAGTGTGTTCCACAACTGGATGACCAGCAATCACTTGAAGTTAAACGTGGAAAAAACAGAGGTCATTATCCCCAAAAACAGGCTTGCATACTGGACCGACTCACTCTGGCCACCCGAGTTAGGAGGCCCCTCCCAAATGGAACAAAATAGTTAAAAATCATGGTGTGACAATCGACGCCTAACTATCCATGAAGCCACAAATCGGGTCAGTAATTTCTAGATCCTTTCTAATGCTCTGCAAAACCAAGAAGACTGCTAAATTCCTCACGTTCAAAGCCATCATCACCCTCCTTCTTTTTAGGATTGATTGCGCCAGCTCCCCATATGTGGGCCTACCCAAATGCCTCATCATAAGGCTCCAAATCGTCCAGAACCAGGCATCCTGTCTAATTTATAAACAACCCAAACAATGCCACATCATCCCTTTCATGAAATACCTCCACTGGCTGCCTGTAAAACAAAGAAATTTCAGAGTAGGCTGCATCATTTTCAAAATCCTTCACTCCATCACCTCTTGACTACATAAGTACACCCCTAAACGCGCACTACGATATGCTCATTTGAACTTCCTATCAGTTCCCAAATTGAAGAGGAAGAGACTGGGTGGCGCCAGATTATCGGTCATTATTCCCAACCTCCGGAGCTCTTTACCCCTTGAGATAAGAACTGCATCTTGCTATTCAGAATTTAGACACGCATTAAAGACCTGGCTATTTAGGCAAGCTTACAACTAACACTCTGCCTACAGGTATCCATGAAACCGCACAGTGAACGCATGTTTAGTAATTTTCAGCAGCATAGTAATTTTCAGCAGCATAACATAACTGTAACATAACACTATGCTTCCAATGTACAATATATTAATTTCTGAAGGTTACAGGTCTTCAGGGTCTCTTGCCGAAAGAATGTTAGTATTGGCTTTGTACTAAAGCTGACCTATGGGTTGTGAAACTAGGTTTATTCGATAGTGTGAAGGTTGGTAAATACTCTGTATCCAATTTAAGATGAATGTTTTCCAAACTGGTCGTGCAATAGATCTCGTGTATCTACAGACCAGATGTTCCCATGTAACATATTTGTACTTATGGGGCACATCAACAAACACTTGATGGGGCATAGTTACAAACGTAAATCTACATGTGTAAATTTATTACACGAAATGTGCTTTTACAACTTTGTGTAACTTTACTACGTTTCGCAATTTACCATTTATAAGTGTGAAGTTATTCAAACATAATAGGGGTTGTAGTCAGTAAAAATGTCAAATACGACTGTAAAGTTACTGCTAGTATTGCCTTTGCAGCCATATTTGGCGGTCAGTAAACTTGGCAGCAATCTCCTCATGGTAAAGTATAGGGAAAAGTTTAATAAACTTTTAAACTTTAAAAGAGAAAAATATTTGTTGAATATTAATGTTCATTTTAGATATTTATCTCAAATGTAGAACAATATAAAAAAAATGCAGCATTAATAACTTTGAAATTAAAATTGTTATTATTCCGAACATATTAAATTAATCTGACAATTACATTTCACCTACAGTAAAAAAGTTAATTATTAAAATTAAATGTATAAAATCAACTAGCAATATGATTTTCTAATAAATAATGTTACACTAATTTTTAAATGTAACAAAAGTTAATACAATTTTAAAATAAAATCCTGTTTTAGTTATAGACACATTTGTAATCTTTAAATGAAATGTGTTTATATTTTTAAATAGTTTAAATGTAGTTTATTTTAACATGTTTGTTTTTGGAAGAGTGTTGCAGTACATGTGGTTTGCTACGTGTGGTGCTGGACTTACTCCAGCTCTGTCCTGGAGTACATTTACTACTGTTTTGGGTCCTTTGTAACTGTAATTACTGGTTTCCCGGTTGCTGCAGAGTTTTTCATAGTCCTGTCCTTTGGTGAAGGCTTCGCTCCCTTTGTGGAACCTTCCCCTTGTGTTGCGTGGATTAGTGGCTGCTCCCTTTGTGGAACCTTCCCCTTGTGTTGTGTGGATTGGTGGCTGCTCCGTTCGAACCTTTGGCTGAGGTGGATCTTAAGTTTGTCAACTTCAAGGTGTTTTTTTTTGGTGGCAGTCACTTCAGCCTGGGGGCTCTGATGGCGAGGGAGCCTTTCCTGTTGTTTTCTGATGATGGGGTGGTTTTGCATTTGGATAACTTTTTTGTTCCTAAGGTTCCTTCGCAGTTCCATTGTTCTCAGGAGTCCGTCTTATCTGCCTTGCGCAGGGTTTATCGGAGAATGATTTTCAAAGGTCCTTGTTGGATGTCAGTCGTGCCTTATGGGTCTATCTGAATCGAACTTGTCCTTTCCAGAAGTCTCACTCCCCGTTTGATCTTTTGGTGTTTTCTCTCGGGGCGGGAAGGCTTTTTCTTTGTCCATTGGTCGTTGGTTGCGGCAGGTCAATGAGTTGGCTTACTCCCTTTCGTGTTCCTCATCTCCTGTTGGGGTACCAGGTCGTTCTACTCATGGGGTGGTGGCCCTTAGGCTGAGGTGAGGGGGATTTTCCTGTCTGAGATCTGTAGCATGGCTACTTGGGCATCCTTTAACAGGTTTGTGCGGCATTATCAGATCCAGAATTTGATGGGTGGTAATGCTAAATTTAGGTTGGTGGTGTTGCAGGCTGTGAGCTCCTGACTTCATGCTTCTGTATTCCTAAAAAAAAACAAAAAACACTGGCAGTTGTTGTATCTCTGTGTCCTGGTAATTTGTTGTGGATGAATGCCAGTGTAAAACTTGGGTATTGATATAATGAATGGGACAAGAGGGAGCTGGGGGTAATACACTATTACTGACTGGTAATCTTCATTACTGGTCCCTTTGTCCTTGTCCTGCTCTAATTTCCTATGAAGTAGAGACAATTTAGCCAACGACTAACGCAAACAATTGCGCACATTGATGACCTTGTAGTGTATTCAAACCTTCAGCTCTCTGAAAGCCACTCACTGAGTAATGCCTCTATCACTAATATTGTTACTATCTGTTCTTGGAGGTAGCCGTTGGCTCCCACAGTTAATAATCAACATGCCTCAGAATTAGTAAGATGTTGGGGACGTTAAGAGAATAAACAACCCTTCATGAGGTAGAAAATCCTCAAAGAGTACATAATTGGGGTTCAGACATTTCCCTCATCCATTAAAGGCCTAAAGCATAAAAAGCTCAAAAATAAATGGGCAGTAGAATGTCTTCTCACAAGGAGAACAGAAAAAGAATTAAGTTGTAGTTTTATTCCAATGGATAAGTTTTAATACATAAAAACCTGGAAGTCCTTGTCACTGCTACCAAACAAGACAAGTGGGTGACCGCCTATGCCATCATCAGAGGTGTCTCATATGCTATGTTTGGCATTTTTAAAGTGCATGGCAATCCAACTGGCCTCCCAGTACTAAAGGTCATGTCCACCACATAGTTGGCAAAGTAGGTATATCACTCAGGTGAGTTTTGAGACGTTTCCTGATTTTGGTTTCTTCATTAGTCAGTCTTTAGAATGGTGGCAGGGCGTTCTAGAGTTTAGACGCCAGGTAGACAAAAGAACCCCCCCCCCCCCCCACACTTCTGGCTTTCTTAATTCTGGGTACTCAAAAATGTCTCTAGTGTGTGGAGCATAGTAATCTTTTGGGGATATAGGGGGTTGGCAACTTCTGAATTAGGCGAGAACTTTTGTTGTGCATTGTTCTACGGGCCAGACAAAGATCAAAACTAATTATTTTGCATACTGAAAGCCAATGAACAGTTACAATGGAGGAAGAGACCAAGTGATGCTTCGACATCTTGAACAGGGTGCGCGCTGCAGCATTCTATACTACTTGTAATTGCTTGCCCACATACTTGGAGCTTCCGATGTAAACTGAGGTACTGTGGTCCAAACAAGACAAGACCGCGGACCATGGTTCTTCGAGTGGCAAGGAGGAGCCAGGTCAAAATCTTCCTTAGTGTCCGGAGGAAGGCCAGAACAGGAGGCAGCAAGTTTTCTTACTTCGACCTCCATGGTAAGATGGCTGTCAGTTCAGAAGCCCAAAGTTTTATTTCCACTTTAAGAGGTGGTAGTTCTAAATAGTTCGGCCACTGTAGTTCCATCCATAGAGTGGAGTTGTTTACAACTACCAGGACCTCTGTTTTGTATCTATTTATTTTCAAATTGCTCCTGGACAGCATGTCAGTGACATCTCTTAGACACAAATTAAGTTGGGTCTAAAGTGCTCCTGTACCTGATATTAGGGAGATGATAATTTGGGTATCATCAGCGTATGATACTGTTGAGAACCCATACCCTGTTCTAATATCTGCCAAAGGCAGCACATAGAAATTAATTAAATAAAGCAGGACTTAAGGAGGACCCCTGCGGTACCCCATGTTCCAAGGATAGGGTATCTGAGCAGAAAGATTCCTCGCACACTTGAAAGCTTATGTTCCTTAGGAATGAGGCTAACCATTTTAGAGCTGTGCCATTAATTCCTTCTTGTTCCAATCTTTTAATACAATTTGGGTGGGATGCTGCATCAGATGCGGCACTTAGGTCTAAGAAAATGACCACAGCTGCGCCGTTTGAGGCTAAAATTCTTTTAAGCTTGTCAGTTACGGATAACAAGGCTGTTTCCGTGCTATTTTCTACCTAGAGGCCTGTTCCAGTAGGATGCAGAAATTCCTGCTCCTATAGGAATGTAGAGCAGGATTTATTCAAGAATCTTTCTGCAACTTTACTGATGCATGGGAGAAGGGAAATGGGTCTGTAATTTGACATAGTGAGGGATCTAGTGTCGACTTTTTCAAGAGTGGCTTCAGCAAGGCATGTTTCCATGCTGGGGGTACCTTGCCAGTCTCTAGTGAATGATTGAGTATGTTGGCCAGAGCAGATGACATTTCCGCCTTTGAGAAGGATGTTAAAGGGTGCAGCGTCCAGTGGAGTTCCTGATTTGATTGAGGTGAGAATGCGTATGATGTCTTCTGTTTTGATTGTGGTAAAGGTTGAAAGATACTCCTTCTCTATCTTTTTTGATTTGCAGCGTACAACTTTCTTATTGTCTATACTCTCATCCCCAGATGCTTCCACTTTTGGAAGGAGATAAGTCATTAGATATACCCCCATCAACAAAACCTGACCCTTAGGTGTGACTTCAATATTTAAAGTAATGCTATTATGGATAGAAAATCATCTGCAAGATACTCCCCAACGAATTTCAAAAGGCATTGAAGAAACTATTAGAGTAAGAAAACATAGCAGATTTTTGGCTCATAGCCTACCCAGACAAACAAGAATTTACATTAGACTCCAACTAACATCCTCTCCAAAGCAAATTCAGATGATTATAACACTTGATAACCAATCGCATTGGATAAGGACTCCAATAGAGTTGAGTGGACCTAACTTTTTAATACACTCTAGTGGCATAGACCCCACAAAATTATTAAACTACATTTAACTTTTATATGTCAGTCCACAAGCATCAGTGGTGTAGTGATGGCTTACTATCTGGTAGTTTCAACTTTACAAGAGGTACGAGAGACCAAGGTGCCCCATCCTCTCCTCTTTCTTCAACTTACCACATGAGCAGTTGAGAGTGAGCACAATAATAACCAATCAATGAAGGAGATTAAAGGTCCAACTAATTTAAACTCTCAGGATATGCTGACATCATAATCTTGCTCATTAACAATTCTATTCCCAAACTCATGTATGCACTAGAGTCACATGTCTCCCTCTCAGGCTGCAAACAAAATCAGTACCAAACTGAAATTCTCCACCTCTCAAAGCTATGCTAAACACCTGTTACTCCATTTGTTAGATTGCAATTTGAAATGGTGCCCTTGCCAGATAATCTAACTGGGAACGTTATTCTCTAAACAAATAGATGCTTGAACTAGTTTAACCCAAATGAAAACAATAAAAGAGATTTTCTTCTAAGTCCACCTGGTCTTTTCTGAAACTGGGGGGCTGGCTTGAAGCCATTAAGCTGATTCCCATTACGCTCATTCTGTACACTCTTCCCATATTTTCCATAAGCTTTCCCCACTCACTTTTTCATTGATGCCAACAGAGTGCTCAGATATTTTCTCTTGAAATGTAGGCAGCTGAAAATCTCACTAAATAAACTGCATCTGCCTAAGCACCTCTAAGCTATCAATTTCCCAATTTTAGTACTTATCAAGATGGAATAAGATTACTTCCGGCTCAACTTTGGTCATTGATTTCCCCCCTTCACCCCAACCGTTTCTCCTTCAGCTCACCATGCACCTCGGAGGTATCAATACAATAAGACTAGTTCCGGCTCAGCATTGGGTGTCATTGCCCATGCCCACCGCTCAACAACCAACAACTGTTGCTTGGGTTAAGTTTAAAGCTTCGCTCACAAACCCAATACAACTCCCTATTTATTCCCTCCATCATCGGCAGGAAAGCCGATTTTTCTATTCCGGTCCCCCTATCCACAAAAAACCCAAAATGTTACATAGTAAACACCATGTTCTCTTCAAATTCGAATAACTAAACAACTCTTTGTGGCAGTTATAACTTATGAAATATCAGTCTTCAGCTGTTTTGGGGGCGGACGACCAGTACACTGTCAGCTATTCAAACACAACTCTTCCAATTCCTTTCCGCACCATTCAACTAGGTTGTAACTTGGAGAATATAGATGAGAAAATTTACCAAAAGATCATGCCACACAAAGGTGTAACCTGTGTGTGGTTTAAAGACAAATTTGCTTGCAAATATTTACCACACAGAATATTGTCTGCTGCCCTAGCCTCGTAACCGTTGATTGAATCTACAAGATTGTTCTTCTTTTCCATATAGTGGTAGGAGATCTTTTGATATATTCAGTTCTTCTATGCCTCTTGTTGCTTTTTCCGATTGGACCATTGTTTGTCTGTATCATAAGTTACCCAGGTCCTTTGGGTTACACCATTGGTCTGTGACTGCAAATATTTACCAACAATCCATTCTCCGGCTATACCTCCATCATGAGCTCTTACCATCTACAAAGACGACAGAGACACTCCTATTGTTGGCCTCTCCGCTTCAATTCTGTTCGAACCAGAGCTGACCTCTCCTAACACGTCACTGACCGTATCCTTGAACAAGTTTGTGAGAAAGTCAGTTACTGTTTTAAGCTCACATATGTCATGCACATGATTTTCTTCTTCCGAATGCTAACATCGAGCACATACAGTTTTCCTATCCTAAGCTGGAAACCTTCTTGAACAGAATCCCCAAGGACATAATATCCACGTACTTGCCAAACGGGGATCTTTTACTAAGGGTCCTCTTTGTTATGTCTTAATCTCTAGCAAGCCCCTAGATAAGAACACGTTAAAGTTGTTTGACTTGTTGACAGCAGTTGCACTCCAACAAATCACCTCTTACTGGAAAGATTGGGACCTCAGACCTTCATGCAGTGGTGGGCTGTAATCTCACTGACTCTCAGAATTAAAACCAAGAAGCCGAAACAGACCCCGTGCTTGCGCATCTGGAACAACTATGGTCCCCAGTATGTGAATATTCATTCAAGCAGCTAATATGGAAAATTCAACTCCAAAATGAGTAATGTTGATGACTGTAATAGGCCACTCACGAAAACAAATAATTTCTACATAATCAATATTGTTCGAAATGTGGTGTTTTCTTATCTGAAATTCCTTCTGGTGGTCTGGTTTTTACTACACTACATCAGTTTTAAAATTCAATATATAATAATTCCCACTAAAAAATAAACAAACTGAAAATCTGTTGAATGTTTTAAAATTGGAATCTCACCACTATGGTTACATGTTGTACAGTACAAGGGACTTTCATCAGATTTTTCAAAGGTCAAGTTGCCCATTTATCTTTTTTGACATTAAAGTGTATATACACACTCTTCGTCATCTACATTGCTGCTCCTCTCATGAGTTAGACTGCTTGTAGATAAAACATTTTTCAAAAAAACCCTTTAAAAGTTTGCGGTTGAATAGTCTTTCATCCTTCCAAAAATGGTTCTAGAAAAGATCTGTAACACACAAGGCTTGTAAAAACGTACAAATTAGATAATTCTGCTAAATCGGGCAGAAAGACATATTCAAAAATGCCCTTTCAGAAAAATGTCTTGGGAGATATTTTCTTTTTATTTGTGCTCATTCTTTGAAAATATTTTGACATCACTGTACAGTAAGGATTTTCTGTTCTGTCTTTCTTTGAACATCCCTGCACTCTGAAAAGCATACTTGCATTTGGACAGCTATATAGAGCATTTCAGATAACATTCTTGCAGATCTGCATGAAGCATACCTTTGCCTTGTTTGATACAATGTAAGCATAAAAAGGGTGTTCATTTGTCTATAATTGGTTTCCAAGGAGTCTGCGACATAGGATTAGGTTTCATAAAGGTGTCCCTAGAGTTTGTGAGGCACTCTGCATCCTTGTTTTCTAGCACTGCTAATTTTCCACAGGGGATTAGATTCTTTTGCTCTCAATACCCAAGCTGTTCTGTAAGGTTTTTACAATCATTGAAGTAATTCCAGTTCCCTGACTACTACTTCAGTTTCGGCATGGACATACTCTTCTTATTTCCATCTGTCTTTGTCACCTGTGGTTAAGGTAGGATTATCTGTAGCTTTAGATTGCATTATAATTAGATTTGTGACTCACATTTGTTATTCAGAGCTGAGTTTAGAGAACACTGCCACATCTGATGTAGCACCATATATGGGCCATACTTGTCTGAAACAAAAGTCTGATAACAAGGCTAAGGGTTATTGTTCCTCACTTCCATATCTTGCTTTGCATTAGTGTACACCTTTGTGTCTGGGTGTTTCCGTTGTGGGAACATACTCTACATAGATGTTTGGAAGACTATGTGAAACTCGAGCTTTTTGTTCTTGTGCTTGTTCGTGTGTGAAAGCTTGCTGCCTCATTCAGGCACATTACTCTTCTGTGTGACAGGTTGTGGCTCCCCACACATTTATAGATATCGGACTTAACTGAACTAATCAACTACAAAGAACTGCAGGGGTTTGACTTTTTCGTTTTTTCCAAAACAAAATTCTCCTTCATTGTCACGCTGATGCTCTTCTTGTGTCGATATGATTGGCCCTGCTCATCCAGAGAACTGAATCCCCAGACACGATTTCAAAGCACACGTATTTTTAGCTCTGATTTTTTTTTTTAAATGGTAGTGGTGCATTTTGAGAAAAGATAGCCAAATGGTATAAAATTACCCTTCCTTTGAATGATGTGAAATATAACCTTAACCATTCACCATAAAATTAAAATACTGTTACTGCAATCATAAGTAGTAGTTGTTGTTGGTGATGCAGTGTTTCATAAAGAGGCGTCTTTTTTTGATTGTTTTTTCTCTGTTATATTAAAATGTCTACACTATTTAACTAACTACACAATTTCTTTACAGATGATAATTAATAGCAGACAAAAAAAACTTTATAGCCACATGCAGGTGTCTGGTACTTATCTGGTGGTGCAGTTGTATCTTTTTACTCCAGGTACGAGCTAGTCTCCCGCTTGTGTGTTTCTATATGGACTACTTAGAAATGTAATGCAAGAAGAGTGTGGTGGCAGGTGTACTGATCAATGCCACTGTGTTACCCTGATTAACAGTACTTCTCAAAACATGGAGGACACATTGACTGGGCAGCACCACATCTTTCAACACTATGGGTATGACCAGCCAGAAAAGAAGCCAGGGATTACAGCAGTCACTCATTTGGGATGCATCGTAACTCTAGATTATTTCTCACCTTAATGGCTGTGATATGATCAAGTCCTTATTTAACACTTCAAGTGAACCTCCACCACCACGACGCCACGTCCTCCACCACCATGTCCACCCACCACCACCACGACCACCACATGTACGTCCACCACCACTACGTCCACCACCACTACGTCCACCACCACTACGTCCACCACCACTACGTCCACCACCACCACATCCTCCACCACCACCACCACCACCACTGCATCACTCAGGGGCACCACAACATCACTCTGCGATACCACAGCATCCCTGAACGCCACAGCATCACTCGTCGCCACCACAACATCACTCAGCGCCACCACAGCATCACTCAGCATTAATCTGTGCAACCATTCAACAACAACTGGTTCAAATATGTTCTCTCAATGTTTCAAGCTTTATTACAAATGTCACAAAAAGATGTTAATATTTCACTTCTGTTCTTGGATTTTCGTCACACTAAAATACACTGAAATAATCTTCACAAAAGTTATTTACAAAAGTTTAAGCTATTGCCATTTATAAATTACAATAGCTTTTATTTAAGTATTACTTATTAACAAAAAATAAGCCATTGTTATTTGTAATATCAATACATCCAAGTCATGTAAATACAACACGTATTGCATCACAAATGCTATAGATGTCACATTTGCGAAAGTTATAACTATTGGCATTGTAAATGACAACGCTATTAATTTCGCTATTTTCAAAACAAACACATAAATAAAAAATGTCATTTACAACACCAATAGCTCAAACTTTCCTAATGCGAGACCTATTGCATTGCAAATGCTTGTTTTGTGGTCTTTGGGCTAATTTTATAATACAAATCCAGGTCTGGTTTATTTCTAATTCTTTTTTATTTCTGTGCATGACATTCACATCTTTGTAAAAGCTCCATGAAGGAGCTGGAGGATGCCACTGCTCGGTTATCCTGTTTGGGATTTTTGGGTGTTAAACATCATGTAAGCAGTTAACAGATGGATGCCTAGACGTTCTACATTTTTATAGCTTTCCTATATTAAGTTTGAGGGAAGCGTCACTGAGGACTTATGAAAGTGCTGGTAACCCGTTTCAAGTCAACTATATCTATCCTGCAACAATTTTTACCTGGTAATTGGCACTGTCACAGTGTTCCAGAAATGCCGGGTCACACTGTATTCTCCTGTTAACTCTTTGCTCAGTGAAAGAAAACATAACACTTTCTGAGTTGCTTCAAATACTTTGGTCTATGACTATGAAAGAAATATTACATTATTATTGCAGCATATATTTACGTTAAAAATTACAGCTGGTGGGTTTTTGCCTAGCATTCATTTTCTATTAATTTTATTCACCCATACATTGAGATTATATTGTATTTTAATGTAGACAAATCAACAGAGGCTCCCTATAATTATTAATAAATATGCTTCTCCGAAAGAGTACAACAGAAAATATTTGCCGTATTGTCTATATATGTCTGGCAGGTTACTGATCTGTGCACTGTCAAAGGTCCACCTCTTGGCCTAATCGATGGTATGTGCATGCGGTTAGACAATGGAAGCAATACTCTTTTGTACAGTTCGGTATGTGTTTGTGAGCCTGGCTTTCATCCTTTCTTTAGCATAGACCTGTGCCTGATCTAATATTCAGCTCTGGTATCTCTCCGATAACTCATGCATATGATACGCAGATAGTATATATTTTTTTAGGGTTAATTTTAAGGCGTCGTATTATGTTTCTTCACCTTCATTTTGGCTGGATGATGGCCGACACATTTGGGTTAAATACAAAAAATCTGGGAAGCATTTTTTATGTGCGAATACTTCACAAAATTATACCGCTCCTGCCTGTGGAATGTGTAAATCCATGTTTCTTGAAGGCATTTTATCCCACATTTATTATTGCATTTCATTATACCTTGGTCTCCCTGACATAGCGTAGTTCAGTGGATTCAAATTTTACAGATCGTGCTGCTCTGCCACTTTTTAGTTCCAGCCTACCTGACGGCACAAGCGAAAATAGCTATTGTCAGTTACCAGTGGCCTTGGAGCCCACCCATAGCTTACCATCAATTGGCTTTGTCCCTTTCATTTGCTTACATTTTATTTGTTACCTTGTGTAAAGTTTCCATTTTCTTGTTTGCCCCGCCCCTGAGCATAGCAATTTCAGTGCTTACATCTGGTACTAATTTTTCTTTTTGGTTACGCACTATATGAAAGTGCATGTGCTTTTTCGTGCTGGCTCACTTGTGTTCTCGTCTGTTGCCCCCCGCCCACCACCCCCCCCCCCCCTCTATCTTCTGCTTTCTGTATTGCTCTCCCACCACTTGTGAGCTTCCCAGGAGTTCAGCTTTCAATTCTTCTCCCTCACATGCTGCTTCCACCTACCAGCTCTCTGTTTCTTAGCACTCCCATGGTGTATTTTGAATGGGTTTTTTCCGAAGCAGATGTCTAGGCACCAAATTGCTTCCAGCCTTTCTGCCTTTAAAGTGCTTTTGCAGTGAAGGAATTTCAAATTGAAGGGTCAAAATGGAGTCTGTATACTCAGATTGGTTTGTGGGACAGTTCAAGTGCATCAAACAGAATATAGTATGAACTGTAGGTTGCCTTAATTGAATTTAAAAAAAGCTCCAACCTACCCATTAAAAGTATGATTTTTGTATATTGTCTGTGAATTAAATAAAATATTTCATCACTTGTGTATTGTTTTGTGGCCCAACTACTCTAAATTACTTAGGCGGGGATTCCTGGCCTCCAGTAATGACCCAATGGAGGTCTCCATATTCCAATATTTATTCATAGGGATTGCCCGGATTCTGGTGTTGTTTAAATAGGGGTCCACAGAAGTCAAAAGGTTTAGAACCACTGGCCTAGACCTTAAAACACTGGGTAGTTATCTGCGGCATTGTTCAACGAGCTGAGATGTATTAAGATGAAGTGGAACGCTTTGTCAGATGTCAGTTAAAATAAGCATAAACGCCTTTCTGTCATCACTTGCTTGCATATTATCTACCAACTTGGTCTTCTGATATTTACCTGCCAGTAGGCAGTTTTAAGTCACATTGGTGTTGATTCAATTTACATTGAAAAGCCAGATGAGTATGTTGCCGTAGTTTAACTCATCAGAGATGGTAGAAACATTGATTTAAAAGGAAAAAAAACATTCTTGGTATTGTGGCAAAATTGATGAGAACTTTTAATTTCTGGATACCTTCTTGGAATTGCCCGTAAGTGTGCTACCTTTTGTCAGAATGCCTTGAGTTGGACTATGTGTGTTAGTTGTCACAAACAATTGGTTACCCAGCATTGACATGCATAAGACTAAACAAGCATGGGCGGGTTCAAACAGTCTTTCTTGTATTTAAAGGGAAGTGAGACAGATTGGCATGCTTCTCAATGTAATACTTTGCACTACAGCAGAAGAAAGCAAACTAGAATGATGTAACTTTATATTTCTGCTGCAGTTTTTTGGGACTGAAAGTCAGCAAACGTGTGTTGGGTGGCTCTGTTTGCAATGCTGTGCTTGGCGCAGGAAGAATGAGGACTCTACTGAATGAATAATTGACTTATTAGACGTAAAATAGTATCGGGATACCACCCCCAGTTTGATAGTTATACCGTGACTCATCGGGAGGGGGGGGCACAGCTGATAAACCCGTGAAAGAGGGTTGCTCTTTCAAAACAGAATTTCAGTTAAATTGCTATGTAATAATGAATTTGGTGTTTTATTTTGTTTCTTGGAATAGAAACATCCTTTTCTTTGCTGTATTAACTTACTGTACTTCCATATTATTGCTTCACAAGGACTTCTGTGTGAAATAATCTAGTGTTTGCCTATGCATTGATTTAAACAAAATCTTTTTATGTTTGTTTTAGTCATAGACTTACACCTACAGATGGATACGCCCGAGAGCCCAAAACAAGATAACCAGAGTCCTTTAGTGGAGCAACATCTTCTCTCAGATAGTAACAATCAAAACGACGATGAAAGCTCTAAGAAGGACCCGGAGGGAGAGGACAAGAAAAGAAGCGGCCTGGAGGAGGAAGAGGAAGAGAAAGTTAAATTAAAAGACAAAGTGTCTCCTCAACTTGGAAAAGACTGTCCTTCAGATGAAGAGGAACGTCTCAGTGAAACCAAGTCTCAGGACTCTGATAATGAACAGAGCAGGGACCCTAAGGGCTCTCCAAGCCATAAGGAGGGAGGGGCACTTAAAGAAAATGATCTGCTGGATGAAACGTCCTCTGTGACACGGGAACTAGATGAGCATGAGTTGGACTATGATGAAGAGGTTCCTGATGAGCAAAGCACTGCTGCACCCGAAGATGAGATTGAAAAAGCTGAGGATGAGGATGATGAGGACGATGAGGAAGAGGATAAGGAAAAAAGAGACAAGACACCCGGGGATAAAAAGGAACCCAGCAAAAAAAGTGAGGAAGACCAAGGACATTCTGAAGGACAAAATGAAAAAAAGAAAGACGAAGATGAAGGGGAAATCGATGAAGGAGAGCTAGATGTAAGTATTCATCTGGTAGATTAAGGTAACAGTGTTCATCATGCCAAAAACAACTGGTTTCTCTGAGGCAAGTAAGCATATTCAAATGAGGGATGTGTAATATGCATGTGTTTTTCTGAATGCTTACCCTATTGTTACAATTTGAAGGATGAACTGGCAACCTATTATTCTAGAGTTGCAGATCTATTACATATCTGTATTTGCCCAGGTTTGCTACTATCATATTTCTATTTAGGTATTTTAAATAAAAAGGCAGGCAATCAATCAGTCCATCAAAATCACTTTATTTCGGCCACCGGGGCCATACAAGTGCAATCTATTTTCAGTAAATTTAAAATAAAAAAATATTAAAATTAATTGTAAGATAGATCATATAAAGAAATACATAGGTGATTACAGATATTTTTGGTTAATTCATGATCTGTTCATTGATTGTCAATAAACAATAATATGTACACAGCTGGTAATCAGTTCAGATGGGACAGTGCCATTGAAACAGAGTATTAAAAAAGCATCAAACAGTACATACCAAATACATTACATATAAATAGAATCATGTGGAAGGACAGCGAAGGGCTTTGCTACGTAGCACCCACTTGGCACCCAGGAATTTAGCAATGGAAATAGACAATACTGGGCGTGAATCTGATGTTAAAATACTACGGGCTTCCTGATGACTACGTGTACCTATTAACCTGCATATAGGTGCAATCCAAGTTTGTCGTGGGGATGAGTAATCTGGGCATGCATACAACACGTGGGAGAGGCTTTCTCTTGTGGAGTCATAGATAGGGCAAGAATTGCCTCCATTTCCAGCCCATCTTAATGTAAACACTCTAAGCAGGGGTGACATTGCCTATTATGAAGTGAAAATATAATTTCCTATAAAGTGGAACAAACACTAAATCCCAAAATGACTCGAGTCCCTCTGTAGACTTACTGTCCATGAAATCACTGGCCAAAAAGGCAATCAGGTAGGCGTTGTCTGAAGTACAGTAGTAGTGCATTTAAAACGTGGGTCTTTCTCATGTGAGTGTGGCAATACAGAATGTAAATGTCTATTTTCCAATATTAACGTTTTTTTTTTACATAACCAACTATAAAAGTAGAACTTGTTTTCAGGTATAAAAGTTTATTTTTTATTTTAAATCTAGAAACACAGCACATATCACACATCAGCTGAACATCCTTTACAGCATGATGCGAATGCATTACAATTATTTTTTCCATCCAATTAATGCTTTCAAACTAAAAATTGAGAGAGGAAAACCAATTCCAATCATATTTTTGCCTAGTCTCACTTTGAGGGCGTTCTGCTCCATATAAGCTTATAAGGTTGTGTATTCAAGAAGTTGATTTTAGTTGTTGATAGTGCCCATCAGTTTCTTAGACTCAATTGAAGAGAAAATAATTCCAATTGTGGTAGATGTATGCCTGGGGCTCCATGGTTCCTTTCCTACATTCTCCCTATGACCATCATAGTCACTAGAGTGCATCTCTTCACAAACATTGCATCACTTAAATTTCATAATGGCAACGTTGTGTATGGATTATTAAATTTTAGTGAATGTAGGTCCATTGCAATAATTTATATAGTTATTGATATTTAACCTTCTCGTAGGTCCTCGGTCTATGGCATATGTGGAATGATAAGTCCTTGAGAAGAAGTGATTTACTAAGTGTTAACACATTGTGGTGAAGCGGATTAAGGTTGTATGGCAGAATCAATTTCTCCAGTCAGATGTTTACAACTTAATACATTGGTACACTATAACCAGTACACTGTAATCATCTATGCCTGAAATATCTTGAACCTCTGAAGTATAACACACATTAATAACGTTTGGGCTGATTCAAAAATATATTCTCTAATTATTAATGGCTCCTCAGAGAGGGCAAAGTACTCACCTCAAACTGTACATTAAAATGTAGTTTTCTACACATATAGTGTGTCTTTGACTCCCCAAAAAAACCACACACTCCGAGTTAAATTCAGTTGTGACGTCGGCAAGCTGTAGAGGAAAAGATCGTATCTACTTCAAAGATATA
Source organism: Lissotriton vulgaris (assembly GCF_964263255.1). Lineage (NCBI taxonomy): Eukaryota > Metazoa > Chordata > Amphibia > Caudata > Salamandridae > Lissotriton > Lissotriton vulgaris. Next base: position 645,468,303 of record NC_141700.1, on the reverse strand, counting down.
TTGTAATACCTATAAGCCAATACGGGGTCACTAGGAACGGATAATTCCATACAAAGAGGGCATTTAAAAAAGGACTAGCCCAAGGCAGAAATGCCTTCATTCCATTCAAGATGGCGCCCACTGATAGAATGTTCTAAATTAAAAAGTAGGCAATATCTTGTTTTATGTGGATAGTGTTTATCATCTTAGTATGGCCACTGGTAATTGTAAGTTGTACCTTTGGAATGAATGCCAAGACAATGCAGAGCTTGTGATTCACTTGATAGAGGATGTATCTTATTCTTTTAGCTAGGAGGCTGACTTAATTTGAACTTTGAAGGTATTCATTTCTGTAGCTTAAGTGTTTATTAACTGTTAATATCCTTAAAAACAATTTCTAACCTTGAAAACAATTTTTTGGGGGTAGGTCAAGGTCTGTATCAGAAAAAGTATAATTAGCCCTGTAGATTTGTATAGTTGGACAGTCCCAAGAGACGTTTTAAGACTGACTATCTGGGGTATCATTTAAATCATAGTTGTGATAATAAAATATGTACCCTATGTGTAGAAAATATTAACAAAAAGACTGTTTGTTAAAATCCAGTCATACTATCTGATATTGCAGGTTGCCGATTGTAAAATGTGCATCTGGTTGATGTTAGAGTCACAGAGAGTAGAGAGTTCTGCAGTTTAACCAGTTGCAGAAATACATAATCTTGACTGGCTACACTTGCTGAGATCCCCAAGCGCCCGTTCTGTCTATATTCAGCAGGGAATACTGTATAATGTTATGGGAGTGCCACTCTACCAAAGGCTAGTTATTGAAGAACCAGTTGGGAAGACTATCATATCGCAGACATCACTCTAGTCCGAAAGACTGAAACACCAAGTGGCCAAGCAATCTGCACTATGAACCCTGAATGTTGCGCTATACCAAAACCTATGAGGCTGTTGGTGGTGTGGGGAGGGGAGGGATGTGTTGTGGTAAGCAAGAAACACATTGTTACTTGATGTGTAAAATTGGCAATCTTACTCTACTCCGTTTTAGGGGTACAAATATATAGCCTCCTATTTGTGCCCAATAATTCTTCATTGTGGGATTAGAGAGAATTTTCTCTTTACTAATTAAAAAAGCCTAATTTGCCTTCAATTTTTTTTAAAGAAAATAGAAAATTATATCTTGTAAGTTCATAAATAGCAAATGGATAAATTGCACGCAGGAATATAAGGGTAGCAACGTGTCAGTCTTCATCTAGTTTTGATTCATCTTGGAGTCGCATTGTAGACAGTTTTACGTTAATCATGTGTTCTTATCCAATCCGAGAAACCCCCTCAGATTTTGTTTCAAATATGTCAACCTCTCCGATCTATAAAACCCGTACTCACATTGCATTATTTTACTAATCAAATGAGCCTTTAAGAAGTTGTAATTAAGTGCCATCTCTGAGCAGAGATAAACTGTGCTCCTGAAGAGCCACATTGCCCACATTACCCTCGCTACTTTCAGCTTTATGGCTGCAGGGCTGCACATGGTGTAAAGCCTGCAAAATGCAGCCCACTGTCTCTGTATGTTGAAAGACAAGCTGTCACTACTACTGTAGCTACGTATTGTGTAAAAGAAACACGACCAAGCTGACCATAGATCTGATTGCCTCATGACACCTAATTCTTGCTTTAGACTTCTTCTCCTGTTTATTTTGTGTAATTTGACCTAGGTGTAAATGATGTTCAGGCAGGGCTGCCTGACTAATGCTTTCAGACTGCTTCACTCTATTCTAGTCGAAATGTAACATGCTGGGCTCATTTGTACCCTTTCTTTTGCCTCAGATTTGATACGTTAAGGCATGCAGTACCTCTGTGTCAGCCGTGTATTCGGACTTGGTTTTAGGTTAGTCTATGTATCATAGTTGGTTTAATTTTTTACAAATTGCAGTTTTATACAAGACGTTTTAGGCTGTATGGTGTGGTTAATGGGCGAAAGGCTCCAGCAGTTGTCAAAGCTTAGGGACCCAATAAAATGAGAAATCTGGTGCTAGATCAGCATGATGGAATTTCGTTTACTCATCAAGATAAGACTGAACTACAGTACAAGTCCCAAAATGCCAAAGCTGGCACAGATGAGGCTGCTGGGCTACTTCGGGTCTCCTCTTCAGCCTCCCAGGGAAGGTGTTCCATCATAGCCTCCCATTCTTGAGTTTTGCTCACGGACCCCTACCAAGTAGGACATTTAATTTGCCGCAAGCCATAATCGAGGTACTGAGAGATTAAAACAAAAGCCCTGTGCCTTATAATGTAAGAGAATTCTGCTATTAGTGTTTATATAGATCGCAACGAACAACCAATTGAAGTGGAAGCAGTGCCACTTTATCTCCTCCCATTTACCATAATGGGCTTAACGTTCTTTTCTGATGTTCTGTGAGGAGCATCTTTCTACTATTACAGCCTGAAGAAAACGTTTCTCTTACATCAGCTTCACAATTCTGGTGATTAAGGTTTTTGTGGTAGGGCTACTAAAAATATTCCCTCCAATTAGAAGAGCCTATGCTTCAGGTGAGCACAATACTGTCCTTTCAAAACCTTCTTGGAGAATATGAGCACATTTTCCCTACCTCCTCTTCTGTGGAAAGCCACTTTCTTAGTACCATTCATATCGGCTTGTAGAATCTGTTACTGTAAGCTAAACTTAGTATTATATAATTCTCAAAAGCCGTTGCACTGACCGTTATAACCTGTGACTGTGTCTATATATAATACAGATCACAAAATGTTAGGGAAGCACCCCCGTTCTTGATTATCTGTACACATGATCTTTCTGTTAACATATCCCACAGATTAAGATATCCAGATTAAATTCGATATTACACGGGCAAACAGCAGCTGGGTGGACCAGACACTTTTTTTCGTATTCATATAGTTCACAGTACAAAAGCCTTTTTTTATTAGTCACCCTGCTGAAGCTGTACTCTACTGCTTCCCATGTATTTCTAAAATTCCCCTTGCTAAAACGGTCATGATATTCCCTGTTAAGGCATCTTAAGAGCACTTCTTATGAACATATTTAGAATTTTATCACTGTCTTATATGGTAGCGTGTTGGTTGTTTAGACAACCCAACGGCACTGGCTATGGGCTTGATGGGGTCATTACTGGAAAAAAGTTAGATCTGATGCCATTTTAGATATATACAGGTTTTGGCTCTGGATACAATCTCTTGACAACTCCTCGGAGTAGAACATTTACAATGTGATTTTCCTTGTTATAACCTCTTCAGAGAAGTTGTATGCGTAATGGCTTCCTTGTTGTAAATTATATGCTCAATACAGTGGGCAGGAGCTGCTTATTGTGACAAGCTATTGATCTAGGTTTAAATGGTTCATCAGAAATATTTTGTCATATTTCGTAGTTCTGATCTGTTTATTAGGAAACCTGAAGAGAAATGCAGTATGTTTATTGTGAATGTTAAAGCCAGTAGGCCTTTTAGGGTGGATTGTTACTATACAGTGGTAAAGCCCATATTCTGGTATTTTGTTGCATGTGATCTCTTAGATTACAGTGGGTGACAAGGGTTTTGGTGTTCATTACCACCCTGACAGACCCTCATGATAGACAATTTGCACTGTGCGAATCCTTGTTAGGCCAATTTACGAGTTGCATTTTGTGTGTAATCTGTATACATGTGTAATGTTTTGCATGTATGCCTGGTGGTTGCCATTTAGCAAAGCTTTTGCTTAGCCCATTAGGGCAGTATTGGTGACAAGCTTATGATAAAGGCTGAAGACCTGATTGGTTAATTGCAAATGTTAAATCTAATAGAGAATACTAGCCGCAGATTCCTTAACGTAGAATTATCCCCAGATGTGAGACTGAATCCAGAAAACTTTTCTGCCACAGCACTCCTGCGTGCCGGGGGGACGGCACCACGTGACTCTGCCCTGACGTAGTCCACGTTCGTGATGTCAGCAAAGATACATAAGTCCCACCCCGGCACACCTACGTCAGTTTTTTTCAGGAACGCGGATCCTCGCCTGCTTTCAAGCCTTCTCTTCTTTTTCACGCTTTGGTGTTATGTGGAACAGTGTGCGAATGCCTTCGAGCTTCAAGACGTGTACCCTCTGTGCACGTCCCATGTCGGCGACGGATCTTCACCCGATTTGCATGTGGTGCCTAGGTGAGCACCACGACTCCTGCCAGCACCGTAAGCCTAAATCACAACGGGAGCGCCGGATGAAGTTGCTGTCGGCGCGCTTGTGTAGGTTGGTGTCGGCCCAGCGTCTGTCCCCCACCTCGGAGGAGCCACCGGTTTTGTCTGAGGAATAGCCTGTCGCAGCGGCCCCTTGGGTGTGGCTCACTGGCCAGTAGGTCCTTCAGTTTGCCTCCGAGGCCTGTCGCCACCCTACCCACCGTTTCCTGGTGCAGAGGCGACTAGAGCCCAAATGACAGCCTACGCTGTGGCGCTGCAGGCTTCTTTGGCCCTTCCTCCACCTCCTGTAACGTCTGCGGATCCCTTGCTTTGCGTGGGGACTTCAGCAGTGTCGCTGGCAGCTCTGGGCCGAAGGTTTCGGCTTCAGGTCGTAGGTGTGTGGCGTCGTCTAGGTGTAGTCCTTCGGGGCTCCCCTCTTCGGCACCTAGCCTCCCTGCCTCGCCGCAAATCCCTACGGGGCTCCCTGTGGTGTTGCAGATGTTCGCCAGGACTCCGAGCGTGTCCCGAGTCCCCCTCAATCCTCTGAGCAGGTTGCTGCCTCACCAGAGGTCGAGCCGACGCACTTTCGGCACCGGGAGTCTCCTTCCCCAGCTCCCTGGCACTTTTCTGAGTCCCTCTCGGACCTGGACGCGGGCGGCTGCCCCGTCTGAGGTCGAGCCGGCGCCGCTTCGGCGCTGCGCCTTCGCTGTTACGACGTCGACCTAACCCCATTCTCCTGGAGAGCACGTGGTGGCAAGAGTCGGCCCGGCGACACGGAGGCCTACTCTGGCACCGGTCAACACCGATCAGGCGCCCATGGTGGACTCTACAGAGCCGTGTCTGCGTTGGATTGTGGATTGGTCTCCTGAGGTCCCTTCTTCTCCAGAGGTCTGCCATCTGTTTGTGTAATTCTCCCCAGAGACAGGACGCCGTGTTGTTGCCTTTTCACTGGCATCTTTCAGTGAAGGCTTCTTGCCGTTCCCACGGCCTAAATCCTCTAACCCTTCTTTCTGTGGCTTCTCCACTGGCCTCTCCACCCTCCCCTGGGTCCCCTCAGGTTCCCCATTCCTCTGTCGATCCTCCTCTGCTCCGGGGCTGGCCGCTTCCCCCTGGACTTGGGGATGAGCGGCACAGTCTGCAACCGTCACCCACGGAGGAATTACTTTCCCATCCGCAGCGCCCTACTGAGGCCAGTGTTGCCTTTGTTAGGGCTATTTCCACAGCTGCTGGTATTCTGAGGATGGATGAACTAGTCACTCTGTTTCCTACAGACAACTTCTTGGAGATGCTCCACCAGGGCTCTGGTGGACGGGAGTTGTTCCTTCCTTTTGAAGCGTCACTCCATAATTCTTTTATGGGGACTTGGGGGCGCCTTGCCACAGGCGATCCGGTGCCTCAGGCACTACTGCATCGCCATTGTCCTGCTCCGCACGACCCGGTCTGTCTTTCTTTCCACCCTTCTACTCAAGACGCTCTACTGCGAAATGCCTTTCCGTGTTTGCCTGTGGGGTTGTTTCCTCCGTCTCGGGAGGCCCGGTGGTTAGATTCAGGGGGACGTAATGTCTTCGCTTCTTCCAGCGCTGCCTCGCGGGCGCTTAAAAAACTTAGTGTATGTTGACCAGGGCTACTTCCAGCCTGTGGTATTCTGTGGAGTCCCTTCTTTCTCATGACTCTCATGAGGGTGCCTGTGCTGATCTGCGGGGCCATGTGTTGGTTGGTAAAGAGTTGGGCGCGTTTATTCTTCATGCAGCTTTGGAAGTTGCCGATGCTCTTGGCCGTACCATGGCCACTTCTGTGGCTCTTCGTCGCCATGCTTGGCTACGCGGTGCTTTGTTTCCTGAAAATATTACAGAGCGTCTGGTCGACCTCCCTTTTGACGGGGTCCAGCTGTTTAATACTCATGCAGACTCCGCCATTCAGCGAATATCATGACCGTTTTAGCAAGGGGAATTTTAGAAATACATGGGAAGCAGTAGAGTACAGCTTCAGCAGGGTGACTAATAAAAAAAGGCTTTTGTACTGTGAACTATATGAATACGAAAAAAAGTGTCTGGTCCACCCAGCTGCTGTTTGCCCGTGTAATATCGAATTTAATCTGGATATCTTAATCTGTGGGATATGTTAACAGAAAGATCATGTGTACAGATAATCAAGAACGGGGGTGCTTCCCTAACATTTTGTGATCTGTATTATATATAGACACAGTCACAGGTTATAACGGTCAGTGCAACGGCTTTTGAGAATTATATAAAATATTACAGAGCGTCTGGTCGACCTCCCTTTTGACGGGGTCCAGCTGTTTAATACTCATGCAGACTCCGCCATTCAGCGTCTTCTTGCGGGGCTCCGTCCTCCTCTTCCTCAGTTGGTTGTATTTTGATCCTCAGGGTCTTGGTGGGAGGCGTTATCCCACTTGTTTTTACTTTTGGGCTGTTACACTTTCTGTGAGGGTTACTGTGCCAGTGGGGTCCTTGGTTGGTCCCTCTCTTCAGTTGGCTGCTGGTTCAGCCCCCTTTTTTTAGGTCTTGCGCCTAGCGTTGCAGTGCGCAGCACTGCTCGTGCAGCGCGAGACATTTTGTAGGGGGTTTCAGAAACTGAGCTAGGAATCGCACAAGCGTGTGCTTTTCCTTTTGGGGCATGCTATTGGCCTTTGCGTGCTTCTTTTTATGAAAAACTGCACGCAATTGGCCAAAGGCGGGCGCATTTCTCCACCCGCGGCCTATTGGTGTCTATTACGCGCACCAGCCGGCATGTGGTTTCAATTATCGTGCCCAGACACGGGCGCGATAATTGAAAGCACGTCTCGCTGTGGCGTGCGCGCACGCATACCACTCGCTGGATTGTGTTTTCTTGGATCCATTTCCTGGGGAAGCAACTAAATGAAAAAAAAGCTTATGTCTTGTTTCAAAGTGAGTGCAGTGTTGTTGATTAAGGATGCTATTTGCCAGGGAGACAGTTTTCCATCTCTTCAGATCATCTAACAATTTATATTTTACGGGAGTGGAATCCGGTCTATCAGATGTAAAAAAGCACATATTTACTGTGGGTTGCAAAATCTGGAGCTATCGCTAGTTCTTGTTCTATTTAGCTGTGCCAGAGTATTCGCTTATATCTTTCAGATGTTTTAAAATGACAAGGGGGCAATGCGTTAAGATAGCTCGATGGGTTTGTGCTTGGAATGTAATGTGTACCGCGTTTAATGCAACCTTGATTTGATCTATCTGCTTCACACCATGCGCGTGCGAACAGGACTACCACCCTTGTTTAGGATGCCTGCGCTTACAGACACACTTAGTATTACTGGGGGGTATCTATGGTGCAAATCTACCACCAAGGTGCAGCTGGGCACTTTGAGTCACAGGGGTCCACACCCAAGTGTGCTCTTGTTAGAAGAGCACACACTGAGGTTTATTTACACCGGGCTCTGCAGAAAGACAGGAGTGCACAGGGTTATCTTTGTGAATTTCCTCAAAAACAACTCGAGGCCCACATGCACTACAAAATGGAGTGTAGAGATAAAGGAACACAAAGGGAGTTTGAAATAGTTTTGAAGGCCCTTGTTTGGCGACCTCTCAGCGGCGCAGATGAGTGTCTGCCCGCCCCCTGGCTCTTTTATTGCAGTGCTGATGGATGGGCGATCGTCCCTCTGACTGGCAACTTTTCATGCCACTTTGGTGGAATTTATTTTGCCTTTGTCACATGAAACATATTTTTTATCTGCTTATAAATCGGGGGCTTCTCTTCCTTGGGAGGGCGTTAATTAATTGTCAGATTTCACCCACAACATTTGTGTTTAAAGAACGTTTTTACGAGCTCAGATAGTGAAAGGATAAGAGCTGGGAGTTAATTAAACGTATTTTGGGACATGGAGGAAATGGAGGCAGGAAGCATGGAAGGATGGTATGTGGGGAGGGCTGCGGAACAGCTGGTGTGGGCAGGGTGTCCCTTAAAGCACAGGTGAGTCCAGAGGGTGCTTGTCTGGAACTGGGAGCATGTCCAGAAGTGAGCAATATGTCCTCAATTCGGGGGCCCATGTTCACAACAGAGGATAATGTCCAGAATTACGGAGCATGTCCACTGACCCCTGCATGAAACTCAGAAACATGTCCAGAACTAGGGAGCATGTCCCATGACCCGCGAAAGGGAACTTGGAACAATGACAAAACAGGACGTTGTTCCTGCCATGGAGGTTTCCCACAGCCGGGTGCAGTTATTCAGTACAAGGACCCAAAGGCATGCGGCATAGCAGAAAAAGATCGGACGTGTTATAGGTAGGCTTTTTTTATTTATTTGTTTGCACTTTTATATAGCACAAATTTCACACAAAGGTTTCAGAGCTCTTTAAATCAGCACCAATTGCATTACAGTTAGCCACAAGCCTATCATTAAAGAGAGTAGGCATGCACAGCGGGTGGGGGTTAGGTGGGATGGGGAGCGCCACCGTTTATAAAGTATGTGCTAAACCACAGTGCGTGTTTGATGAATTACATAAAACTGCACAGCCTAATGGTGGAATGCCGTGGTGGGCTTGTGCTTAGTTCCTTGGTTCTACAGTGCACCACTTGCAGTGCAAGGGTGTAGCGCAGTTAAATCCCACCATGGAGGATTGACGCAGTTCTCAGGATTTTGTTTTATAAACAGCTGCGTGTATGGTCGTAAAAATGCTCCCATATATTAACAAGCATTTACAATGCAATAGGTCTTGCATTTGCAAAACTTTAAGCTATTGGCATTGTAAATGACAATGTTTTTTATTTATCAGTTAAAAAAACAACACATAAATAAAAGGCAGTGTCATTTACAAATGCCAATAGCTCATACTTTTGCAAATGCGAGACCTATTGCATTGAAAATGCTTGTTTGGTGAGGAGGTGTTTTTGGCTGATTACTAAGCCTTCTGTGGTTTCTCCCGCAGGTCTATGGTTTTGTCCTCGGATGCAGGATTGTTTTTTTTTTTTCTTCCCTGAGATTGGTTCTTGGGATGTGTCCTACCCTATGTGGGGTACATGTAACTATTATGTAGCCTCTTACGCTTGGGGGGGGCTTCCCCTTGCAGGGTCCTCACCCTCCTGGTTACGATGGTGCGGTTTTGGCCCTACTGGGGCATGGCTTGACCATCTGAGGTGTTGTGCTGTGGTGTTTTTTGCACTTCACTTGCCGTTTGCTCTGGTCCTCTGTCTGGTGTTCCTGAGGGAATAGTTTTCCTGTGTGTCGGAATGGTCCGTCCTACTTGTTTCTCCTCTTATCTTATAGCTGATCGCGCTATCCGTGGATCTGTTCTGTCCGGAGCGGTCCCCTTTGGGGTTGCTTGGGGCGTTTTGAAAGCCTTCCCCTTCTTCTGAGCCCGACGTGGTCTGGGCGTTTAGTTTTGTGGCGCTTGTCAGCTGCTGCCCCACCTGCTCTTCTGTTCTGTGGCCGGAGGCCTTGGCTTCGGCCCTGGCGCTTCTGCTTCTTCTCCTGTGGGGTCCTTGTGAGGTTACCTTCTTATTCTTCCTTCTTACTTGGGCGCTATTCTGTCTTGTCTGCTGACTTCAAACTATGACGGGCTTGGTTGCCCTCTGCACTGGGTACGTTTCCAGGTGAAGGGTTTTGCTGCGCTTCTGCCTCTTCTCCTTGAAGTCTGTGGGTAGTTCTTTTCCCTCTGTCCTCCTCTGTGTTGCCTGTACCCTTGGGGCTTCCGGTGGAGGTTCTTGGTACGTTAACTGGGCTTGGGGTGTTCTGGCCTCCTTCGTATTGCCTTGTTTTCTCCTGTTGGTGAAGGCTGGATGGCCTCTTTGTTGTTCTAACACATCCCCTTGGGGGCAGGTGTTAGTCTACGATGCTGAGGTTTTCTTCCCCTTAGGGCCTGTGACTCCTCTCCTGATGCGGTGGACTGGGCTGTTTTATCCTGTCCCTGTGACTGGTCCACTGTTGGGGGCCGTGTCCTCATTTGTAGCTGAAGAGGTTTTCTCGCAGACCCTCCTCCCCCTTGGGTATGGCTAGGGTATCTATTCTACGTTAAGGAATCTGCGGCTAGTAGTCTCTATCAGATGTACGAGTTACTTACCTTCGGTAACGATGTATCTGGTAGAGACGATTCTTGCTTCAGATTCCTTCACGACCCGCCCTTCCTCCCCATTTCTACGAGGACCTCTCTTGGTCTTCTGTACTTGCCTGCTTCATGGCGGCAGTCATCTTCGGGCTTCCCCCACTTTTCTTACTCCCTATGGGGGATGCTCGTGTTTTTGTTGTTGTGGCTGTTCCTTCCCTGCTGTTGATTGGTGGGCACATGCCTGGGTGTTTTTTGCGCCCATGCGTTGGGTCTCCAATGTAGGTGTTATTGTGCCCTGCTTCCTGGTGTTTGCTTGCACTTCTGACTCTTACAGTCCTTGGGGTTGAGGTCCCCTGACTGGGTCTCGCCCCTCAGATCTTTTATGTGATCCCCCCTGCTGGTGTGGTTGAGGGTTGACTTGTCACCGCTCTTTCATTCTGGCTTGAAACCCTTATTGGTTCCGGGCGATGGTTGCAGACTTCTTCGTCTGCTGTGCCCTTTCTTTTCACATGCCTTCTGCCTCTAAAGAGGCTGTTATGTTGGTTATGGTCTTGCTTACAGTAGCTGCGCTCTATTCTTTCATTCCATGACTTGGTGCCTTAGTACCTGGCATTATTCTGGATGGTGCTGTTCCTCACCATTTGTTTTTTCCCTTCTGTATAGCTGGGTTTTCGTACACCGTTCCAGTATTCTCACAGTTTTGTTTGTGATGGCTCCACGTTGTGGCGCGGAAAGTTCTCCAAAGAAAACTGACGTAGGCACGCTGCGGTGGGACTTATGTATCCTCGCTGACGCCACGAACGCGAACGAAGTCAGGGTGGAGTCACGTTGTGCCGTCCCCCCGGCACGCAGGAGTGCTGTGCCAGAGAAGTTTTTGAGATCCAGTCTCACGCTTGGGGATAATTCTACACTCAGGAATCTGCGGCTAGAATCATCTCTACCAGATACATTGTTACCGAAGGTAAGTAACTCGTACTTCAGATGCCTCATAGCTGCACTGTTTATTAAAAAAAGCTATGGCAAAAGTGTATGGTGAAAATTTTTAAATACAATAGATCACTATGGATTGTTATTACAATGTTCTAAAACCTGTAGGAATACATTTTGTTTTTTCATGGAATTTGACTGATTACTGTAGTGGGCAAGGTTATTAGTGTTTGTTACCCGCTTGCAACAAGCTCTGGGAATAGAAAAACCATTGTTCGATGCTTAAGAAGGGGGTTGTATATTGTAGTGCCAACTATAGATTTTGTGTATGTGTTTCTAATTGTATGTGTTAAGTTTAGAAGTATGTTAAGTTATTTGCAGCTATGGTCTGACGGCTTTAGCTGTCACACTGACTCTTGTAATAAAATAAATGTAAACAATTCCTGCATAAATATAGGGACTTTGGGCCCTCGAGTTTCAGCCATATGTGCGTTTGAGTGTAAATCACATTCTGTTTCCACCTGTGACAGCATAGAACATGGGGCATAGGGTCCGTTCTGAGTGATGGCATTTTTCCTGATCACATGTGCAGATCCGTCTGAAATTGAGCGTTCTTCTGTGACCGGGTTTGTCAGCCAGCTGCCTCTCTTGCTTACTTATTTATGTATGTATATACTTATGTGTTTATATATGAATTTTGTTGCGCCACCAGCTCATTAAGAAATGCAACCTGTTTACAGCTTTCTTCGTTTTCAGTGCACCACTTCCCACATGGCCACTACTTTTAAACCTGGGGGTCACCTTGAAAGAGTATTGTCTATAGCATTAGCACTTATAAACATTTTCCCAGGAGTCATGAAGTATGGTCTGTGATGTGACAGAGGACCACATTGATACCAACAATGACGGAACAGTTCTAAGACGGAGGTTCTTTTCCTGGGGAACAATCCCGAACTCTGGGGAGCCAGCCAATGGCCTTTCTCTCTGGGACCTTTGTCGGCTCCGGTCCCCAAGGTTAAGAACTTTGGATTTACCATAGACTGTAAGCTTTCTCTCGCTGCCCAAGTCTTGGGAGTCATTTCTGCCTGCGTTGCGACTCTTAAGTGGCTAAAGAAAATCTTCTGGCTCATTCCATCAGCTGCTCAGAGAACGGTCTTGGAGGCCTTGGTGATCTCCAGACTTGGATTACGGGAATGTACTGTATCTGGGTGTGGATAAGTTCTCTGTCTGTCGTCTCCAGCTCATTCAGAATGTGGCAGCTCGTTTGCTTTTTCGGTTACCTTGTTACACTTCCGTTTCCCAGTTGCTACAGCATATTCATTGGCTCAAAGTTAGTAAGCGTATCGAGTTCAAGGCTCTCTGCTTTATGTTTAGAGCTCTACAGGGCTTGGCCCCCGGGTACATACGTAACCTTGTCGAGCATTATTATATTATCCCGCTCGCAATCTAGGATCAGCTAGTCTCTCCCTCTTCTCAGTTCCTAGTGTTCAGTTGACCCAGATGGGTGGCTGCTCTTTTTAATTTCTGGGGCCAATACTGTGGAATTCCCTTCCACTGGAACTGAGGACTTGTCAATCTCTCTTGGGATTCTGGAAAAAGCTTAAGGCCCTTCTTTTTAGCCAGGCTTAGTTGCCAACTGACCTTCATCAACCTCCCTGCTCCTGTTTCTTAGCGCCGGGAAAACCTGTTGGGTAGCTGTGCGCTCCACAAACCTTCAAATAAATAACAACAATTGGGTTGGCAGATGGGAACATAGTGTAGACAATGAGTTCTTGAATTTTTTTGAGGTGTTCTTTCCATATTTCTTTCTCACTTAAACAGCTAGGCTCTATTAGAGTCACAGATTTGGCAATACTTTGTTATACGGCATCTGAGTCTGTCATTCTACTGCACCCTGGGATAAGCATTCTCAGCTTGCTATTGATAACTTTGGTGAGTCAAGTGCACAAAGGAATGAACTTGATTATTGAACTGGAATGCAATATTATCTTCGATCCCACAATCTCCCTATGTCTTTAGTCTCTTATTAGGAGTAATTCTAAACATGCTATGTTAAGGTAGCAAGTGCTAAAATAAAAAAATAATCCTTGACAAAGACCCCCAACTCGTTTTGCAATTCACTTAGTGGCCAGATGCAAACGTTCAACCGCCACCACTAGACATCTGAAAGTGGTAGAGGTTTAGCCATAGCACTACAAGACTTAACGTTTATCATGGCGTTCCTACTTTGCCAAGATATACTGGTTGTGTGCTTTGTATTTAATGTATGAGCAGGTTCCACATCACTGTGACATTTCTATGTGAGCCACTTACATCAAGTTGTATAGTGAGCTGGATGGAAAACTATGGAATCTGAAGGTCCTGTATCACCTCCTAATGTGACAAATTGTGCACTCTTGGGTAATCCTTTTCTTAATATATTTCTGTGCCCCTTTTTTTCCCGAGATGAGAAAAATCAGAATTGACACTTATAGTATGTATGTGATAAGGAAACAGGAGTGTAACCCAACAATTAATTTTATCCAAAGGGAGAGAACAAGCAGTTTCCTATTCCACTCACAAAATCCTCCAGTGCAAAACGAGCTGAGACTTCTTGTGGCTTCTGTCTTCTACCCATGCTCTAACTTCTTACGTTGGGAATGAATGACCAAGCATTACTTTTGATGTGAAATGAGAAAGATAAAGATAAAGATACCCATCTTGTGGCTGAATTGCACAGTGTGAAACCAGAGGCCCTGGGATCAGTACTGGCTCCCCCACTTTACTAAATTGTGTGATCCTAAGCAATCATTTTATTTCACTTTGTCTCCTTTTCAGGTATTGCGTGCAGTGCCTTTGTGTTTTTTTTTTTTTAAACCTTTATTGCAGCATTCATAAGGTACAAGTATGGGCCTACAACCACGGGGGCCGGCCGCTAAACAAAAGTGAAACCTGATTTATCAGTATTTAACACAGCTCCTCAGCCGACAACCCTGAGGTACGGCAGCGATTAAGAATGGATCTTGTACTAATATGCATTGATACATTACAGGAGATAATAAAGGTTTCATTTTATATTATTTAAATGAACGGATCAGGTGCCATACAATATGAACAATAGGACACGGGGGACAGGCCAGGAAATCGGGATATGTAGATAAAAGAACCATACATGGGACTACGGCGTTAAGACTTACGATTCAGAGATCACAACAGTTCAATATACATTTCCGTAGACGCCAGTACTCAGGGCCTGCCCACCTAAGGTGCGACCGGACGTAAATCCTAGGCACTAAATACCAGATCTCGATAAGGCAAAATAGAGCACTAACCATACTGATCCAAAGGAATAAAGGGAAGGGAGAAAAGAAAGGCCATAGAAAATAAGAAAGGCAAAATAAAAAAAAACACCTCTAACCCCCCACCCTGCACCCCTGCCGATGGCTATAGCCTAACACCACTAGCAGCGTGCCTGTCGCCCACAAACCTAAACCCTACAAGAAGGGAAAGAAGAAAGAGTGGAGGAAGGCATGGTCATACGATGTTCCCGACCCCTAGTCCCCCCGCCCAACACAGATACCTCCTGTAGCGAAGGACGGATGTCGAGCTACTCCTACAAAGGACCACAGGGGGTACCGTGATACACCGCCCAGCCTTATTATTCAAACAGTTGAGATTCAGGCGCCAATAACAGTAGTTCCAAATCATCCCGATGTATTGAACTTCACCCTGACCCTTCCGAACTAGCACACGGACCCTCCCCAGCGAGACCCTTGAGCACACATACAAGTCATAAATGAGACAGAAGCCATCGAAAGTCAAGCCATTACCACTTGTAGCTGATAACGCTACTAAAAGTTCAAGCACTAAAAGTGTCCTTCCCCGCGCTGGGCCGTCGCAATGTTTCTCGCCCGGGATCGTAGAATCTCCAAAGGAGGAAGAGACCACCACACGATGAGGGGAGAGTCTATGGCACAGGTCTCAGGGGGGGGGGAACGCCACACGATACTTCCAAAGTCAATGACGATGTAAGGTACCATGACGCACTCACGGCCTCGGGGACACAATCTGCCAGAGCGCCATCCATTGGTTCTAATATTCGCTTCTATACTTGTTCCCTCACGGGTTCCTCACACAAGGGCAAAATGGCCGCTGCATGAACGCCTGTAGAATGCTGATTCAACCGTAGGGCACGGTCCGGGGCCTCGAGCAGAATCCCAGTTAGGCATGCATCCATGTTAGTTAAGGACTCATCCATTTGCGAGTGAAACGCCCAAAGTTCCGACAGTATCGATCTTAACGTCAGCCCTGTAGTCGTTTGATCCATTTTATCAAGTTCGGTACCAGTCTCGATCAGCTCCCCGGGTGAAACTGGCATGTCCAGGTGGGGCGAACAGGATCACAAGAGGGCAAGCGTAAACGGTGACTCGCCGTTATCCACAGCCGCAGTGACTCGGCGGAACACCGCTGGCCGGCGTCCCGACCCGCAGAGACCCCGCAGAAATCTATGCCAGGTTCGCGGGACGGGGAACCCCACCTTCAGTCAGCAAGCAGGTCACCTCTTTCTCGATGCTGGCATAGGAAAACGATCGCCACCAAATTCGGGCATAGGTGAAGATTCCAATACGATCGACCGGACCCTGCCAAGGTCCCCAGCCGATGTTGTTGAACTGCAACCCAGCCTTGCGGATACTCGAGGCCCTGGCTTCACCGTCGGAACAGGCCACAATCTTCAAGACAGTGTAAGTTCGTTAAATCAGCAGATAAAAATGTTGGGATTTTGCCATTGGAGTGAGGAACGCTTCATACAAGCAGGGGCTGGGCCTGAGGTCAGGATATCGTACAGGATCTTGCGGCGGAATACGGAGATCGGCAGAGCCGGGAACCTAAGCAGCCATCTTGTTTGCCGTCGTAGCTCCTCCTGCCTTTGTGTTTTATAATGGTGAACTTTGAGCCGCTACATTGCCTATCATTGATTGACTTCATTATCGTTCTTTTTTGCTTGATTTGCACTGGTCAACTGCTATAGGCGTTTTTCTTCTTTTTGTGTCTGTGCCTCCCCTGGAGCATGGGCACATTATTTCCGTTCTTCCATGCTGGTTTTTAGGGCTGGCCTGCTAATGCGCTTGCGCATTGCTGGCAAGAGATATTGGGGCTTAACCAGAGCTTAACCATCTGGCGATTTCATGCAGTGCCCGTGAAAAGCGCGTGCACATCCAAGCCACCAGCCTTCCTCCCACAGGCATCTGAAGCTTCCCCCAGCGTGCGCTCAGCCTCAGGCAGGCATTTCTCCTCCCCTAATTATTCACTTCACTTTCACGGCCGCCAGGCCGTGCCTCGCATTTCTCCTCCCTCCTTCCCCACATCAATGCCAAGAGCTTGTTTAACTTTTCAGCATGCACTCTTAGAAGAGTGAATGCCTCGGCAGTCCCTCTCCTTCAACCCCGCATTACCATGCCATCACTCTTCTTCTCCTCTTGCTTTCTCTAGCATTCTCGTCCCTTATTTTTTGTAACGAGTATTCAACCAGTTTTCAGTAATTGGAAAACATCTTTGTAACGAACATCAAAGTTCAGTGTTTTTTTGTGAAATAGCCAATTGGATTTCATTTAACTGTCCCTGAAAACAGTAAGGGCGTTGTTGTCGATTGGGCCTGGGTTTATTTCAAAATTAGAATTGGACTTGGTTCTTAAATCACACACACAAAAAAAACAGAAAGTCAACAGAAAAACGCAAACGCCCGCTGCCAGCGTATGAATTTCCTTTGTGAACTAATTCTTCTTGTTGGTTTTAGTATAGATTAAAGATGTGTCCTGTTAATTAAACTGTTGCATGTAAATCAAGAACGGCATGCAAAAGACACTTAAACACGCTCTCTCGCTGTGCTCCTTTCGACATCCCGGACACAGAACGGGTTACTCTCTCTCACTCAGGCGCAGGGCTACCCACTGCATTTTAGACGCAGAGACGACCCCCTTCTCCGTTCCATCTTAGGCGTACGACATCCCGATGTGCTGCAAAAGAAATTTGCATCCAAGACGGAATCCCAGCTGTGGTGCAAATTGTGCACTAAGGTTTCTACTTGTTGATTGTAACGAGTATTCAACCAGTTTTCAGTAATTGGAAAACATCTCTGTAGCGAACATCAAAGCTCAGTGTTGTGTGTGTGTGCGCATCTGTGTGTGTGTGCATCAGTGTGTGTGTGCGCGTGCCTGGGCATGTGTGCGCATCTGTGTGTGTTTGCCTGTGTATGTGAAAGCATCTGTGTGTGTGTTTGCCTGTGTATGTTGTGTGTGTGTGTGTGTGTGTGTGTTTGCCTGTGTATGTGAAAGCATCTGTGTCTGGGGATGTGTGCGTCCCTATGTGTGTGTGCCTGTATATGTGTGCGCATCTACGGGTCAATCTAGTGCTATATAAAACTTTAAAAATAAAATAAAAAAATAAATCTGTGTGTGTGTGCGCGTACCTTGGCCTGTGTGTGCATGCCTGGGCGTGTATGCGCATCTGTGTCTGTGTATGTGCCTGGGCGTGTGTGTGTATCTGTGTGTGCATGCTTGTGTATGTTTGCCTGTGTATGTCAAAGCGCGTGTGTGTGTGGGTGCGTGTTCCTTTACTTTTCACTTTCGTGGCCACCAATCCCCCCCACCACCACCCCCGAAGTTTCTCCGCTTTCTTCTTCTGCCGCCTGTGTGTTAATCTCCCCTCCGACCTTAAACACCGACCCCCCCCCCCCCCCCATCAGTTTATCTGTGGCTCATAGGAGCCCCTGTAAAATTTGAGAGCGAGAGGCCTTTTCCACTCGATGCGTCTGTATTTTGTTTACCATCTCTCCAGCACCCATTTTGTTCCACAGCAAATACGGAGCCTTTTAAGTTGTTCTCCACATATTCATCTGCGAACCGGCCATCATGTCAGAAAGCTATACACGGGTGAGCATAATAGCATTGTAGTATGCAGTTAAATACGTAGCACAAGTGCTGAATTGGGAATTCTTTTTAAAAGCGTTTGCGCTTTATGTGGAGTATTTTCAATGCACTCGTCTTGCAAATTCAACAACAAATCAATGCAGTCCACAGGAAGTGGGGTCAGCTTTCATTCTGACTGCAGGCATGTTTTTATGTTCATTGGCACACCTGTGCCTTATTGAAAAATAAATGCTCCACAAAGTGCTATCATTCTGCGTGCAAGTGGAATAAAGATGCTAAGACCTAGGAAATGGGACTTCTGAAAAACGGTTGCTTGTACCTCTCAGCGAAATAAATGCAAAGTTGTGCGTTAACATGCTGTGAATAATAACCGATACAAAGGAGGGCAACTTTCGAGAGAGAAACCAGGTGAGATTATAGCAAAAATACATTCTGTTCATGGGTTCTTGTTTCCTCAAAGAAAGTCATACATCTGCACCTATACAGGTAGACAGCTTCGAATGGGAGCATATTTACGACTTTCAGGATTATTTTCCAGAAGCACCCAAGAAACCTCCAAAAGTCCCAAATGTAATGCACTCCTAGAAACTGGCTACCATTTTTTTTTCGTAGGGTCGGCATCCTTATTTATTTTTATTTTATTTAGAGTGTTTCTGAAAGCGTGCACATGACCGAAGGGTATCAGTGCGCTGTACAAAGGTTGAATCCTTACATTATTTATAGGGTTTAAACCACTAGTTTATGCCAAACCAACCTTCCTCCTTTTTAGGTCTCGTCCTAGCTATTGCGTGAGCAATCGCTATGCGAGACTATAGTAAAGGGGCATTTCAAAGTGCTCCCAAAAAGCGAATTGAATGGCGAGAACGCGCCCAACCACGCGCATCGTGCCTCCATACAATCTGCTTTTTTTTGGGAAGCGCTTCAGCCCACCGGCGCTTGCACGCCACCAGCCACATCCCATACCATTTGTTGTCTGAGCCTCGGCATCAGACTTCAAAGGGTCCGCTCCTCCCCCCCCCCCCCCCCCCCCCCCCCCCCCCACGCAATGCCGAGAGCTTGTTCTGAATAGAGTCGAGATGCCCACTTGACCTGATCGGTGCATAATAAAACTACAACAATAAACACAGCCTTCTGTTTTTCTCCATCCATCCCACTTCATCCATCCCACTCCATCCATCCATCTCCATCCATTCCCCCACTCCTTCCATCCATCCATCCCACTCCATCCATCCCACTCCACCCATCCATCTCACTCCATCCATCCCACTCATCCCACTCCATCCCACTCCATCCACTCCTCCACTCCACTCCACTCCACTCCACTCCACTCCATCCATCCACTCCATCCATCCACCCATCCATCCATCCCACTCCATCCATCCCACTCCATCCCCCCACTCCACCCACTCCATCCATCCCACTCCATCCCACTCCATCCCCCCACTCCACCCCCCCACTCCACCCACTCCATCCCCCCACTCCACCCACTCCATCCATCCCACTCCACCCACTCCATCCATCCCACTCCACCCACTCCATCCATCCCACTCCACCCACTCCATCCATCCACCCCACTCCATCCATCCCACTCCACCCACTCCATCCATCCACCCCACTCCATCCATCCACCCCACTCCATCCATCCACCCCACTCCATCCACCCCACTCCATCCATCCCACTCCACCCACTCCATCCATCCACCCCACTCCATCCATCCCACTCCACCCCACTCCATCCATCCACCCCACTCCATCCATCCCACTCCACCCCACTCCATCCATCCGCCCCACTCCATCCATCCACCCCACTCCATCCATCCCACTCCACCCACTCCATCCATCCACCCCACTCCATCCATCCCACTCCACCCCACTCCATCCATCCACCCCACTCCATCCATCCCACTCCACCCACTCCATCCATCCACCCCACTCCATCCATCCCACTCCATCCATCCACCCCACTCCATCCATCCCACTCCACCCACTCCATCCATCCACCCCACTCCATCCACCCACCCCACTCCATCCATCCACCCCACTCCATCCATCCACCCCACTCCATCCATCCACCCCACTCCATCCATCCATCCATCCACCCCACTCCATCCATCCCCCCACTCCATCCATCCCCCCACTCCATCCATCCCCCCACTCCATCCATCCCCCCACTCCATCCATCCCCCCACTCCATCCATCCATCCCACTCCATCCATCCATCCCACTCCACCCACCCATCCCCCCACTCCATCCATCCATCCATCCATCCACCCCACTCCATCCATCCATCCACCCCACTCCATCCATCCACCCCACTCCATCCATCCATCCATCCATCCCACTCCATCCATCCATCCACCCCACTCCATCCATCCATCCACCCCACTCCATCCATCCATCCATCCACCCCACTCCATCCATCCATCCATCCACCCCACTCCATCCATCCATCCACCCCACTCCATCCATCCATCCATCCACCCCACTCCATCCATCCATCCATCCACCCCACTCCATCCATCCATCCATCCACCCCACTCCATCCATCCATCCATCCATCCACCCCACTCCATCCATCCATCCATCCATCCACCCCACTCCATCCATCCATCCACCCCACTCCATCCATCCACCCCCACTCCATCCATCCCCCCACTCCATCCATCCATCCCCCCACTCCATCCATCACTCCATCCATCCATCCCCCCATCCATCCCACTTCATCCATCTCACTCCATCCATCCCCCCACTCCATCCATCCCACTCCACCCATCCATCTCACTCCATCCATCCCACTCCACCCATCCACCAACCCACCCATCCACCCATCCATCCTACTCCCTCCATCCCACTCCACCCATCCATCCATCCCACTCCCTCCATCCATCCACTCCCTCCATCCATCCTCCCACTCCATCCATCCTCCCACTCCATCCATCCCCCCACTCCATCCATCCCCCCACTCCATCCATCCCCCCACTCCATCCATCCTCCCACTCCATCCATCCCCCCACTCCATCCATCCCCCCCACTCCATCCATCCCCCCACTCCATCCATCCCCCCACTCCATCCATCCCCCCACTCCATCCATCCCCCCACTCCATCCATCCCCCCACTCCATCCATCCCCCCACTCCATCCATCCCCCCACTCCATCCATCCCCCCACTCCATCCATCCCCCAACTCCATCCATCCCCCAACTCCATCCATCCCCCAACTCCATCCATCCTTCCCCCACTCCATCCATCCATCCCACTCCATACATCCACCCCACTCCATCCATCCATCCATCCACTCCATCCATCCCCCCACTCCATCCATCCATCCATCCCCCCACTCCATCCATCCATCCCCCCACTCCATCCATCCTTCCCCCACTCCATCCATCCTTCCCCCACTCCATCCATCCATCCACCCACTCCATCCATCCACCCACTCCATCCATCCCCCCACTCCATCCATCCCCCCACTCCATCCATCCCCCCACTCCATCCATCCCCCACTCCATCCATCCCCCCACTCCATCCATCCCCCCACTCCATCCATCCCCCCACTCCATCCATCCCCCCACTCCATCCATCCCCCCACTCCATCCATCCCCCCACTCCATCCATCCCCCCACTCCATCCATCCCCCCACTCCATCCATCCCCCCCCACTCCATCCATCCCCCCCCACTCCATCCATCCCCCCCACTCCATCCATCCCCCCCACTCCATCCATCCCCCCCACTCCATCCATCCCCCCCACTCCATCCATCCCCCCAACTCCATCCATCCCCCCAACTCCATCCATCCCCCCAACTCCATCCATCCCCCCAACTCCATCCATCCCCCCAACTCCATCCATCCTCGCCCTCCATCCATCCTCGCCCTCCATCCATCCCTGCACTCCATCCATCCATTCCCCGACTCCATCCATCCCCCCACTCCATCCATCCCCCCCACTCCATCCATCCCCCCCACTCCATCCATCCCCCCCACTCCATCCATCCCCCCCCACTCCATCCATCCCCCCCACTCCATCCATCCCCCCCACTCCATCCATCCCCCCACTCCATCCATCCCCCCACTCCATCCATCCCCCCACTCCATCCATCCCCCCAACTCCATCCATCCCCCCAACTCCATCCATCCCCCCAACTCCATCCATCCCCCGACTCCATCCATCCCTGCACTCCATCCATCCATTCCCCGACTCCATCCATCCCTCCCCTGCCCCACACTCCTTCCCTCCCCCGCCACACACTCCATCCCTCCCCTGCCCCACACTCCATCCCTCCCCTGCCCCACACTCCATCCCTCCCCCGCCCCACACTCCATCCCTCGCCCCACCCCACACGCCATCCCTTGCCCGCCCCACACGCCATCCCTTGCCCGCCCCACACGCCATCCCTTGCCCGCCCCACACGCCATCCCTTGCCCGCCCCACACGCCATCACTTGCCCTCTCACCCTGCCTCTATCTCTCACCCTGCCTCTATTTCTCGCCCTCCCTCTATTTATCTTTCGCCCTCCCTCTATTTATCTTTCGCCCTCCCTCTATCTATCGCTCGCCCTCCCTCTATCTATCGCTCGCCCTCCCTCTATCTATCAATCTCCCTCACTATCCATCGCATCACCACAGCATCACTCAGGGGCACCACAACATCACTATGCGCTACCACAGCATCACTGAACGCCACAGCATCACTCGTCGCCTCCACAACATCATTCAGAGCCACCACAGCATAAATCTGTGCAACAGTTCAACAACAACTGATTCAAATATGTTCTCTCAATGTTTTAAACTTTATTACAAATGTCACAAAAAAAGTTAATATTTCACTTCTGTTCTTGTATTTTCATCACAATAAAATACACTAAACCTAATCTTCCAAAAAGTTATTTGCAAAAGTTTAAGCTATTGCCATTATAAATTACAATAACTTTTATTTAAGTATTAAATATTGAAAAAAATACAACCCATTGTTATTTTTAATATTAATACATCTAAGTCATGTAAATACAACACATATTGCATTACAAATGCTATAGGTGTCACATTTGCAAAAGTTAACACTATTGGCATTGTAAATGACAAAGCTATTAATTTCGCTATTTTCAAAACAAAAACATAAATAAAAAAGTTGTCATTTGCAATACTAATACCTCTAACTATACTAATGCGAGCCCTATTGCATTGCAAATGCTTGTTTAGGTGTTACTTTTGTCTTTTGTTTGTGCACTGCCTAAGAATGCTTGTTTTTTAGCTGTTTTTCCTGTGTACTTCTCCATCTGTCTGCTTGCCCTAGCCCCTCTGACCCTCTTACAGGCAAGATCATTTGGCTTTTCCAATGTGTGTTTGTATTGCATTCCAGCCTACCCAATTATATACTGTGTTGCCTATTGGTGTTTACTGACCTAGTGTTAAGAAAGCCTTATGTAATTCCTTGTGTAGCGTATCAAAGTAAATAATGCCCTGTGAAAAGTAAAGAGTCTAGAATTGCACTTCTTCAATGCGTCTCGTGCAGGTTACAATGACAATGTTCTTCTCTCTACTGAAGTAGGACGTGTCTAGAGATACACAACACTGGCTGCGCCAAAAAGGTTGCAAAACTAAAGACTGTCACTGAAGTGTTATCATGCACTGCATTTACTGTGATGCATTGGGGCAAACTGAATGCTGGATTGTGAGGCAGTGTACTCCCACCCTTTTTTTACAATGAAAAACCAATTAACTTTCGATTTTGTGGCTTATGATGTTACCCCATGACCTTCTTCATGTCATCAAAGACTGGTAATTCACTCCACCCCATAGCTTAGGGACTTTTGCAGGAGCCACTGCAGCTTTTAACCGGAACAGGCCTAGATTGCACCTAAGGGAGTGTGCAGATGCCACTACCTCCTTCCTTGATGTTTGTAAGTGTAGAAGTGACCCATATGCAAGGCATCTCGCAAGTGAAGCTAAAGCTCATCACTTCCCAGTGCAGCTGTAGCCGGAGAAGGCCAAGCACCATCAGCCGGGGTTTGTGTCTGATCATCATGGAGAAGCATTCTATAGTTATGACTTGTGTATCCTTTTTTTTCTGGTTGGACTAGTGTGCTTCGTGAACTACCCTCGCCAAGACCTCGAACTACCCAACATCCACTTAGACCTTAATTTTTGTAGTTCTCAGGTCTTGGGTGAACAACAATGATGAGAAGCTAACAATTAGTTTCATGGCTTCCATTGACCTGCAGTGCAATTTTTGCCTCCATCAGCTAAAGCAATTGTAATGGGATAGCTGCTGCTTGTAGAAAAAACGTTCTGTGGCCAGATGCTCCATAAAATAGGTTAAAGTTTACATCATCCCTGTCAAGAACGTAATTCTTCCAACTTGTCACAGAAAGTTCCATTCTTGACGTCTCCTCGCACCTCTCCTATTACCTTTCCCCTCATCAGTCCAATCCAGCTACACACCGAGGTAAGCCATCTTGTGATGTAGATGAGCGGCTGTAAGTGGGAACTGCTAAGTCAACAAGAGAAGAGCTGGGATGCGGTGCCCCTGGCTGAGATCTGAAAGGACAAAATAGGTCCAACATCAGCACTGCGTCAGCAATGTCTAATTTTGCATTCTTTGTAAGTGAGCCCCAGTTATGTGTGAAGATGCATTGAGCAACTTTTGAAGTGATAGGTTTGTAATTTGCAGGTATTGAATTCCAACTTAATTTCAGCCCACTTAACCTCCATCCTCCTGAATTTGAGGAACCTAGCACCGTTGAGCTGCTAACAATAAGGGCATCAAGACACAATTCAGTTTTTGTGATGTCTAATCAGAATGTTCCATATCAGTATTCATACATTATAAATGTGATGTAGTCCACTACTTCTCTGCTTGCTCCTTACTTGGTCTTGAGCTCTGGTTTCAGAAGAATATTGTGAGCTAACCAACAACATAGAGGTGCTTGCAGCCAGTCTGTTGCTTAACATTGGTCAGCGTTAATGTCACTCTCATTTGAAACCTTATTCAATGTCTTGCCTTGTCCATCTTGTGTTTGTCAATCCCCTGGAGCAGTGTCCGTTTACTTGCTTCCACTGCTTACTTTTTTCTTGTATGTTAAGCACTCGACAAGTGTGCGTGTGTTTTCCAGTTTTCTCCCAACTGTTTCTTTCCCCTCCCCACTCCGTATTGTTCTCTCCTCCTTATGCTTCACCTCCATGATGAGCTCATGTGCTTCTATCCCTGTGTTACTTTCTCATCTGTTTCACCCCCTAGCTCTGTGTTGCTTTCTTGCCTGTTTGCTTTTCTTCAACCACACCCTTTGTGTTGCTTCCCCTGCCCTCTGTGTTGCTTCCCCTGCCCTCTGTGTTGCTTCCCCTGCCCTCTGTGTTGCTTCCCCTGCCCTCTGTGTTGCTTCCCCTGCCCTCTGTGTTGCTTCCCCTGCCCTCTGTGTTGCTTCCCCTGCCCACTGTGTTGCTTCCCCCGCCCTCTGTGTTGCTTCCCCCGCCCTCTGTGTTGCTTCCCCCGCCCTCTGTGTTGCTTCCCCCGCCCTCTGTGTTGCTTCCCCCGCCCTCTGTGTTGCTTCCCCCGCCCTCTGTGTTGCTTCCCCCGCCCTCTGTGTTGCTTCCCCCGCCCTCTGTGTTGCTTCCCCGCCCTCTGTGTTGCTTCCCCCGCCCTCTGTGTTGCTTCCCCCGGCCCTCTGTGTTGCTTCCCCGGGCCTCTGTGTTGCTTCCCCGGCCATCTGTGTTGCTTCCCCCGGCCATCTGTGTTGCTTCCCCCGGCCCTCTGTGTTGCTTCCCCCGGCCCTCTGTGTTGCTTCCCCCGGCCCTCTGTGTTGCTTCCCCCGGCCCTCTGTGTTGCTTCCCCCGGCCCTCTGTGTTGCTTCCCCCGGCCCTCTGTGTTGCTTCCCCCGGCCCTCTGTGTTGCTTCCCCCGGCCCTCTGTGTTGCTTCCCCCGGCCCTCTGTGTTGCTTCCCCCGGCCCTCTGTGTTGCTTCCCCCGGCCCTCTGTGTTGCTTCCCCCGGCCCTCTGTGTTGCTTCCCCCGGCCCTCTGTGTTGCTTCCCCCGGCCCTCT
The DNA here is from genome assembly GCF_964263255.1 of Lissotriton vulgaris. Lineage (NCBI taxonomy): Eukaryota > Metazoa > Chordata > Amphibia > Caudata > Salamandridae > Lissotriton > Lissotriton vulgaris. The sequence continues at coordinate 645,442,248 of NC_141700.1, read as the reverse complement.
GTGTTGCTTCCCCCGGCCCTCTGTGTTGCTTCCCCCGGCCCTCTGTGTTGCTTCCCCCGGCCCTCTGTGTTGCTTCCCCCGGCCCTCTGTGTTGCTTCCCCCGGCCCTCTGTGTTGCTTCCCCTGGCCCTCTGTGTTGCTTCCCCCGGCCCTCTGTGTTGCTTCCCCCGCCCCGCACATTTCTTTTTTTTTTATTCATGGATCCAACTTTAATCTGTAAGTAAAAAGGGAAAGAAAGTGCCCATGTCAATTTGTGGGTACATACATGCTTGGTGCATATGCCTACAAAATGACATGGGTGGCCGTGTCATACCCTTTTTAGGCCGAGCAGACCTAACCCTCAATGCGTGAGCATTGATGGTGTCTGCTTCAGACCTAATGTTACCCGTATTTGGGAATGTGGACACGAGAGGGTGCACGAGCGCAGATTTGCTCAGATTTGACCTTGTGAGCGCGCACGGCGCTGTGCCCCTCTCGTGCCTTACATTCCCGTACGCACACAGCCAGCCCCCACACCCCTGCACACAGGCACACGTACACACAGGCAGGCACACACACAGGTACAACACACGCAGGCACATACAAGCGCACCCGCCCACCCCCTGCCCCCCCGCCGCCCCCCGCTTACATACACACAAACGCGCACACACACACTCCCAACCCCGCTCACCGGGCACACGCAGGGCTTCCATCACTGGGGGGGGGGGGGCGGGCACCGTCAATGTGCCCCGAGGGCCCCCCTCACCAGGTCTGCTATGCTCTTCCCCGTCCCACAGCCTCACAGCAGGCGCCGCCAGTACTGTCACGAGCCGCAGGGAACGCCAACGTGCACGCTCACGGCGTCACGCTCCTGCCCTCTCGCGTCTCTTCTGCGCTCCAGGCCAACGTGCGCCAAATACAGGAAACAACAGAACCTCAACTGCGTGCTCCACAGTTTTATTTATTTCATTTACTTCCTGCCCTCTCGCGTCTCTTCTGCGCTCCAGGCCGACGTGCGCCAAATACAGGAAACAACAGAACATCAACTGCGTGCTCCACAGTTTTATTTATTTCATTTACGTACTTGTTTTAAATTGTGATCTAAAACCACCCATAAAGCAAGCAGCAACGGCCACCATTGTAATCTCGGGACCACTTCAGACTCGGTGTGTTTGCTTTGGCAATGCGTGATCGCCTGCTGACGCCTATGAAGTACTTGTCGTTGTTTTGCAATGAGTCCCTGCTGCCTCTACCTCCTCTGAGGGGGAGCCCTCCTATCTCCCACCTCTGGAGCAGTGCTCGCCTCCCTCCGTTGGGGGTGAGGGGGGCGGTGTGTGTGTGTGTGTAGTTTAATATCAATAACATACATTATTCTAAAACCGGGCGGTGATGTGACTCCTGCTTTCTCGGGTCTTTCATACTCGGAGACTTTTGAGAAGGTGGCACAGCCATGCCCATTAAGCCCGAGAGGTGGGCGAGCCAACAAATTAACAGGGAGAGCCGAGCCAATGCCGGCGCTGGTATTGAGTCCGTGTACGAGTCGAGCCCTGGTAATAATTGTCCTGTCAATATGTTAACTATCTTCAAAATTAAAAAAAAAAGTGTACTTCTTTAACACGCGGAAGAAAGTGCTTGACACATCAGATTATTATTAAAAGCGCTATTTTTTTAAACATGAACTTGGAAATATTCCTACTCCCCGTCCTTGTTGACAATGTCATAAGGGAATTAAGAGGTAGGTCATTTGTCATCTGTATGTACCCTGTGCGTGTCCTAGTTTGTTTTTATAGACGGGGCAACATTATAGCCCATTAAATCAAATACCAGTGTTTTTTGTACTTCGCACATCCTAAACACAAGCATTTAATGGTGTTGTCGTGTTAATTAAGATAAAGGAGGTCGGTGATATGAAATATTTGCCTAGGATCACAGACTTTGTTCAAACAAGGAAGCCAGGATTGAACCTAAGTTTTCTGGTTTCCTATAATACAAATCAGTCACTAGAGGAGTAACTATTTTCAAATCAAATGTGTATGTATGCTTTGCTAATAATTCTTGGCGCATGCCAGGCTAGTGTGAGTGGAAGGCAGAAGTCTCAGGAAAGCTCGAATCGTTTTGGGGTTCGGAGATCCAAAAGTACCTCGAGCTGAGCCAGGTATCTGCTCAAGCTTTCAGTGGCATTCCCACCACTAAACACGACATATATGCATATTACATACATGGACACATGGCATTCATCAAGTGAACACACCTGACGAGCGCACAGCCGACAGGCCCCCTCCGTCTGTGTGTGTGCTTTTGGTACACGAGTCCCCAGGCGAGGGCCGCACTCTTCCGGAGTGCACCAGTGTTGCACAGCTGCCTGTTAGGCCCAGTGCGCCGTGAGCGCAACCTAGCCTGGAGGCAGCCGGCGCCCGAACCTCTTTCGTGCCTGCGCACCACAGCGTGACAGGAATACAGCCGCAGCTTCACGTCGAGCACCGCTGGAGCCAATCATAGGGAAGTTCGCTGCGTTTGATTTGTTTGGCTCCTGCGTACTGCACGGGTATCCTTGGTAACCCCGAGGTGGTAACTCAGAAGCCATTGGTATGCAATCCCCGTTGGCCACGATGCGAAACAAGAGAAGTCCCAAGGCTCAGCTCACCAAAACCTCTGAAATGTAATCTGCTGTAACTTGAAAGACGTGAATACTGACCCACCCTGTTGTAAATGTGAACGCTTGATGTCTTCACATGCCCTTAGGAAAGTAGATACACATTTGTACCAGTGTATGTATGGGATTGGTAGAGACACCCTAAATAATTACACTGCACTCCATGCAACATGCACTCCTAATACCACTCAGTGCCAGATAATTACACACCACACAATTACACTCTACTGAATACAACATACACTCCACACAATACCACTCAGTGCCACATAATTATATTCTACATAATTACACTGTACTCAATGCAACATACACTCCAAATACCATTCAGTGCCACATAATTACACGCTAAATAATTACACTGCACTCAATGCAACATACACTCCTAATACCACTCAGTGCCACATAATTACACGCCACGTAATTACACTGCACTCAATGCAACATACACTTCAAATACCACTCCGTGCCAGATAATTACACGCCACATAATTACACTCTACGGAATACAACATACACTCCCATATTACCACTCAGTGCCACATAATTACACACCACATAATTACACTCTTCTCAATGCAACGTAAATACACTCCACATAATACAACTCCGTGCCATATAATTACACACCTCATACTTACACTCTACTCAATGCAACATAAATACACTCTATCTGTCTATCTATCGCCCTCACTATCGCCCTCCCACCCTCCCTCCCTCTATCTATCGCACTCACTCTTATCGCACCACCACAGTATCACTCGGCACCACCACAGCATCACTCGTCGCCACCAAAACCTCACTCTGCGCCACCACAGCATCAATCTGCGCAACCATTCAACAACTGGTTCAAATGTCCTCTCAATGTTTCAAGCTTGATTACAAATGTCACAAAAAGATATTAATATTTCACTTCTGTTCCTGGATTTTTGTCACAATAAAATACAATGAACAGAATCTTCACAAAAGTTATTTACAAAAGTTTAAGCTACTGTCATTATAAATTACAATTACTTTTATTTAAGTATTAATTATTAAATTGTTTGTAAAACTATTGCTATTTGTAATATCAATACATCTAAGTCACCTAAATAAAACACATATTGCGTTACAAATGCTATAGGTGTCACATTTACAAAAGTAAAAATAATTGGCATTGTAAATGATAAAGCTATTAAATTCGCTATTTTCAAAACCAACACATAAATAAAAAAAGTTTCATTTACAATACCAATGGCTCAAACTTTCCTAATGCGAGACCTATTGCATTGCAAATGCTTGTTTGTATTCTTCCTTAGCCAATCTGCAGAGCATTGGGATGCTGTACAGCATTGCTAAAAACCATTGGCAAAGCGGATTGTTCCCAAAGTCGAGACCTTTTAAGTTTGTCATACTTCATTATAGAATATGAGAGCACCCTGAAATACAGGAGTTCAGGAAAAGCACTATAAGAAATTGGATTACTAATTGAGGTAGGTGACTACCCACCTCAAGGAATAATTACAACCCTTCTTAGGGTGAACCCTTAAAGTCACTAAATTAATCTGTGCTCAGCCCCCTGTTAGTTATGACCGAGCTGGTTGGCTTAACTTAAGGCTTGATGTAAAGTATTTATTCAGTCCCCAAAATGTAATAGTCGAAATACAACACAGTAAGAATCCCAAAAGAATTTTAAAAAAAAAGGAATATAACATAATAAGCAAACACGAAAATAACAAAAAGCCAATAAGAGGAATCAGACATATGAACTTTTAAAGTAGGAATAGCGCCAATACAGATAAAGTGCCCATGATGGTCAATGGTCACAGTAGACTGAGACCTAGGCACAATTTGACAATGACTGCGATGGAGCGTGGGTCAGATACACCAACCAGGTTCATCCTGGTCAAAGATTTTACCTTCTTACTAAGTGCACCACAAAAGTACATTTCTAAAGCCCCCCAGGACCTCAGGGAAGGCCCTTAGAAGATTGCTAGATGTCAAGTAGAGGCCATACAGCATGGCCTAGCCCAGGTCCAGGTCTAGTTCCCACTGGTCAGCTAGGCAGTTGTAGGACAAGCTTGCTGTGGCCCTATAACTTTAACAGAAGGTCAGCCTTATGCCCTTGGAATCCAGTCCTTTGTCCTTGGTGCAAGAGAAAGCAGGTGCAATCTTTCAGGAAGTACAATAAAAATTAATTACGAGTTTGTGTTTTATAATGGACGGATATATGGATGAATGTAAGAATGAGTCGGTGGGTGGATGCATGGAGGCAAGAATGAGTGACAGTGCATGTATAAATGATGTGCTGAGTACCTAAACTTACAAGTAACTGAACTGGCACTTTGAGTCATAATCTTGATCTAATGGTATTGCTAGTGAAATTTAAAGCTCAGCCCTTCTTTCTGTGCAGAGATACGCCACTCACTTGATACAAACAAAATCTTGCCCTATTTCCTAGAAAAAAATAAAAGGGATCTGATAATCAAACAAACTGAAATCAGCCAAATCAGTATGAATGGGTCTGTATGTGCAGTCACTCTTGTAAGGTAGATGTTTTTTTGCATATTCAGGTGCCAATAGAAGGCGTAGAAACCTAGTGATGAGCTAGTTACACAATCAAATAAGCTGCTACTAGGAACGTGCCCATTGAAGAGTCCTGGGCTAACCACTTCTTTTAACTTTTTATGTTATAGTAATTATTAAGCGCATGAATACCGAAAGGTCTCCTGGCGCTAGCTATCCTGAGCAATAGATCCAGCCCTAGTTAATAAATAACCACGTTTTAAGATTTTTCCTGAAGGCAGTCAGTGTGGGCAAAACCTAATATGGGTTGGTAAGCTGTTCCATAGTTTAATGGATTCTGCATGGAAGCTTCTGCTTCCCCAGTTAGTCTTTCGGGTTCTGGGAAGCATCATTACCTCGGACGAGCGAAGGAGTCTGTTGGGAGAGTACCATTTGAACAATTAACTAAGGAACTGAGGACCTATATTGTGAAGCGCCTAACTTGGGAATGCCTAGAATAAGTCTGTTCGCCACATTCTGCGCCGTCTGAAGTTTGAGATGTTTTTCCTGCATGTTCAGGTAGAGTCCTTTGCAGTCATCTAACTTTGATAAGATTAAGGTAGTAATAATTACTGTCTTTTTAGTCTGAGCCCGGTTAAAAGGCAATATTTAATTTACGGCCCAAAGTTACGTTTTTCATCAGTGATCACTCCAAGGTTTTTTGCTTTGATCACCAGCAAGGGCAAAGGGCCCATTTCAACCGGCCACCAAACTGGGGACCATATTGAAGAAATGTTTCCGAAAAGGATTACCTCTGGCCTCTCAGAGTTCAATTTTTGGCAATGTGAGCTGATCCAAGACCTAACTGCTAGCAGGTAATTGTGGAGTTGGGTTGCCATATTGTTGCCATTTCTAAAGGCTGACAGAACAATCTAGGTATCGTCAGTGTAAGCGGTCCAAGAAAGACCAAATGATCTGATAAAATTAGGCAATTCTGTAGTGTATATATTAAAACGCGTGGGGCTGATAGAAGAGCCCTGTGAAACTCCACAAGGAAGTGATGAGAGAGGATTCATAGTGGCCCAAGGCCAAGAATTGTAGTCTTCCAGAAAGGAAGGATGTGATCAGTGTTGGGGCTTTCCCTTTAACGCCTAAAGAGCGTAGGCAGCTAATTAACACCATGTGGTCGACTGTGTCAGATGCGCCGACAGATCAAGGAGGATGAGTGCCTCCTCCCCCCACTATCAAGTACTGTTCTGGTTTCCTCCGTGGATTTGATCAAGGCCATGAAGCCGAATTGAGATTCATCGAGAAGGTGATTGTCCTGGAGATATTTTGTTAGCTGATTGTGCATCACCTTCTCTACTATCTTAGCTGTAAACGGGAGGCAGGAGATTGGCCAGTAGCTATTTGGATGTGTTGAATCAAGATTGGGTTTCTTAAGGAGAGGTAAAACTGGGAAGATCCCGGTGTTAAACATACCGTTAAAGATAGACGAGAGGCTGGTGTTTATAATTTCAAAGACCAGTTTAAGAACCAACAGAGGTCATGGGTCTTTGGGGGTGGAGGGGTGGGGGAGCCAGAATTCGTGAGCATAATTATGGCGCTAATCTGGTTTCTAGTGACCGGGACTAATTCAGAGAACGAGGGAGGACATGAAATGGCTAGGGATCAACTACAGGAGCGAGGTTGTGGTAGGAGTCTTTAAAATTACAACAGATTTGTTCCAACTATCCTGAAAATTAGAAGCTAATGTATCACAGAAAGTTTGAGAATGGTTACTCACCATATTGCTGGGCAGATAGGAGACCTTGGATATTACTTAAACAAGCTCTTTGGTGGGATTTTTGACTCCGTCAAATTTCTGAGTGTAATAATGACTTTTTCCTTACTGATGAGGGTTTTATATTTGGATAGTGAGGACTTGTACAGCAGACACTCTCTTTCGTTGTTTTGTGCCCGCCAGCGCCTTTTCGGTCTTCTGCAATTTTGTTTTTCGAGTTGGAGTGCCTCAGAAAACCATGGTGCTAATGAAATTCCCCTTTTGATGGAGTATTTTTAGGTCTCGCTATTCAATTCCGCAAGGAATGAATAGCGAGAATTATAGCGTTGCATCAGGAAAGCTAAACCAGCCGGCGGATTTCCACAAGTGCATGTGATCGTGAACGCGCATCCGCCTGCTGGTTTAGCTTCCCTGATGCAACTCTAACTGTCACTTCAAAGGGATCCGCTCCGCCCCTGCTACACGCGCTTTCCATCCAGCGCACGAAGCGCGTCCACACCAAAGCCATCTGTTGCTTCCCCCAGCGGGCTCGGCCTCACTTACTTCACACCTGCATCTTGGTCCAGGTTACTGATGTTAAGTAGCACGGTTGCTTTCATTCTGTATTTTATTTAACTCTTTCCTGTTTCCGCTGCGCGCTGCTCATTTATTGTCCATTCTTTTAAACACCATGACACAACTGTAGCCGCAGCAACCATTTGCAACTGGCAAACTGGACTTCGAACGGGCAAAGTGTGTCAAAGGCACAGATTCAACAGTGCCCAGGGTCTCAGGCGCGCTCTGGATCTCGTAAAAAATGCTAAGAAAACGAAACTTGCGCTGTTACATCTCATCTCCTGAATTTGACCATTTCCCTGTGCACTGAAGACGTGCTTATTTCCGCATATTATTTGTAATTCTCTGTGCACTGTATGCAAAGTAGGAAGTAAGTCAGAGACACTGCATGAAAACATTTTATTAGCTACGCATACTTCTTTGTAAATTGTTTATAAGTGAACAATTTCCCCTGGGTGTTCTACAGGGACATGTTCAATCATCGCCAGTGCGCTTTAATTGTTAAACTTGGTTTGTTTTGCCATTGCACGCCCAAGGGGGCATATATTCATTTTGCTCAATGAGACATCTCGGATTGGGGTATACCACAGTCACGACGCTGCAAAGGGTTGGATAATGCCTTCAGTGCTGAATAAGACCTCTCTGATTGGCTGATACCAGTGTCACGAACGAGGCACAGGACTGAGAAATGTAATTAATGCTGGCTCCGCGGAGTCTGCCACGACTCGGGGGAGGTCGGGATGCAGATTGCTTCACGTCCAGCCTCTTGGGCCAGCCCCTTATCCTAATGGCATTAGCTTGTTAGGGCCAGACTACGGATCCTGCAATAACCCTTGCATAACACAGGCACATTAAGAATTGGTGCAACCAACATCTTTAAGTCTCACTAAGGCATTTCCGTCTGCAGGTATTTCCTAATTCAAGCTGCTGATAGCGAGGGGGCCGGGGCGCTTCGAAGAGCCGTAAAACTGCTCCTTTCATAGGCACTGCCCAGCCTGTCTCGTCCCATGCCTGCCAAAAGGGTGTTGTTGGTCCCTTCCACAGGCTGTTTCAACCCGAGTGATAGACGCAATCGATTCTAGAAGCAGCCACTAAAATAAACGTTTGTCCAATATAACTGTCCCTCATTGAAGCCTGTCGCTTGTATTGATTTTCAAACTATACTAAAGCTACCCTGGGGCCTACACCAGTTATATATTTTCATTTGTTCTTGAAATTACGAACTACATCACTACCACATGGTCCACTGGGCATCCCGTACACATGTCCTCAAGTCCTGCATCACCTACCTACACCACCCTCCATGATAATGGCGATACACCTACCTCATGCACTCAGATAAACTCTCACCCATGAACTTTTTTGGTCTCGCTATTCCATTCCCTTGTTTTTCTGCCCTTCTGCTCTCTGTTAGACTCACTTTTTGTGCCCTTCTGCCCTCTGTTAGACTCGTTTTTTTTCACCTTGCAACCCCAGCATCACTCAGCGCAACCCCAGCATCACTCAGCGCAACCCCTGCATCACTCAGCGCAACCCCTGCATCACTCAGCGCAACCCCTGCATCACTCAGCGCAACCCCTGCATCGCTCAGCGCAACCCCTGCATCGCTCAGCGCAACCCCTGCATCGCTCGGCCCAACCCCTGCATCGCTCGGCGCAACCCCTGCATCGCTCGGCGCAACCCCTGCATCGCTCGGCGCAACCCCTGCATCGCTCGGCGCAACCCCTGCATCGCTCGGCGCAACCCCTGCATCGCTCGGCGCAACCCCTGCATGGCTCGCAGTACTGCCACATATTTTACACGTGCTCGGTTCTGCTGGTAACGTTGCTAGGTTATTATTAACATTTTAAAAAGAGCAGACAAGAACTATTACAATTTAATAGCGACAGTTCAGACAAAAGTCAGTAAAGTTTTTGCACGTTTGATAGGAAAACTCCTGCTTTTACCAATGGGACAGGCTCAGGGACTTTTTGAAGCAGGTAAAATAATGACTTTCATTGAACAATACAGAAAAGGCTAATATTATGAAACTGTGTGCTGCACATTTCCAACGCTTAAAGCATTCTAAGTCGCACAAACAAACAGAGCCATACGAATAAAGTGTGTGCAAACTAACACTGATGTGGGACGTGAGAGGCGACTGCCTGGTGAGAAAACGTAGAATACAGGATTGATTCCTTCTTAAATGGATTATGTTTGTGGTCATTTCGTTTGAGGGACATATGACAAACGTGAACCAAACAGCAGATTCCCATACATGCAAGTAGTGAAAATCGATGCACCGGGCCGCTATGCTTTCAAAGAGATAGTAGGGACTTTTTTAAGCAGGTAAAATAATGACTTTTATGGAACAGTACAGATAAGGCTAATATTATGACACTGTGTGCTTCACAATTCCCACGCTTTAAGCATTCTAAGTCGCACAATGTGCAGTATTTTATGGACAACTTGCAGCACCGCTCAGATGCAAACTCTGGTGACCAGGAATCCTTTTGAGAATATTTGCCAAGGAAAATTTGGGGTACTTGCAGCCATAAATGTGCATTTACAGACATGATTATGGGGTTGGATACTGTTGCTTTTAGTGCCTTCATTTGTTTTCAATTACACAGAAAGTGCCTTGCAAAATGTAACTCCAGAAATATATTTTTAACACTAGGAATGCTGAGTAGGATGAATGTAAAACCTTGAGTAGAATAAGCTCTAACCCCTCCCTTTCGCAAATCGACGGTTCTCACTGGGAAGGCCTTATCTTTTAATGCAAGACCCACGTGTTCCACCTCCCGACCGCGTCCTAACACCCCTTGCCCACCTACCCATTATGTGACTCATCTTTCCCTCCCCGCACAATTAACCCTTCACCTCACAGAAATACATTGTCTTAGTTAACTCATTTATAGTGTATCCGGACGTATTCACCAAGAATCGTAATAACTCTAACGGGGTCGTAGGGAAGGAAGCCCCATTATCATCACGCCGCCCCTTATTGATATCCTGACTACGCCTGAAGATTGGCTTAACGCCAGGAGCCATTACCCCAGCCTCGTGTTAACTCACTTTGAGCCCGACCACCCAGCTAGACCTTCACTCACACGGCACTCTCGCCAGATCCATGTGAGAATACCCGGGTCCCCCCCTCCGAAGAAGCCACCCAGGCCGCCGCGGCCTCCCGAGGAGCCAGGCCTGCCGGTGACCATGCTACCGAGTGTCTCAGGCACCGTCAGCGGTGAGGTAGGAGACTGCACCGGAGAGGAGTGGGCTCGTACGGCGGGAGGCGAGGAAGATGGCTATTGGGGAGAGTCATTGGTCGTGCAGGGGAGAGGGCTGGAAGGAGGGCGAAGGCCAGGCAGACCCAGCTGCGGACAAGGGGCGACGCGAGGAGGGCTGGTTGCAGAGTGCGGAGAGAGTGTGGAGAGGGGACTGGCGGCGGGAGTAAAGGGCGCGTGCTCACCGGAATGGAGGGGTCTGGGGAGGTTGCTGAGGGAGCAGTGCGGGGGGACGGCCCGTGCTGCTGGGGAGTGGGGATGGCCCCAAGGCTGTATGAGGAGGGGGCATGGGAAGTGGCAGGTTTGGCGGGTGGGCTCAGACTTGGAGCGGAGCACGCTCAGCAGCAGTGGCTGCTGAAGAGGGGGTGGCACTGGGTACTGCCGGTGGTGGAAGAGGGCTCCAGTTCTGCCTGGTGCTGCCAGACTTTAGATGGGAGAAGCGGGCGGGAAACCGAGCAGCAGAGGTCCGTGGCGGAGTAATAGAACAAGCCCGCAGCCATTTACAGAGCAGCAGCAGCTTGAGCTCGCGGCGAGCGTTCTGCTTGTCCTTCTTGATCCGCTGCTCGATCTCCGTGTTGATCCTTTGCTGCTCCTTCTCCGCCGCCGAAAGGCAGCAGCCCGCCATCCTGCCCGACTACAGCAGCAGCAACAAGTGTGCCAACGCGGGACCAGCACCTGGCTCCTTCCCCCCTCCTCCCAGCAAACAAGCTCCGAAAGCGAAACCTTCCTTGGGGCGGGACTTCCGTCTTCGGAAGCCCGCGCACACGCCCACGGAGAAGCAGTGCTGGTGACGCGGGGCTCATGCCCGAGGGAGAGCCCCGCGGAGGCTGCAAGACTTTAGAATGACGGTAAGTGGGGGGGCGCTTGCATGTATGCGGCGGCTGGGGGGGGGGGGCACTTGTATGTAGGCGGCGGCGGGCGGGGGGGAGGGGGGGGGCGCTTGTATGTAGGTGGCGGCGGGCGGGGGGGAGGGGGGGGCGCTTCTATGTATGCGGCGGCGGCCAGGGGGAGGGGGGCCCGCTTCTATGTATGCGGCGGCGGGGGGGTGGGGGGGGCCTTCTATGTATGCGGAGGCGGGGGAGGTGGGGGGGGGCTTCTATGTATGCGGCGGCGGCGGGGGGCCTTCTATGTATGCGGCGGCGGGGGGGGGGGGCGCTTCTATGTATGCGGCGTCGGTGGGGGGGGCTCTGTATGTGTGTAGGTGCGCTCCTGTGTGTGTGTGCCTTCCTGCCTGCATGTGTGTGTTCAGTGTGGCTATCCCTGCGCATGGGAATATGAGGCACGGCGACGTGCGCGCTCACAAGGTACAATCTCGGCAAGAAAAAGCGCGTGGCACTTTTCTGTCCACATTCCCCCAAAAGTAACAACATAAGTTGTCTCCCTAGACAGCAAAAGCTTCGCTTTTGCTTTCGTCTAGGCGAGACCTAAAAAGTAAGTCCAGTTTCTGGGACTCAATTAATACCTTGCAGTATTCTCTGAATTTGCTTTCCTGGCATGTATTATTTTTTTATGCATTGTGCTGCTTTTGGCATCTTTCTAGGAAAACCTCTGTATTCTATTCAGTGTTGGACTATCGTTGATGATCGCTCAATGAAGAAGAATGTACAGTTACCTAGTTTTCCATCATGGAAATTGTAACAGAAATCTGTAACCACCTTCCTCCCTGGCTTTAGCCTGAGTATAGTAATTTTTAGAAGTTAAATCGTTCAGCTATACCATCAAAATGAACCATAGTATCGATCACCTTAAAAACAAAGTTGTGGGGCAATTTGTAGCTGGCTATCTTAGAAAGGCACTTTTTGTTCCTATTCAGCTTTAAGCCTCTATATTGCCCCAATAGGTTTTTCATGCCCTTTTCCTTTTCCTTTCAAATACATTGGATAATGATGGCTCAGTCACACATATCCACAAATAGGGTTTACTAATTATATGTGGCTTCAACATGTGGTTAGTCTAACCTGCTGATTTAGAGGGAGAGGGGTCTGTTTCGGTGCGTGTTTCTATGTCTGTATGCATTTGTGTGAGTGTCTAATAGTTAATGTTTTTTTACACATATATCATCTCTTTGCAAAGCTCTCTGTGAGCAGAACTGTTTGTTTGTGACTTATTTGTTGATTTTCATGGTGGAGAGCTAAGAATTCAATGGACCTTTTCTTAAGGTACAGTTTAACCCTACCCTTAAACCAACAAATTGTTTGCTGTTGGAATATCTGCAGGTTTAACATTAAGCTTACCCAGTTTAGTCATTGTTATAATCCTTTGTAATTCACAGGATGATGACCTGGAAGAAGGTGAAGTTAAGGACCCCAGTGACAGGAAGGTGAGGCCGCGGCTCACCTGTCGATTTTTCATGAAAGGTAACCACACTCTGCATGTAGAACCAGAGCTTATTCAATGTGCTTTGAACCATCTATTATTATACATATAGAAACAACTTGTGTTAAATCGGCACTGAACTAAGTTAACAGCGGTTCATGTCTTACTTTTATTAATTGTCGCGTATAGGCGATAAACCACTGATAACTGGCAAATGGTATACAAGAACTCCTAATCAAATGATTTTCTGAACAGCCAGCCTTTATTCTTTTGTCCCATGAGTTGGGATGTTGTTACAAAAACCACATCATATGTTAAAGTGAACTTCATCTGGACAGTTGTGTAATTAGAAATTTGCTTTCTTAGTTAAGGTCAATTAGTAAGCATGGTTCAATCAGTACATAGTTGCACCCAAAAACAATTGCATGTTCCTTTTTTTTCTGACTTAAACATTAAGCTTCACTCCTCAAAAAGAATTAAACCAGCATTGGCATAGCCAATAAGTCTCGCCTTTGGGACCTTATAAGTATTTAGTTATGCAGCTCAATATCCTACTGCAACAACATTAACTGTTGCATGGCTAAACCCTTATAAGGTCCCAAAGGCGAGACCTATTGGCTATGCCAATGCTTGTTGTTTTACATTACTAAAGTCATTTATTTGTGTGTGTGGTGCTGCAGTGCCAGGCATCCAATCTTCCGGACAAATGGTTGGAGCCAGGAAACCGCGCTACCGCTTTAAATATTACTGTCTCTAATTTCCAAGACATATACAATGCAAAGGTTCTGAAGCAAACAGACGCGGGCAGCGCTGAGAAATAAACCCGGCTGCAAATGTTTAAAATTGAATGTGTCGAAGATCTGACTTGATGGCTTTCTGCGAACATCCAGCAACAAACGTTAAGGCATATTATCAACAAACAAAAAATTGCAGAGCGCGCCTAGCGCGATTTTGTCTAAGGCCGGCTATCGCTGGATTTAATTGCCCAGATAACGCGTTATTATTATCAACGCTTATCTCAACGGTGACATAAAATCCGGCGATAGCGGCGAAATGAGGGAACATCGCTGGAAATCCAGCGATTACAACTTCAGCGATTAGGGAATCCTTGTTAATAGGGAGATGTGGACCTAACCTTAGAATCCACCTCTCTTTATAAATATAGCTAAGTAAGAAATGTATTCAGACGTTAGCTTACGGGGATAACACGGTTAGTGCTGCTTTTTATATCGCTATGGGTGTCCTGGGCCAGCTTGTTAATACAGAGTAGTGCAGTTAGCGATATTTTCTTTGTTGTTTTGAAAAGAAACGCCTACTTTGCATCTCATTAGCGATGCGAGGTGAGGCATCTTGAGAATGGCTGCTAACATGCGCTACTGCATGTTAGCACTGCCTTATAAATAGGGCGAAAATATTATCTCTGCTTTTAAAGCCATAAAAGCAGAGATAGGGCCCTAAATAATATGCCCCTTATTGTTTGCAAGTTTGGAATGATGCATAGTCTCCTCTGGGATAATTACACTGAATTACAGCACTGTACATTGTGTGTATCCTGTGCCCCCCTGGTGCAATTTAAATATTATTTCCTCGTAAGAGTTTAGGAAGCTTAAACCAACCATGGTGTGATCTGAGCAGCTTACACAGCACCAATCAAAATGTCCTTCTTTTAAGAATGTTCTTATGTGTTTTGTTATGTGGTTTTCTTATAGCACCTTGCACGCCTTATGCAAAGTCTCTTAGCACTGTTTGGAGTATCCCAGAGAATGGCCATAGGTTATGCCAAGGTAGCAAGATCCTTGGGGGGGTCAGGGGTGAGGGTTAAGAGATCTAATCTCATTACTCTGGGACAGAGGAGTTAGAAGAAGACTGGGGCACGAGGGGTGAATAAGGAGTGGGTAGTAGAAAGGCAAATACTGACCCTGATATGTCCAGTAATGACTGTCCTATATCTCTACTTACTGTCTTCTCAAAGATTCTGGAAAGACATATTCACTCACACCTAACTCAGTACGTAACAACACATGGACTTCCTAATCCATCCCAATCAGGTTTCAGAGCCGTTTTTCCCACCAAAACCATCCTACTTGGGGTCACTGAAAACATACTTCACCACCTAGACAATGGAGACACCGTTGCGCTCATTCTACTAGATCTAAGCACCGCATTTGATACGGTGGCCCATGCTGTATTAATAAATACACTAAAATCACAGGTTATTGACAGACCTGCTTTAAGTTGGCTTATTGCCTTCCTTTCAAATCGCACTTTTCAAGTCTTCTCACAAATAGCCTGCTCTGAAATACACTCTTTTGCCCACGGGGTGCCACAGGGATCCATCCTCAGCCCTTTGCCATTCAATCTGTATGTAAGACCACTGGCTGAGGTAGCAGAAAATTCTATCCCTTTTCAACTTCACCAATGATTCTCAAATCATTTTCTCCCTCTCCTCACATAACACAAGCACTCCTTCTATTCTCAGAATTCGCTTGAACAAAATAGCATCTTGGATGCAGCAACATTTTCTCAAACTTAATGGAGAAAAAAACGAGATATTGGTGTTAGGAAAAAACAAAGATCTCTAGAACCCCCTGAATTGGCCTACTGAAATGGGTGATCTTCCTTCCCCATCCCCCCAAGTTCGAAATGTGGGCATCATGATTGATGAGCAACTTAGCATGAATCCCCTATCAGTCAAAGTCGCAGCGACTTGTTTCACCATTCTTAAATGGTTAAGGAAAATCTGTGGATGCTTCCAGAATCTACCAGAAAAACCGTAGTCAATGCCCTAATTACATCTAGGCTTGATTATGGAAACATACTCTATCTGGGCTCAAACAAATCTGTAGTCCACAGACTACAGATGGTACAGAACGCTGCTATCAGACTTCTGTGTGGAGTCCCAAGGTTCACTTCCATTTCAACCTATCGACGCAAGCTACATTGTTTAAAAATGAAATAAAGTTCAAGGCTCTGAGCTATATGCGTAAAATTAAATCTTGCTGTGCTCCTTGTTATCTTCAAGCTTTGGCCAGTCCCTACTGCCCTCCTCGAAATCTCCGCTCTGCTACCCAAGGAAGGTTCATCATCCCCAAATTCAAACTAGCCAGGATGGGTTGGTTGATCTTTCTCTTATCTTGGCCACTCGCTCTGGAACTCATTACCCACAGCACTCCGCAATGAGACAAACTATACCCAGTTTCGTAAGTCTTTAAAAACCTGGCTATTTGACAGATAAACTGTGTTGTCCTGTTCTTCTTCTCTGAGCACAGACTCGTCCTTTGCGCAGGGAAACCCTTTTTGGGTAGCTGTTGCACATTATCAATTCAAAAACTAAACTAGAAAGCTGGGAAGGGCGAGGGACGGTACAGAGACAGAGGGATAAAAGCACAGAAAGAGGCCACTTAAAGAGACGCCGCCGAGGATCGGAAAGAGCAGAAAAAGGTAGATCAAGATCGAGGCCACACCAGCAAGTTCAAACAGACAACATCTGATGTTTAAATGAAAATAAACGAGGGGTGAAAAGAAGATGAAAGGGAGAGATTCAGAATGTGAAACAAAAAAAGCAGACCTCAAAAAGAGAGCGGAGGGACAGAGAAAGAAAAAAATAGGACTGGAGAGTGAAGAAGGGACGAGGAGAGACAACTGCGGCGGAGAATGGGAGGCAAACACAGCGAGGGAAGCAACGCGGGAGAAAGGAGTGAGATGGACTACCAGGGAGTGAGATAAAACTGCAGGAGTCTGCGCTAGTGATAGGGAAACAAAGACACCCCCCCCCCCCCCCCCCCCCCAAAAAAAAAATTAGGACACCCGGAAAAAATAGAAACAAACGTGAGGGAGTGTGGTGCGTCCCTGCTTGCTCCCGCAAGGTGGATGCTGCCACAAGCTCGAGTATGTGCTTCCAAAAAGAGCAGAGCGAGGGCTAAAGGTCCTCCTAAGCAGCGCATGCACGCTGCATGGGCGAGACCTAAAAATCTGTGCAACGTGTACATCAAGTAAGTCTGACATTTCTGTGCAGTGTATCATTTGCTCCATGAAAGGTCATCGTGTAGTGTTCTCTGATTCCTAGACTACCATTATATCAAGAACATGTATACTCTCCCTTTCAGTTTGAGAGAGTTGACATCTTAGAGCAGTTTTAGTAATTGTTAGTATGGAACTGAACCTGGTCTGGGCTTTCTTCAACTCATCTGTGAGCGTGCCCACACACAGTTGTCGACATGATGCAGCACCTGCTAGAATGACTAAGTTGCAAGAAGATACTTGTTAAGGAGGAATAAGATACAGTTGAGAGACCACCTTTATTGAGTTTTGGTGCACCTACTCTTCATAAGGACCAATGATCATCTCTAAATTGCAGCTTATATCACATGTATTGTTACAACGTAGGACAAAGGAATTTTTTTACATTTTATTTTGGCAACCTCTTTTCTGCTTCCCAAATCCATTTTTTTACAATTTTACTAAACCTACTAGGGCAGAATCTGCTTTTTTATTTTTGCTTTCAATTTAGTGACAAATGTATTGTTGCGACACAAATTGTCCCAGATTTTACTGTTCTTCCCGTCACTTTCATATCTTTTCTATGGGCGCCAAAGCAATTCAGTTCAAGCCTATAGTAGTTTGATTTTATCTGTTCTCTATTTGGACCCTCCTTATTGCTATTCCACAGTTTCTCAAACACCACACAAAGTTTTTTTTTCCATTTGTTATACCTTTACGCAGGAGTCTCTTGTTGTAATCTTCAGGGATTATTTTGAACTTTATACAAAGCTACTTTAAGCTCTGCTGTTCTTGGTTGTGTTATCCACTTCTTTTGGTAGCCCTGTAAAAACAATACGGCGTTACATTAAGGTATCAGACGTCTCTATATCTCACTACAGTGCTCAAGACAAGACCATGATTTTTGCCTATCTTTGTATAACTTGATTAGTCACTCGTCTACAATTTTCATACTGGAGGTGAAATTGAGGTGGGAGTAAATGGAGTAGGAACTTGTTGAAAGGAGGAAAATTGGAGGTGCTGTTTAAATACCTTGTGAGGTAGGGTTTAGTTGTTAAGAGCATGTGTCATTCTGGAGCAAATATCACCCTTCAGCAAGAAAATATGCTGCAGGCATCAGTGTCTCCTTTCAAAGATATGTTTTCACCTACATTCGCATTTTCCACAACCATTTGCTACAGGGCTGACTAATATGAATGGATGATCTGTGGTTAAGTAACATATTACATACACTAATTGCTACCAGACAGAATGCAAATCCCTAAGGCGCACTAAAGGCGCATATACACAAGTACAGGCACAAGGCAGCAGATAGCAGTCACTGGCAACTACTCGATCTGACGGAGGAGGGGGCTGATAGGTTAGGTACACCCAGACTCATCACCGCACCTGATCAAGTTGCAAAGAAGACTGGATTGCTGGGACTGAGTCGGCGCGCAACCCTGAGCAACAGCGATTATCGGGGAGTAGGGCCCCTGGCAGCTGGGTAGGGCACCCCACTGAGACTGCTGGATTGCTGCTCAAAGGCTGACCTTTCAGAAGAAAACTCCTCAGATAACCTTCAGGCAAATAAGAAGGAAAAAATGGGGAAGACAAGCTGAAGGAGAGATATCGCCCACCCATCCTCCCTTTCCCAGAGCTTGACACACTGTGAGGATCTTTTGGTGCCCGCCCCCTCCAACTCATTGCAAGGTGACGCACAAGCAGCACCCACACTGCAAGACATTCTGCAGGCCATATCGGCCTCGAGGCTGACCGTTGAGAACAAAATTGCCACTGAGGAAATGGGTCTCCTAAGAGTCGACCATCGCCGGTTGGTGGAGCGAGTAACTGTTACCGAAACAGGTATGGGGGACCTGAAACCGATCTGAAACACAACTGTTGACAGACTGAGGGCGGTGGAAGCACAAGTGAAGATGCTTGGAATGAGGGCCGAAGACCCTGAAAACAGGTCCTGTCGCAACAATGTGCGACTCGGAGGGCTTCTGGAGAAGGTTGAAGAAAGGGACATGGTGACCTTCTTACAGAAATGGTTCGGGGAGGAGGTAGCCCCGGAGGGCTTATCCCCGTATTTTGCATTAGAGAGAGCCCATAGAGTACCTGCAAGGCCTCCTCCTGGAGGACTGCCCTGACCAGAGGCCTCTTGTTTTATAAGGACAGATCACATACTCTCACAGGACCGACCGAAAGACCCCCTCCCTAGTGATGGACAATAGCAGGGTCAGATTCTTCCCTGATTTCTCTAGAGAGGTCCAATTGCAGCGCTTTCCTAGCGGTCAAGAAGAAGCTGCGTCAAATGGAAGACCAGTAATCAATGCTCTTTCCGGTGAGACCAAGGGAAGCCACCTCTTCGGGTACCCGATATTTTAATTAACTAATATTTATTTTCAGCACACCGCAGGAGGCATGGGGATGGGTTGATCACCAAGTGCCCGGACGTGCTCATGTGGAAAAACAGAAGAGGGGGGCCACCCAACATAGTGGAGAACATAATCTACCTCTGGCCCCCTCTAGAGCCAAAAAGCAACAGGATCGAGAGCAAGCCATGGTGGCAGAAGCATCCCTGAGCTCACCTGGCTCCAGTGGAGCACCTTCCCCAATAGTCACTCCTGCCACGGCGGATGAGATAATTTGACACTCTCCCAGAACCGCAAGTACTGAGAAGGGAAGAGCGGAAGGGTGCGAAGAACCACATGAGGAAACTCTGAATGGGGGGTGGGGGGTTTACCTGTAATGGGGAAACTCATATTCTGATCTATTCACTGAATGGGTGAGAAGTTGGCGGGACTGTGACAACGGATCCAACAGATGCGAAGAAGGCATGCTCTGTCACATGAGCTCAAAGTTTGGGCATTATTTTTGCATGTTTGGATGAGTAGAGTTTGCTCGCTAGTCCTGGGGAAGGAGAGTTGGGGTTGTGTTGAAGGTTTATACGCAAGGGTGTTATAGACCACGTAGACTAAACACTGAAAATGAAGCAGCCTAAGTGATGCTCCTGCCTGCAGGTATGGGGAACTCCAAGCCAAGGAGGCCCCCCCTTAGATTACACTTGACCCACACCAATGGCAGGTCCTCAACCTTAAAGGATTATTTCATGGAACATCAGGGGGATGCATGCTATGTCTAAGCTGTATAAAATTATTTCCCACCTGAACAAATGGCGAGCTCACATAGCCCTAATTCAAGAGACCCACCAGTCTGCAAAGAAGGGGGAGGCCTCAAGGATAGATGGCGAGGTCAATTTTACTACACATAGTTTTCCGCACTCGCCAGGGGGGCATTGATCTGGATTAGGGCGGGGGTCCTGTTCCCGTGTACTGGGGAGACGATTGACCCAGATGGCCGGTATTTAGCAGTAAAAGGCCGGCTAGATGTCCGGGAGATAGCGATCGTAAGGATATATGGCCCTAATTCAGATCAGGGGACATTCCTAGACAAATTTACAGGTATTTTGGTGGCCTATCTTCTGCACTCTGTAATTATTGGAGACGCCTTTAACTGCATAGCTGATCCCCAGAAGAAAAAGAGGGATACCCACTCTTGAGGGACGCCCCAACAAATAGCGAGGGTATTCACAGATTGGCAGGGCAGCTGCGGATTAATTTGACCCCTGGAGATGTCTGAACCCGGAGAGCAGAGATTTTTCCTTTTACTTCCCGGTGCATGATCTACAGGTTGGATTACACACTTTCCTATGCTCCCTGGACATACATACCAAGATCCAATCATTAGAATACTTAACGCACACTGTTGGATCACAATCCGGCCTTCTACACATGCAGTGGGGACATTTGCACCATCAAATACCAACGTGGCACCACAAACCTGAGGCATTAGAGGACCAAGTGTTACTTGATGAAGTCAGAGAATGCATTGCAAACTACTTTACTGATAATGCAAACAAGATCAACTCGCAACTGACGGAGTGGGATGCATTTAAAGTAGTACTCGGTGGGGGCAAATGCTTTGCGACCTCTATTGGAGTGAGGCGTTCACTCGAGACAGACCTTGAGACCACAGACCAGGTACTGCGTACACTAGAGGTACAAAGACCAGGACATCCGGAGTTGAGGCAGGCCTTACTAGATGCCAAGGAGGGGGTGGCCAAGCAGATGGAACGGCTTCGTAACTTTGACTATAAGAAATACATGGGACGTACACATGCAGAGCGTGACAGACTGGATGCCTGTTGGCCTGGTTGGCTAACCCAGTCCGGAGGGGCTCTCCTGATACTTGAAATATTGGAGACTGAGGGACGTATACTATATCAACAGGAGGGAATAAATCGGGGATTCATGGGGTTCTATACCGTCATATACAGCACCCAATTGAGACAGGAAGAAGAAAATATTAGGGAATAACTGACCGTTATCCCCCTCCCCACTCTGGAGATTGAGGAGGCCGATGCGCTGGGGGCCCCCATAGACATACAAGAGGTAAGTGCAAGCGGTTAACGGTCTGGCCAGGGGCAAAGCGCCCGGTACGGATGGTTTGCCCATAGAACATTACGCTGCCTATATTGAAGAGCTAGCCCCAGACTGGTAGACATATTTGAGGCAGCACTTGAGGAGGGTCAACTTCCAAATTCCACCCGAAAGGCACTGATGGTCCCTCTCCTCAAAGCAGGTAAATTACCCATTGATTGCAATGCATATAGGCCATTGTCTATGCTAAACCTAGATTTTAAAATACTAAGCAAAATATTTGCAACCATTAATGGCCAGCTCATTCACCAGGATCAGGACTTAATATGGCTCTCAATATACGGCGCCTTATTGCATTAATGGCAAGGGGAAGTAAAATGGTGGGTGAGTAGGTTGTCTTCGCGATAGATATGGAAAAATCTTTTGACGCCTGTAGTGGAAGTTTTTGTACGGTGCCTCGAATAAAATGGGGCTGGGACAGGGTTTCTTTAATTAGGTCAGATTGCTTTACACAAGGCCAGTTGCGCGGATTAGAACAGGCCGAACCATATCGGACAATGCGCAGTGGAGGGATGGACATGACAGGGGTGTCCTTTTTAGGTCTCGCCCTGGAATTCGCATCCGAAGGATGCGTCCAGGGTTGGAGACTTATAGTTATCTGACTCGGGGGAATGAGGACAAGAAAGTGTTACGAGCTTTTGAAGGCAGATTTGGGTGCGCGAACGCGCACGTTCCGTCCCGCGCCGTGCACATGAGCGCGCATATACACAAACAGCAGACAGACACTCGCTCACACACACCCCCTCTCCCCCCCACAGTCACACACACAGACTCCAAGACACATACACACACGCACGCACACACACACACACAGCCCCCCACCGATGCACGCGCACACACACATGCCCCCCCCCCGCCCTCGCAGCTCAGGCGCGCATATACACAAACAGACAGACACTCGCTCACACACACCCACTCTCCCCCCCACAGTCACACACACAGACTCCAAGACACATACATACACACACGCACGCACGCTCACACACATACACAGCCCCCCACCGCCGCACGCGCACACACACATGCCCCCCCGCCCTCGCAGATCATCAACAAGGCGAAGCCACACTCACCGGCGCCGGCTCCTCTCATCGGCAGCTGCAGGGCCCGGCAGCAGGACTCTTCCTCCCTCCTTCGGCACCGGGGCGCAGGGTAGGCTCCTGCCTGCTCCGGTGCTCCAAACAGCCGCGGCTCTTCCGTGGGAGGCGGGGTAGGCTCCCGCCCTCCTACTTCCTGTTTCCGGTTGTCCCGCCCGGCCTGCTTGACTTCCTGGTCGCAGGCCGGCGGCGCGAACTCTGGACGGACTGCAGCACGCGCTCTCACGAAGATTTCCCTGCCCTCGCAGTTGTTGTAAGGTAAGAGAAAACTACAATCCGAGTGCTCGGCCTTTCTTTTTAAGGCCTGCTAAACGAAGTGTCACGCCTTATATGTAACTCAGAGGGCAAACCCAGAGCAGTGATGAAGGCACTCTGGCACATGGCCCGATGTAGAATGTCCAAACGCTGAAAGCAGCTCCACATCACCTAAACACTTAACATATAAACACTTGATGGGTATCAATTCGGAAGTGTTGTTTCAAGCATATTGAAGGCATCATCACTGCACTCTTCACATACTAACAGCGGAAGCATCAGAAGCTACTGATTCACGCTTCGTCAAGGAGGAGCACTAGAGAAGTACTTCCTTCTGTTCAGAGGACCTTTGCAAAGTTATCGTGTGATTCATAAAAACAGCTTATATTTTACCATAAGTTATGGTTGCTGAACTTGTGCAAACGAAAAGTGCATAGAGATGCAGTGCTTGCCAGACCTCATTAATTACATGGTTATGACGTGGAAAGCGCTGCTCTATTCACTCAGCCTTATTTTTAATGAAATCTCGCCCGTGTACTGCATCCATGTCGGAGAAAACAAAGCAAGTACCAGAGCTTTACAGCACTGCTCGTCCGGAAGAAGTGCAGCTTAAAACCGCTCTCAACAAATGTGATAACTACTGAGAGCCTTAAAGGCAGTTGTGGAGATGTTATGCAAGGTCTGCCCAATTATTAAAAAAAAATTTATGTGAACATTGTGCTTTTTGTCTTTAACTCAAAATGTTACAGCTGAGAGAGTAAGTTCAGTCATGCCCACTATACTTATGGAGACCAATCTCATGGTATGTATATACTGGAGCCACTGAAACTGAATTGCATAACAAAATGAATACATGAACGCACAAGACTAGTGCACACTTCATTCCACAAAGATTACTCTTGCAGGGGCAGGTTAGGAATTTTCCCTTGATCTGGCAGATGTTTTGTTTTTCCCACTAAATAAAAGTAACACTGCCACTACCAGCATGTAAAGAAAAGCAGGACTGGATGGCCTAGTCTGGAATCGATCGGTAGGGTTACTGCACAGCCTGACAGAGCAGGATTTCATAATGCTACAAGAAGGGCAGTGCAGCCGGTGACATATTCTTGGGAATAGAAAAGTATTCATTATAAATTCCACCACCGCACAGCAGCAGTGTACCAACAAGCGGTGGCACACCAGGTCAGGACATTGTTGCCAACCTCATGAACAGAAGTGTGCACCTACTTGCTGAGGTGCATGAAAAGTGGCAACTAATGGAAGCTTTACAACCCCATCTTGCTGCACTTCACATGATGCTGCCCTGTTACCTCAGAGGAAGACCTGCCCTCTTGAAAAGAGAATTCACCATATGGAAAGGGGACGTGGCCTTAGACATGCAGGGCTTTATGCAGATAAACTGCCTGAGGCCCTCCTTCAGTTTTCAGACCCCCCCCACCCCATCCGCCTCCTTCCCTGTCCAACGACAAAAGTCTTGTGCGGCTGTAGCCAATGTCATTGGATATTTTCACACCCCATATTGGGCATCAGCTGCTTGTAGCCCCAAAGTCGAGCTGGGAACCCACTGGATGCAGGAGTTTCCAGCTCGTCTGTATGCCACCATATCATATCAGCTCTTCACAGAGAGACTGAGTAAGGGAGCACATACCTTGTGACACACAGTGGCAGGTCAGTAGAGGCCAGCGGTCGCACAAATAATACCGGGGCGCCGAGAGACCATCAAGACGATACAGCCGCTACCATTGGCGATACCCAAATGACGTCCAGAAGCTGTTCTTATTCAAACAAACAAGTTGAGTTGTAGGTAAAGATAAAAACAATATGCACCCTCTTTGAACACAGATCTTACCCGTGCCTAACCCTTACCAATTTTTGGATGCAGATAATAGTCTGGTTTTAGAATAGTAACTAACAGACGCTACCTTGTCCATGGATATAATTATATCCACTCTAGCTATAGTGATTTATAAACAGTGTACTTCTCTCGCTGCGCTACTATGGAACACAACCGGACGGAGTACATTTGTTGTCTGAGCTGGGTGAGTGAAATAGTGGCAGACCTATTTACACAGCATTAGGTAAATAGTAAACCGTTTGTAACAACTTTGTTTCCAAAATATTCTTTGCTTCACTATACCATATTAAAATTGTGCTCTTTATGCTAAACAATTCCATATTTTTGCTTCACGCTGCATTTGTTTTGACCATGTTTAAACTCGTGTTAGAGCGTCGTCAAACACCAGAAGCCACAATATGGCTGTTTCATAACCAGAAAAATAGTGCTGGGTCGCGCAAGCTCCCTTCAAGAACATGTTTTTCACTGGTGCTATGGAATAAAAAAGTGTTAGACAATTGCTTTGTAGATATTAAATGGATTTCCCTGCCCTCGCAGTTGTTGTAAGGTAAGAGAAAACTGCAATCCGAGTGCTCGGCCTTTCTTTTTAAGGCCTGCTAAACGAAGTGTCACGCCTTATAAGCTGTGAGGGTTTTCATTGTGACCTATGGAGCCACATTGTCCCTATACTACGACTGATGTGTATCTAGAGCATTCATCCCTCATGAAGGTGTAAAAACTCAAAAAATGGCCAACATACCTTAGTCGTCCAAGTCGTGTTTTTGTGCAGCTTACATTAGAAAGTGCTATTGTACTGTAACATTTGTGTAGCACTTACTAGCCTTCCGTGGAGTGCTAAAGCCCTTACTGGCACGGATGGTAAGCTACACCATGTGGGAATGTGGCTGGGAGGGTGCGTTCCTTGTTTTGAGCGTTTGTGGGAAGTAGTTGTAGGTTGTGCAGGATAAGTACCAAAGTGCAGTTATCGAGTTATTAAGGATCGTGTGCTTAACGTTGTGATGGAATGGAATGTGAGAGTTAAAAGCACACCTGTAGATGTGTGGTATGTACGCCGGCAGTTCTGGTTAGCTCTGCATTTCCCCATATGATATATATGTTAGGCAGAGGTCTAAAGAAGGGAAACCAGTTGCATTTTATGATAAATAAGATAATAGATTTACAGAGGAGTACATATTGCATTACAAATGCTATAGGTATCACATTTGCGAAAGCTATAACTATTGGCATTGTAAATGACAAAGCTATTAATTTCGCTATTTTCAAAAACACATAAATAAAAACTTTGCCATTTACTTTGCCATTTACAATACCAATAGCTCAAACTTTCCTAATGCGAGACCTATTGCATTGCAAATGCTTGTTCTCCACTGCTGTTCGCCTTGGCCATGGAGCCATTAGCCTTCTTG
This sequence comes from Lissotriton vulgaris, assembly GCF_964263255.1. Classification (NCBI taxonomy): domain Eukaryota; kingdom Metazoa; phylum Chordata; class Amphibia; order Caudata; family Salamandridae; genus Lissotriton; species Lissotriton vulgaris. The sequence goes on along the minus strand of NC_141700.1, from coordinate 645,416,120 downwards.
ACCCACACAGGAGTATTATACTGGGGGATTTGACTTAGTAACAGTGTATACCATATAGCCCTCTGTGCTGATGATCTCCTGCTCTTCCTGGGGAGCCTGGGGGAAGACCTGCCAAGTGCTAAGGCATTGATGGCGGAGTTTGCGAAATGTCCGGTTTAAAAATGAATTGGCAAAAGTCCAAACGTTTTCCGCTGTCAACTAACAGAATCCCCCCCCCCCCCCCCCCCCCCCCCTCCCCAATGCCAGACTGGGGAATGCTAAATGGGAACCCAGATTTCTAGAATATGTAGGAGTTAAAATGTACCACTCCAGTGCGGACTTATTCGAGGGGATCCTGGTGGTGGCTCTGAGGTCCCTGAAGGGCAGCATGGAGTTCTGGAGGGGTCTCTCGCTCTCCTTGGTGGTGAGAGTGGCCTTGCAAAAAATGGTGGCACTACTGCGACTATTATATTTCTTTACTGTGCACCCAATATGGATTCCCCCTAGGTGGCACATGGACTTATTCATTAACATCAACCTTCTTGTGAGGCTCAGACCGTAGACGGGTGGACCTGAAAACAATGCAGCACCCGTCTTTTGAGGGAGGGCTAGTGGGCCCAGACTTTGAGCGATATTATATAGCTGCCCAATTATAGTGATTGGCGTGGTGGGTGGGAGACCAGCCGTGTCCCATACAAGAGGCAGACCCACTTACGCCGGACCTGCATGCACTATGTAGATTATTGCTGAGAATAGGCCAAGCCTCAGTGGAGGACTCCGAGTCTGTGAGGGTGGCACAGCGCCGTTTGAGACGCTGCCTCCGAATGATACATACCCTGGTATCCTACTCACTTGACCTACCCATAACAGTATTGAGGGGGCTCCCCCGTGGTGCTCCATGGGACAGCCTCAGTGACTGGTTGTCAGCAAAGGCGGCATGACTAGGAGACTTGTATAGAGCCGGTGAGCTCATGCCTTTCGAAGACTTCAGAGAGGGATATGATTTGCCCCACAGTCTTTTGATTTGTGTGTACTGGGGAACAACTGAGCCTCCACACCACGCAACCTGGGGTAGGATTAAAGCAGTTTCATGTCTTTATGGGGCCCCGGCAGAGACACCTTACAGCCACTGACTCCGTTATGGGATAGGCAGAGGATTTGAATATCGCCCTGGAAGGCAAACCGTGGGAGAATATATTGATAGGGATCCCTAGGACTTCGAGAAATGCCCGATTCTGGCTAATTAACTTTTTCATATTTCATAGGGCATACCTCTCTCCGGGATGAATTAACAAATTATTCTGGAGAGACGATGCAAAGTGCCAGAGATGTGGAGATGTGGGAGCCGAACTCCTCCATATGCTTTGGGCATGTCCAGAATTATGGAACTCGTGGACTATAATTTCTGCCACCATTGGCGAGATAATCGAGAGAGCAGTCCGATGCGCCCCGGCACATTGTCTCCTGGGATTATTTCCACATAACTCCAAGACATGGGTCACTACCAGGTTCCAAGACCTGGTCTTGATTTTTGCGAAGTTTGAGATTACGTGTCAATGGAAGTCCCTTGTGGGACCCAGAATCCCAACCTGGAAGAGAGAATTTGAGAAGGTGGCAGCTTGTGAGGGGAGAGTACTCATTAGAGAGACAGAGCTTGGGAGGCGTTGGTAGATAATTTAAGAGAGCTGGAGCTTGTTTCGGGGAAGTCATCTCCAGAAGGGGAATTCCCACAGAGGAACCCAGAGCAACAGATCAGGGGTGGGGAGGTGGGACCACATACCTGATCCAGAAATGCCCGATCTTAATCCTGGACTGGCGTAGAAGGGTGGGAGTCATGAGAACACAGTTAGAAGAAGGTAAGGCTCAAGGCAAAACTCCACTATATTCAAGAGGCTGGTGTTAGTTGGGATCTGCAACTGGGGGAGGGAGGATGGGAATTGGGGGTTTCTTGAGAATTCGGGGCGGATTGTTTTATCAATGTAACTGCATGAACTCAACATCAGATTGAATATGCTTCAGTTACAGTAGCCAGGGTATACTGTGAGTACGATACCTAATTTGTAATTGAAATGTGAAGCGTATGTTATGTTGTCCAAAAAAAAAAACAATAAAATAAGTTTTAAAAAAAGTAACGTATGTAAGATCTGTATATAATATTACTCATGCAGGTGTTTCATTCAGGTTTTACTGGTACATTCCATTTATGGAGCTGACTTAAGGAATCTATCGCGTCTGCTCTTATGAGAGTCACATAGGATTCGGGAGGCTTCTTTATGGCAATAACACTGACCCGACTTTTCCCTATTCCTCAGGTGTTGACAGCTTCTCACAGGAAGTAGCCGAACTGCCATGCAGTTAAAACATTTTTTTTAAAGAAACCCCAATCCCGTAGGTCTGCCTTGGCCTTATCAAATTCAAGGTAGCCACGTTTTATTGACCTTGGTGTTTTTTATACCACTCATGACTACCCAAAGCTCACCTCTAAATAATTTAATGATGGCCTTTATAGCTGTATGCAGTCTTAGTTGGCGCATCATTTGACGGCGCCTACAGCCTTAAATGTTCACTGTGCACACCTTACCAGCACAAACATTCAGCAGCTGTCTTGGGAGTGCGCTAGTTCTCGATTGTAGTTCAGAGCTTTTAAACTAATTCCCACCAGACTAGAGCTGCACATTAATTCTTTTTTTCTCACTTTTTTTTTTGCTTTGTCTCCTAAGGGTACGGAAGTCTTTGAAAACCCTCAACGTCAGCCAGAGTCAGTTTGTGTAAAAGAGAGATGTCCTTGCTACAGACTACTAGAGATTGCTTTTTGGGGGATAATGACTGTTCTGGTATTTCCCTATGGAGTCTAAAAGCACTGCCTAACTCTGAGACATATTCTATTTCTAGATTTAACTCTTAGCCATTTTGTCCAAGTCTTCAATCAGCCACACAAGAGAAAAGTTGAATCAGTAAAACAGTAAACACTTTTGATTTGAAATTGTGCCAGGACAACATAGCGTCAGACAATCGTAGAACATGTTATAGTGAAGATACATGTATATAATTTGGCTAAAGATGTTCATATGCATATTAGAGAGGTCATGTAGTGGATTCTACTTGCTCTTCATCAAGTAAGAGTTCAGTCTTCTCTGATGGAATGGAAATGCTGTTTTATGCAAGATTGATCTCTTTTATTCTTTAAGGAGGGGCAGATAACTGAATTTCAGCCCTCCAAATCCTACTCTAGTCTACATATGGAAAGCAGCTGCTATGGGAGCTTTCCGCAAAAAGTTTTGTACGTTCTTCCATGTTTTTTTCTTTTCATTTTGTTATAGTCTTGTGGGAGCTTAGATCATAATAGGTCTAATGCTTTTATTTGTTAGACCTCTTTTGAGCAGATATTCACAGATAGGCATATTCTAGATTACCATATTTTGATTTCTACTGTGTTCTGGCTAGCCAAATGGATCTCCTCCGCAGCAGAACTGCTAGTTGTCACCATCTGAAGTGTGCTGGACCAATATGTGTCCCAGTTCAGCATAAGTAATTCATGAGGGATAGCTGAAACATTTCATGTAAATACAACTGCTTGCTATACTCATTGCTAGATGTACTTGCTGCCGATTGTGTTGTTGTATTTCACTTTTCATATAATTTGTGTGACCCCCCCCCCCCTTTAGTGAACAAGGTCTTAATAGTCTCTGGGTCTAGGTTTGCCATCTAGATCTGGGAGACATGTTTGTATCAGAGTTAACCTCCCTCATACCCTGGTCTTTTGCCCTTTTATTTGAAGTCCCTTAGTGAAGTTGCAATTGGTGATGGCCCTAAACCAATACCTTAATTTTGGTGCCATGTACTTTGAGCGAGTACTGCCTATCGTTCAGCCAAGTATTTGGAGATGCTTAAGAATTGACATGGGGGACAAAGCTACTTGTAGGCCGAGGACTTTAAGAATATCTAGTAGAGGGGAGCCTGTTGAAGTTGTTAATAGCATGGGAGGGCTGAGGGTGGGGTCTAGCTTTGGACAATCCGGTTTGCATCCTGGTATAATTGGAAGCGACATCGAAGTTGACTTGTTTCCTCCTTACTGCTCAAGAAGGTAGATGGGGACTTTGGAAACAAATGTACATTCGTGATGTGTTTTCTTAAATAAGAGGTGATTCCTTCCAAGTAGGTAAATCATGTCATGACTGATTTTCTGTATGCTTTCTTGTGGGCGTTGAAAGCTTTCAGCAAGACATAATTGTCTTGTTGGCAAGCACTGTTCATATCTCTGTAAATAAGTGTCTTCATTTCCCCTAGAGTATGATTTACTGTGGTGGGTATTTAGGAACATGTAGTTTCTCTGACGTATGAAACAGAGTCACAGCCGCCCAGCTCGCTGAAGGTCTCTGATTAAGAATTCACTTGCTACCCCAAGTGTCTTGACAAAGGTTTTTTCATTATACCTTTTCTGGGATAAATGTACCATTCAGATCTACTTTTGTTGTTCGCTTTGCAAATATCTGTTGTTCACAATGAAAGTGATTAGGCTTCTGGTATTTTAAAGGGTCAAAGATGTTTTTAAAATTAGCATTTTGTCTTCATGCGTATGTGCAGTAGCATACTAGTTTTACTGTGTGTGTTTTTTAGGTCTCGCCTTTTCCATTCCGAAGGAATGGGAAATGGCGAGAATTCAAGTGCTCAAAATACTCGTGAAACCACTGGTTTTTTCGTGCGGTTTTCTTCGAGTTCACGTGAATCATGTGACCAAACAAGCACGAGCATCAGCCTCCCTCCCTCCCTCCTAATTGCATTTTTTCACGGCCGCCACCACATCAAAGGGCTTCTCCCAGCGTGTGCTCTGCGGCTTCTCCTCTCCTAATTATTCATGGCTGGCTGGTGGCCGGCCGTACTTTGTTTCCCTGCCGCTCTTGTTTTTTTTCCAGCTGTGAAGGGTGACTTGCTGCTTATTACAGGGATTGTGAAAGGAACAGCTGTAGGATGCAGTTTTCTAGCCTATAACGAAAAGTGACTGCCTGCAAAATATATCCCCAGTCGGGAGACCAGACATGAAACGCATATTTCTGTAATTCTGATGAGGGGTGTAGTTCCTGTTGTCTGATTATGAGTCATTGTGGTCAGGTGTGCAAACGATGAATATTCGCTGAAACTAGATCCTCATACAATTGTGTGATACGTAAGTTTGTAGGAGTTAAACTGTAGGTCTGTGTAAATTTAGTTCCCATTAAAAAACAATGCGCATCCGTAAATTATGCGCTACCGCACGCTGCTTCAGTGATCTATATTCGCAACAGCCTGCTCCCAAATGCACCTGCGTCCTGCTGAGTGGGCGTGGCTCACTGGTGTTGGGATTTGTCACTCCCCATGACTTCAATGACGTTACACTGATGGCCCCACCCCCACTCTGAAAACTGTTCTAGCATCACTGCCTAAATCAAGCAAGGCCGATTAGCTTTGCCAATGTTTGTTGGCAGTATCAGATGAATAACAATATTGAGTAGCTAGAACTGGAACTGTTAAAGTTCTGAATGGTGAGTGTGGATTAAACATTACTAAGGTCTGTGGGAGGGGTAATAAGTCGTTTTTGGGCTAAGTCATTCACTCGGTTCTACCCTTCACTCTCCTCTGCAGCCTCAGACGGCGCACGTTTCCTTCTACGTCTGATTCTCCTTCTGCATGTTTGATCCTCTGCAGCCCCCCACCCCTGCAGGTGCTTCATGTTTGATCCTCTGCAGACTGCAGCCCACCACCCCTGCACGTGCTTCTCGTATCCGCTGTAAGCACTACATTTTCTTTTTCACACTGCCCATTTGAACAGCTTGCCCCTCCCTCACAATTGAGGCACACGAGTGCATCTGTGCAGGTAGATTTTGACTCGCTGACGGGCTCTGAACCTTGCATGCCCCAAGCCTTAACTGCACTCTTCGTTCCTTGTTAAACACCCGCTGGCAGCTGAGCTCGCCTAGAGGACCCGGTTCAGTCAGCACCATCCTAGAAATGCTGTGTTAAAGCCACAAACGCAACATCCTGGGGAAGCAAATGTAAATAGGAGCTACCTCACTGGCGGGGGGCACCTCGTGTTGGGATACCCACTCTGAAATTAAAATAGGTCCTTGTATTGATGATTCGGGGGGGGGGGTAAGAATGGTTCAATTGTTTGATTGCTCGGTCTGGAACATGGGGACCCGACCCACTTATATTTATGTAAACTTGCTATCCTGCACGGGAGCTGCTTGGCACTAGGCACAGCAGGTTGGCATGAACAGTAACTAGACCTCGAGACCTTAAACAGCATCGTTTTTTCAGTATTTGACCTTCTACTCACATAGCCGAATATCCATTGCACATAGGTGGACAGGGCCTTGACTAAGGCTTTCAATTTCCAACCGCTTGAAGGTGAATGTCCGTTTTTATGGACTGCCAGTCGAGGTCCCTTAAAATGGGGGCACGGCACAGGAGTGCGGTTGGGCAAGTTGCAAATGAGCCGGACAGCAGTATTGTGCGCCCCTTGGTGCTTTGATACCAAGGTGTTAGCTGCTCCTAGAAGCGCATTATCGTAATCCAGGCGCCGGGTATCTAGAGCCCTGTACTAGGATCTTGCTATATCTGGGGGAGGGAGCATGTACCATAGTCCACCTGGGTTTGAACACATCTAACCCCAGATGTTTTTTACTACCTGATTAGGAGCGGCAGCTGGGCCAAGCTCAGTCAGTGACTACATTTCCAGGCCTTTGTGTAAAGTAGAATCTCCCACAGCCCCAGTAAAATGGACCGAACCCCTCCCTACATGCAGTCATCTAAGCAGCAGATGGAGGCGTGCAATAATGAAACCAAACAGCAGGTGTCAGTCTTGCCAGGGCAATGCACTTAGTCTCATTGTTAAAGTCCCAGCATTGGTCGCCACGTTTAAAACAAACCTATTGGCCAACTTGGAATGGTAAAGCAATAGTTTACAGGATTCTATGACTGTGTTCCAGCGACCATGGGATGTGACTTACTACTTATAAGCAAAAAGCAAGTGCCTTCTAGGCGCTGCCTGGGGTGCTCTGGTATCAGATTCAGTTCTCTATAAAGAGAACTGAAAGACTGTCAACCAATCTTGACAAAAGTTCATTCACTCAAGTTAAGTGCTTGTGACCACTTAACGCATGTAATCTCGAGGCAAGAGAGCTAATGTCTGATGGGTTCTGAACAAATGCTCCATGCAGTATGCTGCTGGGTACCGAAGCAGTGTAAACCTCACAGGCCAATGAGAAGACGTCTGCCCCAAAGACCCTCTCTGTGGTTAATGTTTTACCTAATCTCTTCATTACAAGATCTGGCAGATGCAAGTCTTCTGAGGAGTCTAGCAAGAATTAATACTGCAAGTCTTCTACCCATTGTATTTTTATTTTTTACAAAATGCCCAACTGCAGTTTTTAACGAGGCACAAAACAATCCACCCTTAAAGACCTATTGGCTTGAACATGTTGCCTTTTGTAGTAACTTTTCATAATAAACGGATCAGACCCAAGGCTTGTCTTCATATCCACCTATGTCTTACTCTAAGAGCAAACTTTCATACATTTCAACAGTAAACATGTTCAGAATTAAACAAGTGTACAAAATTAGTCTAAGCAAAATAAAATATGCCCCCCCTCCCCCCCACTCATGAGGGCCTAACAAGACTTTTTCTCATTGCAAACCTGTATCAAGATTGTCTGGACAGAGGGTGACACCAAAACCCTAGACCACAGCTTTCCAAACTTTTCATGTTGGTGACACACCTTTTTGTGAAAAAAATTTCAGGGACACGGTAACGCGAGGAAGCGCAGCGAGCGAGCCTGAACCACCTATGGTGGGTTCAGGCCCCACACACACATACCCCACCCCACACACACCCCACCCCACACACACCCCACACAGAACCCCCCCCCACACACACAACCCCACACCCACCCCCCACACAACCCCCCCACACACACACAACCCCCGCCACACACACACCCCACACAACCCCCCCACACACAACCCCCCACACAATACCCCCCCACACACACACCCACACACAACCCCACACATACCACCCCACAGACACACAACCCCCCCCCACACACACCCCTACACACACCCCACACAACCCACCCCACACAGGCACCCCGCACAACCCCCCCACACACACCCCACACACCCCCCACCCCACCCCACACAACCCCCCCACACACACCCCACACAAACCCCAGATACACCCCACACACACCCCTACACCCCCACACCCCCCCCACAGGCACCCCACACAACCCCCCCCCACACACACCCCTACACCCCCCTCCACAACCCACCCCACACCCCCCCACACCCCACCCCCACACAACCCCCCACACACACCCCACACAACCCCCCCACACAACCCACCCCACACCCCCCACACAACCCCCCCCACACACACCCCACACACACCCCTACACCCCCCACACACAACCCACCCCACACAGGCACCCCACACAACCCCCCCACACACCCCACACCCCCCCTACCCCCCCCCCACACCCCACCCCACACACCCCACACAACCCCCCAAACACACACCCCACACACACCCCTACACAACCCCCCAAACACACACCCCAAACACACCCCTACACCCCCCCACACCCCCCACAGGCACCCCACACAACCCCCCCACACACACCCCTACACACCCCACACAACCCCCCCCCACACACCCCCCACACAACCCACCCCCCACACAACCCCCACCCCACACCCCACCCCACACAACCCCCCCACACACACACCACACAGCCCCCCCACACACACCCCACACACACCCCTACACCCCCACAGGCACCCCACACAACCCCCCCACACACACCCCTACACCCCCCCACCCCCCCCCCACACAACCCACCCCACACCCCCACAGGCACCCCACACAACCCCCCCCCACACACACCCCACACACACCCCTACACCCCCCCACACAACCCACACCCCCCACACCCCACCCCACACAACCCCCACCACACACACTACTACACACCCCACACCCCCCCACACAACCCACAGGCATCCCCCCCCCCCCCCCCCAGCTGTGAGGCACTTCAACTCTTGACAAACAAGCATTGGAAGGGCCTGGGAGAGGACTGTCACACCGCGAGGAAGCTAAAAGTGGCACATAATGTATTCAAAACACAGACACAGGATCCGTGGGGGACTCCAGAACTGACCAATCACAGAACCGGAGACTGAACTAAATGAACATCAGAGAACCTGAGACTGGAGGCAAAGATGCACTTTAATCACCGACTTTCTTTAGCAACAGCGACAAGTTCACACTAAAATTTTAGAACTGGGTCAGGTCCATGAAAGCGCCGCATTTTACCGGAAGTCCAAGCCTTTCAGCCCCCAGGGACGGCTGCTCGCCTTGAGGTGCGGCCTGCCTTGCAGATGCAGTCTGGGGGTTGTTTTCGTGTTCGGCTCCGCAATGCTTGCAGAAATTAAAACTGCATGTCATTCCCTGCTCTCGCAAAACCCCCCCTGGCGAGCCTCCCACCACAGATTAAAAGTATGTGCCGCGCTCTGCACTGGGCCTGGGTTCATGTGGACAAACTGCTGACAAAGCCCATGGGAAGGGGCGAAATCAGGAACTCCAGAACCGCTTAATTTAAGGGACTCACTGAGAAGAGGTTGATGTACTAGTCATCAAAGGGTTTCAGCCCCCACCCCCATCGGCATCAGATGGCTTCAGCCCCCACTCATCCCCCCCCTCGTCTGTGTGGCAGCCAGGGACCGCTCACAGCCGCAACCGAGCACCTCGCAGGTCTTCAAAGACCTTGTGCATGTTAATAGGCCCTATTAACATGCACAAGGTCTTTAAAGAGCTGTGAAATGCTCGGCAGAGTCGAGCTGCAGCGGCTCTTAGAAGGGCTTTGTTGTTGTTTCACCTCTTCTAAGAGCCCCTGCAGCTCGACTCTGCCGATTCCCGGCAGGAATCATCTCCTCACGCGACACACCTACGGTTGGGGCGCGACACAGTAATGTGTCGCGCCACACAGTTTGGAAAGCTGTGCCCTAGACTATGGAAATTGGAGATTCAGAGTATAACCATTGACCCTTGAATGTTTGCTGACTTGCGTAAGTTTCACAATCCATGTCAGTTCAACTGCCTAGATCGAAACTTCTTATACGTTTGGGTCTAAACTGTTATAAGTTGGTGACTGCAACACGCTCACACCTACTGTATGTATTGGTTAAAAGTTAAAAGTATTGGCATTGTAAATCACAAAACATAAATATAAAATGTCATTTACAAAACCAATAGCTCCAACTTTCCTATTGCGAGACCTATTGGCAACGCCAGTGCTTGTTATTGGATGAATTGCATTGACGTTGCCTCATTTTAATGCTATTTGTATTGTATTTAATGTAGGTTTGTAAACTACTTGGATGAGATTGTTTTGATAGTAATGGGGTCTTATATTCTGTGTATTGATAATTGGACTTGGCCATTTAGCGCTGCTGTTGACTTGATTGTTCTTTGTGTTCATGAATTTGTAAATTCATGCACCACAAAGTAAATAGACTATAGCTGTTATGAAACCGTAACTATGAAAAAGATAAAGTGAAAAAGCAGAAGAGAAAATATCAGCAAATATATTTACTATTTTTATGACCTTTTAAAGGCCCTAAATGGTGGGGAGATCATGTCTCTAATGCTAGAGGGAACTTCACTATTCGTGTTTTTGAAATCCTGCAGTCGTTATTAGGTCGAGCCTAGACATCGAATACGCTGCTCAGAGGACATGCTGTTTTCAGTATGTGGGCTTTCATTCTGCCTCTCACTGCTGATTGGTTGAGGAGAGTGTCGCTCACAAAAGCTTGCTTCGCAATGGTTTATTTGCATTCTATGTCTTACCTTGTCATATCTTGCTCCTCCCACTGGAGTATTGACCTAATATGGGTATACTTTCACAATAGGGGTTTTTCTTTTGTGTTTGCGCATTCTTTTAGTTTTGCACCGCCATCTTTTTCATCTCAGCTTCTTGAGCACGCCGGTTGCTGCCTTCTTTCTTCTGGGAGGCTCTTTCTGCTCCTGTTTGCTTGCCGCATGGGCCTCGCGCCGCCCCACCTTCCTCTCATTAAAGGCATGCTCTATGCCCTGCTTCATCTTTAAGCCTAGGACGGCTCACACGGTTGGTTATCTGAGCATACAATCAACAGGTGCCAGGTTCGATCCCCGATTGTTCCAGTTATTTTCTTTTTAACAAATTTTCTCTGTTTTATTGATTTTTCGTTGTAAAATGTGTACCCTTTCGTGATGATTTTAGGGCTGCACACAGTTTAGCCCTCTACTGGAGGCCGTTCGGGTCCCGCACAATACACAGAGCCATACGCGTGCTCCTACTACCATGCCCACCAGCTCACATCCTACTCGAGGTCGCCGCTCTGCCTGGGTACCTCATCATTAACTTACCACACTCTGACGAGCGGGACCATCCTCTGAGCGATTCTCTGAGCAGGAATTCACTTCTGTTGTAATTAACAATACCAGCCTGCTCACATCAGGAGCTTCCACATACATTTTCTATCGACGCATACAGAAGGACTTCACAGTTAACTACTGTTAGTGCACTTTGCAGCCCCTTTATAACTCTACTTCTGGAAAGTGTGGCTGCTTCACAGGTGTTCATCTTTAAGTCTAGGACGGCTCACATGTTTGGTTATCTGGGCATACAATCAAACGGCACGGGGTTCGATCCCCGACTGTACATGTTATTTTCTTTTTAATGAATTGTGCCCATTTCATTTATTGTTCATTGCCAAATTCTCACCCTTTCTTGCTGATTTTGGGGCGCACACATTACCCCTCCTTGCTGGAGGCTATCTCCAGTTGCATTTTCTTCCCACGCATAATTAAGGACTGTGGATGGAAGGAACCCTCAAGTTCTTTCGGAAAGGGCAGACTGGAGACCTCTGCCATCACCAGCAGCTGCTTGTATTTTCATTGCAGAGCCAGCAATGCACAACATGATCACAGGGGGAAACAACATTTGTTCTTCGGCTTTTATAGCACACACTCCTGCTTCTTCTCAGACAATTTGAAAATGTATTGCATAAAAAGACCACCTGCTTCGTGGAACACTGGTCAGAACTCTTCAAAAATGCAGAGCTTGCAAAGAGGCTCTTTATGTAAATCTTAATGTTTGTTACAATTATGTGCCCTTGTTGCTTGTTTAAAATTATGCTGCCTTGTGTTGTCTGATACCGAAGCAGTTTTACATTCGCTAAGCAAAATCTTTATGGATCAGATTAATTTAGTAGCTAAACTCTCAACGGAAAAAGAGATTGTATTCTTGGTCTGGTATTGTCATTAAGTTATGTCAGTGGAATCATAGTTGCTGGTCCTCATTGCTTTTTAGTGTTACATAGGTGCCAGGATTGTGTATGTTTTATAACGGTGCCTAATTTAGTGAAGTAGTATCTCTATTGCGTAAAATATAGCGTGCACTTATTTCTAAAAGATCAGTCCACTGCAAAGAAACAAAATAAGTAAAAAACATTGTCATTTACAACACCAGTAGCTCCAGCTTTCATAAATGCGAGAACGATTGCATTGCACATGCTAGTTATTTTTGCGACTGGTTTCAGGGATTAGGGAAAGCTGTAAGTTTTACAAGGCCTTAAATTACCATACTTTAGGAGTGTTTTTCACTACAGATATGCAAAGCCATTCAAGTACGTGTATGACAAGCTAATAATACCAAACAACACTCTGCATTTACCTGGAAAGCCAATGAAAGGATGTCTGTATTTATGACAGAACTAAGTATTTCCCTCTGTGGAAAGGTTATAGGCAAACTTGTCCTAGTTGGGGGGGGAAAGGTGTTTGTGGCTTATGTAGCTGTAGATACACATGCTGTGCATCCTCCTTCCATCTAGTGTGGGGCTTGGACATGTTCAACGTGTTTTTGTTTGAAGAAGTCTTTTCGAGTCACAAGGTGTGGTGCCTACCCTTATTGTGGACGATGTGCATGAGCATCGGCTCCATAGACAGATTGTTCTTTCGAGGTCAGGCATTCTTGCCAGGACTTTAGCACTGTTCCTCTTCGGTCCAAACAACCCTGCTGTTTGTCGGTCTCCACCTGTGGATGCTGCTTCGAGTCCATCTCGTGGTTGACGAAATTTCCACTTCGGGGCTCTCCCATCACTTCCACATCTAAGAAGGTCCATGAGATAGAACAAACTCCTTTTTGGTTCTACCCAACTTGCCACGCCAAGTTCCCAAGATCAGATTTGCACAAAGTCTGTCACTTGTGAGTGGTGCTATCTATTATCCCTCAGATGCACGTGCCTCGAGCTCCCGGGCCTAATCTTATGGCTCCAGGACCGGCCGCCCTCAGTACCTCTGGTGACGAAGTCTGCTGTGAAGCCTCACCTCTCAACATCGACTGCCGCTTCGGTACTGAATCCAAAGACGACCCCTCGAGCACACTTGAAGTTTATATCTTAGGAGCAGAGATCCGCCTATGGGCATTCTGGGCGCCAACCTGTTTTGGCTCTGTCCAGGCCATTATCGGAGGAAACCGACCAGCCCAACGCTGGGCAGCAGAGGGTTCACATTCAACCGGTGACGGACTAGATATTGGCACAGCCTGTCCAGTCACTGAAGGCCTCTGTCCCTTACACGAGGAGAATTACCTTCGAGTAGGCCCTCATCCCACCTTCAGAGTTGACGCTCAAAAAGCCTCAGCGCCACGACAAATGCACACTCCATCAGTTCTTGGTCTTTCTAAGTCGCCGTCTCTGTCCCTCCTATTCCTACCTCCCCTTTGCGGCCCGTGGACCTACACACACACACACATTACCCACAGGGTTCTTACCATGCAGGGGGTGGGGACTGTCCACGGTCGCCTTATTACCTGCCGTATGACCCCCCAGGCTCTTGATCCTTGGGAGGACTACCAGGTAGATCCTCCAGATGTGGGGAACACCCTTGTTGTTTTTGGTCCCCTCACACACCAACAGGCCCCTTGGTGTCATGCTTCATCATCGGGGTCATCGTACCCCTCTACGGGGTACGGCGTGCTGCGACCTACGGGTACGCCGGAGCTCTTAAGTTGACTGTGTGGTGTGGATGGGGTATTTGAATGTGAGTGTATAGTGGGGTTTAGATCTAAGTGAGTGAAGTTTAAAATGAACCTGGCCCATGGGGTAGCAAAAAACTTTTAATGGGCCCCCAGGCTGGTGCTATTAAAATAGTGTGGGAGGTTAATAACGCAAACAATGTGCATTACCTCTTCTCTGACGCAGGAGGTAATGCACATCGTTTGCGTTATTAACCTCCCACACTCTATTTTAATAGCACCAGCCTGGGGGCCCATTAAAAGTTTTTTGCTACCCCATGGGCCAGGTTCATTTTAAACTTCACTCACTTAGATCTAAACCTCACTATACACTCACATTTAAATACCCCATCCACACCACACATAGTCAACTTAAGTGCTCCCGCTTACCCGTAGGTCACAGCACGCCGTACCCCGTAGAGGGGTACGATGACCCCGATGATGAAGCATGACACCAAGGGGCCTGTTGGTGTGTGAGGGGACCAAAAACAACAAGGGTGTTCCCCACATCTGGAGGATACGCTCTACACTCAAGGAGTGGATTGTTTTTGTTTATGTACATATGACCAGGGAAAACGAATCCATTTCGATATATCTCTTCCCCCCCCCCGCCCCCCCTTGTTAGTGATAATACCAGGTAGATCCCCCAGCTGACACTGACCCAACCAAACCATATCCCTTGACAAGGCAACCTCCTACCATTCGTAATAAACTGGGAAGCAGGTTTTCATAAGGTTGAACTGTATGGTTTGGTATAAAGGGAACAGAAGATGGGGCAGCTCTCAAAGGAGTTACTGCCTTAAAACAGTGATCCCCGAACATCCAACATCTATTGATGGCAGACTATAGGGGTTCCTGCACCTATGGGAGGCAATGACCTCCGACCGGTAGTTTCTAGACATCATAAGGGATGGATATTGTTTACAACTTACCCAAACCCACCCAATATTCCTCTGCACGCACACAAGTTATCCACGGAAAACCAAAATCTCCTCAAAGAAGAGGCGCTACTTGCCAAAGGGACCTTAGAGCCGGTGCCGTCACTACATCATGGCAGAGGGGTATACTCCCTGTATGTTCTCATTCCCAAGAAAGATGGCTCCCTCAGGCTCATACTTTCACCCTTCAGGATGGACTCCTTCTGTTGTGGCAAAGTGACTTCCTGATCGCCCTCGACTTGAAGGACAACTGCTTCCATATTCCCGTCCACCTTGCCCATCGAAGAGTTCTGTGGTTTGTGGTGGGTGGAAAACATTATAAGTTCAAGGGTGCTGCCTTTCGGTGTCCCATCCACCCCCAGAGTCTTCACCAAATGTCTAGCTGTGGTCACTGCTCACCTCAGGCGGGGTGGCATCCACGTATTCCCTTACCTCGAATGACTGATCATCAGCAATATTGAAGCAATGACTGGTGCGTATGCAAACAACCATAGATCCTCTTCACAAGCTGGGCTTCACCTTAAATATAGTCGGACCTCACCTTCAGGCCCTCCAAGCACAACCCATCCTCTGGTCTAGCCTAGACTCAATGGTGGAGCAAGCTTACCCAAATCTGGCCATGGTCAGTGCTTTCCAAAATCTGCTACCTCTTTTTCTGCCAGATCATCAGGAAAGTGTAAGAACTGTAATGTTTTTGCTAGGCATGATGGCATCCCTTTCAAAAGTGCCTAGCGGCACAGTGATCATTCTCCGCAGTGGTGGAATGCCAAAAACCTGTTAAAAGGATGGCCCTTACTAGAGCTAGTTCCGCAAGAGGCCATCCCCACAGGCGCCTCGCTCACCGGATTAGGAGTGCATCTCCAAGATTGCACAATCCAGGGCTTGTGGATAACCACACAGCAGGGCCTCCACATGAACCACCTAGAATTGCGGACTATACAATTTACTCTGCGGTCATTTCTTTGTCATTCACAACAGAGGCATTTTAGTCCATATGGGCAACCCCACGGCTGTCTTTTACCTACAAGGGGGCACCCACTTGCCCCAGATGACTGCTTTAGCCCAGGGCATCTGGAAGTGGGCGATTCATCACAAGGTACAGTTGGTCATGCAGTATATTCTGCGTCTGGACAACGATTTGGTCAACCTGCTCAGCAGGACATATCAACAAGTTCAGGAGTGGGAACTTCATCCCCTGATTCTACTAATTTACTTCGGCAATGGGGGTTCCTTCACCGCAGAAAGCACAAAATGTTCAAACTTCGCTGCCAGATTACCACATGGCGGTCCATGGGCAATGCACTGTGGATGATCTGGTATGGGATATTTGCTTACGCTTTTTTGTCTCTCCTTCCATCTATAGTTTGCAAGCTGAAGCAGATGTCCCTCACTCTCATCCCTGTAGCCCCACCCACGGCACGACAGCCTTAGTACGCTACTCTGCTGGAACTATCCCTGGTTCCTCACAAGAAAATTCCTTACAGGCCAGGCCTTCTCACGCAAAACCACGGGGTACTATGGCACCCCATTCCTCAACCGCTTAATCTTGCTATCTGGCTCCTGAGGTCATGGAGTTTGGTTACCTCAAACTATCAGAAGAATGTGTGTCCATTCTTCTCATAGCACGAAGACCATGTTACCAGGGCCTGCTACATGGTCAAATGGAAGCATTTTGTGCACTGTTGCCTTTCAGAACATATCAATTCTCTCGCACTGTCAGTAGAAGAAATTCTCTATTACCTCCTTAATCAGTGAGGCCTTGCCTACACCTCCATTCAGTTACATGTGGCTGCTGCAGCTGGTTACCTACAAAGTAGGCAGCACACTTCCCTCTTCAGGGCAACAGTCATTCAGGCATTTTTTAAAGGGCTTATACAGGTTATCCCTCCCTGGATGCCCCCTGCATGGAATCTCAACATTGTCGTAACTAGGTTCATGGGCCCTTCTTTTGAACTTTTTTACTCTTTCCTGCTTAAGTTACTTTCTTGGAAGGTAGCCTTCCTTGTAGCCATAGCTTCCCTTATGCGAGTCCGTGAGATACACACTCATCCTAGAGGAGCCTTTCTTCCAGATTAATTTGGTTAGGGTGATCCCCAGAACCAACCCCAAATTTCTCCCTAAAGTGGTTTCTGCTTTTCATCTCCAATCAATTCATTGCCACATCCAAAGTCAGTAGCCGAACGCATCTTGCATACCTTAGATGCTGAAAGAGCGTTAATGTATTATGTGGATTTGAACAAAACAGATTTGTAATACAAAACAACTTTATGTTGCCTACTCCGAGCCACACTAAGGGCAGGCCATTTCCAAAGCTGTATTTGCTCTTTGACTTGTCAAGTGTATTCAAACTTGTTATGCCTAAGCTACAAGGCCCCTACCTATACCTCCAAGACCACATTCCACTCGCAAAAAAGGTGCTTTGATGGCTTTCTTGGGGAATATATGACTAGCTGACATCTGTAAAGCAGCTACTTGGTCCACGTCTCCCATTTGTACTAAAGATTACTGTGTGGATGTCCTAGCTAGACAAGATAGTTGAGCAGGATGTCTTGTGCACGCTGTTTAAATCTTCTGCAACATCCTCAGGCTAAGCTACCGCTTTCTGAGGAGGACTGCTTTACAGTCTATGCACAGCATGTGTATCTAAAGCTACACCTCCAGTCGCAAAATGTTTTACTTACCATGTAAACATCGGTTTGTGGCATGTGCTCTAGATTCACATGCACCCACACTCCTCCCCGGGCAGTGGTCAGTTGCAAATACTCCTACCTTTAAGTCTTTATTTTGCATGGTCATGTCTTCTCTATCTATATGCTCCATCTACATATTCGCACTCCGGTAGGATGAAACCATTGTAATTATGGAGCTGATGCCCATGCTCATTGTCTACAGTAGGTGCACACGTCCAAGTCCAACTAGATGCAAGAGTATGCACAGCATGTGAATCTACAGCACTACATGCCACGAACAGATGCTTACTGGGCATGTAGCATTTTCCTTACTGAATATCGGTGTTGGATGGAAAAGTCTTCTGCATGGTTATGGATGTGCACCCCTTCCCTGAGTGCTCAACTGTACTGTTGTTTGGTTCCCTAATGCTGATTTTTGTTGTTATAGGCAAACAATGATCAAGCGTGTGCATCATGAGATTGGCCTGTCTCACTGATTGCAGTCTTGTTGAACCAGGAGGGGCCGGCCAAAGATCTGCACTTACAGTGGTGGAAGACTACTACCTTCACCTGGAGTTAAGCATCGCGAGTGCAGTGGTGGGAGCATACCTTCTAGATAACATTATGAGTATACATCTCCTTTTTAGGTCGAGCCTGCCAATGCACTTGCGAGAGCTATTGGGGCTTAACCAGAGCTTAACCATCGGGCGATTCCATGCAGTGCCCGTGAAAAGCGCGTGCACATCAAAGCCACCAACCTCACTCCCACAGGCATCTGAAGCTTCCCCCGGGCGTGCGCTCTGCCTCAGGCATTTCTCCTCCCCTAATTATTCACTGCCCACGGCCTGCCGTATTTTCACTTTCACAGCCGCCAGGCCGTGACTCGCATCTATTGTCATGTCTGTAGATTACTCATACATAAGTTCATTTGATGTCACAAAGCATGTCCTTTTACCTTTATTTTGTTCGTTTTTTAATGATACGCTGAAATCGCACAAGAGTACTTTCTTTAATACATGAGAGTAATACATCCACACTACTGACACTCCGCAATCTACTGCATCGCTCAGATTCACTAGCACTATCCGGCACAGGTCACAGAACTACAAGTCTTTCTTTCACGTAGTTCATTTAAGTTGAACGCTCCAGAATCACATTCGGGATGCGCTCGTCACTTCCGGTTCGTCTACATTCCTTTCTGAGATAATCATCGGGCCATCGATATTTCCAGACACCGTTTACAGGAACGCATTGAACACACCGTTTTCAAGTTCCAAGTAAGTTTTTTTTAACTGTTGCACGCCATTATGCTTACAGCATGCCATTATCCGCTCGCGGTAACAGTATCTTTGTCTCTTTCACAGATACAGAAATTTTGTAATTCACGTACACCATACGTGAGTATTTACTCATCTATTTGCCCGGTTCCACATTTGTCACCTTTGATCACACCGCTTGGCGCGTTTTTTTACCCACTTGAATGGTATGATTACCGATCATACTTTACCCAGTTCCACGTTTGTCACCTTTTATCACTCCGCTGAATGGTATGATTACCGATCATACTCCCGCATGACATGATCAATCTTGTGGTTTTATGGTTCCTCAATCACTCGTTTATACTTGTCGCACCCAACACCCGTAGTGCACCATCATTCTTTTCTCTTCGTCTATATCACACAGTCCAATAAATCCGGGACGCACACCAGTACTTGTCTCACTAGTTGTTACACTTTTTTCCGCCACATTTATCGTACAGGAAGTTTATTGACATTGGTTGCACCAGCACTCCATGCGCACGGTTTACCTTTCTTGCCACGTTAAAACGCTTCGGACACACTCGCAGCCCCTGTACCACAGTATTCATATCTGGAGATCTCCACCAATATGTACTCTTGCACTAATTCATTCTATTTGTGTCTCCCGCTGATACCTTGTTGTGCCTTTCCGCACCCTGTTAAACTCGTTTTTTGTGCCCTTCTGCTGTCTGTTAGACTCGTTTTTCCCTTGTTTTTCTGCCCTCTGTTACTCGTTTTTTGTGCCTTTCTGCCCTCTGCATCACCACATCATCACTCTATGCTACTCCAGCATCACTCAGCACCACCACATTATCACTCAGCACCACTAAATTATCACTCCGCACCACCACAGCACCACCCAGCACCACTCAGCACCACCACAACATCACTCAGCAGCACCACTCAGCACCACCACATTATCACTCAGCACCACCACATTATCACTCCGCACCACCACATTATCACTCTGCACCACCACATTATCACTCTGCACCACCACATTATCACTCTGCACCACCACATTATCACTCTGCACCACCACATTATCACTCTGCACCACCACATTATCACTCTGCACCACCACATTATCACTCTGCACCACCACATTATCACTCTGCACCACCACATTATCACTCTGCACCACCACATTATCACTCTGCACCACCACATTATCACTCTGCACCACCACATTATCACTCTGCACCACCACATTATCACTCTGCACCACCACATTATCACTCTGCACCACCACATTATCACTCTGCACCACCACATTATCACTCTGCACCACCACATTATCACTCTGCACCACCACATTATCACTCTGCACCACCACATTATCACTCTGCACCACCACATTATCACTCTGCACCACCACATTATCACTCTGCACCACCACATTATCACTCTGCACCACCACATTATCACTCTGCACCACCACATTATCACTCTGCACCACCACATTATCACTCTGCACCACCACATTATCACTCTGCACCACCACATTATCACTCTGCACCACCACATTATCACTCTGCACCACCACATTATCACTCTGCACCACCACATTATCACTCTGCACCACCACATTATCACTCTGCACCACCACATTATCACTCTGCACCACCACATTATCACTCTGCACCACCACATTATCACTCTGCACCACCACATTATCACTCTGCACCACCACATTATCACTCAGCACCACCACTCTGCACCACCACAGCACCACCACAGCACCACCACCACAGCACCACCACCACATTATCACTCAGCACCACCACTCAGCACCACCACTCAGCACCACCACTCAGCACCACCACAGCAGCACCACTCAGCACCACCACAGCAGCACCACTCAGCACCACCACAGCAGCACCACTCAGCACCACCACAGCATCACCACAGCAACACCACAGCATCACCACAGCACAACCACAGCATCACTCAGCGCAACCACAGCATCACTCAGCGCAACCACAGCATCACTGGTTCAAATATGCTCTCTCAATGTTTCAAGCTTTATTACAAATGTCACAAAAATATGTTATTATTTCACTTCTGTTCTTGGATTTTTGTCACAATAAAATAAACTGAACATAATCTTCACAAAAGTTATTTACAAAACTTTAAGCTATTGCCATTATAAATTACAATCATTTTATTTAAGTATAATTATTTAAAAAAATAAAAGCCATTGTTATTTGTAATATCAATACATCTAAGTCACGTAAATACAAAACATGTTGCATTACAAATGCTATAGGTGTCACATTTGCGAAAGTTATAACTATTGGCATTGTAAATGACAAAGCTATTAATTTAGCTATTTTCAAAAACCACACATAAATACAAAAATTGTCATTTACAAGACCAATAGCTCAAACTTTCCTAATGCGAGACCTATTGCATTGCAAATGCTTGTTAACCTGTAACACTGGAGTTGAAGCCTGCAGACTTACACATTTTCCGATGCTGTGTGTTTAACTCGCCCTGCTCTAAAACTGTTTGCTGTGAAGTGCTGCACAGCTCACGAGTGGTCCAACTACACCTGTGGGTATGGGTGCCTGGGAAGGGTACATTAAAGGGATAATGCAGTGCTGAGCAGTATGTTCATGGTTAGTGCTTGTGCTGGGTGTATGTGTGCCTATGAGTGGTACAGTATATAAATGATACAGTGCTGTGCAGTGTGTGTGAGTTGTATACATGCACTGGTGTATTGTACCTGTCTGTGGTACAACACATGGAGGGCCCTGGGTTCCACTCTGGGAGACCCAGACCTGCATGGTTAAATATAGAGGAGGTAGGGAAATCCCGCCCGTACAGATTTGTGTATCGCTGCATTCATGTGAGATGGGTGGGACACACACTGGAGAGGGGAGAATCAGGCTTCCTTTGTACTTTTCAAAGGCCAATCTTTGATTCAGTGAGAAGTCACAAGGAATCGGTGTGGGCACATCTCTGGAAGAAGAGGGGGCGAAAAGAGAATCATAAAGGGTAGGGGTGGGGCTCTCAGATAAAATTTTGATGCACATCACTGCGGCTGATACCCGGGTGTAAACTTGAGTCACTCCCATGGCATGACTTAGCTGGCTATCTGCTTTCTAGTCGCTCCTACTGTGACAAACTGCTTTTCGGAGGATTTTCATGGTTCGTCGCCCCAGTAGTTATACACCCGCAATTTTTTCAAGGCTCTAATGTCTCTTGTTTTAAACCATTTCGTGTGTGGTGATAATTCCAACCCACACAATCCTCCGGCGTAGGTAAATAGTTATTGGGGTAACTCTGAATCTCTTCGTATATGCTGATCACCTATTATTATGGTTAGTCCTCGTGTTCATTCATATCAGAACTCTCCTATGCCAAATGCTGGTACCTCGAGTGTACGTGTTGGCTCACTAAGATCTGTTTAAAGGGAACCGGATGAAAAGAAATAAAGAAACAAAAAACCTATTGTGATTTCTGTTGTACATTCGTTTTGACTTACTATTGCTACTGCTGTCATTCTTGTGTCTAAAACTTAACCTGTGCTGGGGATTGTTATTAGGTGTGAGGAGACGGCTGTGCATGGATCAGGTCGTTGCCCGTTTAAAAGAAAGACCCTGTGTGCCAGATGAGGGCTCCTTTGTGTTGGGCTGCGCTGATCGGGCTGGAGCCCGTGCATAGAGCCGAGCTGGCGACCCTGTATGCCTGGAGGTGCCAATGTGAAAAGACTACTGTGCGGTAAGGGCTGTAGCCTTGTGTGGCAATGGCTCACGACCATGTATGTCAGGCGGAACCACCACCCGTGTACTGTGAGGATATAGTGACCCTGTATGACGAAGGGGGTCACCAGTAACAGGAAGCATCAAGAACTGCAACCAGATGTGCAACCCCCACTGAAGAAGTGAGGATGCCGTGAGAGCACCATCGCCCAGATGAGGGACAGGCATCTGGATCAATGCAATAACCCCCACTGGGAGACTGATCGAATTCTTACCCCACAGGAGGACTGCTTCGGGAGAACAGCGGATGTAGGAACTCTGCATCCGCTTAGTGTCGTTCGCCGTGTCCTATTGGGTTTGCCAATGCTTGTTCTTTCTCTTTCCTTTTCTGGGCCTGTCTGTCCACCTGCCACACCCCTCTGTAATTTATTGGCTAACAGTGGTTTTTTTTTTGTGAGCACTTTATCATCAGATCTGCAGTCAGATGAGGCCCATAAACAACTGTCCATGGTACGTGCTGGCAACCCCGCTTAAGCTGCTTAAGTGAGGGGTCTGTCACCCCCCTGCGCAAGCTAATGTTTACAGTTATTCACCAATTCCTTTCAAATCTCTACCTACCCTAGTATGGATTTTTATGTAATGAGGAAAAAGGGAATGTATAGAAAATGAATTTGCAATTGTTGAGCATATTTTCACCTGCAGTAATGTACTTGTTTACATTTGCTCATGGAATTCAAATATTTTTAAGAAGTACCATTTTCAGTCATACGTCTGCAAACTCTTATAAATTGCTAAAAGTCTTGATTCTGCTCCAGTTTATAACTGCGGGTGAACTTTTCTACTTTCTTTTAGAATTGGGCACATAATTTATTTGTTACCCATAATGATTTTACAGTATTTCTTAATTATTCATCTTCTCCTCTTTATTTAAATATTGGCATGCATGAAGCACTTTTTGCCAAATGATACCTCTGTATTTAAACTTTCTCAATAGTTTAGCAAAACCTTTTTTTCAAGTTGCAATTTTTGTGTGCATATTATATTCCAAAAGCAAACCACTGTCAATCTTACTGTCATGCTTATACGTGTATTTGCATATAATCCGGTGGCATTTTGGGATCTTTCTAAATATTTTCAAATTGTTTCTTTTTGACCTGCGGACACATTTTTATACTTAACCCTTTCCATGCTCATGACGAGCTCAGCTCGTCATGCAGTACACTGCTCGTGTGCTTATGACTAGCTCAGCTCATCATGAACAATGGGATTTACAGATCCCTCAGCACAGGAAAAGTCATAGCACCCAAGGTGTTAAGCCACTACCACTTATAAAATCTGAATATTGTAAGTGCTACCCTAATAATAATGGTTTTCCTTTATTTAATCCTATATACCCATTGAACAACTTGTACCTATGGATACTAACCTTTTCTTAGTAGAAGACAATCCTGTTTTACAGATCCATTCTGTGGTATCAAATGGCAGCGTTGGATTGGCCTTCTTGTCCAGTGGACAAAATAAACATGAAAACTTGTTGCCATTGATTCCAAACAATATGTCCTGGGCAATAAGAAAGCCACACCCCAACATTATTTTCCACCCAAGCTCCTTCCTCGAGCAAACCCACCATGATCTCTAAACTGAAGCAAATCTGGTGGCTTTAACAAAACAATGTTAGAAAAATCCTTCTCCCCTCATGACAAATTAGCAACAAGATTCTGAAGCACCCAACTTAGTTGCTTCAGTGCAGTTTTAGCACCATATGAATAAGTATAATATCTGTTTCTGCTTTACTACTTCATTTTCCATTATACAATTGTAAAGAATATACCATGCTGATGGTAAATTCAGTTTAATTCCTCACTAGCTCTCCTACTTAAACGTGTTATCTGGAGTTGCAGGCTCTCTCCTTCATTTCAAAGTATTCCACCATGCCACTCATTCCTTTTTTGATTTTTTTAAAAGTTTTTATATAGCGCAAACTAGACCTGAAGATATCAGGTATCAGAACGCTTTACATGAGCATCAGTTTTGTTACAGATGGACACATTCCTTTTTGTTAGGCACTGGGACATTAAGTGATTTGCCCAGAATCCGGGGATGTTGAGCGTTGTTGCTGAAAGGCTAACACGGTTCCCCAGCTTTGCGGTCGACCGCTATAGCCGCAAGGCTACATCCTCTTCCAATTCCTTCTGCTGCAGAATGGAATCAAAGATGGCATTGGGGCTGCAAAATGAAGGAAATAGAATTTCAGCTCAAAATGAAACAAATAAGCCACAAAAAAGACATAAACAAACATTTGAGGTGCTTTGCATGATATTATAGAGCTACTAAATAAATTGTGGCGGCAACATTACTCTTACAGGAAAGTAGCTCTTCCTTTTGTTGAAGGTAAGCAAAATCTCTGGAGTCTTGTTGAAAGCCTAATGTTACCCTAATTTAGGTATCTTTATTTTCTAGGGAACTGCACATGGGGAATGGACTGTAGATTTCTCCACCCTGGAATGAATGATAAAGGAAGCTATTCACTTATACCCAAGCAGGATCCCTTCGCTGGCAACTGTGCACCTCCTGCTGGGGTTCCAGCCCTATTGCCAGCAAACCAATGGGTACGTTTTCTTGATTTTTATTTTTTTAAAATAGTTTTTGGGATTATGAATCTATCAATTGTGCAGTGCTTGTTTGCAGACTTAGATTACTTGCTAGCTTCTAAGAAGCAACTTGGTTAAGCGGAGAAGGTAAAGGTTAAAGTCATATAATTAGAATTAACCTCAATGTAAATAAAGGGGCCTCGCTATTTGGAGAGCCAAACTCCTGTGTTTTTTAAACTGACTTTCATCTACATAGTTCTATTTGGCATGCTTCATCATAGACAACTTACCTGGTACATTTTCTATGGTATTGGTTTGACTCAGCAGTTTTATCTACAGCTTCAGTCTTTAAAGAGGTCAGTCTTCAACTCTTACCTAAATTGTAACAGCTTTGGGGTGATCCTGATGCATCCAGGGATGATGTTCCAGATCAGGTGTTCATTGATGGAAAAGGCTTGTCTTTTTTTATTACACTTCTTAGTCTTCAATCGGGTGATGGCCTGGCTGCTTGTTTACTTGGAACTACCTGAGATGGTGGCTTGACTGCAAGATACATGAGGGTGCTGTTTGTGTTCTATGCCATAGAGGAATGTATAAATTGACCACGGGGGAATACTAGTTTTGTTCTCTTTGATGTTGTCCTCTCTTTTCCCCGGTCATCAAATTAACCATATAGAGGGGGTCCCATTATCTATGTTGTTGCTGTTTGTGTTCTGACAAAGCTAGTTTTGAAGATGGTGCAGGTTGACCAGGAGAGCCAATTAAGTTCCTTCAAGGAGAAATTGCTGTGATAATATTTCGTCAGGCTCCTGATGAGACCTAATGTGGCATATAGGATGCCTTTTATGCTAATGTATAGTCCGTGAGGCCATGGAGTAGTGCATTATCACCATCCAGATGCAAGAGTACAAAGGCTTGACCGGCAGTACAAAAGATGCTTTCAGGAAGTAACAGTTTGACTTTATTTCTAAGGGAGAGCTGTTACCACATCATCTTTGTGTTTTTTGGCAATGTGTTCCTTGAGGGAGAAATTTGGGCCCAGGATGAATCCAAGTGATTTGGCATTCAGTGAGAGTTGACGTTCGAAGCTGTCAATTGAAGATGACACTAGACCATATTGAACCCTTGGCACACTTTACATGTGACTGGAATCTGTTGTGAGCTGGTGTTGTCCGTGTCAACAAACTGATGTTGGTTCTAAAGGTAGGAGGAAAACTAGTGAAGGACAGTGTCGGTGAATCTCATTCGCAACTAGAGGGTACGTATGAGGATGGGATGGCCGACTGTTGAAAGCAGCTGAGAGGTCCAGCAATATCCGAGTGAAGGATAATCTTCATCTGTGGTTAACAAGGCATTGTCTATGATATGCAAGTTGACAGTCTCTGTTCCGCAGCGTGATCTGAAGCCAGAGCTGTAGTTGTGCAAGAGATGGTGAGCATTGATGTGATCTTGAAGTTGAACCTAGAATGCCTTTTCAATAATCTTGCAGATGAATGGTATGTGAGTGATGGGTTGTTAGTTCGTGAGGTTATCACGGTCTAGTATAGATTTCTTTAGGCGTGGGAGGATCTGGCCAGTCTTGAAGGCTTCTGGGAAGATGTCCCTGAAGAGAGGCATTGACAATGGTAAGTAGAGGATAAAAGAGCACCCCCAAAGAGAACTTTGATTAAGGACAATGGTAAGACTCCATCTTCAAAAGACGTGGCTTAAGGGACTTGAGTTTGTTAGCGAGATCTGGGAAAGATGGGTCTTTGAAAGCTGACCAATGAGGTATTCTACGGGAATGGGTGGGCGTGAGAGATAAAGCAGACTTGGTATCATCCACATGAGCTTTAGGATATTCAGTATTTTTTTTTCCCTGCAGAAGTAATTTTAGCACACTCGCTAAAGAATCTCTTTAGCTCATTTGTTAAAGAATCTTTTTATTCAGCATATTGTCTTCTCAGAATATTTTTCCAATCAGCAAGCAAATGTTCTACTGTTAAGCACTGCTGTATTGGTGGTATATAAAGGATGATTAAAGATGGGCACTAACTTAAAGTGAAGTAAAAATGTGTGACGGTGTTGAAAGAGCCCCTGGCGGTGCGATATTTTTCATAACCATTTATTGAGGAGAACTCAAGTTTATAAGTAATATAAAGTAATCTGTGCTCCGAGTTTGCACATTCCTGTAAGACCAAATTTTTCACGCATCTGATGCAGAGTTCTTCATTATCCAGTATTGGGGTACCTTTCATAGATTCACATAATAATAATAATAATACTAGTATTTATAAAGCGCGAACAGCTGCCTCAACTAGGAGGCGTCCCGGCGCTGTGAGGGCTCGACAAGAAAGCTAGCTGGGAGTCTGCAACTTATAGATGCTCCGAGAACAGCCACGACTTAAGCTGTCTCCTGAAACTTGTTTCTGATTGAGCCTTTCGCAGCTCAGGAGGTAGGAAATTCCAGAGACGGGTCACGTTGGCTGAAAAGGTCCGGCCACCCAATCTGGCCCTTTTGACTCGCGGCACACTCCGTAGCACCTGATCATTTGAACGAAGGGAGCGGGACTGTGTATATCTAGGCAGACGGGCTCTCAAATAATTAGGACAGGTGCCGTAGAGGGACCTATAGGCCAGAATAAGAGTTTTAAATTTTATTCTACTGGCAATCGGGAGCCAGTGTAAGGCCCGAAGATGGGGAGAAATGTGCTCTTTAAAAGGAATATGTTTAAGCAACCTGAATCATTCCCCGTCTCTGAGATGGGAGTCTCACTGTAAAATACAAAAGAGTGCCATAAGAATAAATAGGCCAAAAGAAGCCAAAGGCTATATCTTAGTAGCCTATCTATGTCCTTATAGGAAAAGGACCAAAAGTCCGCTCCAACCAATCAGCTATCAAAACCCTCTAGAACACTCCCAACAGAAGCAGCTCTCCTCAGATTTTCCTAGCACAAGTGGGAAGTAAATATCCCTAAAATCACTGAGAACTAGTTCTACAGGGAGGAGGGTGGGTGCACGTGAATCTAAGAAAGATACCAATACTGGATAACTGTAGTTACAGGTAAGTAACTTGTTTTCTTATCCAGTATTGGGGTATCTTTCATAGATTCACATTGGTGAATCAGCGGTGGGATGTAAAGCCTTGGATTTATAGGACTAACTCAGCCAACCTCGGATCACATGGCAAGAATCCAAAAAATTACTGTAGTACAACTCATTTTTTTAATTGACTACTTTTCAAATTTCTAAAAGTCTTGTTGGGGCCTTGTGTTAAGTCCATGTAGTAATTTTTTTTTTTTTAGAAACTTAAGTCACTGAAGTTAGGCGGGAGTACTTTGACTTGTAGGTCTTCTAAAAGGAATCCCTACTTTAGTAAAATAATGAGCAACCTAGAGAAGATGGTTGAGGAGCTCGACCTCGCCCTTATTCCAACATAGAAGTTAGAGAGCTAAGACTTCTCCATAATGCTAAGCAAATAAGAACTAGGTCCATCCCTACCAGAATACAACTCCAGGAGTTCCTAGCAGGGTATGCAAGGGACCACCCCACTGCTGAATAAGAGGGCCATCAGGAGAATCGGTAAAGTAGTGAGGATTATGAGGTTTTAAACCACCCACCTCCACTACTTATGGAGGATGGGAACTATGTGTCATACCTTCTAAATCTAAGGGGTTCATGGTCTAGATCCTACAGAGATGGGGCTATCTCTGTACCAGGCAGTGAGGACAACTTCACTGAGGGGGACAACACTTTAGCAAGGTTGACCAAAAGACTAGAGCTAGAGACTAGGCTTCTAGCTCTGGAGAAAGGAACAGAAATGGTCCGAGGACTCATCAATGGTGGCGGCAATTTAAAAAATCAATATAAGGAAGGATCTTATGATCCTAAAATCCTCAACGGGATTGTCCCTAAATTTGAGGATAGTGATGATATCACCAAGTGGCTTACTCCCTTTGAGAGGGCTTAAGGGCCAGAAAAGGAAGGAAAACTCACTGGGGGACACTTATTTGCGAACTGTCCTCTGATAAGTGCAGAGACAGACTTCTGACCTTAACGAGGACAGAAGCAGAGTCTTGGGAACTCATGAAGGGTACCCTGGTTGAGGGATTTGGACTCCCTACTGAGGAGTACAGAATTAAAATTCGGGGGGGGGGGGTGGGGTGGGGGGGGGGGGGGGGGGCTCAGAAATCCCTTAGTCAGTCCTGGGTGGAATTTGTAGACTATTCAGTAGAACACATTTTGAGTAACTGCATCAGTGAAAAGTTGTATTAGTATCTGGTAGACCTAGTTCCACTTTCTCCTCAAGAATTGGGAAAGAAGGCGGACCACTGGATCAAGACAAGTGTGACCAAGACAACTATTGGGGACGACCAGAAGAAAGAGGTTACAAAGCTTGCCCAGAGAAAAGAGGATGAGAAACCCAAAGACAAAACTTGAGTCTTCTTAACGCCCCCAAAATCCTGTCCAGGGGAGTGGGCCCATGAACTCTTCCCAGCCCATTGGTGTATATAAAGTGAAAAACGTTGATCCTACTAAGGCCTGGTGTTTCCACTATAACAAGGAGGACACCAAACTGCAGATCCTGCATGTCCCAACAAACCAGCACCTAGTCCCCCTCCCGTTTCTACTGGTGTTGCAAATTTCCAGATGGGATCAATAGTGGACCCAGAGCAAATCGGAGGCCACACTGAGGCTGTTTTAGTCTCTGAAGGTGAGGGATGGTTAGGCACGTTGTCTGTCGGCCCCCCTAATTTAAATAAATACCTGAAGTACCCCTCAGTGAATAGGACTAAGATAGAAGCCCTGAAAGTTACAGGTGCCAGTGTCACCATGGTGAGGGGCACACTGGTTTTCCCAGAACAATATCTGACTGGAAAAAACCTGTTCTGTTACCAATGCTCACAGTGTCACCCCTAACCCTAAATTATCTCCTTTGCTTAATATTTTCAAACTAGCACGATTACGTCCTGGGTACAGTGTGTGGTTATGCTTCAATAAACATAAAAAATTGAAAAACGTCTTCCCAGAAAAAATTGTGTACAGCATGTGGTTGTCCTTTAATTAAACACTAAAAATTGAAAAATGTTTTCCCAATAACATTTTTTTTTAAACTGGAGGTGTGTTGTGGAGGAAAGGTGGCCACGAACCGGGGTCCATTAGTTCGAGCACCCTTGTATTAGCTCTCTAGTGTTTTAGAGAGACGCCTGAGATGTTGCTGGGCGGGAACTGTTCTACACGCGGCACAGGAGAGACTGATTACATTGGTTAACAGCTGACCTCTAAAGCAGTAAGCGGGGGCAGGGAGCAGTATTAGCGGTTTAGTCTGTAGTAAATGCGTGTAGCTATAACGGGAATGAATACTTAATACGTGAGGGGACATTTAATCAATGCAGACCAGGACCACACGTTTAGGCTGTTTAAATTCGTTAGAGCTTTTGGACTAGCAGGAGAAGTCTAATAATGGGTGAGATAGCCCTTTACCTGCTCGAAAATGTGTTTGTCCTGGGTAAAACTGCGGTTTAACATCTGACCCTGAATGGAATGGAGGTTGATAACAGGGAGATTTATAGCAGAGGTCGTACTATTTCCTCTACCAAGAGCACAGCGCAAACCAGACATGATTGGGAATGGTTGAAGAGTAATGGATGTTTCATTTAATATGGGAGATTCATTGCTATAACTAAATGAGAGTGGAAACTCTGAGTTAGAGTATGCTCCACATATGATGGGTGGCAGTACTGGAATTCATTATCAAGTTCTACATGAGAAATCTAGTATTGGGTTCTTCATATGAGAATTTCTTCCATCTTTTATTATATTTTTATTTTCCTCACAGAGAATGCTAATAGGCAGCTGTTCTCATTCACCCGCCATTTCGAGTTTACAAATTTATTAAACTCTAAGTTTTGTTGAGCGATTGGCGCTGGGTGTTTGTGTGGTGCTCCGCGTTTTGTTGTGTTCTTTTTGTTTATAGCCGTACTTCTAGATTTCAAATATGTTGCAATGGAGTGCATGGTTATTTTTCATAATAGCTATTTAGCAATAACACTGGAAGTAACCACCCTCACCCTCAATTCAGGGGAGGTGCGAGTAAACTTCAGTGGAGATAGATGAGTGATTAGGCATAATGCACTGTATTAATCAATACGTTATGAATTGTTGGATGAAGCACATTTCACTAGAACACTTCACTTTGTTTTTGTTTTTTAAATCGTTTCAGGTTCCTCTCCAAATGTGAGGAGCTCCACTTGAGGTGATATCCCCTTCTTCCTCTGAATTGTGAGGAGGGTGGTTCAGCACCTAGGGATTACAGTAGTGAGAGTCCTGAGGAAAGCCGGGGTATTAATTTTGCTGGCTGAAACATGTCGACACCTATGCAGAGTGGAGGGGTTGGAATCTCATTATAAGCTCTCCAACCAACCAACCATCCACATTTTCGTTTTTACTCTGGATCTGGACAGCATACCTAATATTAAAATTACGATAGGACTCCCTGTTACCAGTTTTATATCACTTGTCATCACGTATTCTGCACCATTATCTCACCTGTGATTCCACATATCACATTTTGAGATGTATTGTCTTCCCCTACCTATTGCTCCACCTCCAGCGTTTGGCTGATACGGAGGTGTGTTGGCAGCCCTATGATGAAGCATGACACAGCTTGCTGTGTGTGAGGGCAGTTTTATAAAATTGGCGCATTCCCATACACTTAACTACCATCATGTAGCTTCTTAATCCCTCTTCATTTTGTGAGATTTAAACTGTTGAGCGGGAGGGTGAAGAAGGTGTTATCCTCTCACCCCTCTGTACGTTGTGTATCCTTGTCACCACTAGCCATAGCGACATTAGACGGGGGGTGGGGTTGCTGGTCTGACACAGATACTGGTCTATCCAAAACTCACAGCCGCCTGTCTGCTTGGAACTGATCTGGAAATTGTATTGTATTGTATTATGTTCTTATATAGCGCTGCCATCACCCTACGGGTATCTTGGCGCTCAGACAAGAATTAACGATTAACCTACAGTTCCAGATTGGAGATATCTCAGCATGAGCTGAGGTAGAAAGAAAGAACACACGCAGCCATGCTGCAAATCCCTGCGATAGTGTATGTGAAAACAAGAGTACAATGCCTAGCGCAGGGTGAAGAAGAGTTATAATGATGCGATTAAATCTGCATACATTGATTCAAACAACGGGGGGAGATATATTGGAGTTGGTATTACTTATAAGCACGTTGAATGCAGTGAAGAAAACTGTACCCAAAAGTAGCAGTTTCAAACTGACACAAGAACAATATATTATAACCACACTCTGGGTTCTTATTGTACCAAGATTTACATATTTATTTACATCTTCATAAAACAATTATGATTATAAACGGAGCAAAAGACTATCGGAGTATAGTCAGTGAATAGGAAAGGGGGTGCTCTTGTGATTTGGAGAAGACAGAAAGAAAGAAAGATGGCAATTATATTATACAATTATAACATTTACACAACAAAAAGCGGGAAAACTTCCGCTATCATATAAGCCTGTCCGTAACAATTGAAAGGGGGAATGAAATTGGACTGAGGGAGGTACAGGCACATGTGGAGCCAGATAATGTAGTATCCCAAAAAAGGTTCTCAAGTTGTGCACAGTAGATCTGCCGGAAACAAAACCCGACTAATCTGTCAGAGCAATTAATAGTACCATCGGCGTTACTATCAGCGAGCAATTTAGCATAGATCTTTGCATCGAGGTTTATAAGGGACAATGGACGGTACGAGTCCGTCTTAGCAGGGTCCTTATCTGGCTTCAGGATCGTGATGATTGTAGCTTCTCGGACAGTGCGCGGTAGCATACCGATCTCCAGTGCCTATTGGTACATACGGTGCAGCCAGGGAGCCAATATGTCAGCATAATCCTTATAAAAGGCTGCTGTCAGACCATCTGCCCCCAGAGCCTTATTGCCCGGCATGGCGCTGATAACCTGTTTTATATCCTCTACTGTGAACGGCAGCTCCATGTACTGTCGCGTGCCGTCATTAAACCACGCAAGGCATATCTCGTCTAAGTAGTTAGTCAAATCAGCCTGCGATGGGGACACTCTAG
The DNA here is from genome assembly GCF_964263255.1 of Lissotriton vulgaris. Taxonomy (NCBI): domain Eukaryota; kingdom Metazoa; phylum Chordata; class Amphibia; order Caudata; family Salamandridae; genus Lissotriton; species Lissotriton vulgaris. Next base: position 645,382,765 of record NC_141700.1, on the reverse strand, counting down.
AGGTATTAAGCTCAGAGTAATACCCAGCAAACTCCTCCAGTATTTCAGGAGGCGTGCGCAGTACCGTACCATCAGGCGTATGTATTTCGGCTATATAAGAGTTGCTCCTGGGCGTTCGGAGCAGGTTTGCAAGTGTCCTGCCAGGCCTGTCACTCTCGCCATATCTCCTCGCTTGCGCGTGTTTGTGTAAATACACTATCTCCCTCTCCGCCTCAGTCTGGTATTCACTGAGTTTGGACCTTATATTGGCAAGCGTGTCGTGTGATGGCCTATCTACCTGCTGCCTCTCAAGGTCCTGAATCTCTCGCTCCAGTCTCTGTAAGGTGTTTCGGATATCTCGTAATACCCCAGTCTTTAAGGCTATGCAGTCTCCCCTCCTAACAGCCTTGAAGGCCTCCCATAGCAGCCCAGGTGAGTCCACCGAGCCTTCATTTAGTGTGAAGTAATCCTCGATCTTGGCTCTAAGGCCTTCACGGAAGACCTGATCCCGCAAGGCTCCAGACGGGAACCTCCATGTGAAAGGCTGTGTGTATGCCGGGGGTATTCTAATATTAATCTGCGCGGGGCGTGGTCCGACAGAGTGCGGGCGAGGTGCGAGGCCCAAGGTCACCCAAGCGTGCAAATCTCTTGTAAGCAGCCAGTAGTCTAATCGCGACCAGGCGTTTCTGTGATGTGTTATGCAAGTTCCCTCCCTGCACATCGGATGCGTGGCTCTCCATGAATCTGTCAGAAGGAGATCATCAATTATCTCATGTAAGAGTTCAGCTGCTTTAGGGTGATGTGCGCGCGAGGCCCCCTGTCTGTCAAGCTCCGCAGAGAGAGGAACATTAAAGTCTCCCCCCCCACATAAGGGCGACAGGTGTATTGTAAAGCGCTCCTACCAATATTATGTATCTACCGTCCTGGTCTATAATTGTGTTATGTGTGTGCCAGTGTAGACCCTTTCTCAACATTATCGTCACTCCTCTGGAGTAGCTAGAGTACCCTGAAGCAGCAATCACCTCCCACCGCCTGTTCCTGAGAGTGGTAGTGTCAGTTCCTAGCAGGTGTGTTTCCTGTAAAAAACAGATATCGATTCCGTGTCTTGTTAAATACGAGTGTGTAAGTCAGATTTTCCTACGGTCATTGAGGCCCCGCATGTTCCACGTGAGACATCTCAATATGTTTACAGTATGTGCATCAGTGTTCCCTGCCATCACACAGGCTAAGAAAAAAACATTAGCAGGCGACTTCCGCCAAAACTGCAACTGTAGTGTGGTCATAGTGAATTTCATCCCAAGAGGCCCGCACTCTGCAGACATCAGGCCTATACCATAAATCTCAAAACGATCATTCTCAAGGTTCCAGCTTGTTAACATGCATGGTGACTCAGTACTTAACGATAATGCAAATAATAAAAACTGTCTCCCCGTCCTCCCCCCACCCACACCAACCCCCCAACCAGGTTGTGTATCTCCACCCCCCGCAGAATCCCAACTTGAAATAGAATAACAATCATAGGGAATCATCTCAGTGGGTGCAAGAACTATGGGAATCATCCCAGAGGGTACGCGGGGTGACCACCTCCTTACCCTGTACTTGTGACAGGGTGACCAAGCGCAACTACGATCACTGCATCTCCAGGACCCAACTGAACCCGTCAGTTGAATTTGTTAGCGTACATAGCTAGCTCCCACTCCACTGCGGAATTACGCCCCACATTTCTGCAGTGTCGCATCCCTATTTGTCAGGTCTAATTAGTGAATACAAAGCTTATATACATCATTCAATGTCACTTAGCCTGTCCGTTGGCTCCTGTTCTTCTGGAGTAGACCTTGGTTTCTATTCTTTGGCCAGTTGCTTAGTATATTGGAGCGCTGCTTTCACATCAACAAAGAATGTTGGCTTTCCTGGACCTTGTACTCTCAGCTTCGCCGGGTAAATGAGCATGTATTTCGTGCCCGTTTGTTGAAATACTTTTTTTGCAGGTATGAATTCTCTGCGGGCTGCCTGCACCTGCAGAGTAAAGTCTGGATACATTTCTATGTTATTTCCTTTATATTGTATCTTGCCTTTGTCCCTCGCCATTCGCAGTATCGCATCCCTGTCTCTGTAATTTAAGATCCGGGCCAATATCGGCCTTGGTGGGGCTCCTGGTTTAGCTCTAGGCCCTAGTGTTCTATGCGCCCTCTCTACTAGGAACATGGGGGACAAACCGTCATCAAAAAGGTCTTTCATCATGGTCTCTATATAGCGCTTCATGTTTGGTATATCTGTGGATTCCGCCACGCCCGTGACGCGTATAGTATTCCGGCGCTATCTCGCTTCCAAATCCTCGTTCTTTTGTTGGATTATTTCCAGGACTTTGTCCATGCCTCTAATTTTCTTCTCTTTCTCGGTCTGGCCTTCTTCTGTTTCAGTTACACGTGTTTCCAACACGCTCACCCTGCTTTCCTGCTTATCCATGCGTCTCGTGATGCCATCTATCCGGACGGCCAGGGTGTCCATTTTGGTATTTATTGCTTGCAGGCTTGTTTTTAAGTCCTGAAACATGTGCCTAATGTCTTCAGCCAGAAATTGTCTTGCGCCTTCTCCCCCTGTATCTGGATCTGATTGATCCTGGTTAGCTGCTTTCTGCTTCATTTTATCAAAAGTAATTTTTGGTTGCCTCGTGTCAGGCTTTCCCATGGTGTCTCAGTTTGTAGTCACACACCTCGTAGGGCAACGAACGATAAGGTATGCTCCGTTTGGTGACTCCAACTATCGCCTTTCCAGGTCTGTCTGGATCTGCACCATGCACGCAGGCGGCGCGTTGCAGCTGCTAGAATGTTCCTCTGCCAGCACACTCGTGATTCAGACTCCCACGATCCTCATGGGACAGGTACTCACACCACCACTCACTTATCGTCTGGCTATAATCGCCGCTTGCAAGGTACAGTCCTGTGCGCAACCCACGTATGTCTTCAAATGCCGCAGCCTCGTGTTCAGTAACGGAGATCAGTCCGGGCCACGGCCTGTGCAAGCTCGCTCTGCCTTCCTGTAGTGAGGGACGCGGGGCCAAAGACTGAGTCTGGAGTGCAGTGCACCGTACATTATGTCTCCCTTTTAATTGACGCAACCAGCACCGGCTGAGCGTCTCTAGGGTCTAGGCGTGCACCTGTTCTCGTTTCGAGCTACCCTAGTAGTCTTAAGACGGATAGCGTGCGGGCGGAGCAAGTTGGCTCTTCCCAAAATGGCGGTTCTGGGCCATGCACTTCAATTGTTATATGCCTGCTACCATTGCACTCGTTATAGCTCCTGAACCCCCAATGGTATGACTTTTGGTGCAGAAATAGCCCGAATCAAGTCAGGAGTTGCTCTTCCCCGTTCTCATCGTCCGGTCCCGACCGCTCACAGCATGCGATCATCGCCCGGTGCCGCACAGTGCGTCCAGCTTTCACTCCGCGGTGGCAGCCCTGCACGTTTTTCCTCGGCTTACAGTCCCCGGAGTTAGCGGCGGTGTCACTCACCCAGTCGGATCCTAGCTGTGTGGCGCTGCTCACCGTCTGGTGTTCGTGCTCGCTCTGCAGGTCTCAGTGGACTCTGAGCAATTCCGCACTTCCGCTGGGCACCCGCACGTCGCTCACGCAGGCTGGGCAGAAAGCTAGACCCCGGCTTGTCCTTGTTTACAGGCCGCGCCTCCGTATTCAGCGCTTGTCATTTTCTGCCCCCACCACAGACTTTTGGGCCCCGAACCTTCTTGGGAGCAGACCATGACGGTCTATAAGGTGTGTAGGATTGTCGTGGGTCCGAAATGCAGCGTCGGATGTACGGATCAATGCCGGATTTGTCACTTGGTCGGCGGAGCTGCTGAGTTAGGCAGCCATTCCGCTCGGCAGCCAAGCCATGCCCCCCGGTAGTACCCAAGTTTAAAAACAATTATATGACTGCCTACTTGCATGGCCCAAAGCTTCAGATCACATATGGTGCCTTTTCATCTCTTAATTGTGTGGAATGTGATATTGTACAGTATCTCGGTCCTGGCATAAATGTAACCTTAGGATTTCAATGCTGTACTCTGGGAATGTCGGTTTGCATTTGTTCTCTCCCCCCCTCCCCCTCCCCAACCCTCCCCTTCCTTTTTTAGGTCTCGGCTAGCGTAGGCTGCGCACATGCGCAGTCTCGCTGGCGAGATTTAGTTACTCTGTGTAGCGAAAGTAAACCCCACCCCTCTTCTCCATTGTCTGGCCTCCTAAACGGCGGCCAGCCATTGGAGAAGAGGTCGCAGTGACGTCATTCTCTCGCTCTAAGCCCCGTCTTTTTCGGATTGGGGGGGGGGGGGTGTTTTTTAGTTTCTTTTTCTACCCTCTTCTCCTTTGGCTGGAATGGTAAACAAGAACTCAAAAACACGCCCGTTGTTTACATTCCAGCCAATGGAGAAGAGGGGAGAAAGAAAAACACTCCCCCCCCCCCCCCCCCCCCCCCCCCCCCCCCAGTCTGAAAAGGGCGGGGCTTAGAGCAAATGGTGAGCACTTGTTTACAACTGGAAAAAATACGTTGAGTACAAGCGTCCCTTCTTTTCACGAGCAGCCAATCATGCAGCGGGACTCAGTTATCCTGTTATAAAATGAATAGACTGTAAAAAAAAAAAGAGTAACAATTTCGAGACAGTGCTTTCGTGGGCGCGTACATTCAAATATGTTTAAACACATTTAATAAGATAGATGCCTGAACTGACGGTGCACTTCTTACCTGCGGAGTGCACAAAACAATATTTCAGATTCTCTGAATAGCTCCCCACTGTATTTTTCTAATCCCTTGATGCGAAAACAAATCCCTCTGCCTGGCATGGCGCCGGGAAAGTCCCAGACAGGAGACGGCCATTGTGTCTAGGTGCGTCGCATTGGTTCTTCGTCTGAGTCGCCAGCACCCCCTCCGCCCCCTGCCTCCCTGCCTCCCTGCAGTCTGGAGGCCCGGAGGTGTCTGCGTGACGCAGGGAGGCGGCGGGTCACGTGATGTTTTCGGCACGCGGCTGATGTTGATCCTCCCTCGGTGAGAGTGAGTGTGTACGGAGTGTTTCTGGTTCTGCCTGCCGGACGCGCAGGTTCCGAGGGCCCGGGGTGAGTGAAAGCGAGGAGAGACCCCCCCCCCCGAGCGGCCATGGCCAGAGTGCTGAACTACCAGGACCCGCTGGACACGGGCTCGCCCTCCACCCCGGGCGGAGAGTGCTGCTGGCCGCCGGAGGAGAGCCACTACCACCCACGCAAGCGCTCGTCCAGTGCTTCGCTTTCCCAGGTCCAGGAGGAGCCGGAGGACGAAGTGCGCAAGTGCGGCTACCTGCGCAAGCATAAGCACTGCCACAACACGCTTCTTCGTGCTGCGCGCGGCCAGCGCCAGGGGCCCGCGGCTGAGATCAGCGCCGCTGGCTGCCGGCTTCGGAGGCGGCCCCTGGATTACTCATGGGAGGCGGAAGGGGTGAACCGTCCCCTCAATGGCACCGCGCCCAGTCTCCCAGAGCCCGCATCAAGATGTTTTGATGTTTTATTTTCAGACGAGGAGAGAGCAAGCGGCTCGCATTCTTTGACATGTCTCCAGGCCCCCTGTCCGGTGACAGGCCATAGCCCCCAGCCACCTCCCCATGGCGAAGATGTGTGACCTGCTGTTCAAGCTGCTGCTCATCGGCGACTCTGGGGTGGGCAAGACCTGCGTGCTTTTCCACTTCTCCGACGATGCCTTCAACACCACCTTCATCTCCACCATAGGTGAGTGTTTGTGGTACCTGCGTGATGGGGCGGTAACTCTGAAGTATTGGTCCTCCTTCAGTACCAGCTGCTTGTGTTGTGTCATGGGTGGAAGTGGCCAATTTGGCATTTGCTGGCCTTGATCGTGAGGCCGGCTCGTTGGAGGGCCTGCAAAACCTCTCGGAGGTGGTTGAGGTGGTCGGACCAGTGGCGGCTGTACACAGCGATATCGTCCAGGTAGGCAGCGCTGAATTCCTCAAGTCCCGCCAGGACCTGGTTCACTAGCCGCTGGAAAGTTGCTGGGGCATTCTTCATGCCGAATGGCATGACCTTGAAGTGGTAGTGGCCATCAGGAGTGGAGAAGGCAGATCGTTCTTGGGCCCGGGGTGTGAGACCGATCTGCCAGTAGCCCGCTGTCAGGTCGAAGATGCTGAGGTAGCGGGCAGCTCCCATGCGGTCGATCAGTTCATCTGCTCGGGGGATGGGATGTGCGTCGGTTCTGGTGACAGCGTTCAAGCCCCGGTAGTCGACGCAGAACCGGAGCTCAGGAGTGGTGCCGGGGGCGGCCGCTTTGGGGACCAGTACCACTGGGCTGGCCCAGGGGCTGTCTGAGGGCTCGATGACCCAGAGCGTGAGCATTTTTGCCACCTCCTCCTGGATGCAGGCCCATACCCGATCTGGTACGCGGTAGGCCCGATGTCGGATAGGGGGACTGTCTCCAGTGTCCACGTCGTGCAAGCACCAGGGGGTGACCCCTGGAGTGAGGGAGAACAGGGTCGCGAACTGCAGTAGGAGGTCTCGGCAGCCTTGGCGCTGTTCCGGGGTGAGGGCCTCTGAGAGTCGGACCCCGTCCACGGAACCATCTTTCTCCCGAGTCCGTAGGAGATCAGGGAGTGGTTCGGAATCCTCTTCGGCTCCGCTGTCTGTCGCCATCAGGAGGCAGAGCTCCGAACGCACAAAGTGGGGTTTTAATCGATTGGCGTGGAGGACCCGGAGGGGGTTCCGTGCAGATTCCATATCGATGAGATAGGTGACAGGGCTCTTGCGCTCGACCACTTTGAAGGTCCCTGTCCACTTGTCCTGCAAGGCGCATGGTTCGGTGGGGGACATCACCCACACTTGTTGGCCGGGTTCGAATTCGATGGAGGAGGCATTTTGATCGTACCACCTTTTCATGTCTTCCTGACTGGCCTCCAGGTTCGCTTTTGCCATTTCTCTGAATTGCCTGGTCTGATTGCGTAGGGTCAAGAGGTACTTGAAAACATCTGGAGGGTTCTTCAGGGGGGGCATCTCCCAACCTTCTTTGACTAGGCTGAGCGGCCCTCGCACAGGGTGTCCGTATAAGAGTTCGAACGGGCTGAAACCAAGGGACTTCTGGGGGACTTCTCGATAGGCAAAGATGAGGCACGGCAGTAGCACATCCCACTGGCGACGGAGGGGCTCTTCCAACCCCCCAATCATCCCTTTGAGCGTGCGGTTGAACCGCTCGACTAGTCCGTTTCCTTGAGGGTGATAGGGGGTCGTGAACCGGTAGGTGACCCCGCACTGTTGCCAGAGGGACTTCATGTATTTGGAAATAAAGTTTGTGCCTCTGTCGCTGACGACTTCTCGGGGGAAGCCCACCCGGGAGAAGATCCCCATCAAGGCCCGGCCGACCACCGGGGCTGTCACAGTTCGCAGGGGAACAGCCTCGGGGTAGCGGGTGGCGTGGTCCACCAGGACCAGGATGAACCGATGTCCTTGTGCTGTACGGGGGTCCAGGGGCCCCACAATGTCTATTCCCACCCTCTCGAACGGGGTGGCGACAACTGGGAAGGGTTGCAGAGGTGCTTTGAGTTTGCGGCCGCTCTTCCCGCTGGCTTGGCACGTGGGGCAGGACCTGCAGTGGTTGAGGACGTCGTTTCTCATCTTGGGCCAGAAGAAGTGGGTCACCAGGCGATTGTAGGTTTTGTCTTGACCCAGGTGGCCAGCCAGGGGGACATCGTGGGCCAGGCTCAGTAAGAAGTCTCTAAAGCAAAGGGGTACCACTAGCACTCGACTGGCCCCTAACTCCGCGATTCTCTGTTCGCTGTACAACAGGTCGTTGTCCCAATAGACCCAATGGGCCCCGGAGGTATCCCCTGCGCTCTGGGCGAGGGCTTGTTGGCGGAGTCCCTCGAGGGAGGGACAGGTCTTCTGCTCTTGACGAAACTGTTCCTGGGTGGGCCCACCTTCTTGACGCCACTGAGCCAGGTCGGGAAGGTCTTGGGGCTGAGCGAGCTCTTCGGGGGTTTGCTCTTGAGGGTCGGCCCGGTCGGCGTCTTCTGCTGGAGCGACCGGGGGAGGAGGTGCTGGCCATTCTGGTTCTTCAGGTCGGGGGATGGCACGGGCGGCCATGGACCGGGTGGTTACGCACGCCCAGTCCGGGAGGCCCAACATCCCCAGGTGTTCTCTTCTCTCTACGGCGGCCCACGGGGAACTCTCAAGATCATTCCCCAGGAGACAGTCCACGGGGGCATCATCTCGGACCGTTACCTTCAACATGCCGGAGACTCCTCCCCACTCGAAGGGGACGCAGGCCATCCGGCATAGACTCTCCGAATTGTCGGCTGAACGGACAGGGCAGAGAGTGTTCGGCAGGATCTGTTCTGGGGTCACCAGGTGACAGCGGACGGCTGTCACACTGGCCCCTGTGTCACGTAGGGCTTCGGCCCGGCGTCCATTAATGTTCACCCACTGGCTGTACTTCCTGGTGTTGGCGGGTAGGGGGGCCCGCGGGACCATGTCTCTTCCCCCTAGGCATGCTAGAACCATGGCGGCTGGTTCCCACTCTTGGTGTTCTTGCTAGCACTCTTGTTCTTCGGAGATTTGTTCTTCCCCCAGGGCGGCGGCAGCCATCTGGCGGGGTCTCAGAGTCTGGTTCTGTGGGCAGTTCGGGTCATTTGCGTAGTGGCCGACTCGCTGGCATCGGTGACACGTGACATTGGCTCTGTACCCCGGGCGCGCCGGGGGGTTGCCCCGGTTGGCCGGGGGTGGGGTGCTGGCAGCGGGAGCGGCCGGGGCGTTGTCTCTTCCTCGTCCCTGGCCCCCTCCTCCTCCTCGGGGACGGTGCTGACCGTGGTTGTTCCGGTTCTGTTCATGTGGCCCATTCCGGCCCACTCAGGTGATTTCCCACCGGTCAGCCTCGGCTGCGAGCTGCCGTGGATCAGTCAATTTACTGTCGAGGAGGTGCTGCCTGAGCTCGACGAAGCAGTTGTTAGATAGGTGTTCCCACACCATGAGATTGAAGAGTTGCTCGTAGGTCGTTACATTGCTTCCCTTGATCCAACCCTCGAAGGCTCGACTGAAATAGTTCACATACTCCACCCAAGTCGTACCCGGGATCCGGGTGCAATCTCGGAACCTCTGGCGGTACATTTCGGGTGTGAGCCCATAGCGGGTGAGGAGGCTAGCCTTCATGTGGTCATATGAGGTCATCAGGTGGTCTGGGAGCTGAAACAGGGCGTCGCGGCCCTCATTGACGAACCTCCCCCATAGCCCGGCTCCCCAGTCACTTCGATCGATCCGGTGGGAGGTCATAGCGAACTCGTAGGCCTTGAACCATTGTTGTATGTCGTCATCTCGGAAATATTCTCGAACGACATCCTTGGGGATGTGTACTTTCTTTTCTGTTGCTCCTGGGGTGCGCGGTTGCTCGGGCACCCCTAATTCTTTGTTCTGCTTACGTAAGTCTATTTCTGCTAGCTTGCGCTCGTGTTCATACGCTAGTCTCTTTTCTTCGAGTTCTCTTTGTCTCTGTTTTTCTTCCCGTTCTTCTCGGAGCCGCAGATGTTCTAGGTTCAGTTTTTGTTCGGCTAATTTGAGTTCGCCATCCATTTTGAGCCGGGCCATTTCTAACTCATGTAGTCTGTTTTTTTTCTCTCTCTTGGATCTCTTCCTGCGAGAGACCCGTTCCTCGCTCCTCGGGAGCCGTGGTGTTTCTCTCTGATGCTGCAACATTTTGGTCCGGGGGTCTGACGGCCCCGGTTTCTGCCCATGACTCAATGGCGTGCTTGAAATCGTCTTTAGTACTCAGACCGGTGGTAGCGATACCTAGTTCCATGCAGAATTGTTTCAACTCACGATGGCTGTACTCTTCCAATTTCTCCATCTGGAATTTCTCGGTGGATCCGCTCTCTTTGGTTGTCATTGTGGTTTCGTCGTGGGGTGAGCTACTCTCTGTACGATTACGCGTCGATTCGGATCGCGCCGCTGCCACCAATGTTAGACGGACCGGGAGGGTCGGCCGAGGACAAGGGGAGAGGTCTCCGGGGAGAGCCGTCTCTAGCGATCGTACAGACGAGTAACTTCCCCCCCACAGAGGTACACCACACAGAAGTAAGGTTTAACGTTCTTTATAAGTAATTCGATAAGTACGGTGGAATGGTACAAGGAGGGCTGGACTCAGGGGTCCCCTCGATTCTAGTCTCTTGGTTTGGGGAGAAGGGGTAGCGGGACAGTCTCGTTACCAATCTGGTAGATGCGATGATAAGATGGATAGCTCACAATCCTCGAGCTCGACGTTCTAGATGATCGGGCCGCGGCGGAGCCAGCAGGTCCCGAGAAGGTGGTAGTTACAAACGGTCCGCGGCCACGCCAGCAGGTCCCGACGAGGATGAAGGCTTCAGAAGGTTGCGGCAGCGCCAGCAGGCAAGACGGTAGTTCGCAAGGCAGGACTACGGCAGCGCCAGTAGTCCGTCAAGGATGAGTTCTTCACTGCGTCTCTCGACTCCAGGATACAACTGCCTTCCTGCTCTGGAGCTGCCCCAGTTATAGGTCTGGCGCCCTTTGATGTCCGGACCCTCGCACTTGGAGGTCGGGAGGTCCGGGATGAGGGAGTCCAGACACCCAGCAGGGGGGTGGAGCCAGCGCCTGGGGGAGCTGGGGGCGATCGGCACCTGGCGGGGGAGAGCCATCGACACTTCTTTCTCCCATTGACCTGCCAAGTGGTCCGTTCACCTCCTGGGTGGATGGTGGTGCCGGGATGTCGGGGCCTGGCCAGGCCCAGGGTTAGGGTCGATCGGAGGCCACGCGGCCTCGTGGTGCAATGTCCAAGATGGCGCCCAGGCCGGGCGAGGGGGCCGGTAGTGATTTGGGCCCATGATGCAGGGATGTCCGGGGGCAGGGGTCCCGTATGAGACGGGGAGCGGGTGGTTACTGTGGGTTACACCTGGAGGGCCGGGCTCGGGCCTTGTCATGCGGGGAGGGAGCAAGCCCTTCACGTGGCCTGTCCAACAGTGTGTGTGGCTCTGTGTGTGTGTGGCTGTGGCTCTGTGTGGCTGTGGCTCTGTGTGGCTGTGGCTCTGTGTGTGTGTGTGTGTGGCTCTGTGTGTGTGTGTGGCTCTGTGTGTGTGTGGCTCTGTGTGTGTGTGTGGCTCTGTGTGTGTGTGTGGCTCTGTGTGTGTGTGGCTCTGTGTGTGTGTGTGTGGCTCTGTGTGTGTGTGTGTGGCTCTGTGTGTGTGTGGCTCTGTGTGTGTGTGGCTCTGTGTGTGTGTGTGGCTCTGTGTGTGTGTGTGGCTCTGTGTGTGTGTGTGGCTCTGTGTGTGTGTGGCTCTGTGTGTGTGTGTGGCTCTGTGTGTGTGTGGCTCTGTGTGTGTGTGGCTCTGTGTGTGTGTGGCTCTGTGTGTGTGTGTGGCTCTGTGTGTGTGTGGCTGTGGCTCTGTGTGGCTGTGGCTCTGTGTGGCTGTGGCTCTGTGTGGCTGTGGCTCTGTGTGGCTGTGGCTCTGTGTGTGTGTGTGTGTGTGGCTCTGTGTGTGTGTGGCTCTGTGTGTGTGTGTGTGTGTGTGGCTCTGTGTGTGTGGCTCTGTGTGTGTGTGTGGCTCTGTGTGTGTGTGTGGCTCTGTGTGTGTGTGTGGCTCTGTGTGTGTGTGTGGCTCTGTGTGTGTGGCTCTGTGTGTGTGTGTGGCTCTGTGTGTGTGTGTGGCTCTGTGTGTGTGTGGCTCTGTGTGTGTGTGGCTCTGTGTGTGTGTGGCTCTGTGTGTGTGTGTGGCTCTGTGTGTGTGTGTGTGGCTCTGTGTGTGTGTGTGGCTCTGTGTGTGTGTGTGGCTCTGTGTGTGTGTGTGGCTCTGTGTGTGTGTGGCTGGCTGTGTGTGTGTGTGTGTGTGTGGCTGACTGTGTGTGTGTGTGTGGCTGGCTGTGTGTGTGTGTGTGGCTGGCTGGCTGTGTGTGTGTGTGGCTGGCTGGCTGTGTGTGTGTGTGGCTGGCTGTGTGTGTGTGTGGCTGGCTCTGTGTGTGTGTGGCTGGCTCTGTGTGTGGCTGGCTCTGTGTGTGGCTGGCTCTCTGTGTGTGTGGCTGGCTCTCTGTGTGTGTGTGTGTGGCTGGCTCTGTGTGTGTGTGTGTGGCTGGCTCTGTGTGTGGGTGGCTGGCTCTGTGTGGCTGGCACTGTGTGTGTGGGTGTGTGTGTGTGTGTGTGGCTCTGTGTGTGTGTGTGTGGCTGGCTCTGTGTGTGTGTGTGTGTGTGTGTGTGTGTGTGTGTGTGTGTGTGTGTGTGTTTGGCTCTGTGTGTGTTTGGCTCTGTGTGTGTGTGGCTCTGTGTGTGTGGCTGGCCGTGTGTGTGGCTGGCCGTGTGTGTGGCTGGCCGTGTGTGTGGCTGACCGTGTGTGTGTGTGTGTGTGTGTAGCTGGCCGTGTGTGTGTGTGTGGCTGGCTCTGTGTGTGTGTGTGGCTGGCTCTGTGTGTGTGTGTGTGTAGCTGGCTCTGTGTGTATGTGTGTGTGGCTGGCTCTGTGTGTATGTGTGTGTGGCTGGCTCTGTGTGTATGTGTGTGTGGCTGGCTCTGTGTGTGTGTGTGGCTGGCCCTCTGTGTGTGGCTGGCCCTCTGTGTGTGGCTGGCACTCTGTGTGTGGCTGGCACTCTGTGTGTGGCTGGCACTCTCTGTGTGTGTGTGTGTGTGTGTGTGTGTGTGTGTGTGGCTGGCTCTGTGTGCGTGTGTGTGTGTGTGGCTGGCTCTGTGCGTCTGTGTCTGTGGCTGGCTCTGTGTGTGTCTGTGGCTGGCTCTGTGTGTGTGTGTGGCTGGCTGTGTGTGTGTGTGGCTGGCTGTGTGTGTGTGTGTGTGTGTGGCTGGCTGTGTGTGCGTGTGTGTGTGTGTGGCTGGCTGTGTGTGCGTGTGTGTGTGTGTGGCTGGCTCTGTGCGTGTGTGTGTCTGTGGCTGGCTCTGTGTGTGTGTCTGTGTCTGTGGCTGGCTCTGTGTGTGTCTGTGGCTGGCTCTGTGTGTCTGTGGCTGGCTGTGTGTGTGTGTGGCTGGCTGTGTGTGTGGCTGGCTGTGTGTGTGTGGCTGGCTGTGTGTGTGTGTGGCTGGCTGTGTGTGTGTGTGGCTGGCTGGCTGGCTGTGTGTGTGTGGCTGGCTGGATGTGTGTGTGGCTGGCTGTGTGTGTGTGGCTGGCTGTGTGTGGCTGGCTGGATGTGTGTGTGGCTGGCTGTGTGTGTGTGGCTGGCTGTGTGTGGCTGGCTCTGTGTCCGTGGCTCTGTGTGTGTGTGTGTGTGTGTGTGTGTGTGTGTGTGTGTGTGTGGCTCTGTGTGTGTGTGTGTGGCTGGCTCTGTGTGTGTGTGTGTGTGTGTGTGTGTGTGTGTGTGTGTGTGTGTTTGGCTCTGTGTGTGTGTGTGTAGCTGGCTCTGTGTGTATGTGTGTGTGGCTGGCTCTGTGTGTATGTGTGTGTGGCTGGCTCTGTGTGTGTGTGTGGCTGGCCCTCTGTGTGTGGCTGGCCCTCTGTGTGTGGCTGGCCCTCTGTGTGTGGCTGGCACTCTGTGTGTGGCTGGCACTCTGTGTGTGTGTGTGTGTGTGTGTGTGTGTGTGTGTGTGTGTGTGGCTGGCTCTGTGTGCGTGTGTGTGTGTGTGGCTGGCTCTGTGCGTCTGTGTCTGTGGCTGGCTCTGTGTGTGTCTGTGGCTGGCTCTGTGTGTGTGGCTGGCTGTGTGTGTGTGTGGCTGGCTGTGTGTGTGTGTGTGTGTGTGTGGCTGGCTGTGTGTGCGTGTGTGTGTGTGTGGCTGGCTCTGTGCGTGTGTGTGTCTGTGGCTGGCTCTGTGTGTGTGTCTGTGTCTGTGGCTGGCTCTGTGTGTGTCTGTGGCTGGCTCTGTGTGTGTGTGGCTGGCTGTGTGTGTGTGTGTGGCTGGCTGTGTGTGTGTGTGTGGCTGGCTGTGTGTGTGTGTGGCTGGCTGTGTGTGTGTGTGGCTGGCTGTGTGTGTGTGTGGCTGGCTGGCTGGCTGTGTGTGTGTGGCTGGCTGGATGTGTGTGTGGCTGGCTGTGTGTGTGTGGCTGGCTGTGTGTGGCTGGCTCTGTGTCCGTGGCTCTGTGTGTGTGTGTGTGTGTGTGTGTGTGTGTGTGTGTGTGTGTGTGTGTGTGTGTGTGTGTGTGTGTGTGTGTGTGCAAATGCAATAGGTCTCGCATTCGCAAGAGATTAAGCTATTGGCATTGTAAATGACAATGCCATTTATTTATTGGTTTTCAAAACCAACACATAAATAAAAATGTTGTCATTTACAATGCCAATAGCTCTAACTTTTGCAAAGGCGAGACTGTTGCATTGTAAATGCTTGTCTTTTGTCCTTTTGCCTTTTTCCCTTTATCGTCTTCCCTCTTCTTTCTCTCTTTATTTTTCCTTCAGGATTATTGTTATTGTTTATTTTTTTGCGGTTTTAATAAAACAGATTTGAAAGAAAAAAAATGATTTGGGGCGGCAGAAGTTTTGCAGCGTGAATCTTTCTGGATTCATTATGCTGTGCATTATTCCGCGGTCTAGTGGTTGGGTCCGGAATCGTAGTCTTTTCTTTTTTTGTAGCCCAGGTGGACGTCTAGTCCCACCTTTTGGTGTACTTCCTGTGACATTGGCACGCTTCCTGTGGAAGCTCCCACCTTTGGGCACCATCTTCATATTCTTTTTTTCGCCGTTGGGTCTGGATCGTCGCCGAAAGGCTCCAGAATTTTTGGAGGTAAGAAGACGCAGAAAAGTCGAATTTTGCACCGAAAAGATTATAGAAGATGACGAGGAACAACACCATCTAGCCGGGACGACGAAGAAGGAGAACTTCGACGTCCGACGGAGAATGCGCACACAGGGGGCCCCCTGAGCGCAAGAAATGGACAAGACCCCTTTTAAATTCTGCCGTAACTGCCACTACAAATACGCGCAAAAGGACCAGCACCCAGTTTGTAACCTCTGCCTACCGGTTGACCATGAGAGCAAGGACTGCAACGCATGCTCCGCCTTCACACTGAAGACTCTCCGGGTTAGAGAGAGACAGAGAAGAGCCAACTATAACATGCAAGGCAAGGGACAACCGCCGTCGCTTCGGGACCTGGGACTTTCGAGCGAGGAGGAGGATAACGTCGCCGGAGACGACTTCATGGTCATAGAGACCGATAAGAAGACTTCTAAAGAGGTAGGAGAGTCGCTGACCCCTAAACCCCAACAGAGTGTAAGTCCTCGAAGGGAGCACTGCGCCGAAAATCTCGACTGCCGCAGCTGCATCCAAGGACAAACAGCCCAGCGGATCCTTCGAAAAGGACTCCCAGGCGGCGAAGACCGGCGAAAAACCAAGGTCGTCTAAGCACATCCCTGAAAAGGAACTATCGACTTCGAAGGAGAAGGACCCTAAGGTCGCTTCGGCGTCGACAAAGGACTCCAAGGTCATTTCGACGTCGACGAGTACGTCAAAGATTGGCCGAACTGTTCGACGCCGAACAGGTCGCCGAAATGGATGGAAAGAAGAGACGGCTCGAGGCCGAAATGGATAACCTCCTGCAAAGAAAGAAAGAGTTCGACAAAAGGATGAAGAGGTTTGTGATTCCGTCGAAGCCAAAGACTGTGATCGTTGAAATAGAAGAGGAGGAGGACGACTTTGATGCCGAAGGGCCGCCGAAAAGTCCAGAGACACAGGAACATTTTGAGGAAGAAGTTCTCTACTACGAGGAGGGGGGCGACGATGATCAGCGGACGACCCTCTACTCGTCATCCTCGGGGAAACAGGACCTGGAGTGGCAGGACCTCGACACCGAAAGCCCAGAAGAGCCCTTGGACAGGTATCCTTCGAGGCCTTCGCCGCCAGATGACATTGGGGTCTCTAATATGGCCATCAAGAACTCTGCAATGCCCTTTGAAGTCAAGCTAGATGAGAAAAACCAAAGGCTGACTTCCTCTTGGAGATCCTGCTCCCCACCCAAACGAGAAGCCAGTACCTCCCCATGCTTGAGAGTATCATGGCCCAAGGGAAAGAGGCTTTCAAGGAACCGGCAACATGCAGGTCCGTCACGCCTAGGACGGAGAAGAAATATAAACACTCCTCTAAGGATCCTCCCTACATCCGGGGATCAGTCATCAGTCACAGCGGACTCCATTATTGGGGCGACCGCCAGGAAAAGGGCAAATGTGCCAACAACATCAGGCCCACCACCAGACAAAGAAAGCAGGAGGATGGACCTGACTGGGAGAAGAAAGAAATGCAGTTATGCACGGGCGCATGGCAAACTCAAACGCCCTGCTGAACAGGCACCAGTACCAAATTCTGGACGAGATCGGACAGCTGATCGAGCCCCTCCCAGATGAGTACCAACAAAGAGCCTCACACCTTGTGGAGGAGGGGGAAAATGTGGCAAACTCATGCCTCAAAACAGCTTTGGGTGGGGCCGAGACGTCCAGCAGACTGATGATGTTGGGGATCACGGAGAGAAGGCAGGCCTAGCTCAGGATATCCGGCTTCAAGCCAGAGGTACAGCACAACATTCTAAGCACCCCGTTCAATGGGGAGACACTGTTTGGTGCGCCGGTGGAGGAAAAGCTCACCCAGCTCAAGAAAGAAAACGAAACTGCAAGGTCCATGGGGGCCTTACATTTCAGGGGGATGAGAAGGGGTACCCCGGCACGGAGACTGAGCGGAAGAGGGGGAAACCATCCAGGAACATCACACCAGAAATTCCAGCAGTCCCACCAGGGAGACAGCCAAACACAACAGGGACAGCAAAGACAAAACTTGTAGTGCCAGCCAAGGGGCCAGTCCTTTCGCGGGAGGGCAAATGAACGTGGACAAACTAAAAGAGGAGGCCAACAACCCACCTCAAAGTGACTCCTTCACGCAATACGTGCCCACCCAAGCAACACTAGTAGGAGACAGGCTAAGTCATTTCTTCCGGGAGTGGAAGAAGATAACCACAGACAAATGGATACTCAACATCATACAGTTCGGATACTGCACAGAACTGGAAAAGACACTGCCAAACAAGAAACCAAAAAGAAAGGCGTAGTCAGGAAAGGAGCTAGTGCTACGTCAAAAGTAAGCGAAGGAACTCCTCCAAAAGGAGGCCATCGAACCGGTACCATACAGAGAAAGGAACAAGGGAGTTTACTCAACTTACTTCCTGGTACCAAAGGTGGACAAAACACTGAGACCCATCCTGGACCTAAGGTTCCTAAACAAGTACATAAAAACACAAAAGTTCAAGATGATGTCCCTATAAGAGATTATTCCTCAGATCAAGGACGGCGACTTCATGACCACCATAGACCTCAAAGATGCTTACCTGCACATCCCAATGAACGGGCAGCACAAACATCTTCTAAGATTTACCATCAACAAAGAACACTACCAGTTCACAGCCTTAGCCTTCGGACTAAAATCCGCACCAAGGGTCTTCACCAAGTGGTAGCGCACCTACGGAGGGAAGGGATCCATGTATACCCTTACCTTGACGACTGGCTAATAAAGGCAAGTTCCCACAGGACGTGCAAAGAACATGCACAGCGCGTGAGAAGAACGCTGATAGACCTGGGATTCTCCATTCACTGGTGGAAATCCTCAATGGAACCAGAGCAAGTGAAGATCTTCCTGGGAGCACAGATCAACACCATACAGAGCAAGGTGTTCCCCAGTGACAAGAGAACATGGCCCTGCTGAAGGAGACGCGCCTCTACCAGAAGGGGCGAGCTCTGACAGTGAGGACAGCGAGCAAGATCATGGGCATGATGGCGTACTGCATACATCTGGTCCAAAATGTACGGCTCCACATGAGACCATTCCAGGAATGGCTGCAACAACAATGGTCACAAGCTACAGGAAGTTGGGAAGATCTAGTGGTTGTAACGCACGCAGTGCAGGAAGAGATATCGTGGTGGAACAAGGAAAACTTAACAGAAGGGAAGCCTATAACACCACCGAGCCCAACTGTGACCGTCACCACAGACTCATCCCAGATGGGACGGGGAGCACACATGAACAAGCTCAAGGTGAGGGGTCTGTGGACTCCAGCGGATGCGGTCAAACACATCAACTACTTGGAACTAAAGACCGTGTTCCTCACCCTGAAGGCCTTCCAGAAATAACTGTACAACCAGAGAGTGTTGATCCAAACGGACAACACAACAACGATGTTATACATCAACAAGCAGGGAGAAGCACAATCAGCCCCTCAATCAAACCTAGCACAGGAGATATGGAGATGGGCCATCCCACTCAAAATAGACCTGCTAGCCATACTCCTACCAGGGAAGGACAATGTGGAAGCGGACCGGCTCAGCAGACAGATATCTGCATCCCACGAGTGGGAGCTCAATACACCGGAAACGCAAAGGCTATTCTGAAGGTGGGGAACACCGACGATAGACCTATTTGCAACACACCAGGGGAAAGATCCCTGGGGAATGCCCTATGGATAATCTGGTCAAAAAATGTGCTTACGCTTTTCCCCCGATACCACCGATACCCAGGGTACTCAACAAATGCAGAACCAGCAACATGACACTGATACTGGTGGCACCACAGTGAGCAAAGCAGACCTGGTACTCTCAAATAATGGAAATGGCACAGGGGCCACCCCACAAATTCTTAAAAAGAAAATACCTACTCTCCATGCAGAACGGAGAAGTACTGCACCCAGAGCCAGAGAGCCTCAGCCTAGCTGCATGGCTCCTGAGGACAGAGTTCGCACACCTAAGGCTACCAGAGAGCACCCTGTGGGTGCTACGGGAGGCAAGGAGACTTGCAACATGAAAGTGCTAAGCTGCAAAATGGAACAGGTACACGAAATGTTGCAGTAGGAAAAAACTGCACAAAAGGATGACAAAGGAATCAACGTGCTAAGATACCTCACACACCTCATGAAAGCAATACGGAGTTCATCCTCGCTGAGGGTACACCTAGCAGCGATAGTGGCCTACACAAGAGGAGAGACCGGAAGGAGTTTATTTACATCACAAGTAGTGAAGAGATTCTGGGAGGGGCAAATAGGAGAGCACCACCTAAAAGGATGCAGCAGCCGGCATGGAAACTTAATCTAGTCTTAACAAAATCTTATGAAGGCACCTTTTGAACCCATCCATAAGACCACACTACAAATGCTAACAATGAAGACAGCATTTCTGGTGGCAATCACCTCGCTGCGCAGAGTAAGCGAACTGCAAGCCCTAACACTACAAGAACCCTATGGTTCGCACAAACTATACAATTCTGCCACAAACAGGCAGGCCAAGAACTAGCAGAGGGGGCACGAGCCCACTCTACCAGGAAGAAGGGAGAAACAATAGCCTTCCTGGCTAACACACCCATTCAAGACATATGCTTGGCGGCAACATGGGCTTCAGTGCACACGGTCACTAAGCTACTGTGTGGATATACAAATGAACAAGGAAGCACAAGTAGGACAGAAGGTGCTTCAACATATATTCAACAAACAACGCTCATCTTCCACCCAGCCGCCACAAACATAACAAACCGCTACAAAGTGTATGCACAGCATAGTGAATCCAGAAAGATTCACGCTGCAAAACTAATAGTTTCTTACCTGTCGGTGTAGTTTTGCAGCTTGAAGATCTTTCTGGATTCACTAGCAAACCCACCCACCTCCGCCAGTAGGATGAGGCTGGAGAAGGAGGTGGAAATAAAAAGGACAATATACAAACAGACACCTTTTAAAGACAAAGCGGAAAAATCATTTACTTGAAGGAAAAACTAGAAAACATTGCCAAAGGATTCACAAACAGAGCACAAAAACAAGAAAAAAGAATCCGAAGATGGTCGCCCAAAGGTGGGAGCTTCCACAGGAAGCGTGCCGACGTCACAGGAAGTACACCAAAAGGTGGGACGTCGATGCCCACCTGGGCTACAAAAAAAAGAAAGAAAGAAAGAAAGAAAAGACTACGATTCCGGACCCAACCACTAGACCGCAGAATAATGCACAGCATAGTGAATCCAGAAAGATCTTCAAGCTGCAAAACTACACCGGCAGGTAAGAAACTATTCGTTTCTTCCCAAGAACTATTTGCATTCTGGAATGAACTACCTCTGAATAGCCGAACCGCCCCAAATTCGCTGGCCTTTAGAAAGGCCTTGAAAACCTGGCTTTTCAGCAAATATACACCAGTTGGGTCACTAGGAACCTAGTAAGTCCAGATCAGGGAGCTAGCGCCAGTATATCTCAGGGTAACAGTGCGCTATATAAGTTCAACTAACATAAACCATAAAGTCCCCTCCCATGAATAGATCCCCTATGGGGAATTCCTAAAGGACAGCACCCAAATGTGGGAAGGTGAATTAGCTCACAATCCTCGAGCTCGGCGTTCTGGATGATCGGGCCGCGGCGGAGCCAGCAGGTCCCGGGATGGTTGAAAGTAGCGACGGTCCGCGGCGGAGCCAGCAGGTCCCGATGAAGGTGGTGGTTACAAACGGTCCGCGGCCACGCCAGCAGGTCCCAACGACGATGAAGGTTTCAGAAGGTTGCGGCAGCGCCAGCAGGCAGGACGATAGTTCGCAAGGCAGGACCACGGCAGCGCCAGTAGTCCGTCAAGGATGAGTTCTTAACTGCGTCTCTCGACTCCAGGATACAACTGCCATCCTGCTCTGGAGCTGCCCCAGTTATAGGTCTGGCGCCCTTTGATGTCCGGACCCTCGCACTTGGAGGTCGGGAGGTCTGGGATGAGGGAGTCCAGACACCCAGCAGGGAGGTGGAGCCAGTGCCCGGGGGAGCCGGGGGCGATCGGCACCTGGCGGGGGAGAGCCATCGACACCTCTTTCTCCCATTGACCCGCCAAGTAGTCCGCTCACCTCCTGGGTGGATGGTGGTGCCGGGATGTCGGGGCCTGGCCAGGCCCAGGGTTAGGGTCGATCGGAGGCCACGCGGCCTCGTGGGCTGTGTCCAAGATGGCGCCCAAGCCGGGCGAGGGGGTTGGCTGCTAATGACAAGGGTAACTCGTCATGAACTTTCCATTCATTTCAATGGAAAATGAATGGAAATATTTTTGGTGCCTTAGCACTGAAGTGGTTAAAAAACTCTTCAAACATACTCTTCACCCCTCTCCTCTGAACCCAAATCCCCCCCTCCCTGCATGAATGTCCCAAAACCGCCAGTCCCTCCAGCTCTGTAGAGCACCCGTAGCCCCACCCTAACTTTAACTTTACCATTCGGGAGAGCTTGGCTTGGCAGGGATAGCTCCCGCTGCACCCCCAACACAACAGATCAACATCTTACCTATGGACAATTGTAGATAAGAGCCCCCACATGAGGAAGAAACATTACCCGTTAACCTTTTTTCCATTCTGACTTATAGTTATCATTGCATTTTCATATGCTATGAGCTTGTTTGACTTAGAAATATATGGAGAGACCCCATGGTTGTAGTTCCTTAAGAATGAGTTCCTTCAAAAATAAGTCCACAGCAGGTCCCTCAGCCCGCTCAGGAACTCTCAGTATACGCACATTGTTATGGCGTGATGTACCTTCGTAGTCTTCCAGGTGAGCTTCCAGTATTTTATTGGCTGTTAACCCACTTACTTGGGTCTTAAAGGTTGAAGTTTCACGATGCAAGGATGTTCTGGAGTCCTCCACCTCCTTAACTCTTGTGCTAATGCTCCGAAGGTCTGCCTGCAGCAGAGAGACTTCCATTGTGGTGGAGTAAATTCACTTTTCCAGTGTTGTGCTAACTCCAGTCGTTCGGCATGACAGGCTGTTTTGTGCTGACTCCAGTCGTTTGGCATGACTGGCTCTTTAGGGCACATATATTTATCCAGTCTCATCTGGAAAGTGCCCCATTGTCCCTTGCTGCCAGTCATAGTGCTCGCAGGGTAGGACCTGTCGAGAGTGGGGAAAGCCTGGGCCCGTGCGAGTCTCACTGCTTCTGTCAGTGGGTGTAACTTCGCACTCTATGCAGCCTGTCCATTTTCCCCCTAGTTTCACGAGCCGTGCACATCCAGTGGTTTGTAGGTATTAAGCACTCCTGCAATGTTGAAGAGTGTATGTTTAGATTCCCTCCATCCAGGCCGCCACCAGCAAGTGATATCTCTGGCAGCCCAGCAGTCAAGATTTCCGGGAGCATCGCAGTCTCCTTAATCACCAAAAGTGCCCATTGCCACAGTCACGCACCCTTCAAGTATGCCAGTCTTATGTGTGGATGAAGGCTGGAAGCAATTCTCACACGGGCTATCAGGAAACATAATTTTTCTTTGTCATTATGTTTTACTTCCTCTTGTACTCGCCAGCACCACGAGGCTGGGCGAAGGTAGCCACAGCAATCGGCTCCAGCCACGCAACAGTGCGGATCACTTTACTGTAGTCTAGAAGGGCAGCCGGTCCAGACTACTCTCCCTCAGTATTGCCTCGCAGCCCCTGTATGCAAACTATCCCCCCGCTTCTGCTGGGTCCTTCTGTCGAGGTGCCCAGGCTTAAGGTGGCGTCGCAACTTGGCTGGGTTGGGAGGGGGGGGGGCTGGGGGGCGTTCCACCCGATCCTCTCACTGCTATCCACCACAGTCCCAGAATCAGACGAGTGCGCTTTGCCTCACCCAGTGAGGACACACCTTTCCTCAATCTTGCAGCGGCCGAACCAGCACTGCAGTAAATGCCGCCGCCTTCCACGTGCAGTGACGAATCGATGCTGCTGATGTAGCATGTCCGCCAGGCCTCATGTTCACCAAACAGCCAACTCTGCCAGTATCGCTCAGAGCCAGCATACGTTTAGCACCACTGGTAGCCCCTGCGGCAGACTCCCGCTAAACGGTAGCAGAATGCCACCAGTTGCCAAATAATGTATGGATATTAAGGAGGATTGCAGTCAGGTGACAGAGCTGCTAGATCAAGCGTCCATCTTCAGCGGTTAGCCACGCCCCCTGGCCTAAGTCATTCTTGTGGCTCCAGACTGGGCAAGGAGAGTGTGGTGTCCTGAGCTTCTCCAATTGAGTATGGATCCTCCGATCAGGCTGCCCCTTCAGGAGTATTTTCTGTCACAGAAGCAGGAAAAGAGCCGCCACCCAAACCTGTCAACTCTACGTCTTCTTGCCTAGAGATTGAGCAGCTACAGTTGATAGCATTCAACTTCCTCCCGAAGTTTGTAATGTTATTTTGGTAGCCTGTTGTCCCTCCACAAAGACCCTGTACACCTGCTGATGGAATAAATTTGTATTACATTGTACAGAAAAGTCTTTTGGCCCTCTTTCTGCTTCCCTTTCGGATGATTTGCTTTTTATATTGACCCTTGCCCAGCAGGGCTCTGCTGTGGGCACTCTGAAGGGGCACCTTTCCTCCTTGTCTGCCTTCTTGAGTCCGTCAGTCCAATCCTTATTGTTTAAATCCCCCATTGTAAATAATTTCTCAAAGGTTTTGTACATATGTTCCCACCTTCTCCTTTCATTATGCACCAGTGGGACCTTAGTTTGTTTCTCACCTTCGAGAAGTGTGCTCTATTCGAACCTTTGTACAACTGCCGCCTACGGCTGCTTTCCATCTAATCAGCCTTTATAGTGGCAATCACATTTGCCAGGATGGTTAGTGAATTGCAGGTTTTCTCATCCAATCTCCCTTGCCTGACAATATTCCCTGACAAATTGGTGCTTCGTACTACGGCCTCTTTCCTCCCGAAAGTGGTAACACCATTCCATGTGGGGCAATCTGTCACCTTGCCCACTTTCTGCTCACATCCCCATCCCTCTAAAGAAGAGGAGTGGCTCCACCGCCTGGACCCAGATAGAGCGTTGTCGTTCTACCTTGACCATACTAAAGAGTTTCAGGTGAACAACCAACTCTTCGTAGGGTAGGTTGGAAGGAAGAAAGGTTGTGCGGTGCAGAGGAGGACTATATCACGATGGTGTAGGGAGCTGTCTCTGTATATCCTATACCAAAGTAAGGTATATTGTGCACAGAGTCCAGGGAGTTCCCAGAGGTATAGCAGAGGCTAAATTACACAACAGCTGTTTGTGGCAGTGTGGACGAGCAGCTCGCTTTATCAGGAGGGTTTGTTAAGCATTTATTGTATTCATTCAATCAAGACTGATGGCATACACTCCGAGACTGAATCCAGACCAACTGGGTAAGTATAAAAAAGTATGCTTATATTTTATTTTGTAGAACCAAGCATCTCTTGGCACAGGCAAGTAAGGAATACTTTTAAATGCAAGGCACACAGAAATGCAACTGTGAATTCTTTTGGAATCGATTACAGGTTTGTATTACTTTTGAAACAGTTCAAAATACAGAAAGATTGCTTTTCAGTTACTTTGAGTACTTGAGGTGACATGCCGAGATATCATACACTAGAGTTTGTCACTTACATGTAAGTACGACAATTCCTAGGTTAATGCATATAAGTTTCATACAAAACATTCGTTCAAAAGAGATTTTTTTAGGAACAAAACTTGTAACATTGGTTCCTAATGAGAAATGGAAGTTAATTGGTTTGCGGGTGAGTAGACGACCTGCATGAATGTTTTTGGGGGGTTAGAACCAAGGGCCCCCCAGATTCAGATAGGCACTCAAATTGCACCATCAGTGGCTCTAGGGCGGCCGGGTGCAGAGTGCAGGATTCCAATGTTAGGCAGTAGAGCCAAGCTTCTAGGGTTAGGGTCAGGGCAAAGGGGGTCTCAGGTCAGAACCAAGTCCACACCACCACCAACGTTGGGGCGGCCAGGTCCAGGGTGCTTATGAGGGGTCGGGAGCCCAATGCAATCCTATAGAGGTTGCCGGTTTTGGATTTAGGCTGCAGGCTATGTTCAGGAAGTCTTCTGGGAGGACCCAACATCTGGGCAGGTAAGTTGGAGGGCTCAGGGAAGTAGGTTCACCTCAGGTCCTCTTCTCCAGTGCGCAGGGGTGCCTTTTGATGTCGGATTTAACCTTACTGGGCCACTCACGGTTGGGGGTGGGGGTGGGGGGGGTGTTCTGTGCAAAGGCTGCAGGCAACTTTGGGTAGTTCTGGAGCGGTTAACCCACGGTGGACTCGGACTCTGGAGTGTTTGCTGACCTCCTTGTGAATGGTGGGCCTCTTGGACTCTTGCCGTAGTCGACTGGGGCAGTGGTGGATTCAGACTTTGGGTTTCTTTGTCCTTATCATGCTCAGAGCTTTTCTTTGGAGTTTCTTTGTGAACATACCTGCTGTTCGCAGGAAATGTGGTATTTGTAGAAGGCAGTCAATCCTCCAGGGGCTCTGGAGGTTGCTGGCTGCAGGACAAGTTGACTTTTGGCGCAGGATCTCCGGAAACTGCAGACGTGCCAGTAGGGCTGAGGCCAAGTCAGTTTTCTCTGTAGTCATCCCTTGGCCATCCCAGGCATGTTACTTACAGATACAGCGAGTCTAGGTCCTAGAAAAGAATGCCTTCTCAATTATATTCCTCATCAATAATCAGTGAATGATTGTATGATAATTTTGAGGTTCACTGATGCCCAGCTTAATCTTCAGGGAGAAAAGTAAATATTTGATTTGGAGGACATTTGGGAAGATTCACTGGGTGAGGGACTCGTTGGGTATTGGTTGAAAAGACTTCACCATGATACCCATCGCTACTGATGATGGGATAATGTCACCTTTGTTAGATGAAACATTCAGAGATAATAATGTTTTGCAGCGTGAATCTTTCTGGATTCACTATGCTGTGCATTATTCCGCGGTCTTGTGGTTGGGTCCGGAATCGTAGTCTTTTCTTTTTTTTTTTTTACTTTTTTTTTGTAGCCCAGGTGGGCGTTGACGTCCCACCCCTTGGTGTATTTCCGGTGACGTCGCCATGCTTCCTGCGGAAGCTCCCACTCTTGGGCTCCATCTTCAAATTCTTTTTTCCGCGGTTGGGTCTGGATCGTTCCCGAAAGGGCTCCAGATATTTTTGGAGAAAGAAGGAAAAGAAGCAATTTTTGCACGAAAAGATTGGGAGAGACTAGAGGAGACTACACCATCGAAGAAGACCACTAAGGAAGGAAGGAACTTCAAGAACTTTGATGTCCATCCGGGAATGCGTGCTCAGGGGGCTCCCTGAACCCAGGATATGGACAACACTCCCTTCAAATTCTGCCATAACTGCCACCACAAGTACGCGCAGAAAGGCCAGCACCCGGTTTGCAACCTTTGCCTACTGGTCGACCACAAGAGCGAGGATTGCAACGCCTGCTCCGCCTTCACGCCGAAGACTCTGCGAATTGGAGCAAGACAGAGGGTAGCCAACGCCAGCATGCAGGGCAAGGGCCAGCCACCGTCCCTTCGAGACCTGGGGTTATCATCAGACAAAGATGACAACAACGCCGCCGAAGAAGACGGCTACACGGTTGTAGAGACCGATATTAAGAAGACTACTGGAAAGGTAGGAGACTCTACGGCCCCTAGAGCCCCGAGAGACCCAGAGTCTCGAAAGATCGAGGCGAAAGCCTCGAAAGTGCCGACGCCGAAAAGCTCGGCGTCCGCAGCAAAACCCAGGCCCAGGGGATCCTCTGAGAAGGAGTCCCCGGCGCCGAGAGCTGAAGAACAGCCAAAGTCGTAGAAAAAAGTTCACGAAAAGGAACGTTCGAAGCCGAAGGAAAAAGACCCGAAGAAAATTTTGACGACGAAGGACCCAAAGGTCAGCTCGACGCCGAAACCTTCGACTCCGAAAGTCGGCTCGGCGCCGAGCTTTCCGCCGAAAAGACCAGCAGAACCATTAGACGCAGAACATGCTGCCGAAATGGAAAAAAAGAAGACGCCTCAAGGCCGAGATGGAAAACATCCTGCAGCGAAAGAGAGAATTTGACGCCAGGATGAAGGACTTCATAATCCCGACGAAACCGAAGACACAGGTGGTCGAGATAGTGGAGGAAGAGGTGGAAGAAGTCTATGAACAGTCGGAGAACGTCGAAACTTTCGACGATCCAGAAGAGGAAGAGGCCTCCTACTATGACTATGAAGGGGACGACGACCGCAGGACGCTCCTTGGCTCGGCATCCTCGGAGACTGAGGAGATAGAATGGCAGGACGTCGATGCCGAGAGCCCAGAACAAAGCATCGACACGTATCCTTCGAAGCCCTCGCCGCCAGATGACATTGGGGTCTATAACACAGTCATCAGGAATGCAGCTGCAGTTTTTAGGGTGAAACTCGACGATGAGAAGCAGAAGGCAGACTTCCTCCTAGAGACACTGCTCCCCACACAGACCAGAAGCCAATACCTGCCCATGCTAGAAAGTGTCATGGCACAGGGGAAAGAGGCTTTCAAGGAGCCTGCGACCTGCAAATCCGTCACTCCTAGGATGGAGAAGAAATATAAACATTCCTCCAAGGACCCACCCTACATCCAGGGCACAGTCTCTGCAGACTCCATCATCGCAGCCACAGCAAGAAAGAGGGCCAATGTACTTACTACCTCAGGACCACCTCCAGACAAAGAAAGCAAGAGGATGGACTTAGTAGGGAGGAGAATTGAACGGAATGCCGCTATGCACTGGCGCATGTCAAATTCGAATGCACTCCTGAACAGACACCAGTACCAGATCCTGGATGAACTGGGCCAGCTAATAAAAAACTTGCCTCAAGAGTTCAAGGAAAAAGCTGAAAGCTTGGTAGAAGAGGGGAAGAACGTGGCAAATTCTTGCATCAAAACAGCCCTGGACGGAGCAGACACCTCCAACAGGCTCATGATGATGGGCATTACAGAAAGGAGACAAGCCTGGCTAAGAATTTCAGGCTTCAAGCCAGAAGTGCGGCACAGCA
Source organism: Lissotriton vulgaris (assembly GCF_964263255.1). Lineage (NCBI taxonomy): Eukaryota > Metazoa > Chordata > Amphibia > Caudata > Salamandridae > Lissotriton > Lissotriton vulgaris. Next base: position 645,355,145 of record NC_141700.1, on the reverse strand, counting down.
TCCTGAACACCCCGTTCAACGGAGAAACTTTGTTCGGGGCCCCAGTAGACGAGAAGCTCAGCCAACTAAAAAAGGTTAACGAAACGGCAAGGTCCATGGGAGCTTTGCAGTTCAGAGGTACTAAAAGAGGCACCCCATCTCGGAGACCTAATGAGAGAGGTGGAAATCAACCAGGAACATCACACCAGGCGTTCCAACAAGCCCACCAGGCAGACAACCAGGCACAGCAAGGGCAACAGAAACAATCCTGGCAGTACCAGGAGAGAGGCCACGGACGTGGTCGGAACAGGAGAGGGGGCCAGCAACCCCCCTCCAAGTGACTTGCCAAAACAACATGTGCTCACCCAAGCAAGAGCCCCCGGGCTGAAGCACAAGAACAACACACAGGGGTCACACGAAGTGAACACCCGAGAGCATGTAAGCCCAGTGGGAGGAAGACTAAAGCATTTCCTCCAGGAATGGAAGTCAATAACTTCAGACAAATGGGTTCTCAACATCGTACAGTTCGGGTACTGCATTGAGCTGGGAGGGAAGCCAACAGCCATAAAACCAAGAAGAAGACACCTAGCGAGGAAAGAGCTACAGCTGCTGCAAGCGGAATCAAAGGAGCTCCTGCAAAAACAGGCCATAGAACCACTGCCTTACAGAGAAAGGAACAGGGGCGTGTACTCAACATACTTCCTGGTACCAAAGGTAGATGAAACCATGAGACCCATCCTGGACCTCAGATTCTTAAACAAATTCATAAAAACGCAAAAGTTCAAAATGACCTCCCTACAAGAGGTACTTCCTCAATTACAAGGCGGGGACTTCATGGTCACCATAGACCTAAAATATGCCTACCTGCACATCCCAATGAACAGGGCTCACAAGCATCTGCTCAGATTCACCATAGGAGAAGACCACTACCAGTTCACAACACTGGCATTCGGACTCAAATCAGCACCAAGGGTCTTCACAAAGTGCCTAGCAACAGTCGCGGCACACCTAAGAAGGGAGGGAATACACGTGTACTCTTACCTGGACGACTGGCTAATAAAAGCAAGATCATACAGAACGTGCAAGGAGCACGCACAAAGAGTAGCAAATATTCTGATGAACCTGGGATTCTCCATCCACTGGGGCAAATCCTCAATGGAGCCAGAACAAATAAAAATCTTCCTGGGAGCAAAGATCGACACCTTACAGAGCAAGGTGTTCCCGAGTGTCAAGATATCGCTAGCACTGGCGAAGGAGACACGGCTCTACCAGAAGGGGCAAGCTCGGACAGTGAGAACAGCGAGCAAAGTGATGGGCATGATGGCATCATGCATCTACCTAGTGCCAAATGTGCGACTGCACATGAGACCCTTACAGGAATGGCTACAAGAACAATGGTCACAAGCTACAGGTCGTTGGGAGGATCTAGTGGTTGTAACGCACGCAGTGCAGAAAGAAATGGCATTGTGGAACATGAGGAACATAAGGGGAAAACTTCTAACCCCGCCAACGTCAACAGTGACCATCACCTCAGATGCATCCCTGAAGGGATGGGGAGCTCACATGAAGAAACTCAGAGTGAGGGGTCTGTGGACACCAGTGGATGCGGGCAAACACATCAATTACTTGGAGTTGAAGACAATCTTCCTCGCTATAAAGGCTTTCCAGACAAAACTGTACAACCAGAGAGTGTTGATCCAAACAGACCACACAACAGCGATGTTCTACATCAACAAGCAAGGGGGGACACAATCAGCCCCACTTTCAAAGCTAGCGCAGGAAATATGGGCATGGGCCATCCCTCTCAACATAGACCTGCTAGCCATACATCTACCAGGGAAGGACAACGTAGAGGCAGATTGGCTCAGCAGACAGACATCGGCATCCCACTAGTGGGAGCTCAATGCACAGGAAACAAGGAGGCTGTTCGACAGGTGGGGAACACCGTTGGTGGACCTATTTGCAACACGCCAAAATGCAAAATGCCAAAACTTTTCATCCAGGCTCCTAGGGGAGGGGTCCCTGGGGAATGCCCTATGAATAGACTGGTCGAGGACATTTGCTTACCACTGATGCACAGAGTACTCAGCAAGTGCAGAGAGAGCAACATGACACTGATACTGGTCGCACCGCAGTGGGCCAGGCAGACATGGTACTCGCAGATCATGGAGATGACAAAGTGCACCCCACAGATTCGGGAGAAGGAAAGACCTACTCTCCATGCAAATTGGAGAGGTGCTGCACCCAGAGCCAGAGAGCCTGAGCTTAGTAGCATGGCTCCTGAGGACATATAGTTTGCGCATCTGAAACTACCAGAGAGCACCCTAAGGGTACTTTGGGAGGCACGAAGGCCCAGCACACGAAGGTGCTATGTATCAAAATGGAAGATATTTACCCTGTGGTGCAGGAAAGAAAAACTTCACAACAAGATGCAAAAGGACTCAACAGTGCTAAGATACCTCGCACACCTACTCGACAAGAACCTACGCTCATCCTCATTGAGAGTTCACTTGGCAGCAATAGTCGCTTACACAAGAGGAGAAACTTGTAGGAGTTTCTTCACATCACAAGTGATTAAGAGATTCCTGGAAGGGGCAAAGAGGATCGCACCACCAAAGCGGGTGCCGCCGCCTGCATGGAACCTTAACCTAGTCCTAACGGAGCTCATGAAACACCCTTTCGAGCCAATACATAGGGCATCCCTAGAGATGCTGACCAAGAAAACCGCTTTCCTGGTGGCAATCACCTCACTGCGCAGAGTAAGCGAGCTACAGGCACTAACGCTACAGGAACCCTACATACAGATTCACAATGATAGGGTGGTAATGAGGACGGACCCACACTTCATGCCAAAGGTGGTGTCAAGGTTCCACATGAACCAGACCATACAAATACCTAGTTTCTTCCAGAAACCGGCCACAAGCGCTGAACGAGCTCTGCACACCCTAGACGCCAGAAGGGCGGCCATGCACTACATTGAGAGAACAAAGGAACACAGGAAGACAAAGCAGTTCTTTGTGTCCTTCGCAAAGAGTTTCATGGGGAAGCCAGTAACTAAAGGAACAATTGCGAGATGGATCGCACAAACAATACAGTTCTGCCACAAGCAGGCAGGACAGGAACTGGAAGGGGGCACACGTGCCCACTCTACCAGGAAAAAGGGGGCTACAATAGCCTTCCTAGCTAACACACCAATTCAGGACATATGCCTGGCGGCAACCTGGGCTTCAGTGCACACTTTCACGAAGCACTACTGTGTGGATATACAGATGAACAAGGAAACACAAGTCGGACAAAAGGTGCTTCAGCACATATTCAATAACCAACGCTCATCTTCCACCCAGCCGCCACAAACATAAGAAACCGCTAAAAAGTCTATGCACAGCATAGTGAATCCAGAAAGATTCACGCTGCAAAACAAATAGTTTCTTACCTGTCGGTGTAGTTTTGCAGCATGAAGATCTTTCTGGATTCACTAGCGAACCCACCCACCTCCGCCAGAAAGATGAGGCTGGAGAGAAAAGGGGGTTTAAACAAAGACAATACTTGGAAAAACATACCTTAGAGGTTAAAGCGGTGAATAATTTAGTTGAACATTGCCATAACTCCGGTAACAGAACGAACACGAGAAAAAAGAATCCGAAGATGGCGCCCAAGAGTGGGATCTTCCGCAGGAAGCATGCCGACGTCACCGGAAATACACCAAGGGGTGGGACGTCAACGCCCACCTGGGCTACAAAAAAAACAAAAAACAAAGAAAAGACTACGAATCCGGACCCAACCACAAGACCGCAGAATAATGCACAGCATAGTGAATCCAGAAAGATCTTCAAGCTGCAAAACTACACCGACAGGTAAGAAACTATTCCTTATTGGCAGATTGCCAGTAAAGGGCATATTGAATGTAATTCATTTGGGTGCTCTGCAAGTTGTAGTAGTATTCATCATGTGACGTACAGTTATGCCGCTAACTTTTGTTGAACAGGTACATTATTTTCCTCTGAATGGCTGATTGTTGGATTGAATTAATGCAGGACTTGATCACTTTTAAGAGTGGCCTGCTCTAATTTAAGGCCTTGCAAGTGATGGCTTTGTAGTAAGCAGCTTTTTCCTCTCTATTAAGCAGCTGTGAGTTGAGCATTCAGCCTTGGTGCCAATAGGTTTCCTTTGATCTATGTTCTTGATTTTCTTTTCTTTTAATCTAGCTGTACCATAGTGCAAATCGTTTGGTCTTCTCTCCGGACAGATTTAAGAAGGCAAGGGCATCTGATGTACTGTGGACAGTGTGGTGGAAATTGCAGAGCAGGTTCTCTGTGTCTGTGCCAGGGTCTTATGTTGCTGCTAGGACTGCCAGTTTGTTGAAGGATGTGTTCATATGCTAACTAGTTTCCTTGATGTTAGTGCTAGTAAACCTGAATACTTTCAGACGTTTTGAGAGTGTAGGAACAGCTGTGACTTTAGAGTTTAACCTGGCTACTGTGATCCATTTGTAACAGCTCAAGATCTTATCAAGTACAGAACTCTTGTCTGAAGTTAGATGCTAAGACAGGTAGCTGTTGAACATGCAGCGGCAAATTAATAGTTTTCATGGTGCTGGTGTAACTACCATCAGTTGCCTCATGAAATTTACATGGATAATTTTGTTTCTCTGGAAGTGGCTCTAACGCACCTCTGAGCAGTTGACTTAAACATTAGTAAAAATGTTCATGGTGCCTGTGTGGATCATTTTGTCATTTTATTCACCTGTATTTAAAAAGACGGCTTTTTCATTTACACTGTATATTTACTAGAAAAGACAATTGGATAAGCCCACTTTTGGTAGGACCATATAAATTGTTTGTGATTTTGTATTTTGTTTAAAAATCTAGGTTATTTGTGTTTTTTGCTTGGGTGCTCTCTTTCCACTTTTGAATTAGTCATATTTTACCCCTTCACCGGCTGTTGCAATTGAGTTGAGAATTACAAAGGTTTCTCATAGTAATTTTTTTAAACTAGTCTGTTTCTTTTGCCCTTTGACAGGGGACACCAGCTGCTGAGGAGCTCCTTCCAGTCCCACCACCCGAACCCCAAGCTGAGAGTGCATGGGAGCGAGGGCTTAGGCATGCAAAAGAGGTAAGGAATGCTTGAAAGTATACTGCTTGAACACTTGTGTTTATAGACATACTTTACTCATGTTTGTTGTGTATGACTCATAATATGCTATGTTGGTGCAAGCGAGTTGTGTTGCAAAGATATAAGTGTGCAGCTTGCTTAGGGTGTGAGACCTTGTGGCAAACTGACCTCACAGAGACCTTTTAAATCTGTTAATAAAACTACTACCCGCATTGTAGAACCATGTGCTTAACAGGAAAGAACAAAAGAAAGAGTAAGGTGGCAAGAGGAGCATAAAAATCAAGAGACGGAGGTGAAATGAGTGAAACAGAAAATTTAAAAAACTAAAAGAAATCAAAAATTGAAGAGCATAGGCAAATGGGGGTAAAGGATATTAGAAAAAAAAACTAAAGAAAAATTATTTATAGTAAGTTGGTTAAAAAGGCGGGAAGAAAAGTTGCACGAGACAGGAGGATGAAAAAAGATGATGGAAGAAAAACAAAAAATGGATAAATACGATGAAAATAGAGCATCCAGAAAAAAAGTAAAATTAGCAAACAAAGAGAAAGAAATGATAAATCTGTTCAACACAAAGAATTGAAAGTAGACACAAAAGCAGAAAAGTGGAGCTTAAGACATAGTTGACTTTAGAGGTAGTGTTTTTAAAGAAGATGATCAGTTAAAAACTAATAGGAGAAACATTTTAATTGTAGAGCATCGAAAAGCCTATGAAGGAAGAGGTGACAGTGGTAAAAGTTTGATTAGTAAAATGAAACTGAAACTTAGCAATAGAGATACCGATTCAGGTAAAATTGAAATTGGGGAACTTGCAGGTGAGGTAAACCAAGAAATAGAATTGACTGTATGTGCTAGACTTGAAGATGTGGTGTACATGCCCTTACTTTCAGGTTTATGTTTGTTTGTTTTTGAGATTTTTATTGCGCACAAATACCCGAGGGTGTCTCGGCGCATATCAGACTGCCTGGGATGAAGAACTACCAGATGAATCATTGATTGAATAACCAGGTTTTCAGGAGTTTACGGAAGATAATGAGTGTGGGACTGGTTTTGATGGACAGGGGAAGTGAATTCCACAGCCTGGGGGTTGCTACTAGAAAGTGTCTGTCTCCCCAGCTAGTGGTTCTGGTACGTGGGACCGAGAGGAGATGGGTGCAAGCTGAGCGAAGGGGCCTTTGAGGGGCGTAGATCCGAAAGGCATCCTTGAGGAACCTAGGTCCTGAATCATGGATGGCCTTATAGGCAATACAGAGTGCCTTAAACTTTATCCTGCTCTTGACTCTTAGCCAGTGCAGTTGGCGAATGGCTAGAGAGGTGGGACGACGGCTGGGGATGCCTATCAGCATTCTTGCCGCTGCATTTTGCACCGATTGTAGTTTAGTTAGGATCTGTTCTTGAGTACCAAGGAAGAGGGCGTTGCCATAATCCATTTTAGAGAAAACAAGAGTGGTGATCAAGGTTTTCCCTGCCCCTGAAGGGAGATATGGCAGCAGCTTTTTGATCTTCCTTAGTATATAGAAAGATGATGAAACCACCGTGTTCACATGGTGTTTGAACAACAGCTTCTCGTTGAACATGATACCGAGGTTTCTGACCTTGGCAACCGGAGTGGGGGGTGGACCCATTTCACTGGGCCACCAGATGGAAGACCATTCCGGAGAAAGGTTGCCAAAGGTCATCACCTCGGTCTTGTCCGAATTTAACATCAAGCAATTGCTTGACATCCAGGAACTAATGGCCAGCATCCCCTCCTGAAATCTTGCGGCCACAGCTGGTCCATCCTTGTGCACTGCCAACACCAATTGGGTGTCGTCTGCATAGGTGGTTAAGCGGAGTCCATGTGCTTTAATAACTTTTGCCAGATCCGCCACATATATGTTAAATAATGTGGGGTTTAGCGAGCAGCCCTGGGGCACCCCACACGGGAGGGTGAAGCTGGGCGAGTAAAAAGTGCCCATTTTCACCGCCTGAGTACGGTTAGCCAGAAATGAAGCGATGAGGTCCCTGGCAAGGTGGGTCACCCCCGGGGATGTGACGCGGTCGATCAAGATGGAATGATCGACCGTGTCAAAGGCAGTGTACAGATCCAGGAGTATAAGGACCGCTGCCCCACCCTGGTCCATTATAGTCCTGATCTCGTCCGAGGCCTTTATCAAAGCCGTCTCTGTACCGTGGCCCTTCCTGAAGCCGAACTGGGTATCATCTAGAAGTTGATGGCAATCAATGAAACCCGACGGCTGTTTGTTCATAATAGCTTCAAATATTTTGGCCGGAAATGGAAGGCAGGCAATAGGTCTATAATTAGCAGAGTCCGTGGGGTCCAGGGAAGGCTTTTTTAACAAGGGCTTGATGACCGCTTTTTTCCAGATTTCAGGATATATGCCTGTCTGGAGGATGGAGTTGCATAGGTCGGTGAGTGGAGAAGTAATGAACGTGGTATAATGTGTCCCTCCTTGGTATATTTTGGGCATTCTGTGTTGATGGCCCATGAATAAAATGTCCCTCATAACTCTTTGAGAGCATTATAAGCATTATTGTGGCCTGGCATAATTTGGTCCTCATTGGATTATTTTAGGAATTCTGGACATAATTTTGTTCATGCCTCAAATATTTACTATTGCCGTAGGTAGGTTTCATTGGGGGCGATGAACCTCACAATACACATGGGAGATTCAAACTGGTTTGTGGCATAATGAAAGTAATAGAATGTTCGAGGCATGTGGGCTGCTGAATTCATATCTGTGCATAGATCGCCGCCTAGTGTTGGGTCCGGATGATTGCACATTGTTGTCCTGGAAGAGTCTTCGAAGTATCACGAGATAGGTGGCTCCTCCCCTGGACTACAGTGCGCATGGGCATCGACTCCATCCCCAGATTGTTTTTTTCCGCCAAAACTTCCCCCACTGAGGACTCTGTGGCTTTCAATGCCCTTATTGAGAGGGCAGCAGCCAATCACAACGTCGAGCTCCATGCTGACCCAGTGGACGTCGACTTCCTCTTTGACACCTTTTCGGTCTCTGAAAAGACAGTGAAGACTCTGCCAATGCTGAAGGGTGTTCTGAAGCACGCGGCTGAGGTGTTCAAAGAGCCCACCCGGGCGAGGGTCATCAACCCAAGAATCGACAAGAAGTACAAGGCGGCGCCCACTGATCCAACTTATATTAAGGGACAGTTGCCTCTGGGTTCCCTGGTTGTCTCCAATTCCCGTAAAAGAGCCAACTCACAGACTACGGGTGATGCTCCTCCCCCAGACAAGGAGTCAAAAGTCTTTGAGGCTTCAGGGAAGAGGGTGGCAGCGCAGGCAGCCAATATGTGGAGCATATCCAACACGCAGGCGCTACTAGCGCGTTATGACAGGCCACACTATGATTCTCTAGAGACCCTTTTACAGCATTTGCCCGATCAATATAAGGAAGCAGCCTGAGGTTGATACCACCCTTGAAAAGATGAAGAAGGACACCGACACCGCAAAATCTATGGGTGCCTTGCAATCCCAGCAGTTTCGGAGTGGGTCCTTTCGTCGCTCCAATACTAGGGGCACCTCAAGGGGTCAACTCTCGCAGTCAGCGCAGTTCTACAAAAGCAACACCCAAACTTCTTATACCAACAAGGGTTGAGGTGGTTACCGCGGCAACAACATCAAGGGCAGAGGACGTGGCAACAACAGCTCCAGGTCCTCCACCGCCAACAAACAGTGACGCCTTGTCACTGCCCCCCGACCACGCAACACCGGTCGGGGGGAGACTCCAGCAGTTCCTGCCCGTGTGGAAGTCCATCACCACGGACAGGTGGGTCAGGACACTTGTCCAATTCGGTTATTGTCTGGAGCTCACATCCACTCCACCCAACATACCCCCAAGGCACCGTCCTATGTCCGGCGAGCACTTGCACTTATTGCAGCAGGGGGTCACAGTCATGCTGCAAAAAGGGGCAATAGAGCTCGTGCCCTTGCAGGAAAGAGGTACGGGAGTTTACTCCCTGTACTTTCTTATTCCAAAGAAGGACGGATCCCTCAGGCCCATCCTGGATCTAAGGCCCCTCAACTTTTACATCCTATCAGAGCATTTCCACATGCTCACGCTGCAGCAGGTTCTCCCACTGCTTCAACAGGGGGACTTCCTGGCAACTCTGGACCTGAAGGATGCGTACTTCCACATTCCACTACATCCTTCACACAGAAAATACCTCCGGTTCACCATACAAGACCAGCACTACCAGTTCAAGGCTTTGCCTTTTGGGGTCACCACGGCACCCAGGGTTTTCACAAAGTGCCTGGCGACGGTGGCGGCACATCTCAGACGTCAAAACATTCACGTCTATCCCTATCTGGACGACTGGCTCATTCAGGCGAAGTCGGCCCAGCAGTGTGCCGGCCACGTGTCCCACACCATTCACCTTCTGCACGATCTGGGTTTCTCACTGAATTATCCAAAGTCCCATCTCCAGCCCGCCCACATATGGCAGTATCTGGGTGCGACTATAAACACTCTGGCGGCCACAGCACAGCCGAATTCAGTGAGAGTCGACAGCATTCAATCGCTGATCCAAAGATTCAGACCTCAACACTCGCTTCCAGCGAGAGTGTTCATGCAGTTGATAGGCATGATGGCCTCCTGCATCTCCATTGTCCCGCACGCGAGACTACATATGCGTCCGCTTCAGGAGTGCTTGGCACGTCAGTGGACTCAGGCTCACAACCAGTTGAAAGACCTAGTGTTGGTGAGCGGTCGGGCGTACAACTCTCTGCATTGGTGGAATCCACGAAACCTTTGCAAGGGCCGACCGTTTCAGGAGCCTGTGCCACAGATTATCCTGACAACGGACGCTTCTCTCCAGGGATGGGGAGCGCATGTACTCCAATACACTGTGCAGGGACTATGGACGCAGCAACAGGGGAAGATGCACATCAATGTTCTGGAACTGATGGCAATCTTCATGGCACTAAAGGCCTTCAAAGTACATCTATGCAACAAGGTTGTGTTGATCCGGACGGACAACATGACAGCGATGTACTACATTCAGAAGCAGGGAGGCACACACTCTCCGCAGCTGTCTCATCTGGCTCAGAGCATGTGGAAGTGGGCCATTCAGAGGAACATCTTCCTCATGGCGGAGCATCTCCCAGGGAAAGACAATCAGATGGCGGACCTGCTCAGCAGGCACAGCCACCAAATGCACGAGTGGGAGATACATCCATCAGTACTCCGGCCGTACTTCCAAAGGTGGGGTCATCCAGAGATCGACCTGTTCGCCACTCAGGAGAACGCAAAATGCCAAAGCTTCGCCGCCAGATTCCCACACCCACTGTCGCAGGGCAATGCGATATGGATGAACTGGTCAGGCAAATTTGCGTACGCTTTTCCCCCAGCACCACTGATACCGCTGGTGGCACGCAAACTCAGGCAACACTCGATGACTCTCATCCTGGTTGCTCCAACATGGGCTCGTCAACCGTGGTACACCACGTTTCTGGAACTGTCCGTGGTACCGCATCAGAGGCTACGTCTCACACCCAGCCTTCTGACGCAGAGCCATGGCGACATTCAGCACCCAGATCCGCAACAGCTCAACCTGGTGGTCTGGCTCCTGAAGTCCTAGAGTTTGGCTACCTGAACTTGCCTCCCAATTGCATGGACATCATTCGGGAGGCAAGGAAGCCTACTACTAGATCCTGCTACGCGGCGAAATGGAAGCGTTTTGCAATTTATTGTGCAAACCACAACATTAACCCGCTTGATGCTTCCATTCAAGACATCATCTGTTACCTGTTCCATCTGTACAAGTGTAATCTGGCCTATACTTCCATACGTATTCATCTGTCTGCAATGGCCGCGTATCTCCAAAATAGACAACACCTTTCGCTCTTCAAGGTGCCTGCCATCAAAGCTTTTTTGGAAGGCCTCAAACGAGTCATTCCGCCACGGACTCCACCAGCTTCTGAGTGGAACCTCAATGTGGTTCTTACCAGACTGATGGGTCCTCCCTTTGAACCACTGCATTCCTGCGAGATTCAGTTCTTGACGTGGAAAGTGGCTTTCCTTGTAGCAATTACATCGCTACGGAGGGTCAGTGAATTGCAAGCCCTCACAATCCAAGAGCCATTTATCCAAATTCATTCCAACAGGGTGGTGCTCCGCACTAACCCTAAGTTCCTGCCCAAGGTTGTGTCTCAGTTCCACCTCAACCAAACAATCGAATTACCTGTTTTCTTTCAAAATCCTGAGTCACTGGCGGAGCGGATGCTCCACATCCTTGACGTTAAGCGGGCCCTATTGTATTACATTGATAAGGACCAAAGATTTTAGAAAGACTAAACATCTCTTTGTCGCCTTTGCGCCACACCACAAAGGTAACCCTATTTCCAAGGCTGGTGTTCTAGGTGGATCGTTAAATGTATCCAGATCTGCTATGCAAAAGCAAATCGCACTCTTACCATTCCACCGAGAGCCCACTCCACCAGGAAGTTGGGGGCCTCTATGGCTTTCCTTGGAAACATTCCCTTAGAGGACATACGTAGAGCAGCAACATGGTCTACCACGCACACATTTACTAAGCATTACTGTGTTGATGTGCACTCCAAACAGCAGGCAGCTGTAGGGCATGCTGTTCTCAAGACACTTTTCCAAACTGCTGCAGCTGGCACGGGCGGCCGCCGTTAATGGAGGGACTGCTATGTATTCTATGCACAGATATGAATTCAGCAGCCCACATGCCTCGAACCGAATATGCTACTTACTAGTATGCATCTGTTCTTGGCATGTAGGGCTGCTGACATTCATATCGCCCGCCCTCCTCCCCGGCGCCTGTAGCAGCTGCAGTATTCACATATATACTCATAGCATGGTCATCATTCACTGAGTTTCACTCCATCTTGGCCACAATGGCTAAAAACAATCTGGGGATGGAGTCGATGCCCATGCGCACTGTAGTCCAGGGGAGGAGCCACCTATCTCGTGATACTTCGAAGACTCTTCCAGGACAACAATGTGCAATCATCCGGACCCAACACTAGGCGGCGATCTATGCACAGATATGAATGTCAGTAGCCCTACATGCCAAGAACAGATGCATACTAGTAAGTAGCATATTCGATTGGAATATTTCATGAATGCATCTTGAGGGCCGGCTTTTTTTAGTTTACCCGAAAATTTAAAATGAGTTCCCATAATTTGCAGACTATTTTGGAGACCCAGACCTTCCAAAACCCCACATGAAAGGTAACTTTAGGAGGTGGAACGTATTTAAATTTTAATTATTCGTGGAGTGAGCTTATAGAATGCATGATAAGCTTGTCATTTTCTGACCAAAACACTGGATTATTGTGCTGTAAATGGATCATTCAAAAATCAAACGTTATAACACTTTCCTTTAGGGAATTGCAAACAAACTTTTTAAAAAGGGGCAGGCATCACTCACTTTCCTTACTTCCTCAGTGCGTTCAGGAAGTGCGTCAAAGGGGAGCTATTTGCTTGTACTGATGAATAATTTTATTTTACATTAACAATTCTAAATTTGTTGTTTTCAAATCCTTTCATAAATACAGTTTCTCCAATGTTGCATTCTGTTTTGACCTCTTTAAAATGAGTGCTTCTTGTACATACCTGTTATTGGTTCATCACCAATGATATGTACAACACCAATGAGGTGTACAAACAAAGTGTTCAAAGCATTTTATTAAACAGCCGTTTAGATGTACCTGTGTGTTTCAAAACCCAGGTGCAGTAACTCAGGTTGGCAAATAGCACTCACCTGAATGTGTTGCTGTTTTTCCTCCTCCCTCTCTGGTGAACATTGATAGGATCTTTTACCGAATCTTTTGATAGGCACTAGAACTTTAATTGCTGAATGATTGCTGAGTCCTCATGTGCAGGCCTCCTGTCACAAACCTTCCCAGACAATTTCATGGTGGTTTAATTTATTATACAGACATCCTCCTTTTTTGCTGCCTCCACTTGCTGCTGGAATGCAGACTGTCTTCTTTTCCTATTACCACTTGGCTTTAAAAGGAAAACATCACCATCATGCTCTGCACATGCACTGTGTTGGAGGATATTTTTCAGCAAATACCCCTCGTAAGGCTGGCATATCATTTCTTGGGGCATTCCATCCAGCAAAGTCTTGCCTGCGGTCTATGAGGAACTGGTTCCTGTGATGGGACATCACTGCTCTGCTTAAGACTGTACTGCACAGTTTCTAGTCTGGTTTGTTCTGCAAGCTAATACAGTGCTTCTATGAGATAAAGAATTCTAAGTGTCATGAGTCAATGTGCTTTTAAAATATAAAATAATGCTTCATTCATTCTATTGCAAACACTTAATGAAAACAGAATGATACCCTAAACAATCAGTAACGTGAAGTGATAGGGAAAGGTTCTCCTTGGCATAGCCAAAGCCCACTCCGTATATTTTACGGAATTGGTAACAATATGTTCAAGGCATGTGTGCGGTAAATACACATGCTTTGCATACTCGTGCCATCTCGTGTTGGGTTTGGACGTTTGCAAGTTGTTTTTCTTTGAAGAAGTCTTTCCTAGTCACAAGGTAAAGTGACTCCTCCTTTCGGTTAAAGTGTGCATGATTATTCCATTGTTTGTTTTTCAGTTTCGGACGTGTATTGCTGCGCTCCGGTTCGAACACGTTCTTCGGGGTCCCTCGACGCACACACCTCTCGATCCTTGACAGTATTGTTTCGTACACGTTTCCCACTTCTCCGCTTATCTTTTCGGTCATCTGAATGTACTTTTCAAAGGAAAGCTTGGCAGGACGGCCTTTGGCATAACCGTGTCCGATCAGCTCTCGTCAATGGAACGGACACCGTTCCAATTCTGCCCTCAGTGCCATCCACAGTATCCGCACACTGATTCACACAGGGTGTGGCACATGTGCTTGTCCCCGGGGCACAAGGAATTAGTCTGCAACACATGCAGATCGTTTCAATTGAAGAAAACCCTTGGCAATAATCTGGCTCCACATAAAGAGATGCCTCGTCAGAGCATCGAAGACACGCCGGACATCTTCGGTGAAGATTCCGGTCAAGAAGACGTTGAGGCATCCGCAGCAGAGGAGGAAGAAGCATTCTCCGTGCAGGACTCCGACTTGAAGCTCGAGATAGACCTCGATGCCGAAGAACTGCCACAGGGACATGGTGACGCGAGTACGGAAGACCCCCTTGCTCCTTCAAATCACTCTCAAAAAGCATAAGGCTTCGGCACAACCTCTGCCTTCTGGCCAAGGTAGGCATAGAGCTGACGTTTCTGACGCCCCGCATCCAGGCCTGGCACGAAGCAGCCAGTCAAGCCTTTCGGCTCGGTACAGAGTCAGCAGAAGTCCTCGCCGGAACCGAAGCCCTCCGGTTCCGAACAGAAACCCGGCTCTGAGCCGAAATCCTCCATGTTGAAAGCCAAGCAGCCTTCGGAGCTGAAATCTTCCTTACAGAAAGACCAGCCCACGCCGGCACCGTAAACGCCAGCACCAAAAATGTTGGCGCCGAAACCAAAAGATGTCCCTTTGGATCCGAATTCAGACATTACCACACCGAAAACTGATCCCAAGCAAAAGCGACTATATATTAACCCACTGTTTAACACTCACAAACGAATAACCTCAATCGGGCCAAACAACCCAATAAGCACAAACGAGGCAACCAAGGAAACAGAGCCCCAAACAATTCCACCCGACAGTGCTAAAAATCACCAGACTGGTTCCCTATTTCTTGAGAAGGAAAAGGAAATTGCAGGGGCAGGCCAGGAGCACTCAAGAAAAGGGGGGGATAACTGAGCCAACTTCTAACATCCAAGTGGCATTTCCGGAACCCACGTCTCTGCTAAAGGAAGAAGGCAAAAGGCGCACCAGGCTTACAGAGGTGCCGGGCAGCACCAATGCACTCAACCAAGCCCAAGTTAGCAGCCCGCTCAATGGTCACCAGGGCAATCTCTCTACATTGGTGCAGGACAAAGGTGGTAAAGTGGAAATTGGACGTGGTGCATCCCAAAAAAGCTCAAGAGTACTGAACAGGTCGACTTTTACAACAGCGCACAAAGTAATGAAGGAGGAAACCCTTGGGTTTCTGACAGGTCCTTTTTCAACCTGCTGTGTGTTAAGACCGGAGACATCACCTGGGGCTGATAATGCCCCTTCTCATGGAGCCACCTCCTTCACACTTTTCTATCCAGAGTATAAGTCCAGAGGCAGCTGCAACATATTAAATCGTGGGAACATCATGAAACTGATAAAAGCCATTGGCCTGTCTAACGGTGTAACTTCGCAAGACATCACCTCAATAGAATTCATAGCACCAAGCCAGGGTCAAACTAATGAAGCCACAAAGGTCACCTGGCGCTCGAGAGAGGCAATGAATAACATTCTAAGTCACTCGGAAACCTTCAACCATTGGGGCATCACTATACTCCCCGGCAGTTAACCAGGATACCCTCACGTTCTGCAGGAAACCCAAATCACTAAGCGCCCGCGGGCAGAACAGAAGAAGGTCTACTCGGTTCTGAAGGGAGCCCGGGACAAAACTCCCACCCCCAACTCGGAAGAACTAAAAACATCAATTGGAAGGCACAAGAAGTTTGCCCACTCAGGATTTGTTCATGGAACATCAATGGGTTATCAAACAAACGGAGATGAAGTCACGATCTCTTACTTACGGTCATTTGAGATCCCAATACAAGAGACATGGCTCGCAAAGCGCAGCACTTGGAAGGGTTTAAAACTCACCACACTCCAGCGATCAAAACTAAATAGTCAGGACGAGGCAGTGGTGGCCTAGCTATTTACATATCAACAAACAATGCAATCACATCATGGGACCTTGCAAGCCTTTCCCATTCCCTCCAGTCTGTGGGAATTTCCTTTAGCACCCACCAAGCTCAGCTAAAGACAATAATCTTATTGAACGTGTACATCCGCCCAAATTCTACATCTAGGCAAACCCTTTTAGACGAGATGCCGGCGACAGTGCTAAGAATGAGAACAGGATGTTCGAACCCAGACAACATACTATCTGGAGACTTTAACATGTGGCTTATGTCAGTCCTACATAAAAATGAGGTAATAAAATCACAGGAAAGTGTTTGGACCATACCACCGCAGGAACGCCCCGGATGGCACAAGGAGGATCAGAAAGGCCGTATCTTACAAGGAAATTTAGAACATCTAGGCCTCAGAGCCCTGAATGGGCGCTTCTCTCCTGATAAGCCACCTGACCTCTCATTTCTATTGAATACAGGCGCATCGTTAATTGACTACAACTTCGTCAGCCTTTCTCTTTTGAGTCAAGTAACTGCGTTTCGGCTTGCCAACCGACCAGAAAGCGATCACAGTCCTCAGGAATTTTCGCTTAGTACCAGTCTGGTGCAACATGCTGAGGTGGGGACACTGGCTTCTGAAAGCTTTAAGATTAATCTAAAACGTATCAAGTGCTCGGTGAACAACCTACAGCACTTATCAATAGAATAGAATAGAAGCCATTTGTAAAGCGCCTGGTTACTCAAAAACAGTGTCCCCGTGCTGAAAACTGCAAAGAAGCTCAGAGGAATGAACACAGGTAGGTCAGACATGGGCAAGGGAAGGGATAGGAATTAAGTGCGAGGGAAAAGAAAAGTTTTCAGTTTTCCCCGAAATCTAATTTCGGAGGGTTCCATACAAATCTCGAGTGGGAGTTCGTTCCAGCCCTTGGCAGCCAGGTATCTGAAAGAGGAGCCACCCATCCTGGCTCTGGTGATTTTAGGGATTTTGAACAACATCGTTCCAGAAGATCTCAGGTTCCTGGTGGGCCGATGTATTGTACTGGAAGCAAAATATACGATAGAGAGCCCCTGTAGGTCAACTGTAGATCAAGTCAAGTTAAGTTAAACTTTATTCGGTCATCAGATAAAACAACCATAAAAGTACATATAAAATTCATTGTAATACAGAATACAAATATGTATACAGTATTTAAAATGATAATATAAAATCATTTTCCTTAATTCATTTAAATCGTAGTCTTCCGAAATTTAAAAACCGATTTAAAATAAGCAGACAAATATGCAATGGTTAAAATATTGTCCAATTTTTGAAGTTTTAAAAATGCAGGGCGACACTGCCTACATTCCATAATTTTCAGGAGGGGCACAATCAATGTTTTCTTTGGAATGGTGTAAAATCTACAGAAAAAGAGGGTATGAATATCTGACTGTTCTGAGAGATCGTCACAGGGGCATTTAATTAATTGCTTAGTCCAAATATTCACAGCATGGAAGCTAATAGATCGATGCAACAGGTTTAATCTGAAGCCCGTCAATAAAAACCGTTCAAAATCACTAATTTTTAACTTTATGTACGGTTGCATAGAAGCTGAGGTCCTAATCAACTGATGTGCGACCACAGTTTTCTTTACCATTTCTGTATTAAACCTCAGGTCGCACAAATGCCTCATGCAAACCTCTTTTAAAGATTTCCTAGATGTGTCACAAATTCTTGAGGGGTTGTCCTAATATTCCTTATGCCCTATTTTTGTAAGGAACGTTCTTACATAAGTCAACCAAGCCACCCTCCGTACATTCTCTAGGTTCATAACATCCGTTAAAATAGAGCGATTAAATATGCATTCATCATTTGACCAACTCCTGTGCCACAGGAGTACCGGGGCAACCTTGATAGTGTCTTCTATATATGTTACCCCTAACTCATCATGGCTGACATAGAATGAAACACTATAAGGTACCCCTAGCAGGGATTTTAGGAAGTTATTCTCTACTACTTGTAGTGTTTTAGTGTTTGCATAACCCCAAACCCCTGCGCCATATTTAGCAAATGCCACACAGGTGGCACTTTACACAACTAAATGCTCCCCGACAGGTTTTTTGCCCATCGTTCTACTGAATGTTTTCAGAGCTGTGATAGATTTACAGAACAGTAATCTCCTAGATTGTATTGCATCAGCCCATCGGCCTGCTTCGTCAAACAATACTCCAAGATATGGAAACATCGGAGTTTGTTTAAGACGCTTAGGACCAATAAATATTCCTTTGCCCTTTTTATGCCGTCCTGGGCCACATATCATACTAAAGGTCTTCATGCAGTTAATTTGTTGGTCAAGTTTAGTCATAAAACCTGTAAATGAGTTGACCACCATTTGCATTGCCAGTGGTGTCCTGGCCATTAGAACTGCATCGTCAGCATAAAGGAGTGCAGGTACAGATCTTCTCCCAACAAGTGGCATGTCCCTGCACTCCTCTATCAATAATTTTTCAAGACCGTTAATATAAATTGTAAACAAAAACGGAACGCGGACGCAGCCTTGCCGCACTCCTCTAGATACGGTGAATGGATCAGTACATTCTCCACCCTTGCCATACCTAACCCGGGCGGTAGCCCTCATGTAGAGTTCCCTAAGGAAATTAATTATGCCCACGTCTACTTCCAGGTTCTGCAGGACCGATCAAAGCTTAGAGTGGGTGACACAATTGAAAGCTGACGTTAGGTCAACGAATGTTAAAAACATTCAGACACCCTTTGCTTTTGTATACTTTTCTAGTAGAAGATGCAAATTAAGACATTGATCAGTAGTGCCTAGGCCCTTCCTGAATCCAGATTGGAGGTCGCTTAATACCGACCGTTCATCTGCCCATAATTACAATCTATTTAAAATCACCCTACATAAAATTTTAATGGTAAAGTCCAAAAGTGAAATAGGGCGATAGCAGTGCCAACTCGATCTGTTGCCTTTTTTAAAAATAGGGACTATTATAGATTCACTCCATGAAGGTAATAGCCCGTTAGAACAGGATGCATTAAAAACTTGTGTAAGCAATGGGCCCCAAAGATCCATGTTGCTTTTATAAAAGTCAACTGGAACTACATCCGGGCCAGGGGCTTTGCCTCCAGCACTATCTCTTATACTTATGTTTACTTCACTCAAAGTAATCCCCAATTCCAACCTCGCCCTGCTCTGTGCTACCTCCGGCCTTTCTTCATCCATTGCTTGGTCATGTCTAATCTTAGCACTGTAAAGTTCTTCATAGTGTTTGACCCAGTCAGTTTCGGAGATAGCTATCTCAACCCTGTAGATCAAATTGTAAGCTGGACAAGCTTTGTAAGCAAGTTGGCATCCAGACACGCAAAGCCAATTAGGCACGCAAAAACGACGAGGCCCCAACAGTCGATCTCTTGGGATCCGGTGATACATTCGGCAAAAAGAAGCATGATTCGGCTATGGAGGAAATTAAAAACCAAGCCAATGGACACATTGATCATAACTAGATTGAGAGAAGCTCGCTGCCTTCTAAAAAAAGCAAAGAGAGAACATCGAAAGGCTCACTGCAACCTCTTTTGGTCCAAACTATATCAAGATATAAGATCAAATAACTCTGCGAGGTTCTGGCGCACCATAAATAGCCTTGGGGGTCGAGCCCCGAAAGTCGCCTCATCAAACATATTGGAGTCAGAGTGGCATTCCTTCCTGCACAGCCACTTTAACGACCGACAAGATCACTCCCCGAATCACATCATTGGCACAAAGGGCACCAAAGCTCTGACAGAATTGATCTCACCTCCGGACCGCTTTAATAAAGGGCTAACAACGGAAAAGCTTTTCCACAAAAATCCTACAACTAAAAAGGAAACAGAGGGACAAGATCAGGATAACCGCACTGAGCACAGCAAAGTCCTAGAGGACCAAATTGAAAGGCTGATAAAAAAGGGTCAGAAAGATGGGGCCCCAGGACCAGGTGGTATTCCTTCGGCCTTGTTTAGCGAGGATCCGGCCTTCTGGGCCTCGTAGCTAGCCCCACTTTTTACCTCCATCTTAGTACAGAACAGCATTCCACCCTCCTGGCAAGGATCAATTCTCGTTCCAGTCTTCAAAGGTGGGAACAATAAATCCCCAGGGAACTATCGGTTGGTCACTCTCATTGATAATGAAGCAAAGTACTTTGCAGGGATCCTGCTGAGCTCATTGCGGGAATGGGCTGAGGAACATTCAATAATCCCTCCAAATCAAACTGGATTCACAAGTGAAACTGGCATTGCGGTTATCCTCATGACCCTCTCGTGTATGATGGACCAGGCGGAGTCTAGTATCAGACTGTTTTATATGGGATTTATAGATTATAATTCGGCGTTCAACAAAGTCAATAGGGCTAATTTATGGCAGAAGCTCTTTGCATTGAACATCCCAAATGGATTACCAAGAGCTCTAGAGTTACTGTACCAGGACACATGAGTCAGGGTAAAGATTGGCGATGGTTCCAGACTGTCACGACCAATTTTTACAACGAAAGGTCTCAAACAAGGATGCGTCTTGGCCCCTACACTTTTTAACTTATTTCTATCGGATCTCCCAGAAGCTCTAAATACAGTTAACGCTCATGCTCCCAAACTGGGCAGCCTACAGTTGTCAAACCTTTTATACGCCGACAACGTAGTCCTAAGCAACACAAAGATAGGTTTGCAAAGGCTCATGGACGCAACTGCCACTTACTCGAACAAAAACGAGCTCCAGATAAATAATAAGAGAACTAAAATGTTGGCGTTTCGCCCGGGAAGGCCAAAGAAGATGGCATGGGTCCTAAACTCAGAAAGCATCATAGAATCCAAAAGCCATAAGTATTTAGGAGTCTTCTTTGATAACAATGAAAGATACAAAAGCCATCTGGAAGAGCAAAAAAAGAAAGGAACAGCGCTAGCTTTTGCCCTCGGATCTATCCACAAAAAACTATTCGGCCCAACATTTGCTCCAACACTTCAGGTGGCACAGGCAAAAGTCATTCCAACCCTAACATATGGAAGCGAGGCGCTAAAGGGACTGGACAGCAACCAACTAGATCAAATGATAGTTAAGATCTTTAGAACAGTCTTCCAGCTACCATCCTTTATGTCACCGGCACAAATTAGGCTGGAACTGGGAATTTTCCAAACAATCGCAGAGTGATGAATTTTCTAACGTGTTCATCGAAGGAGGGCAGCCTAGCGGAACACCTATGGTCCAATTTGAATACAAAACGATGGCTAGCAGGGCACGGCTACTTGTCAAGCGGGCTAAAAACCTTGGGCCTGAGTGAAGTCTGGGACCTACACGTTAGCCAAAATGAGTTTAAAAGGCTAGCAAAAATAAGTGCAAAAAAGCTCTCCTCTATGGAAGACAAGGCGAGCCTTGCAAGAAGAAGACATGGTTGGATGACGCTCACATCGTATGACCAGCTGACACCTCAGTTACTTAACTTGTCCTTTTAACGCACACACCAAACTTCAGTTCTTAAGACTAAGATTGGGGGTAAACAACTTGTCGTGCCATCTTCCCAAATGGAAAAGAGTTCAAGCCCAGCAACAATGTCGATTTTGTGGCAACCATAGGGAAGACATAACTCACGTTCTGTGCCTGTGCCCAAGTCTCTTGAAAAAAAGAAGGACCCTTCTAGGGAGGACCTGGAACGAGAAGGAAGTCAGATCGTGCAGTCCTGCAGTTTTGGCTTGCTTTGACCCACGGAACACACATTTAAACTGTGCCCTGGTGAAGTTTTTGGACCGTGTAGCATAAAAATCAGGGGAGGGGAGATGTCTACCCCAACCTCAGCTAGAGGTGCAGATCCACGGTACTCCATAATAGCAGGAAGTCTGCCTAGACACTTAACTGTCGGAAACACCAAAATAAGACCGATATTAAAAAGGGAAGGGTGAACAGGCTGGACAACTTTGGGACTTAAAACACAATCTTGGCCACGACTACAATTGTCCTGATGGGATTGTTCCCCTAGGCACCCGGGGATCAGTGCACCCACAAGAGAGCTCGGACATGAGGCGGCTGGGTACTTTGTATTATTGGAACTGGGTTCTATTTTACCAAACCTACCAAGTGTTCTAACCTATTTATATTTTAACAAGTGTCACAATTTTATCTTTTGTACTCAAAGGTTTTCTTTTAAATCATGCAAAAAATAAATGTCAATATATATATTAACCCTGAGACTGGTCATATTCATACCAAGCTGCCTCAGAAACGGAAGCTTCCCGTTGAGAACTTCATACAAAATCCCTTTAAAGAGAAAATCTGTTGCTACCAGTCCTTTTCATCTACCAACATCATCCCTCCCCACCTCCTTTTACACCTGCAAATACTTTGCAAATCCCACCTCCGATGCTCCACAAACTCACCATGATGACGATGATGCTGATGATAGGGGGACACAGTTGCCAGCAATCCATGGACGGATTATACAATTGATCCTCCAGCAGATAATGACCCAGACCTTTACCCAGCCAAACCTGCTCCCCCAGACAATATATCCCACCAGGAACTCACTGCCAGGGCTGCACAATATCATGGGGTGGCAATGCACATAGAACCATTAGAAGAAGATATTTTGCTTGAGACTTTAGGATCCACACATAGGTCCTCACAAACACTCCCTATACTTAAAGGCATGATGAAACACGCTAATTACATTTTTAAGGACCCAGTACGAGCACGCATCTTGACTCCTAGAGTAGACAAAAAGTATAAGACCTCCCCAAAAGATCCAGTATTTAGTAAGGGTCAGTTGCTATTATATTCACTGCTAATGTCTAATGCTTGTAATAGGGCTAATTCCCAAACATCTGGGGATGCTCCTCCACCAGATAAGGAGTCTAAATTAATAGACGCTTCTGGCAAGCGCATAGCTGCTCAAGCTGCTCAAGCTGCAAATCAATGGCGCATTGCAAACACACAGGGCCTTTTAGCCAGGTACTACAGAGCACACTGGGAGGAAATGGACCTTACCTAGGAGCCACTTTAGACACAGTCCAAGCTCTAGCCTCTCCCAATGTAGACCGAATTCAAAATATTCAGACTGCGATACTACTTCAGTCCAACCAAGCCTTATCGGTCAGTGTGTTCATGCAACTGCTGGGAATGATGGCGTCTTGCATCGCAATTGTACCCCATGCAAGACTTCACATGTGTCCCCTACAAGAGTGCTTGGCATGTCCGTGGAATCAGTCGCAGGGTCAATTAACCGATCTAGTGTTGGTAGGAGGCTGTAACCATCATTGTCTGCAGTGGTGGAACATACAAAACGTATCAAAAGGACGGCCTTTTATCAACCCTATTCCACAGATCGTGCTCGCAGTAGACGCATCTCTGACAGGTTGGGGTGCTCATATCCAAGATTACACAATACAAGGCCTGTGGAGCAACAAACGCAAAAACCTCCACATCAACTATCTAGAGCTTCTAGCAGTTTTTCTAGCGCTGAAAGCTTTTCAAACTCACCTCATAGGCAAAACTGCCCTAGTCCGAACAGACAACATGACAGCAATGTATTATGTGCTAAAGCTGGGGTGGGACACTCACTCTCCAACTGTCAAGACTCGCTCAAGCCATTTGGAATTGGGCGATCTATCACCAGGTTTATCTTCTTGCAGGACACCTCCCAGGAGTAAACCACCAAATAGCAGACCGCCTCAGCAGGAGGAGAGAGCAATTCCACGAATGGGAACTTCATCCCCAAGTTCTCTTTCCGTACTTTCAACAATGGGGATTCCCACAGATAGACTTGTTCGCCACAGCAGAAAACGGTAAAAAATACCCAAGCTTCGGCTCCAGTTCCGGCTGTCATTTGAGATGTCATCAGTGATGTCACTGACCATGTCATGAATGATGTAATATGTGACATCATCAGTAGTGGATTGCGGGTGCGCGAAATATAGTTAGTACAACTAACTATATAGGAGCATTTTCAATGGTTTTGTATGAGTGAAATGTCCAGCTAACTATAACACCCTTGAGTGAATTTCAAAGGTTTTTAAAATGCTAATTCCTAACTATATAAGGCCTGAAACCTATGGTTTTTTCAGTGAATATATATATATATACCTTCCATGTACTTATGTATGTATATATTTATTACTTTTCTTCTAATTCAGCATATCCAATGCACTACCCTATTTCTCACCCTATACTGCTCTAAATTTATCCACTACCCCAACACTCTGACTCCTCTCAAACCTCATTCTACTACTCTTTCCAATGCACTACCCTATTTTTTACCCAATACCTCTATCAATATATCCCCTCCCTCTGATGAATACAGGCCTCAGCAAGGCCTGCGAGTGCAAAGGGTACGCCCTTCTGTGCACGGAGTCCTCAGATTACACAAAGAATTTGGCACGGAAACTGGAAATACAAAGACATAGTTTAATAAACCTTTAAAGGTGGTACTACAGCCCACACAACACTCTACAGTATTGTACAAGGTAGCACAAAGAACTCTAGTGCGCAGTCCCCTTTTATACACAAAGAAGGGGTTCATAAGTAGGCGGATACAACTCAAAACATGATTTACAACCATATATGGACATTTCTTGAACATGATCAATACATGGGTGGGGTTAACGGTTCTTGAGACCCGCGGAAATGCACATTCCTATCTACGCTAATCAAAGACAGATGTGACTCCTACTGGGCATGCGCTAGACACACAAAGGACTATTTATAACTTGTTGCTGGGCAAACTTCAGGGGTGACTAGCGGAGAGGTAGGACTCGCCACATGTCTGGCACATGGCAATATGTAGCAGACAAGATGGAGGCTATAAAACAAAATGGAGTCTGGCCGGAACAGAAATAAGAACGGGAAAACTGACAAACAGATCACAATATCATGTCTTCAACTAATGCCTAACATTATCGTTGTTTTATTTACAACAGACGACCCTTTCAGCATTAGCTGAAGACATTCGGTTTTCTAGGATAATCTAGATACTCATCGTTAATATCGATGCTCATCATTTCAGCTATCACTCTAGTTATACTTTTCTGGTGGACCGCCTCAGCAACAGTTCTTTTATTAGGCACACAAAATGAAACACACAAAGAACATATCCTAGGACTTTATTGGATGCATATACAACATGTAAAAATAAATGCAAGAATTATACAAAACCCAGTGAGAACTTTTCAACCCCATGTGGAGATCAGAGTCCAGAACCAGCTCGAGAATGTCCAAGTCCCATTTTCGACATGTATATCAGCTGCGATCTTATGTAATTTATTGATGGCCTTATACACAGAAGGAGTATGATCGGGGATAAATGCACAACAACTGTTCCAAATAATTCTACAAGCACCGCCTCTATCTGCTAACATCACATCCAAAACAATTCGGTTTTGTAATGCAACAATCCTAGTAATTTGTAGCTCTTCAGTAGTTTGGTTGGTTACAGCTTCTACTACTCTTGTTAATCGCCGTATCTTTCTACTATTCAGAGCAGCTCCAACAAAGAAAAACAATCCTAAATTGAAATCTATATACTGCTGCAGACTAGTGTCTGTCTGGTCCACGTCATCAATGGACAAAGTTAGTTTATATCGGTTTACAGTCACATTATTCAACAATTTAAAATTTTTATGATATGATGCAGGTGCCAAAAATACAGGTGGTAGTAAAAACGATACATAACATACTCCGGACCATCCAACTGGTAATCGATAATAACCCCTATTTCCACATCCAAAATAAGTGTTATGAGAGGCAAGGAATGTGCTGTTATTTAGACCATCAATATTCAATACAACAATACAATCACTAACACCTACAGGAATATGGCCTACACTCTGTACACATAAATCTGCTTGTGCCTGGGCCACTGAAATTACAAATTTCTCGTTACCGACAGTGTCTCTAGTGTTCGTAAAAATATAAGGCGTTGAATGATTGTCCGGTCGATGTTCTTCCCACTCCCATATAGTTCCATTGGCTTGTGGATAGCCTTCTTTGTCCTGATGGCATTCTTTATTCAGTCTGAAAAGTAATCTGCCCACTGTAGGCTTTCTTGTGGCAAAAAGCAAAGTGTACCATGCTCGACAAGAGTCATTATGAGAGAAAGGTAGAGGTATGAACGGAGTTCCCCCTTTCTTCTGGTGTGCTGGCATCATACCACATATCCAACAGTTCGTAGCATTAGTAGCCACGTGGGTATGATGCAACATCTGAATGAAAGTGTTATTCAAATACAACTGTTGATGCTTCAACTCCTGATATGGAAGTGTATAAAAGAAATGCTCATCTGGGACTGGAGTGGAAAGGACATACAACTCACGGGCAGGAATTTTATCCTCAACAAACCACGCGATGGTAGCAACAACTGCTACAGCAGCAATGAACCCTACAAAACAAAAAATCTTCTTCTTTTCCATTCGAACAAATGTACAAACAGTATCTTCCTGAAACTAAAGTGTTGTCAGAACTCTTCCCCCTAGGCAGCCGTTGATTTCTTGACCAGCGGGCCAAGACTGCTGTCGCTACAGTAATGCAGGGCTGATCCCCCCCCCCCTTGCCTCATATGCTCTCAGCTTCACTGACCTAGGGACCGTTCTGACAACTTCTCACACAATTGCAGGCTCTTTCCTTGGTCGCAGATTATATCTTCTTGCTCCAGGGACTGTCGGGTCCGGGAAGAACTCCTCTGATTCGTCGGGTACCACAGCACCGCCTCTCTCCGCAGTCAGGATTTCTCGATGGTCTGTCAATACAGCAGGCTCCACCAGGCCAGTTTGCACCTTCCGGCAATGAACGGAATGGATCCAGTTTTTCCGGTTGGTGACTCAGCTGTTCTTGTGGCAAGGAGAACTTGCTCGGGACCGCACCACCTCGGCTCCAGACTGCTTGACCTCTCGAAGGACTTGATGAGGACGAAGTCGCCAGGCCTTAGATTATGGCCTTCTCCTGTGGACCGGTCCGGGAGTGCCTCTCGAACCTGTTGATGAATGGAAACCAGACTGTCAGTTAATTGTGCCAAATAGTCATTCATTAAGACACAAGGTACATCATACACTGAGCTTGGCCTGGGCACTCCCATATGTTCATAGGACGCCCGAAAACTATCTCGTAGGGCGTAAGGCCCGTCCGAGAATGCGTACTGATCTGATAGACAATAATGCCAAAGGCAAAGCATCTGGCCAAGTCAAAGAGGTAGAAGCCTGTATTTTCGCTAGTTTAAGTTTCAGAGTACCATTGTACTTTTCCATCAATCCTGCTGATTGCGGGTGGAACACTGCATGAAATGTTTGTTGTATTCCTAATCCTTTCAGGACATACTTAACAACGTCCGCGATAAAATGAGGCCCGTTGTTACTCCACAACAATCTGCAAACACCGTATCGAGGAAAGAATTCCTTCAATAACACTTTTGCCGTAGTCATTGCAGTATTGTCCTTCGTAGGGTATGCTTCAATCCATTTACTGAATGTCAAACCACAACCAGGACATATTTCTGATTATTACAGCGTTCCAGCTGAATATAATCCATTTGCAATACTTCAAAAGGTGCAGTAGGTGTTGCAAATCCTCCTGCTGGAGTTCGTGTCCCTTATCCTGGATTGTATTTAAGACAAATCATGCAGGTCTGTACTACTCTCTTAGCCGTGCTAGCAATCTCTGGATGCTCCCAAACTTGCGTAAGCAATTTCACAATTGCTGAAGCTCCAACATGTGCTAGCCCATGTGCCATCTGGACCATAGGTTGTACAAAGGCTGTGGGTAGCTTCCACTTATCCATCTGTTTATTCCTCCAACAACCTTAATCGTCCAACTCTCCATCCTTGGACCATTGCTCCCGTTCTTTGTCAGAAGCGGTTCTTTGTATCTCTACTAACACCTCTTTCCTAGCATCGTGCCACCGCTCAGCTTGTGACTTCACAACATACATCAGAGTGGAGTCATGCTGCATCGCGGTTTCACGGGCTACACGATCTACAAAAGCATTTCCTTGTCCCACTTTATCTGTCACCTTCTTGTGTGCGCTACATTTCACTATAGCTATCTTCTTAGGATAGGTCAATGCAGTCAAAAGGTTATGTACTAACTCTCCGTACATTATCTGTGCTCCATGTGATGTCAAAAGCCCCTTTCCTTCCAGAGCAGGCCGAAATCGTGCGCTACTCCGAAAGCATAGCGGATATCCGTGTAAACATTCACACATAATCCTGCACTGAGCTCACATGCTCTTGTCAACGCTATCAGTTCTGCTGCTTGAGCTGATTTCTGCGGTATGCGTGCTGTCTCCACTATTGTGTGTAACGTAGAAATTGCATATGCTGCCGAGGTAGTCCCATCTGGCAACTTCAAGCAAGACCCATCCACCCACAGCTCTCCATCCACATCTGTAAAGGGTGTATCTTGCAAATCAATACAACCCTTTGTCTGTTCCTCAGTCACAAAAACACAGTCATGTGTTTCGTGTGCCTCGGGCTGAGTCACCGGAAAGGGCAACAACGTGGCTGGGTTTAACGTTGCACATCTCTTTAATGTAATATGAGGAGCCAACAACGTTAGCTCGTATCCTGTTGGAAGAGCACTAGTTAAATGCTGCGTCTTTGTCTGGTTCAAAAGAGCATCAACAGCGTGGGGGACAACACCAACAGCTTATGAGATAACACAATCCCCTCACTCTTGACGTATTGACACAGCTGTTGCTGCAACCGAGCGAAAACAACCAGGCAGTGCTCGAGCAACAGGATCAAGTACTGCCAAGAAGTATGCGCAAGGGCGTTGTTTGTCACCGTGCATCTGTACTAACACTGATAATGCGCATCCATCTCTCTCATGTACGTACAATGTAAAAGGCTTCGTATAATCAGGGGTACCTAATACAGGTGCTGAACAAAGAGCCTGTCGTAATTGTTGGAAGGCATTCTCACACTCATTTGTCCAGGGAAGGGGAACTGTAGTATCCTTTGTCAAAAGCGCTAACAGTGGTTTAACTATGTGTGAAAAACCCAGTATCCATTGTCTTCAAAAGGAAGTGAGACCCAAGAAAGCTCGAACATCTTTCTGCGTGGAGGGTGTTGGTGTGTCCAAAATTGCTTGAATACGATCTTGTGTGAGTGCACGCCCCTCCTTAGACAAAAGGTGACCTAAGTAGGTTACCTTTGGTCTACAATATTGCAATTTCTTCTTTGATACTTTGTGATTGTGCAATGCCAGGAAAGTAAGCAAGGACAACATGCACTCCTCACATTGTTCAGGAGTATCGGCCGCCAACAAGATGTCATCGACATATTGTATAAGCTCCACACCTTCAGGTAGAATAAAAGAATCCAATTGACGTTACAGCGCTTGGCTATAAATGCTGGGACTCTCAGTATAGCCTTGAGGAACTCTACAAAATCTATACGATCGATTTTTCAAAGTGAATCCGAAAAGATATTGGCTATCAGGATGAATAGGGATCGAAAAGAAAGCGTTCTTCAACTCTATAACAGAGAACGTTGTTGCAGTTGGCGGAACCAGAGTAAGAAATGTCGTAATGTCAGAAACCACTGGGTATTGAGGTATCACTATCTTATTCACCTCCCGTAAATCGATAATAAATCGATAGATCCTGATATCAGTGTCTTTATTCAAAATCGGTAGTATAGGACTGTTACACACGTTGTATGGAACTTCTTCTACAACACCAACTTTAATAAGATCCTGCACAATCTGTGTAAGTGCTTCCTCCCCCTCCTGTGAGATTCGATACTGAGGCAGGCGTGGTAACACAGCTCCCTCCTTTACACTAATGTGTACCGGGGGGATGATCATCTGTCCCACATCAGTATCCGAAGTAGCCCACAAGGTACGAGGTAAAGAGGCCAATGCAGTATCTTCTTGAATCGTACACACCCTCTCCATTTTCGGATAGTTGTCATTCAGGATAACACGTACTCCTTCAGGAGAGCATCGTATTGTGGCTCGAAAATGTTTGAGCATATCCAAACCCACAATGTTATCAGGCGTGTTTGGGGAGAGCAAGAATGGACATGGTACAACAAACTTATCTATGTGAATTGCAAGAGGTTGTCATAGTGGGCTAAGAGAAGGCGTTCCATCGAACCCTATAGATGTAATTGTTAAGCCAGACAGGGGAGCCCTCGGAACCAATTCTTTAGACAAAGCGCTATGAGTAGCTCCTGTATCAACCAGGAACCGATCAGTAGAACCCAAAACATGTGCTGTAACATAAGGACCCCTCTGATCTACTGGCACTTCGACTGATTCCTTACCCCATCCTACGCAATCCTATGCATATTGTGAATCGTGACATTCAGGACGCGCATACTCAGATATTTGGCATTGATTCCGTCGATCAAAGACGTTAGACACATCTTGCGGTCGCATACTAGAATCAAACCTAGCACGATCGTTCGTGTTGCCCCTGGGGCCTGAAAAACCTCCTCTATTTCTCACCGGTCCTTGACCGCGCTCCTGCCGCTGTGCGCGCAACAATGGACACTCTTTCGCCCAATGGCCCCTCTGCCTGCAATATGCACATTGATCTCTAGCCAAATTCGTACGACCAAAAGAAGAACCAGAAGAATCTCGAGCACCCCTATCAACACCTCTACGGGGCGGTCCGTACACTTGTGCTAACATAACCTTCGTTTTTAAATCCTTAGACTTCTTTTCTTCATTACCCTTCGCTTCTAATTCCTGATGCTCATAATACTGAGCCATCGTCAAGAGGGATGCCGGAGACGAAGTCGTCCAGGATCTCTCTCTCGCTTTTAAACGAGCTGCCACTCCTGGCAATAAATTGGAAACATA
Source organism: Lissotriton vulgaris (assembly GCF_964263255.1). Lineage (NCBI taxonomy): Eukaryota > Metazoa > Chordata > Amphibia > Caudata > Salamandridae > Lissotriton > Lissotriton vulgaris. Next base: position 645,324,506 of record NC_141700.1, on the reverse strand, counting down.
CTTATCAACGAAAAGATGTCGGCCCGTGTCGTCCGTAAGCGACTGACCGCTGAAATCATGAAAAGTCTCCTCGAATCGCGTAAAGAAATCTGAAAGCGATTCATCTACCTTTTTGTTTACACGATGCTAACATAGTCCAATCAATCTTTTTAGGGGGGATAATCGTTTTTAGCTTGGTCAAAATGGCAGCAAGGAGTTCTAAAATCGACTGGGGTGGTTTTTGCGCAGGTTTCCTGCCTCTATCCTCATCCTCAAGATCCGTCCATTTTGCCTTAAAGATTATGAGATCATCTACTTTCCGCACAGATCTCCACATATCGGGAGGTAATATGAGCCCAAAGAATAAATCAATATCAGCTAGGGTCATAGTACAAGAATTTAGGGCCCCCTCAACTTCCTCATAAAAGGCGGCCGGATTCTTTCCTGGATCAGGTAATGCAGCTTTTAATGCCATAACATCTGCTCTATTCCAAGGAGTATAAACCCAATTATAAATGAAATACCCTTTTGCATCAAGAGAACCCTTATCCGAACTAGTACCCGCTCCTTTAGGAGGAACGTACAAAGGCGCTGCCTCTCGCATCGGCTTAACATGCACTGGGTCGATCTTATCTGAGTGAAAGATAGATGACTGCTTCCCGCCGCTGCTCGGATTCGTTTTCTCCTCCTCCGCTTTTCTCTTCCGCGCTTCGTCCCATAGTCGGAACATCTCGTCCCATAACACAAACAGCCGTCGAACCGCATCAGGCACCTGAGAAGGAAGAAGAAGACCTTTACGCAATTCTTTAGAATCAGCTACCACATCATCAGGTTCAAGAACATCAGAATACTTCCGAAAAGATGTAACAACTTCATCAGAAAGAGTCTCGGCAAAGTATAATTTCTCCCTATCCTGCCATCCTTCAAGATCCTGCATTAAGTCAGGGAGGGAAACAGTAGCCTTGTTAACTCGATAAGCGATCTTTCGGAGGTCAGCCATACGATCGTTCGACAACATAGACCGCGTATCCACCTTTACTGGGGGCGATCCAGAATCCTGACCACCTCCTCTCGGAGCGGACGGACCAGCGTACGGGGCGTAGAGCGATCTAATAACGAAAAATCATCATCATGTTTATTAAGGACATGATTAAGAGGCTGCCGAACAGCATACTGGCCTGATATCTGCAACCGACGTTCCTTTTCCTGTTTTTCTTCTAATTCCTTTGCTTCGCGCTTTCTCAACTCTTGCGCTTTCTCACGCTCACTCTTTCGTTGTCCCTTCTCAATCAGCGCTTGCTCGCGTTTCTCGCGCTCACGCACTTCTTTCACCCACATACGCACACATTCAAACATATCCTGCCTCGCTCGTCGCTTACACATACACTGCTCCACATACTCAATTTTCCGCAAATCAAACGATCCATACAGAGGCCAACGTAACTCGGGATCCTTTTTCGTATATTTCCTCCATAACGTGCTGTACATTATGGGGGAAAGACCAAATTTTACATACATATCCCTATTCGACGTCCCTTCCGGGGGAGCAGGCTGTGATTCCACAAGTCTTAACCGGTCGCTTCCAAAACAGCAGCACCACTTACGGAGTGCGCTTAAAACAGGCATGTCAGAAATAGTGCAAAATATGCAATATTATAATTAAAATGGCACTTAAAACGTTGCGCCGCTCAAATCCAAAGGTCAGGAGAAATATCTCCACATTGCCTGCCTATTTGTGCTGCAACGCATATATCCCAAATCCAAACCAAATATGACTAGTCACTTCAAACAAATTAGTCTCAGCAAGCGTATCCTAAAACTGCCTTGCCAACCCAGACTACCAAAGGCTCGCAGCAAGTACCGTACAACGGTTCTTATCAATCAAGAGCGTCCAGATTCCAACTGCCAAGTTCCAAATTCGCCCAAACGGCCACTGCACGGCAAACCGACAGAAGAGGTCTCAGTCGAGGACCGGCGCCACCCAGATGGTCAGATCGGAAGGGAAGGAAGAACACCTCGGGATGCCAGGACTAAAGGCGCCGCTGGCAGTTATCACGTCCCCGGCAAGGTTCCAATCCTTCGTCATGACCAATCCTTCGAGCATCCGAGTCGCCGATGAGCCCCACGTGTCGGGCGCCAATTGATGAATACAGGCCTCAGCAAGGCCTGCGAGTGCAAAGGGTTCGCCCTTCTGTGCACGGAGTCCTCAGACTACACAAAGAATTTGGCACGGAAACTGGAAATACAAAGACATAGTTTAATAAACCTTTAAAGGTGGTACTACAGCCCACACAACACTCTACAGTATTGTACAAGGTAGCACAAAGAACTCGAGTGCGCAGTCCCCTTTTATACACAAAGAAGGGGTTCATAAGTAGTCGGATACAACTCAAAATATGATTTACAACCATATATGGACATTTCTTGAACATGATCAATACATGGGTGGGGTTAACGGTTCTTGAGACCCGCGGAAATGCACATTCCTATCTACGCTAATCAAAGACAGATGTGACTCCTACTGGGCATGCGCTAGACACACAAAGGACTATATATAGCTTGTTGCCGGGCAAACTTCAGGGGTGACTAGCGGAGAGGTAGGACTCGCCACATGTCGGGCACATGGCAATATGTAGCAGACAAGATGGAGGCCATAAAACAAAATGGAGTCTGGCCGGAACAGAAATAAGAATGGGAAAACTGACAAACAGATCACAATATCATGTCTTCAACTAATGCTTAACATTATCGCTGTTTTATTTTCAACACCTCCACTCTCTCATTCATCCCAAACCTGATATCACTACTATGATCCTCAAAATAATCCTTTCTAGACTCTTCCCTCCTCTACCCCTCCTTGAATCATCTCATACCTATTTTACTATTCAGATCTTCCAAACAGGCCTTACCTCTGGCTCTTCCCCCTCCACCGCCCCTTTACTCATTTCAAACCCACTCCTACTGCTATGAACTCCCCCCCCCCAAAAAAAATTTAGACCCTTCCCTCTTCTATCCCTCCACTATTCCTTTTCAATCCAAATAGCTGACTAACGTCCATGAATCCAAATTCATTTCATATTTCCCTATACTAGCTCCCCTCCACCTCTCCTTTACTCATCCCAAACTCTCCACCCCCTCCTCCCCGTTGCCCCCACGAATAATAACTCTTTAAGAATTTTTTTTTAATCTAAACCCTTCCCTCTTTTAGCCTTCCACTATTCCTTTTCGATCCAAATAACATACGAACATGTCCTCCATTCAAATTACTTTCATATTTCACTATACTAATTCACCACTAACACTTTATGGGTTACGGCGTAACCTGCTACTCGCCAAAAAAGTGTTTCAACACCACATCAGGGATTGCTAGTGCTATATAAATGCAAACCATTTCCCTATTCTATCCCTCCACTATCCTTCTAAATTCAAATAACTGACTAATATATCCACCGCTCAAATTACTTTCATATTTCACTATACTGATTCACACTATTCCTTTTATGGGTTCCGGAGTAGCGTACTACTCGCCGAAAAAGCGCTTAGACACCCCGTATGGGGTAGTAATTGCTGATAGTTTGATATAGTGTTCCCTTGTTGATCTTTTCTGGTATTTTGTTGAACCACATTGTTACACTTCCTTTCGTCTCTCCTGTCGTCTCCTACCGCATCCTCCCTCTATTTATGTCTCTCCTTCCCTCCTCTCTCAATATATTGAGACTGAACTATTTTGTCTGACGCCCCATGGAGCTACTTGGTTTAGCTATAGGGAAGATGGGCCGTGGATTCCCTCCTTGGTCGTCACCTACCCAGTCGGTCTTTAGGCAGACTTCTTTTCGTCTCTCCCTATTGTCTCTTCCCTAGCTCCTATCCTCTCTCCCCTGAATCTCTCCCCTTGTCTGCCCTGGGATCACAGCTTACTGGACTTTGGACGTTGCCTTGACTCGTCTACCGGTTTGTGTCCCCATCGCCCTTCCCATCCTCTTCCCATGCTGTGTCTCTCACCCTCCCCTCCCCTTTCCCGCCCTCATTATCTGTTTACTTCCCGTGCTCCAACCCCCCCTCCCCTGAATCTCTTACCTTGCCTGCTTTTCCCCTTACATATTTGTGCTTATTGTTTACAACTCCTTTGAATGCCTCTCGGTCAACATCAATTCGCCCCTCCACAGCCCACTCCAATGCCTTCTCCTGTACCACCCTCCAGGAAACGCTACTGAATTTGGCGAACAGCTGTCCGATCTGATCACTCAAACCGATCTCAACAATGACTTCAGAATAATTCTGGGCGACCTCAACCTAAGATGGAATGCAACCAAGAATCCGCTCATCCAATCTCTCACCTCCCTTCTTCAAGACCACGATATGATCCAACACTGCTCAGAAGAAACACACCATAGAGGAGCGATCCTGCATGCAATCATTGCGGACAAAAAGACAATTTCAATTGACCACATTATCCCTGTGGACTGGTCCGACCACCACGCCATCCTCTTTCATATGAACCACCCGGCTCTTTCCCTCCCACCCACACAAACCTCCCCCAAGTGGGTCAGAAACTTATCGAAAGTCCCCCCTGACAAGCTACAAGATGCTCTCAGCTCACTCCTCCGGAGCTCGACGGAGCACCTCTCAACCACGGATCTCACCTCGCTCTATCACTCCAACCTGGAGTGCGTCCTGGACCAGCTGGCACCTAGAAAACAAAAAAAACCAGAAGCATTCCCTCCAGTTCTTGGTTCTCCACTGACATCAATGATGAGCGCAGACTCCTAAGAGCCATGGAAAGATCCTGGAGGAACAACCCCACTGCCCTCAACCGGGACCAACTCAAAACAGCTCGCAAAACCTACCTTAATCATATCAAGAACAAAAAGTCATCCTTCTGCTCTGCTCTAGACGAGGCTAAAAACCGCCCCAAAGAACTCTTCAATATCATCAGGAACCAAACCTCCAATAGCTATGACAGACAGCTTAACTGCGTCCAAATCCCAGTGCGACGACTTTGCTAACTTCTTCAACGAAAAAATTGCCTCAATTGACCGATCTTGCAGCGATCTTTCCGTCCTCACAGAGTTACGCCCCACTGCTTCTACCCACTCAAGACCAACAACTGCAGCCACTCGCTGGTCTTCCTTCCAACCCATCCAAACCGAAGCGATAAGCGATCTCATTGCCATCGCTAATCCCTCATCTCACTCCCTTGATCAGCTGCCCTCGAGACTGACCAAAGACCTGAAACATACTCTAGCCCCTATCTGGGCCAAGATCATCAACAGCTCTTTGAGCGATGGCTCCATCCCTGACTGCCTTAAACTAGGTCAAGTCACGCCACTCCTAAAAAAAAAAACCTGGCCTCGACCCCACAGTACTGAACAACTTCAGACCAGTGTCGAACCTTCGGCTCTTATCGAAAATTTTGGAAAAATGTGTGTTATCTCAGCTAACCCATCACCTAGAGATCTTGAATCTTCTTGACCCACACCAATCTGGGTTCAGAAAGGGCTGCAGCACAGAAACCGCAATCCTCAATGTGATGGATGACCTACACATGTCTCTCGACTCCAACCAATGTAGCCTCCTCATCCTCTTAGACCTCTCGGCAGCGTTCGACACAGTGGATCACAACCTACCACTCAATGTCCTACAGAAGAGAGCGGGTTTGGAAAAAAAAGTTCTCAAATGGTTTGCCTCCTTTTTTAACAACCGCACACAAATTATCAAAATTAAAAGCTCCAAATCGAACCCCCTCCCCATTACTAGAGGAGTCCCACAGGGGTCAATACTCTCTCCACAACTTTTCAACATCTACATGGAGCCCCTCACTACAATTCTAAGGAACTCCAACATCCCCTTTCACCTCTATGCGGACGACACACAACTCTACCTGGAAACCACTTCGATCGCAGACATCCACAGACTAAATGACACACTCACAGAGGTACAACACTGGCTCTCATCCAACCACCTCAAACTTAATGAAGAAAAGACAGAAGTGCTCCTCATCTCAAACAAAAGTGAAAATCCCCAAATACTCGAATGGCTCAAAGCCTTAAACGCCCTCAATGTTCCTCTTGTTCCTACAACCTCCGTCAAATCACTGGGGATCACTCTGGACCCAAAACTGGACATGAAAGAACACATCTCTAAAACTGCCAAAAGTGCTTTCCTTAACCTGAAACTTCTCTACAAACGTAAACCCTTCCTCCCCTTGAAAGACCTGAAACAGGCCACTCAGGCACTGGTACTCTCTAGGATTGATTATGGCATTGCTACTCTGACTGGAACAGCCAAATCTCATCTAGGTCCTTTGACTGCTACCCTTAATGCAGCAGCTAGAATGGTTACGGGAACTAAGAAATATGAGCACATCACCCCGGCTCTCAAGGACTTGAAATGGCTTCCTATTAACCTACGAGCCAACTTCTGCACAGTCTGCCTCACACACAAAGCCCTGCATACAGGTAAACCGGAATATCAGGCCAATAAACTCAAGAGAGCCGGTCAGTCCAGGACCCTCAGAAGCTCCAACACGCTACTACTCATACCTCTGAAATCACAGAAACGTAAAAGATCTAACAGGTCCTTTGCGGGAAATGCTCCAAAGATATGTAACTTCATCCATGGCATTAAGAAAATAGCATTGAATTGTTGTTGGGGTCTTTTATTCAGGAAAACTGGACGGCAAGCGAGTTAAAACAGGAATCGCCCTTTATAGCGTTCCCTTCCTTGAAGGATACTTGTTTTAACAGATGTTCTCTGATCTAGGCTTCAACATCCGAGGCAAAATTGTGTGATCTGAAGCATATTGCTTCATTTCCCTCTGTCACAAATTGTAAACGTGTAAAGTGAATGTGTTCTGGAAGAAATGAATGTGCTGTCTCAATTAAATGTTCGCCTTCCTTTGCACTACTGCAGAAAGGAGAGCCATGTATGTTTTCTGGCATTGAAAGGGATTGACACGAGGTAAATGGAACCTTAAAGTAAGCGAACCAAATGACTTGCATTTTGTGCAAAAAAGATAATGTGGAAGTGTTGGGTGGGCTAGTGACCAGCAATGATGCTTTCAAGTGAAAAGCCTGCATTTGGAAGGCAGACATTCTGACAAAAGTTGCATGTTTAAAGAGAGAGAGGTCTTAAATGCTCTAAAAGTTGGTTTTCTTCATCTTCAAGCCAGAAATTAGCTATTAAAAAATAGAACATGGGAAAATGTAATTTGTGGAGCAAAAGGACTGTCCGCATTGTCTAGGCTGTTAGAGGTGTTGAGTAAGAAGAAATTGATAATCTGATACTCCAGATTCCTTACCTTAGAAGGCTCACCTGGCGTCAGACTGAATCTGAAAATTGTTTGGTGAGCAGTACCCCTGCGCCGGAAGGTGGCGTTGTTCGGTTCTGCATGGCTTTGTCTGCGTTGTCCAAGCCGGAAGTTACCCCAGAAGATTCTGTTTATGTGGCATTAGGCAGGGATGTTTTGTGAAATGAACTGCCTCATAAAAATGTTTAAAACACCAATAATCTGAGATCAAATTTAGGCATGTGCAAAACTCCGATAATTTGCTCTTTTCTAATAATGGAATGTTTTGGAAAAATTTCGCGAAATTACATATTTTTAAGTGGGATGCAAATCCGTTATTTCATGCTACATGACACTTGTGTTCTGTTGTTCCTATGCATTCGCTGTACATTTTTTACCACAAATGGTGCGGAATTGCAGGAATTGGTGTAATTTGTAGGATTTCATGTTACAAGTGCTTTGTGGAATTACTGAAATTATGCAAATTATGCCAATGTAATTTAAATTTAATCCGGGCCTAATCAAACACTAACAAATAAATGAAACTTGGCTTTGTTCAGTGGTAAGCTCTCTTATATGGTTCCTGTACCTTGTGTCTTCAGGTTTTGAAAAAGGCCTTACTTCGAAAAGAACAAGAGCCAGATTTCGAGGAAAAGAGGCTTACGGTAACCATAGGAGAAGATGATCGTGAGTTTGACAAGGAGAATGATGTTTTCAGGGAATTGAATTATCGCATCACTGCAAGAGATCAAGGGTAAAACATTGATCTTTAAATTTGCTTTTCTAAGAAAAATTGTTTATATGGTCATAATAATTTATTGTGAACATGCTAGTTCCGTCAAACGTGTCATGTGAAATCCACTAGTTCCTCATTGCAGATTTATAGACTGGGTGCAACTCTAAAATGGTGAAATGCTGCCCTATGTGCAACTGCACATTTTTAGGTCTGAGTTTTGACGGCACCGCTGTCAAACCGATCTATTGTTAACTATATATGTAGAGTGGGGTTTGATTCAAACTTCGGCTTTCGTTTACCAATCTCTTTTATTCATTGGCTTACAACTTTAATTGGTTTAAAATGCATAAGGAACTATTTTAAAACTGTAGCCCTCTTTGTTTGCTCCTGTTGGCTTTCTCTTGTGTGTCTTGCTTTACTATACTAGCGCATCATTTTTTGACACATAAAATCCAAACATATTGGCTTTGCCAGTGCTGGTTTTCTTTTCCTTGTTATTCCAAGAAGGCCCTGAAAGTCCAAAACATTTTCTAAGTGGAAAAACCCAATATCCTACTCCCCCCACAAAGTTGGGGGTGTTCTGTTCCCCTTCCCATCCTGAAACAAGCATTTGCAATGTAACTGAAAGTTTAAGCTGTTGTAGTTGCAAATATTAATGCAACGCCAGTGGCTTAAACTTCCAGTGATGCTAGAGCTATTGCATTGCAAAAGGATCGCGCCCCTCGTGCTTAAGCTTTACACATCTTAAGCTAAAGCGCGGTGCCTCGATTGCTTCAAAAGAAATGGGAAAAAAACATTTTTCTAATTCTTTACTTTTGAAGCAATCACAGCACCCGCACTTTAGCTTAGGATGTTTAAAGCTAAAACGGAGGTGCCCGGATTCTAACAAAAGTAAATAAATAGGCAAAAATGGCGGCCAAGTGAATTTTTTTTTTCTATTTCTTTACTTTTGAAGCAATTGCTACACTTGCACTTTAGCTTAAGACGTTAAAAGCTAAATTGCGGGTGCTGCCATTATAGCAAAAGTTAATAAATGGAAAGAAAAAAACATGCTGCCGAACTGCAAACAACAAAAGACAGACTCTCCTTCATTATATCATTTGAGTCGTACCACACTGGTTATATGAAGGGGAAAAAAATAAACTGTTGCGAGAGAGTGTGTTCGCAACTGCATGGAGGAGAAAGACAATCAACAAAATAGTGCTCCAAGTCTGTAATTGAACCAAACCGATTAACAATCATTTAACAGTGGGTGTCCTCATGGGAGGTTACAAGAAGAGAAAAGGTGGTTCTAAGGAGGGACTCCTAAGCCTATTCACCAATGAACAGCCACCATTTACAAAGGACAGTGACTGGAGCCAATTAAAAAGATGGCTGGAATGTGGGTAGAGCTTCAAGTCCATACCTGAATACAGCATGTCTCGAAGAGGCAGCGTAAGTGGGCCTAAGCGAGAGTTAAAAACGGTTACATGGGACATTTACTGGAATAACTGACAGCTTTCAGGATAGGAAGGACTTTAGAGGAGTTTGTAAATCCCAAAATAATCATAACTTTGTGGACTTTTCCACAAACTCTGAAGGCAAACTATGCCTTCAACCGAACACCACCCAACCCTTGTGTGGAGTTTAATTCTTTGTAATTGTATGCAGTGTGGTGTAGGAATAAGCTATATCAAAACAGTTTATGGCTCTTGTATGAATGTCACTCCAACAGCACTTTCAGACTAAAATAAGACGGCATAAAAATATTTTATATGTAAAAGTTCAAAATAACTAAAGTAATGAAAGCAAACATTAAAGCCGTGAATTCTAATGAAGATTCAGTCTCCAGAATAAGTAATACAGGATAACAGATGAAGAAAATAGAAGATCGCAAAGAGGCACAATTAAAAGTGCCTCAAAAACATCTAAATGTTGAAATAATGCATTTGCAGAATCTACAGAGTTAACTGTTGTGAGCCTTTGAGCTGAATCATTGTGAAGGGCTCCACGAACGGTTCAAACAATGGCTTGTCTTGAACTCTGGTATGGGTCTCAATTTGTGACCAGGATGGCAAATGAACAAGTGGAGTAAACTCAAAACGGAGCCTTGATGAAGCTGCATTCAACCTGAAATCTTTGAAAAGTGGACAAATTTAAAACTTTATTGCTTCTCTCCATTCTTTCATATCAAAGACCATACAGAGATGGAAGCATCAGGAGGCGGTGGCTACCATCATTTATGATACGAATGTCTGCAAACACTCCTTTTAGGCTCACTGTTTCTTTATTGAGTCTATCAGAAATGTAACTGGGTATTTAATGTGGTTTTAAAGTTAAACTTGTGCTGCTTTTCAACCTTGTAGTAAAGAAAAGGGTTTTTCTAACTGGTCTTATCTTAATTGGGGGCGCTGTCAATGTTCAATATGGGAAGGAAGAAAGAGGATGTTCAGATATTTTTTATGTACTTTGCTAGGTTGCATCATCCAAATAGAGGGTGATTTCACAATGAGCACTAACAATAAGATTGACCCACAGCTAGGAAAGAATCCCAGATTTATATCTGCCCTCCTGAGTGGAAGCTGGTGGCAAGTAATAAATGTGGCCTAATGTTTAAATGAATGGTGCACATTTTAGTGCTGAAAAATGCAGCAGATATTGAAGGCTATTTCAGACAAAATGCAGCATAAGGGAGGGACAAGAGAGCTATTGCTCTTCCTGTTTTGCTTTACACCCTGTGCAGCCCAAGGTGGAATTAATTCCTTTATATTAAAACTATTTACTTAGGTGTTTAAAACAAATGTCTCAAGATCAAGTTTACTGTTCTTGGTGCAATAAGAATCAGAAAAGCAGATGACACAAATATTATTCACATAGCTCCATGACCTCTACCCCCCAGAAGAAGAGTATTTATGAGTAAAACTCTTACAGATTACTGGGAAATCAAGGGAGAAGTGAAATGCTCAGAACCAAACCAGGAGTAAAATGAGTTCTACCTTCAGAAAATGTCTTGAGGAATCAAGGAAGTGCCCGTTGAGTGAAGCAAAAGTAAAAATGTAATCTATCAAAAGTAGTCTATTTAACGGCTGTGTTTTGAGGGTACTAGCTCAGAGAGTGGAAAACAAATTGCTACATAAATGAGACTGCAGGAAATGCTGGGAAAGTACAACTTCTGGAATCTTTAGAGGGATAGTGTCTGTTTTAAGGAATAGTTTACAATTCTGTTTTTTTTTGTTTTTTTTTTAAACCTTTATTTGACATTTTCAACCAGATACAAACACGGGCCTACAACCCCCAGGGCTGGCCGCTAAGCAATTGCAACACAATACTACGATCAAAACTTCAGACCCAGCCTCCCGGGGAGCATAGTCGCTACATCCACAATGCGTACTGGTTGGAAGACATATCAATTTGGAAACAGGATACAAAAGGTTTCATTTTATAATATAAGATAGAAGGATCAGGTGCCATACAATATCTCAAGCTATGAAGTGGGGGCGAGCGAAATAGCAGTGTGTCCACAGTTAATTCGTTTTCATGTAGGTCAGTGGCGTTTAAGCAGACGACACCCGAGTAAACAAGCATACTATTACGGTTCGCGCCAACATTTACGCCCGCCCGTGGCCCCGAAACATCGCGAGAGTTGAGGCACAGATGTGAAAGCAGAGATGGACCAAACAATGAACCCACTACACTGACCCGGAAAAAAGAAAAGAAAAGGCCAAAGAAAGATAAGAAGAGAAAAAAGGCCATAGAAACAAAGAAAAAACAAAACTCCCAGCCCCCCACCCTGCACCCCTGCAGATGACTAAGGCCTACCCCCCTAGCAGCGTGCCTGTCGCCCAAGAACCGAAACCCGAAATATAGAAGAAACAGGGGAAAAAAGGGGAAAAAATTAAACCCCACCCGAAGAGGGGAAATGGAGGAGGGCTTTGTTCAACGCACTCCCGGTCTCTCGCCCCCGTCCTAACCAACCCCGCCCCGGACTCCGTTAATTCAATAAAACAATCCCGTTAACCATAATACCACAATGAACAACCCAGACAACAATCTCTGCCTTGGCCCCGTCGATGAAATTCGCTGAGTCCGTAAGTGGAAGAAAGCCCTGTCCTCAAAATGTCGAATGGTACACAGAAGTTGGCAGAACAGGGGTCCACAGATGAAAAAAGAACGGCAGGTCCCAATTTAGTCGGCTGGTACCAAAGATGCCCCTCCCCGTCTCCGAAGCCAGGCTTTATCCTATCTGCCATCTTGATAGACCGACTGGGGAGGGGGGGTCGACACAGTCCAAAACAGTTCACAGTACCAATTAAAAGGAACCGAAGTGGGGACAGCATGTAAATGTTCCGACAGTTGCAAAACCGGGGATTCCAACGGATTAATTGAGTCACCAAGCACAGTACTTTCGGGTAGCTCCACTGCGATAGGGGCAAATACAGCTTCCAGCGCCGGGTCTAAGTACGCCACCGGGGCGTCAATCGAAAGGCGAGCTGGCCGTCGGGTCTCGGGCGTCAAGTCAGGATCCAATCTCAATCCTTTGATTCCATCCGCCGCCAACAACAGGCTGCAGGTCTGAGCTTTAACAGTCTCCTGAAGTGCCACAAGGGCCTCCAGCACCTTCCGCAATGACGGGCCACTTTGAGCCTGCTCCGTCAGCCTCCATTTTTCCTCAGGCATGGTGGTCTCCACGGGGGGCGCCTTCTCCGGGGGAAGATTAGGCGGAGCAGGAATGAGCCATGAGGGACAGACTGTTAGCGTGCAGTAGCGCGTAGTGAGATTCCAACCCAAGGGGCACCGGCGATATGAATGCCAGACCCCCAGTCCGGGACCCCCGCAACACAGCACCGAGCGTCACTCGTCACCTCACCTCCTATAGAGCACCAGGCAGCAGATGGTAGCAAAGCAATCCCAAAATTCCGAATGTTCCAGAGACCGGACCTAACCGCATTCAACAGTCCGTTGTTGTTCAACTCGGACCCGGCTAGGCCAGCACTCGAGACCCCGGCTTCTCGGCTGGGTTAGGCCTCAAATCGGTCCTCGACGTTACTCCACTCCACGATGTCGGAGAAACTCCGGGATTACATCATAGGAGTGCAAATCGGGTCACACTCACGGATCCGGGGCAGGAAATCAGGATAGGTGAGAGGATAGTAGAGCTTAGGACGGAGGTCAGCGGAGCCGGGAGACTATGCGGCCATCTTGGTTGGTGTCGTAGCTCCTCCTCCTACAATTCTGTTTTAAAGAGTTGTCTCCATTCAGTTGCATTTGCCATGACTGGTTTTGCATTGGTTTAAAAAGTTGATACAAGTAATTATCTGTCCTGCAAATGCTGAGAGGTAGATTCTGTTTTTTTGCAAGTTAAAAATTTTATTTTCATGTTTCTATGTAGTGCGAGCAATTAAGCAGTCACCAGAGCACTTTGCAGCAAGAAAAGATATGTACAGATGGGGTGGAGGAGTAAGAAACATTCAGGATAACATTTAACACATTTAGAGATGCAGATGTGTGTGGGTGTCTGGATACACTCTGGGATATGGATACAGCAAGTGGAAGAGGAAAACACAGTGTGGATACTTTGATGACTGAGTTGCATTACAATTCTATTTATAAGAGACAGGAACCCCAAATTTTTGGACATGGGGATTATACAGTAGTGTGTTGTGAATTCATGGATATTACTTTTAGGTTTTAGCTTGAGGGGAAGCTGTAATAAACGGATAAAGTTGTGAGAGGGCAAGTAAGGGATGAATTTAAAGGAAGAATTGAAGAGAGAGCAGATGCTTTTGGAGTCAGTTTGTTTTCCTATCTGTTTTTCAACAAAGATAGGAAAGGAATTTGTCTGATCTTTCTAGGTATAGGGTTAAAAATGTCTGAAGCAAAATCCATGAACGAATTTGACATTGAGAGTGTCTTGTTACAAGGTGAAGTTTCCATATTTGTGCTTTTGTATCACCATATTCTTTAAGAAAGTAAGATTTTTAATTTGTCTTTTGGGCAGATTGGAATGTTTAGCTTCAGAACTTTAAAGACTTTAAAGATGATTTAGGTGTATCTTAGAGTGAAAATTTGGCTGACAGTTCAGTTATTAAGTACTGGTATAATTCAGCTTTCTTGTATGTATGTATGTATGTATGTATTGCGATTTATATAGCGCACGTATCACCCGAAGGCATCAAGGCGCTTGCCTTGGGAACCCGTCCTGGCTTTTCCCTGTGAGATAACCCCTACTGGGCATCCCCAAGGTGAAAGCCAGGCATCCCGCAGCGGGTGGGCCGCCGTAGTGGAGATTAAGCAACTATTGCCGAGAGTTGCAGCGTGGGACCCCATGATTAGAATCGGCGGCGAGAATTATCGAGTCCGTGGACATTTTGAGCTCAGGACCCTGCCGCGTCGGGAATTGAACCATGGTCCCGGGCCAGACCTCTGCATCAGGGTCTGCCGCTCTAATCAGTGAGCCACACATTCTTGGAGTGGAAAAGGTGCCTGGCTGCCCATGCAGGACCTTTTTTATGAGGTAATACAGGAAGAGAGAGAGAATTCCATTATGGTGAACCACAACAAGAAATGGAAAACCCAAAGAATATCTAAAGCATTTTGACAGATTTAATATAAATGTGAATTTCCGCTCTGTGAGAGTCATGTTATTGCATTTTTCGAGATTCAATTATGGAGCCCATCCATATTTCGGTACTTAATATTTAGTGTTGAAAGTCATGTCGAAACATCTACCACATTCAAATAGTGTTTTTGCATCATTTAAGCATGCCTTGGAGTCAATCTTGGATATGCTATATAGCCCACAATCATATATTGGCCTTTTTTCTGGATACATGCATTAACATTGTAACATTGAAAAGAAAGTGGTAATACATAGTGTCAAGCCTGTGGTAAATTTCATTGTGGCTCAATACATTTACTTGTTCACTTATTTAGTTTATTAGATTATTTTATCGAGCATCACTCAAAATACAAGGCACATGCTTAGCTAATAAACCCTTCTAAGCACACAAGAAATGCCCATTGCAAACGCCATTTGCCATGTTTCATTACAGCCACCAATTCTATTACTTCAGACTATCTCAAACAACCACGTTTTATAATTAATAGACTTAAATTATATACTTCCCATTTTTTCTGGATCCATGTTGTGAAAAATTGAGTTGTTGGTTGAGGGGGGAAAAACCCTATTAAACCAACATCCACAATCCTTGCCAGGTAAACCAAAAAAAGTGACTACATAAACCTGTGCCTAACACTCAGGTAGCCTGGTATTAAATAAGTCAGGCTTACCCTAGAGGCAATTTGTAAAGTATTTATGCAGCACTTAAAAAGTAATAAAGTGAAAACACAACAAAAGATGACTCCCACGCTGATTTAGAAAGATTGAGTATATTTTAATTAATTATTTGAGACCAAAACGTTAAAAATTGAATTGGTAGAATCGGTGATATACAAGTTAAAGATTTCAGATAAGTAAAGCCCCTAAAAGCACAAAGTGCCACTCGCAGTTATCTAGTTATTTGAGACAAGGTGAAAGTCACAAGTTCAGGCCGCCCACAGTGGAGTGCGGCTGGAAACAGGGACCAAGTTTGTACCGCTGCACAAATTACCTTCTACAGTCCACAGTGAAGAGTTATGTTCACTGAGGTGGCCGATAGGAGCAACAAGAGTGCTGCGTTTGATCGTCATTGTAGTGCGAAGAGCAGGCCGGGTGTCATGGACGGTCACAGCTGGAGATTTGTGTTGGTGGTCACCGTGGGCTGTCGATGCTGGAGCTCAGATCTCGCTATGGCTGACCCTGTAGCTCGAAGGCTCTGATTCACTGGTGCTTCTCATTGGCTGTCGGCATGAATCTTGGCACAAATTGGCCCATTTATAAAGATCCCAAAACTTCAGGTTTCTCCTTTTCTTCAAGGAGTTAAACTAATGCCACACCAAGTGTTCAGGACCTGGGAGGCACCTCTTGGGCTCAAGACCTCACTGCAGCAGAGACCAGGAGGGCTCAAGCAGTTTCAGGGGAGGTCCAAAGGGCAGTTTATCTGTTAGCCATTCACAGTTGCTGCCCACCAGACATCCTTTGATGGGAAAATGGTAACCACACTTGAGTGAGGCTGACCATTTGTTCAAATAGACATGCTAGCAGCAGGAACAGTGAGGGGAAATCAGTTGCCAAACTGGTTTTCTGTGTGGGTGTGTAGACACACGTAGCCACACCTCTAGGGTGAGCTACCAAGCTCCCACCACCGAGAGGGGGCTCAGAAATCCTGAGATTGGGCAGAATAGTGCACGCTGGGATTTCTAAGGTGCCACACATAACCGGAATTAGTCATAAGGCAGGAGGAAACCTGGCAGCCCCTTGGCTACTGAGTGCTTCATTCCCCTCATGGCACTTTCTGGGCTTAATTATGGTGCTCCTGGCACCTTGAACTTCAGATCACATGTGTGCTGGAGAAAGTACTGAAGAGGGACCGCCTTTCTGACTTCTGGACCTGGCAAGAGAGGCTCCACCAACTGCTGGACTGCTCCTTGGGTTAGTGAAGAGAGGACTGTGCCTGTGGTGCCTGACTTGTGGATGTCGCCCCAAAACAGGAGATGTGGAATTCTAGAGTATGTTGGCTGACTCCTTGTTCCAGCACCAGAGCCATAAAAGCTGAAGTAGTCTATTTGGCTGGTCGGTTGCCACTTTAATCAAATCAACGTTAACCGCAGACTTGTAACCAAGAAGACCGCTCCCCTGCACTCAAAAGTTGCACCCAAGTCTGCTGGACTCAGAAGAGTCATCAGAGTGTAGATTGGTCACCAAAGATGAACACTAGCTCACACCAAATGAAACTGCTGGACTTGCTGAAACTAGTAGCCCAATAGTAACTGGACTTCTGCTGTCTCAAAGAAGGCTTGAGTGATTCCAACTCCTGTAAACCAAGGTATAGTCCCAGGAAGGCCCCTGTTAACCACAACGCACTGAGAGCATCCTCACATTTGTGTATCCTCACTACCGTGTATCCTCAGCATCAAGATGAGTTGGTTATAGTTTATGGCTGTCCTTGTGTAAAGTGTGGTACTGTTCTTAAGACTGCTTTGGTAACCAGGCAACTGTCCAAATATCCTTTAATTGACCTCCCTGACCTTCTCCCTGTTAAAATGTGTTGCCCAGGGCAGAGTAGTCAAACACAGATCTTTAAAACTTTAGGCTTACAAATGCTTGTTTTGTGATTTGGACTAAAAAGATGAGATTTATGTTTTACTTGGATATCTATATCTCTGCAATCCTCTGGTGGATTTTGTTTTAGTATCTAAGATTCATAAAAATATCTATTTTTATAAATTTGTGTCAGACTATTTGAATGCAATGGTACTTATTCTGTTAAGTGCGTCTAAATGAGTTACACTAGTTCCTTTTTTTAAGCCTCGTTGCTTGAAGCCACAGCTATGCAGGGTTGAGACATCGGTTTTCTCAATGGGCCTGACTGGACACTGGATGGTTGCATCAGTTTATTACACAGTTGGGGCACGCAAGCACACCATATAATAAACCACAATCCTCACATGTTGTATCCAGAGGTCCGCGAGAGTACTCGAGTGGGTCTGATGGTCCTCTCTTTAGGGCTAGCCTGGACAGCGCATGCGCATTTCAGGTATGGACTTGAAGCTCTGCCCACTCTTCGTCCATATTTTTCATTGGCTTGTCATTGTTCTTTGGAAACTGTGGCGTTTCATTGGTCAACAGGCATTAGTAGTCTCTCCTTATTATTTTTTTTAATGGCACGCCACGATAATACAGTGGCGGCTGCACCTTTGCTTTATTTGCAGCAGCGATTGCGCCGTCTGCAAGACCTCCTGTAAACACTCTACAGAGTGTAATTTCAGCTGCTGCCTGCTATTGGTTCATAGTTCCATCGCTTTTGTTCACTGGCTCCTTATTGACCGGTGCTCCAGATACATCACTTCCGTTTGGAGCCAGGAGCACTGGCCAACTACAGTTTCATTACACTGTAGGCCTTTATGCAGTTATTCATGAACTACTTTTTAAAATGTATTTAAACAAGCACCCCATTCCGGGCTTTATCTATAATGGTAAAAAGAATAATTGATATACAGAATGCAGAACAATGTCATACATTCACCCCAGTACAGAGATCTGGGTCTAAATCCATCGTTTTTTTGCTCCCCATGCCATTCCAGTTTGAACCCAGCCATATGTAAATCAGTCTTGACGCTGTGGCCCATGGGAACAGTCCAGCCCGAACTGCCAGGCCAGGTCCTTCCTGGACTGGAAACAAGCATCCTAGGTCTGGTTTCGGGGTTCCACCCCTCATCAGCCAGGATTGCTTGACTCGTCTGGCATTTGAGAGCACGGACAGTTTGCAGAACAATGTCATATATTCACCCCAGTACAGAGATCTGAACTGAGGTGGTGAAGTGAGCTAAAGAACGCTGATGGATTCAACCCAGATCTGTGACTGGGGGTAAGCGTCTTAAAAGTTTCAGCGCTCCGTCCATCATCTCCTTGTGTTTGCTTTATCTTTGATGGTGGCACACTACTTTCTTTAGACTTGGCTCGTCTAAACAAAGGTGCACTGCCGCTCTTAAAGTGAAAGCGCGGAATGGGGTGCTTTTTATTTGTTTTTTAAAGCATTTGTTTGTTGACTTGAGAAACCATGCTTTTATTTGTAAATGCGCCCCATTTTGCGCTTTCACTTTAATAGCGGCTGCGCACCTTTGTTCAGACAAGACTACCACCAGAACCACCACCAATGCCCCCAGTAATCCTCATTAATAATCTTCTTCATCCCTCCCAGTCTGGTTTTCGTCAGGGTTTCTCTACTGAAACCACTGTATTGGGAGTGACGGAGAATCTTCGCCTACTATTAGATCAAGGTGAAACGGCTGCACTGATATTGCTTGATCTCAGTGCAGCCTTTGATACTGTATCGCACAGTATCCTCCTGAACAATCTTGCCTCCTTTGGCATTAGTGATAAAGCCTTGCACTGGTTCTCGTCTTTTCTCACTGACCGGACTTTTCACATTTTTTCCAATACGTCTACATCCAACACTTACCTCTCTCCACATGGTGTGCCCCAGGGTTCAATTCTTAGTCCTCTTCTTTTCAATCTTTATGTTGTTCCTCTGGCTCATATTGCACATTATTTTGGTCTAAATCTTTTTACTTACTCTGACGACTCTCAGATTGTGTTTTCCCTATCCCAAGCTGATCCCTCCTCTCCTTCATCTTTGCAAACGGGTCTCAGCGAGATCTCCCGTTGGATGAACCGCAATTTTCTCAAACTAAATAGCGACAAGACGGAGGTGCTTGTCTTTGGTAATAAGCCTGATCTATGGAGTTCGAGACATTGGCCTTCGACCATGGGCGGTTTACCCGTTCCTTCTGAACGAGCGCGAAATCTTGGGGTCATTATTGATAGAGATCTATCGATGAAAGACCAGGCCAATAAAGTTGCAGCCACCTGTTTCACCATCTTAAGGTGGCTGAGAAAAATCTTCTGGATTCTGCCTTCCGACACCCAGAGATCCGTCGTGACAGCCCTGGTGACCTCTAGATTGGACTACGGGAACGTGCTCTATCTGGGGGCTACCAGGGCGGTCATGCGCCGTCTCCAACTAGTTCAGAATGCCGCTGCACGGCTTCTCTGTGGTTGTCGGAAACGCGATCCTATGACTGAGCGTCTTAAGGAACTGCATTGGCTCAACCTTGACAATCAGGTAAAATTCAAAGCATTGTGCTTTATGCACAAGATCAAAATTGGAGTCGCCCCTTCCTATCTCCAGTCCCTTGTTAAACTTTATGTACCTGCACGTTCTCTCCGTTCTTCTTCCCAACACCTGTTCTGTGTTCCTAAGTTCAGGCTTTCCAGAGTGGGTGGTTGCTCTTTTGCCACCTTGGGACCCAAACTCTGGAACTCCCTTCCCCTGGACTTGCGTATGGAGCACTGTCATATCCGCTTTCATAGAGCCGTGAAGACCTGGCTTTTTGTCCAATAATTTCCCTCCGGACTGTATTCTGATATTACTCTCATTCAGCGCCGGGAAACCCTTACGGGTAGCTGTCGCGCTTTATAAGATTAATAAATAAATAAATAAAATACCACCATCAGTACCGATACCACCTGTACCACCACCAGTACCACTACCACCACCACCATCGGTACCACCAGTACTAGCACCAACACCACTAGTACCACAAACACCAGTACCAGTACCCCCACCAGTACTACCACCACCAGTACCACTACCACATGTACCACCACCACTACCAGTACCACCACCACCGATACCACCACCACCTCAGGGCCTCTCGCTCACTAGTAATAGCAGGGGCACTGAACAAGGCCGGAGATGGAGCCGAGACCATCCCTCCGTCCCCTCCATGCGTGCCATAAAGCACAGCCTGTCCTGCACCAGGAGGTGGAGCCAGGGCCCTACTATGGCTGGAGTGTTTATTAGGCTAAAGATAGCAATGACATTAAGCAATGCCACACTGCACACTCAAATCACAGAGAGGGCAGGAAATAGCCCCCCTCCCGCTCTTCCTCCTGAGCCCGTGTAATAACAGTGTTGCAGGGCTTTGTTAGTGTTTATAGCTCGGATCATATGTAACTCTCACTTCACACTTTGTGTCTGTGTGATTTACGACACTTGCACATCTTCTTCACTGCACTATTTATCACTACTTTGAAGATGTCGTAGGCCGACTCTTCCATTGATATTTACAATTTAACAAGCGTTCGAGAAGGCCCTTTATTGCAATGCAATAGGTCCCGCATTTGCGGGAGGTTAAGCTATTAGTATTGTAAATGACAATGCCTTTTATGTTTTAAAACTGAAAACATAAATAAAAGGCATTGTCATTTACAATGGCAATAGCACAAACTCGTGTGAATGCGAGACCTATTGCATTACAAATGTTTGTTATTGTTTACAGCAGTTACTACGGAGGCCTGTTGTAGTATTTAACATTTTCGTCATAAACTTACATAGGTTTTAATTTTCGAAAATAATGGGCTTTTTCTACTCCATTAATGTAACTAAATGCCGCCATGTCGTGTCATAAATCGATCCCTCTGAGCACCATCAGCAGTTGTTTCTCTCTTATGGCTGCCCCGAGTCAGAGGGGAATCTCTTTCCTCCTTTCCCCTTGCCCTCCCGAGCGGAAAATGAAATCATCTCTTGAAAGGCAAAGATATTAGCAACTTTCAGCTGGAGTGTAAGTCGGAGGAATGCTGGAGCAAGGCATACCACAAGAGGGGGATCACGGTGTGGATTCAGATCTTGAAGGAGGAGCGGGCCCTGCACAAGATCAAGGTAGGAACTGGGTGAGCCGTATCTGGAGTCGCCGTGTATGTGCCAAGACAAAGTCTCGACTTCCATGTCTTACAATATTCACAGATTTTGAATTCTTTCAACCTTTAATTGATGTGAGCTGTAAATCGGGAACTTTTTTTTAAAATATCTTTTTATTGTCATTTTATTCAAATCCTCAAACAGGATACATATAACAGAAAAAAAGGAGGACATAATGTCTAAAGAGACCAAGTTATGCGTGGCAAGATTAACAAGGATAATGCACTGGCACCTCTAGCGATCCTTCATACTTTTGATATAATTATTATACAGTAATCGCCTGGTGCTTCGTCCAGCAGCCATTGCGTTAATCAGAACAATTTGAAAGGCTATTTACATCGTCAAGTAGTGGTTACATTCACCAATGCTTCCTCCACTAATATTGTGAATTTACATCTTTTATATGGGTAGTCACCCAAAGTTAGTCTATCTCGTGGATATAATATTTAAGTTTGTGTTCATATCATACTACAAGCAAAGCTCAAGCTATCTTAAGGAGAAAACAACATTTATAAAGAAAAATAAGAAAGACCAAGGAACCCAAACAAGAAAAACATAAAGTAACTTGTGCAGAGGAGTAGCGAGTATGTGTTACATCAGTGAAATCCCAGGGAAATGACAGCAGGCATGGCCCGCAAGCTGGTCCAGGGATGGGGGGGCGGGGGGATGAAAGGGTGTAGAAGCCCCACCACCGTGAATATCCCATCTGTGTTCTATTAACCAGGCCAAAGCAGGCTGAAGCCCCTATGCACACCCCAACCCCTGAGTATCAGACCCCCATAGTCCCAAGACATCCCTAGGAATGACCTTGTGCAATGGCACCCGGTTGTGATCCATGGTCCGGCCCATCCTCCTCCCCACTGGCGCTAACAGGGTTCTCCCACTCGGCCAGAGCCTCTCTCCACTGCCCAGCAATTGGGCGCTTTCTCATTCCCCGAGCCTACTCCCAACTCAGGGTTCTGCCGTCTGCTCCGGTTACGATCACATCCCTACTCCAAGCTGTGAACTGTGGCCCCCTCACCAATTTCCATGATAAAAGTGAATGTCCACATATTTAAAGGTTTTCTGACCCCAAAGAATGTCGGTTTGCAGCATCTCTGGCCCCTCTATCGGGAACAGGCATGTCTTGGATTTGTTAACCCTGAGAGCTGATCAAAGTCATCCAGAATATGGATAGCTTCAGCAGCACCCTCAACCACCTCCGATAGTTCATCTGCGTACAGAGAAATGTGGTGTCGCTGTCTGCCAAGCATCAGTCACAGCCCCACCCACCCCAGGCGAAACCTTTCGGCTAGAGGCTCAATGGCCAGGGCAAACAGGAGCGGGGATAGGTGACATCCCAGTCGAGACCCTCAGGCTATCTTGTACTGCTGAGAAATGGTTCTACCTGCCTTAACTCTTGCTGTAGGAGAATTATAAAGAAGCCGCACCCATCGCAACCAGTCTTCCCCCGGCCCATTCACAGCATCACCTCAAACAGATTCTCCCAGCCCACCGTGTCAAATGTCTTCTCTAAGTCCACTGATAGGCCCGCTGACCCGCCGGTGGGCCGGTGCTTCGACATGATACAATACAGGGTCAAGTCTACAGAGGTTGTATGAGGTGTTGCGCGATGGGATGAACCTGTTTTGGTCTGGGTGGATCAGGGACTTCAAATGCGGGAGTAGCCAACCTGCCAGCACCTTGCTCAGAATATTGAAATCTAAATTAAGCATGGAGCGAGGCTTGTAGTCCCTCAATCCAGCCCCTTGTTTCTTGGACTTTGGGAGAGGGATCACAAGCGCCGTCTGGGTGGTGCCCACCCCCCCTTATACACCTCTGCATATAACACAACAAGGTATGGGGCTAGTATGTAAATGAAATGCTGGTAGAACTCAGCCGGAAGGCCTTCCGGCCCCGGCGTCTTACCGGGTGGTAACGTCACAATGTTGGCCCTGACTTTCTGCAGGGTAATCGGGTCTCCCAGCTCTTCCCGAGCTTCATCTTCTAAAGTTCGGAGTTGTAGGGGATCTAGGAAGTGTGGTATATCCTGCAAGGGGGGGCGCGGTCGGAGCCTCGTATAGTTTTTCGTAATACATCTGGAATGAGCTATTGATTACTTTTGGATCATATTCCACATCTCCTTAGTCCAAGCCCAGTGGAGTGATGGGCACACCTCCCAACTCAGGTTTAAGCAGCCTCACCAATAGCTGTCCCGCTCTCCCCTCCCTTTGCACTCTGTTTAAGTAGTATTTATAATGGTAGCACTGCAGCCTGCCCTGCGCGTCATTATAGCGTTCCCTTGTTTTCTGTAGAGCCACACGAGCGGCCTTGTTCCCCCCCCTGTAGATTATCAAGTCTGCGAATGTTATCTTCCAATTCCAGAAGCTCCTGACGAAGTTCCCTGTGAGCCCCCCTTGCTTGACCCATACAGTGGCCCCTGGCGACCACCTTAAATGGCTCCCATTCCATCTGAGGAGAGGAGGCTGTACTAGTGTTAATAGGGAAATTTGTTTTAATTAGTGTAAGCAATGAGGCCCTAAAGGAGGCATCGTCCAGTAATGACGCATTTAATTGCCATGTGGGAACTGGAAGTCGCCTCCCAGCTGGTTGATACAGTATAAGAAGTGGACTTTGGTCTGACAGGGTATGCCCCAGATATTCAGCATGCGAGACAGAGCTATTAAAGGCTGGTGAACAAAGGAATGCGTCGAGCCTGGAATGTACCTGATGCACCGGTGAGAAAAAGGAGAATTTTCTGTCCTTTACATGTTGCAATCGCCACGTATACTCAAGACCCCACTGTGACATCCAAGTATGGAAACCCATTGCCGTACGGTGAAGTTGAGTTCCCGGCAATGGGGGATGGGGGCTATCCATTGCAACTTCAGCAACACAATTAAAGCCCCCCCCCCCACCCCAAAATAAGAGGGCCAGACATTTGGAGAGCCATTGGTGCAGAAAAAGACTCCAGGAAGCCATCCTGGTTGGGTGTATGTGTATATATATATATATATATATATATCACCTCCTGTCCCGCTAACCTCCCCGTAAGTAGGACATACCGCCCCTCCGTATCGAGCCAGGAGTGTTTGAGGGCAAAGGGGATCCCTGGCTTCACCCAAATTAATCCTCCCCCCCCCCCCCCCCCCTCCTAGCAAAGGCAGAGAAATTGGTAGCAAAAATCTGCCCCCTCCATCTCCTCTTAAACCACTCAGCCTCTACCCTGTTAGTGTGGGTCTCCTAGAGGAATGCAACATGCACATATCTACGCCGCAAATAGGAATAAATGCTGTGGCGTTTGGCCATTGTTCCTATTCCCCGAATGTTCCATGTAAGGAACCTTACAGTATTAGGTGTGCTTGCCATGCCCACAAGTCTGCGCCCCACATCCACTGGGAGTGGACCCCCACCCATGCCCACCCTCCTGTACACCCACCCTCCTCTGCAATCCTCACAGCAAAAAAAATCGAACAGATGAACCCCCAGTCTGAACACTTCCCAAACCCCAAGGCAGCCTGACGCAACAGTCGCCCAAACGACATGTGACACATTGCCCTTGATGAGGCCCTAACCCAGGAAGGCCCTCAGTGGGGGGTGAACCAGTAAAGACAGAGATCTGGCAAACAAACAGTCTGGAGTGCGCCAGCCCCTCCAATTTCAGGTCAGCTCGAGACTAGGGTCCACCAGCGCCAGACCAGCCGTGTCTAAGGATCCAGAATTGCCTTTAAGTTAAAACAGTCTCAGACTATTTCATCAGCCGTGTTCGGTGTTACCACCGGCAGCTTCACGCTGTCACTGTGAGGTGTCAGAGTCGGCGTTCCTCATGTCCCTAGATGTGCGAGCTCCCCACCCCCTGGATGTACTCCTGTCTTGCATGAGTGCCACCACCGCCTGGAGGACTGCAGCTCTATCCTTCTCTGTTTGCGAAGCCGTTTCCTTCTTAGGAGCTCCCCTGAGGGAGCGCCTTCCAGCGCATTTCCCTAGCTCCGGCTTTCTCCTCATCTCGGATCCAGTGCCCGTTGGCCGGCAGGTCAGAGCCCCGTAGGACTCCAGCCACTCCCAGGCTTCTTTGGGATTGCTTACAAATGTGTGTCACCCTCCAGGATGAACCGCATTTGGGCTGGAAACATTAAAGAATGTTGGAGACCCTCTTCCCTCAATGCTTTCTTGACCTCCAGGAACGAGGTCTGCTTTCTCTGCACCTCCAGCGTATAGTCCAGGGAAGAGGGAAACGTTGCTGTTATTAACAGTATAGGGGGCCCTCCGTGCATGCCTTCTGCAGAAGTGTATCCCTGCCCCATAAGTAAAGCAACTGGGTCACCACTGACCGCGGAGGACACCACAGCACCAGCACCAGCGGCCTGGCCAGGACTCTGTGGGCCCTTTCAAGGGTGTAGAAGGTTGACACCCTTCGATCGACCCTCTGTTTTCATCCACTGTTCCAAGTAGGACACCATGTAGCTGCCCTCAACACCCTCCTGCAGCCCCAGGACTCAGACGTTGTTCCGTCTGTTGTGCCCCTCCACGTCCTTAGCCCGTCTCTCCAATACGCTCACTCTGTCCATGAGGGCCCCCATCTGCTGCTCCAGGGCCTTTTGGGCGGGGGCTATAACGTGAGACTGGACTCGGTCTGCTTCACCCTCTCGGAGAGTTTCTTATGCTCCTCTCGCAGGAGGCCAAGCCCCACCGCTACTGTGCTGATGTCCTGGTGGAGGATGGCTTTTGTATCCGCTATGGCCTTCAATATTTTACTCGGCTGCACTGGGTCTTCCAGGACAGGCCGAGTCTGCTCCAGGTCATGTGGGCCCCAGTTTGCCGACCTCAAGGTTTTCCCATTTTGCTAGTGAGGCCACACGGCCGAGAAGACTGGTCAGGGGAGAAAGGGCAGCTCAGCAATATGCTCCGAGGCCCGCCAGGCACCATGTGGACTAGGACTATGGCGGTCGGGGGAATCCCAACACCACTATTCCCCAGGCTGCCCCCTAGGTAGGGGTTGCATTACTCTGTGAGCCAAGGTCTGGGTCAATGGGCCAATTACACGCTCAAGCCTCTGCCCCCACAGGAGTCCAGGGCAAGCGTTGTCGACAATTCTCCACCTTTTTCTCCAGGGGGTCCGGGGATGCCCCCTCCTCTCGTAGCTCCCGTCTTCTGCAGGAGAACCCACTGAGGTCCAGAGACATTGACCCAATCCAGGCGGGACTGGGCCCCTTTGCACACTTTCCACAGCTCAACCACGGGCCAGCTCAGTCTCAATGTCCACTAGGCCACCACATCTGCCCCCATGGTTGCCCGGTCTACTCCAATCAGTCCCAGAGGGAGCGGGTATGGCGTACTCTGGTCTCCTCAATTCCCCAGGCCAGATTATCTTTTCAGGTGGCAGCGGCCAGTCCCCTGTAGGTCAGGTTCCAAAAACTGCAGTCCTGCCCCCACAGGGTCAAAAATTGTGACTCAGAAAACCCCCCAGGCAACACTCGGACACAATGCATGGCGCAGTCCACCGTGGTCCCTCCACTACTAATCACTGGCCCTGGGACTGGGCTCCGACTCAGCAGTAAGGGTGGTGATGTAACCTACCCAATAATCTTTGAGCCCCGACCGGGCTCAAATGACCCTACTTGCTCTGCACACTGCCACCGACAGCCACAGCGCAGTGTATTAGCCCCGTACCTCTGCGCCTATACAGTCTCCGTGTTCCAGGCACCTTGCACATGGCACTATAAATCGTTGTGGGCCGCCGCGTGCGAGCCCCCAACTGCAGCTCGAACTTCAGCAGAGCCCAAACGCCGCTCCGCTTTCCTGCGTGAATCAGCCCCCACCGCCATCTTGACCGCATCGATCACTAGCAGCCGCCGAGGGCCCAGATTCTCCACAGCCACTCAAAAGACAGGGACCAGCTTTCCAGCATCACAGCACCAACCGGGCAGGTTTGCAGCTTCCCCCGGGCTCCGGCTGCGTGGGATTGTTCTTAAATAGGCAGGCCGGCGTGGAGCTGCAAGCACACGCGTCCACCATATACTCTGCTCCTTAGCCACGCCCCCAAACACAATTAAAACGTTGCAAATGTTGCTTATTCTCAACATTGCCTATCCAGATATTCATCATGATTTATAATTTATCCCCTGAGTCTTCAGCGGTGTTTGGCATATGAGCACGTCACCGGGTCTGTAAACTGCACTTTTAACAGCATTAAGTGCATTTGACCTGAGTGCTTTTTATGAGGGCCAACTCGGTGTACACAAGGAGATTTAGTTTATGTAAGATAGCTCAGTTGCTTCTTGTGCTTGCTGCAGAAGGCTGTAGGCTATGCCACTCGTTCTCTTCCATGAGAACCTGACTCAATTGTTCACCCCCCAGATCAATAATATAAACTTGTGCCATTCAGTTTGTTATATTTGTTTTTCAAATTGCCCATCAGGTCTTCTGAGAACCAGGGAAACTTATTTTAATTTGCTTGTATTGTAGCATTTGCACAGCTCTGTGGAAAGGGCCAGAATAGGATAGTGTTTGCCTCGCCCCATTGCGTACGTGGGCAGGAAACATACACAGCAGTGTTATCACCCCCCACCACACCACCTCTGTGCGACAAGATGGCGCAGCCAGGTGGGTCTGTGTTCATTATCCATGCTCTGTCCTTGGTCCCGAAGGCTGTAAGGCACCCTGGCAAGTAATGAGACAGATTGTGGCTCTCCCTTCTTCACCTGTGGCTCCAGGCAAGGGAAAGGCAGCAACATATGAATAAAAAAAACACAAAACTTCCAGATGGGAAAGTACCTGACCAGAGGCTCAGTAACCTACCACGACTTTCTTTTCTTTGACACAACACTACGTTCTTGAGCTTTTACTTGCAGCTTCGGCGCTGCATCTCCCCATCCACAAAGCAAGGAAAGGGTGCAGTACAACAGACTGTTACTAGGTGTCACTGTGGAGTTGTAAACGGACTTCTATTAAGCACTGCACGCACAGGGACACCTAGTAACAGCCTGTTGTACTGCACCCTTTCCTTGCTTCATCCATTTGCTCTTCTTACTTCTGCTATTCCAGTGATGTTTTTACAGGGAAGAAACATTATTTGCAAAGCTAATAGCTCCAACTATCACTAATGCAAGACCTATTGCATTGCAAATGCTTGTTATACCTGGTGCCCACTTTATCCTCTCCTTATTTGCCCACAGAGTGTAAATTGATACTTGTATAGCGCACTACTCACCCGCAAGGGTCTCAAGGCGCTTGTACGAATACCGCTGTGGAACCCATCCTGGCTTTCCCTGTGAGGCGTCCACTCCTGGGCACCCCCAAGGTGGAGGCCAGGCATCCTTAGCGTTGTGGGGGCCGTTGTGGAGATTAAGCAAGCTATTGCCCAGAGTTGCAGAGTGGGACTCCATGATTGGAATAGGCACCGAGGCGAGAATTATCAGGTCCGTGGAATTTTTTGAGCCCAAGACCCGCCGAGGCGAGAATTAAACCCTGGTCCCGGGCCAGACCTCTGCATCAGGGTCTGCCGCTCTAACCAGAGTGGCAACCAATGTGGGGTTATGGATATTGATCACACGCGGTTGAGATTCATCTTGTACACTGGAGGTATGGAATTCAGTACCAAGTGGTACACCAAGCTATGATTACATTATCAGTACTCTTATTTCAAAACTTTGACTAAGCACTTCAGTAATCTTTGTCTTCTTTCCTCTTGTGCATGTGCCTGTATTCTAAATGGACACCGGGTTTAGATACGCCTTTCAACTAGTCACTCTTGCAAATGTGCATGATCTGGTAATTCACCACCATCACCAGCTAGGATTTTCGATGAGAAATGGTTTCGTCTTGAATCTAAGACCAATTTATTTATTTTTTTTATAATGGGAGTTCTCATGTGTTTTCACAAGTATGCCTACAAAGAATATCACATTTGAAGGAGGTTTTCTTTGCACACTTGTGCAGTGATACTTGACTAGCACCAAAAACTCTTTACTAGGGAATTTGTTTTCTAAAACATTTTCTGTGTTTTTACAACATAGTGTACACCAGCCCTAAAACAACCTCCGGTCTGCGTGCCAGACTAGGGTGAAACACTTGTTGGCTATTTTGCTTCTCGCTTTATAATGAAAGCATGAAACAGAAATAAAATGAACAAAAAACAAACTTTCGAATGGAGAAACTGGTCTCCTTATTACTCTTACCTGTAATAATGTGTACCAGTGATATTTTCAGAAAGTGTAATTGACAAATAAATGCATTTGCTACTTAAACCCGAGGAGTGAGCCAATTCTAGGAAAATATATACTAGGTGATCACCATTCTGTCTCTGTTACCCTTAACGGATTGAGATTGTATGATGAGAGTGGGAGAAAGCTGTAAGTGAGGCCTTAAACTGCCATGTTGGCTCAAAAGCCATTGCCTATTTAAGTCAGTAGAGGGTATAAAAAATGTATGAAAGGGAAGCGTTTAGATCCACAGGTTTAGATTTGGATAGAACTCCAGAGTAGGTAGTGTTCAGGCAACTAGGTACCACTGATTCTTTTTTTACGGTGTGTTCCCTTTCCCTTCCTTTTGTTTTTAGTTCGGTTGTGTTCAGGCTGTTTTTTCACTGCTATGCAATACTAGCCTGCCATCAGGGCCGTGTCTGGTGACCTAATCTGGATCCAAATAGAGGTTTGCTTTTCAGTCCTTTTCCTTCTTTTCCTGGCTTGATGGCGCAGGGGCTGGCAACTGCCGATTCTATTTCAGAAGAAAAACAAAGTCCCTGAAAGGAGAAATCAGTTCTTGTGTAGTTTGTAATGAAACAACATGGCAGCAGACAATAACCAGAAATTAGCATGCAGCCCCAGCTCTTTAGAAAAGCCAGCTGACTGATACAGAGCTCTAATAACTCGTCAGGCCATCCCCCACCCCTGCAGGAAGATGGCAAAAGCTCAGAAAAAAATTATGTGGTAAAAACAACTTTGATTTTGCCAAGGATAAGGCATTTTTAGGTCTAGCCTACCTTATAGCACGGGGTCTGGTTGTGAAAAAAATATTGTGGGCTTACCAAGAGCATACAGGGGCTTGGAGCCCACTCATTGCTTACCATTGGTTAGGTTTCTGGTCATACTCATTTGCCTATTTCTTATTTTTTCCTATTAGTGTCCCAGTGTGTCAATCTTGTTTGTGTTTGTACCTCCCATGGAGCAAAACTTCATGACATGCCTTTTGATGGACTGGCCTATATGCTTCCACTTCCTGCTTTTCAAGCACTAACTTTTCTTTTTAGGTCTCGCGACCTATCAATGCGCGCAAGCGCATTGAGCGGAGCGAGAATTCATGTCGGCAAAACCCTCTTCAAACCACGGGCTTTCAGCCGCGGTTTTCTTTAAGTTCACGTGAATCACGTGATTAAACATGCGCGTGCATCGGCAGCATTTCTCCTGCACAAGGCTCGCAAAAGGTTCTCCTCCCTCCCCACATCAAAGGCGCATCAATCACCCTCCCACAGGCTTCCCCAGCGCTGCCCCGCCCCCTGCCTCACGGCCAGGCCATCTGTTCCCTGCCAGACCTCACACCTCCGTCACAGCATGCCTGTGTACTTCAAAGGCTTATCACTTCACACAGCCTGCGGCCGTGCAACCAGAGCACTTCAGTTGGTGCGCAGCCCCCCTCCCAGCACTACCTTGTTACTCTTGGCAGCCGTGACTCCCTAAACACTTTTTATTTTTAATTAGCAGCAGCAGCATTTCTCCTGCGCGAGGCCACATCAAAGGCTCTGTGCCACTTTCACCCACACAGCACCACTTTCAGACACGCAACGCACATGCCTGTGTACTTCAAAGGCTTATCACTTCACACGGCCGCAGGCCGTGCAACAAGAGCACTTTAGTTGGTGCGCTGCCCCCCTCCCAGCACTGCCTTGTTACTCTCGGCAGCCGTGACTCCCTAAACACTTTTTATATTTAATTAGCAGCAGCAGCATTTCTCCTGCGCCAGGCCACATCAAAGGCTCTGTGCCATTTTCACCCACACAGCACCACTTTCAGACACGCAACGCCACTCACACCCACGCAAGCCCACTATCACCCACGCAACACCACACTCACCCACGCAACACCACACTCACCCACGCAACACCACACTCACCCACGCAACGCCACTCACCCGAGCAACACCACTCACACACGCAACGCAACTCATCAACGCAACCCCACTCATCAACGCAACCCCACTCATCCACGCAACCCCACTCATCCACGCAACCCCACTCATCCACGCAACCCCACTCATCCACGCAACCCCACTCATCCACGCAACCCCACTCATCCACGCAACCCCACTCATCCACGCAACCCCACTCATCCACGCAACCCCACTCATCCACGCAACCCCTCATCCACGCAACCCCTCATCCATGCAACCCCTCATCCACGCAACCCCACTCATCCACGCAACCCCACTAATCCACGCAACCCCACTCATCCACGCAACGCCACTCATCCACGCAACGCCACTCATCCACGCAACGCCACTCATCGCCACTCACCCACGCAACGCCACTCACCCACGCAACGCCACTCACCCACGCAACGCCACTCACCCACGCAACGCCACTCACCCACGCAACACCACTCACCCACGCAACACCACTCACCCACGCAACACCACTCACCGCCACTCACCCACGCAACGCCACTCACTCAAAGCCACTCACTGCCACGCAGTGCCACTTTCACCCACACAGCACCACTTTCAGACACGCAACGCCACTCACACCCACGCAAGCCCACTATCACCCACGCAATGCCACACTCACCCAAGCAACGCCACTCACCCAAGCAACACCACTCACACACGCAACGCCACTCATCCACGCAACGCCACTCATCCACGCAACGCCACTCATCCACGCAACGCCACTCATCCACGCAACGCCACTCATCCACGCAACGCCACTCATCCACGCAACGCCACTGATCCACGCAACGCCACTGATCCACGCAACGCCACTCATCCACGCAACGCCACTCATCCACGCAACGCCACTCATCCACGCAACGCCACTCATCCACGCAACGCCACTCACCCACGCAACGCCACTCACCCACGCAACGCCACTCACCCACGCAACGCCACTCACCCACGCAACGCCACTCACCCACGCAACGCCACTCACCCACGCAACGCCACTCACCCACGCAACGCCACTCATCCACGCCACGCCACTCATCCACGCCACGCCACTCATCCACGCCACGCCACTCATCCACGCCACGCCACTCATCCACGCCACGCCACTCATCCACGCCACGCCACTCATCCACGCCACGCCACTCATCCACGCCACGCCACTCATCCACGCCACGCCACTCATCCACGCCACGCCACTCATCCACGCCACGCCACTCATCCACGCCACGCCACTCATCCACGCCACGCCACTCATCCACGCCACGCCACTCATCCACGCCACGCCACTCATCCACGCCACGCCACTCATCCACGCCACGCCACTCATCCACGCCACGCCACTCATCCACGCCACGCCACTCATCCACGCCACGCCACTCATCCACGCCACGCCACTCATCCACGCCACGCCACTCATCCACGCCACGCCACTCATCCACGCCACGCCACTCATCCACGCCACGCCACTCATCCACGCCACGCCACTCATCCACGCCACGCCACTCATCCACGCCACGCCACTCATCCACGCCACGCCACTCATCCACGCCACGCCACTCATCCACGCCACGCCACTCATCCACGCCACGCCACTCATCCACGCCACGCCACTCATCCACGCCACGCCACTCATCCACGCCACGCCACTCATCCACGCCACGCCACTCATCCACGCCACGCCACTCATCCACGCCACGCCACTCATCCACGCCACGCCACTCATCCACGCCACGCCACTCATCCACGCCACGCCACTCATCCACGCCACGCCACTCATCCACGCCACGCCACTCATCCACGCCACGCCACTCATCCACGCCACGCCACTCATCCACGCCACGCCACTCATCCACGCCACGCCACGCCACTCATCCACGCCACGCCACGCCACTCATCCACGCCACGCCACCCACCCACGCCACCCACCCACGCAACGTCACCCACGCAACGCCACCCACCCACGCAACGCCACCCACCCACGCAACGCCACCCACCCACGCAACGCCACCCACCCACGCAACGCCACCCACCCACGCAACGCCACCCACCCACGCAACGCCACCCACGCAACGCCACCCACCCACGCAACGCCACCCACCCACTCAACGCCACCCACGCAACGCCACCCACGCAACGCCACTTTCACCTACACTGTGCAGTGCACAATAGGTCTCGCAGTAGAAAAGTTGGAGCTATTGGTTTTGTAAATGACAAAGCTCTTTATGTTTTTAAAATGAAAACAAAAATAAAAGGCATTGTTATTTGCAGTTGTAATAGCTTCAACTTTCCTACTGCAAGACCTATTGGCAACGCCAGTGCTTGTTAAATAAGCACACCACACAAGTGCATGTATTTTCCAGCTGTCTTCCATCATGTACTTCTCGCCCCCTGCACTCAGTGTTTCTCACTTTCCCTGTGTGCTTCTCCCCCGTGTCCTCCACCCAACTGTTGCTTTCTCACATGTGGGCTGCTGCACCACCAGCTCCACAATAATATCTTGCCTGTTTCTTCTCTTTCGCTATCCCTGCCCTCTGTTGCTTCCATCCCCTGTTCTTCAGTGTTGCATTCCCCCACCTGTGCCCTCCTTCCCTGGTGTCCATTACTTCATCTCCCCATCCCAGGCTCTGTTGCTCCCACCAACCCTACGCCCTCCTTTACTGTTGCTTGTTGCTTTTCTTCCCACCCGCTCTCACTGTGTTGCCTTACATGCGGCCCTCCACAAAGCTCCCCATATCTTGTCATTTTGTAGGTGCGTGCGTACCAAAGAGAGAGACACGGCCTGACGCATAATAGGCTTTTTCAGATTTAGCAATGCTCCACAGCATCATGGATGTGGCTAAAATCCTTTGACAAAGCCAGTAGGTATCAAAGCCGAGACCGATTAACTTTAACACTTGTTGGATTCATCCGGTTTTACACCGGATGAATCCAACGTGAAGAAGATGGGAGTACTCTCCCGTATTCTTAATATCTATGAAGATTGACAATATACTGGAATGCTATTGAGATATTTGTGACAGAATCGTTTCTATAGCCCTGAAGAAGTCATTGGGAGACTGTTCCCGTGACGGAACACGTGTTGGCTTTGTTTTTGGCTACGCTCGTTGTACATTATAGTACTTATGAAATATGGAATTATGAACTTCTAATTACTTGAACAAAAAGAGAAAAAAGAAAATAAAAAAGACTGTTAAAGAACTTGAAAAGCAAATATTTGGATTTGTTTTTTTCTTTACAATATACTGTTACTTGTGGAATTGTGCTCGGGGACGATATCTATTTTCTTGTATCCTCTGTTTACAGAGAAACCGTGGGGACGTTAGTGGCCGTTTTTCCCCTGTTCCCTAGAGCCACTGATTTGAGGCAAGATAAAAGTAAGTGGTGTTGCGCAATATCAACCCAGCCACCAATCTATAACTGTTAAATTGCAAAGATCCAACAGGGTGGCTCAGTGAGTTACACACTTGCTACTGGCAAATGCTGTTTTCCGAAGGCCACAATAGTGAATTCCACGTGTCAAGCTCAGCCTTCCATCCTTAAAAAGTCGGTGTCTTAAGTACCATGCATTGGGTAAAAGTAACATCTGTTATTTATAGTACTTAAAAGTAGAACCCGTGTGGTATGAAGTGCTATATAAAAGTTACTTACTAATTCTTTGAATTTAGGACAGAAAACAAGTCACCATAGCATTTCTCTATTTACATATACTGTTAAACCTTGCATTTTGCAGTATCACGAAGATGCATTTTATTGATGCATTATATTTTTTTCAACAGAATACTTGCTCTTGCATTGTGTAAGCTCTGCAAGCACATAAACCCCTCTGTTTAAAGAGGCGCACAAGTACAAGAGGTAGTGTGTGCATTCTCCCATCAATTTCCCTGCAGCCTGTCCATGTTGTTTTGTTTCTCGGTCTATTTAGAATGCGAAAACTAGTTTTGGTTAATATATCTGTCAGTCTTTATTGTGTTTGCCCCCCACAGACTTTTTTCCCACCACAAACACCCCAAGTTAAATTCGAGGGGGGGTGATGTGAAAAAGAAATTTCCCAACCATCCCTGCCATTGAAATCGCAAAATGGATGAAAATTGTCTTAAATTTAAAAAGCTTCTCTGCACTACGTAAGAGACATCCAGTCCTTTTGTTTATTCTTGGCCTGTTTTGTGTGATAGGGGACAGGAGGGTGGGTATATACAATCTCTGCAAAGTTTTCATAGAGATGACTGACTGCTAATCCAAGTGGAAACCCGACCACAGACACTGCTAACCCGACTGAAAGTCCCTGGACACAACAACACACACCGGAATCCATTTATTAGGGGGCTGTCACACCCCAAACACCCCCCCCACACACACACCCCTTCAGGATAGTTGTGTTAACCTAGGACAATGCTTTTCTCGCAATTATTAAAATGATTGACGTGAATTTCACACTGAATTTGTCAGAAACCCTCTTTAATCAGTTGATTTTTTTTGTTGCTGCTACAGTGTGTGCAGAGCTGTTTAATGAAGGGCATACGTGGTCTTAGCCACTTGCGCGCTGCGGGTTTTCCCGCTGTGCGCTGACTTTTTCAAAAAGCCGCGTTACATGACGAGCTCAGCTCGTCATGAGCGTACGACAGGCGTAACTCATGACGAGCTCAGCTCGTCATGAGCGTGGAAGGGGTTAAAGAAAGTGGCCTCTGCTTCTAGTTAAATTGTTGCTATGTTTAATTGAAATGTTTAAACTACATCATTTAATTGTTTAAACATTTTGTTGAAAAGCGTGGGGGAGACTGTGGAACCTTGAGGCACTCCAATCATGACAGGGGTTCTGGTTGCAAGGGAGTGGTAACTTTGATTCTTTGCATTCTGTTTTGTAGGAACGATGCAAACCAATTTAAGACGGGCCTGATAGCCACATACTTTTTTGAAGAACAACAATCAGGTTTTCATGTTTGACCGTTTCAAATGCTGAGGACAGATCAAGAAGGATCAGTAGACAGGGGACATTCTGGTCAAGAGATCTCAAGGCGTCATCAACAATGTGTGTTAGGGCTGTTTCAGTACTGTGACCCACTCTGAAAGCCAACTGGTAAAGGTCAAGGAGCTGAAACTTCTCGATGTGGTTGCAGAGCTGTTTGTGAACGCTTTTCTGAAGCAATTTGTCCAAAGTCATGATATTAGTAATTGGACAGAAATTGTTCGTATCCGTTAAGTCTGCATTTGGATTTTCTGGGATGGGAGTGACTTGACCCATTTTGAGGCAATCGGGAATATACTACCCTGCAGAAGAGATTCATGAATAGTCGGGGACCAGAGTGGAAGAATGGTAGATTTGAGTTCTTTTAAAAACTTGGCGGGTAGATGATCGTTGAAGTGATTAGAAGGTTTTAAAGAAGCCATAGTTTAGGGCAGCTCCACGTCGTCAGGAAGTTAAAAGGAATTCCATGATGCATTGTTTTTTGGAGGGTAAACTATGGGGTAGGAAGTAGGTGCTCTTGCTACAGTTAGCCAAGATGAAGGTGAGAGGGAAGTCAGAAGCAGCATATTAGGTGAGGCGCGTTGCAGTTAAAGTTACATTTTTCTTGCCTTTTCAGTGAAGTGTGCTGAGAAGTCCTCCCCAGTGGGTCAAGAGATCTTGGGTGCAGAGAGTTGAGTGGTTAGCTTGTTGTTTGATGATTTCTAATAGTTTTTTGGGTCTGTTGTTGACAGTCAAGCTATGCCCTGAAGTGATCAGTTTTGGCAATATTGATATGCTTGTTTTATGAGGTTCTAGTCATCCTTAACTGTTTGAGGCTTGTAATGGAGGGTGACTTTCTCCATAGTGTGTCCGTAACCTTAATTTGCAGCGTTCCTCATTTAGGGAGCCATTAGATCAGGGTTTGGACTGTTTCATCGGAATCCTTCTGAATGCTTTAGTGCAATTGTGTCAAAATATGTGTCATGGTGAGGATATAATGATCCGTAACGTCACCCAGGTTAATCTTGTTAGGGGGTGGTGGAAGAAGATTATTGCTAATGGATGATAGATCATTAATGTTGATGTCTCTCAGATTTCTAACCTGTTGTTTGGTTTTGAGCGGTCGACCTTTCCTGCTCAGAATCTTTTTCTTTGATTCAATTGATTCATCCAATTATTTTACCATTGATTGGCTTAATGTCACTCTTATCTGCTTTCTTATTACTCGATGCTTGCCTTCCTCTTCTAGATTGTCCCACCTCTGGAGCATATTTACTTTACCACCTTCTTGAAAGGTTGATTTGTATCCTTCCACTACTTACATTGAGGAAGCTATATTTCTTTTTCACTCGGAACTCCCAAAGAGGGCATCATTTTTTTGCGCTCTCCATTGTGTAATTTATTTCTCCCTACCCCCTCCCTCAACCACCCCTTCGGAAAATACCTGTCTCCTGGCAAACCGCGACTACTGCAACCCCCTCAGCTGGTATGTAAATGCATAGCAACAAGTATATTTTTGCCAGGGTATGACAGAAGAGCAGCGTCTAATGTTTTTTAGGGCTCGGGCCTGCCGTACACTGCACATGCAGGGTCGCGCAGCGAGAGTCCTTTTCCCGGGGATTTGAAAATGTTCCTGGAAATTCCACGCAGTTCGTGCGTGTTAATTCCAAGGTCCATTTTCATTGGCCTTCGCGTGCGTGCTGTTTTTTAACAAAACACGCAATAGGCCATGGACCGTCTCGTAGCTCCGCCCATGGCCTATTGGTGTCTGTTACGTGCACCAGAGGCCATATGTTTTGAATTATCGCGGCTGTCAAGCCGCGATAATTCAAAACATATGCTCGCAGTGGCGCGCGCACCACTCGCGGGTTTTTTTTTTTTGTAGTTCATGATCGCTTTTGATCGCTTTCATTTCTCATCTCCTTGTTCTCCGTGTCACTTATTCTGCTTCTTTTTCAATCATCTCTTTATCCATATGTTCTCACATTCCTTAATTATTTGTGCTGTGCCGTAAAGCCCTGGTGTAAATGCTGTATCTTCAAAGAGCTGCTTCGGAGAGTTATGTCCTTGGGTGTAATGCAGGCTCCTACAGGGCTTATTATGATAACCGTCCATCAAGCTCTTTCTTTCAATCTCTCGCTTTATGTTTTTAATACTATAAACTTAATTAGTGTACATATATTAGCAGTGATATCCTTTGCCTCGCAAAACACAGCCCTACTGTTAAGTGGGATGTGCAATAGACCTGTGTTATGCGGTATATCACAGCTGCGTGGACTGGTTTTTGTATTATCTCTGGCATTTTATATATTGCAAAAATGCTCAGGCTTTGTCATACAAGGGTTTTTGTGGCGCTGGGGAGCGTTTCGGCAGTTGTACTCACTCAGGTGGCGTTTGAGGCAGAAGATTTAAAAGTGACATGGCTGTAGAGGAGATGTCTTTTATCCTGGCAACCCATAAAAGTGCTTATTGGGCTACTGCAGAGGATCAGATGACTGGATCGTGTTTCAGGTCTGAGTCCTGTGGAAAGTAAATGAGGTATTGGCAGAGGTTTTACTTCTCCTTCGCCATCCCTGCCCTCTGTTGCTTCCATTACTTTTTTAATTCTGTTCAGTTTTCTGAGTGAAAGGCATTAAAAAAACATGTAATCCATTTATAAATATTGAAAATATTAAACTCAATACACAGTTTAGATACTATGATGTTTATTTCCCTTCCAGTATTTTGATATTTTTTTCAACATTTCTAAATAATAGTTACAAACCAGCATTGGCAGGGCTACTTGTTTTTCACTCATTATAAAGGTGAGATCTGTTTGCCAATGCTTCTTTGTTTATAGGACTGAGCTATGTTCATTCCACCAAAGTTTGACTCGTCTTCTCCTTTAAATATTACAAATAAGGTTTTGCTCTTAGATAGCTCATTTATTGTTTCTGTTTACAGAAATGCCTTTCTTGTGAACTTTGGATATTTTAATTGTATTAAGTATTTATGTTGCATTTCCTTTCATAATCTATTCTACATGCAATAAAAATGTTTAAAAAATAGATATGAAAAAGGTTCAAGTTTTATTGATGAGGATTGTGTGAACCCTCTTTATTGCTTCTTCGATGCCAGGTCCTCCCGGGAAATAGATTTCAGTAGATTTTAGATTACAGAAGATGTAGTTTGAGCCTGATTAGAATTTAGGAGTTGAGAACATTTTCCAAAAATTTGAAAATGTAGCTGTTTACAATTTCACCATGAAAAAGATGGTGAAATGTGAATGGATAAAACTGATTGGAAAGAGGGAAAATCCTGGTAAATACACGTGCCAGCAATGACGCCACACCTTGTTAATACCCGAGTTATCAGGATTTTCGAGCTTGGTAATACTACGAGAAATAACTTACCATTAAGCATGAGTCCTATATTTTTGTCAAAACTGAAAAAGCACCGCTTCAGAAGTAAATCTCCACCAAACATAGGAGATAGATAAGTCGTTGAAATGTCCTGTTATAAAGACGCTGAATCGTGATTGAAAAAGTTCAAGGTTCTTTTAATAATCCATTTATAGAAACCAGCCAACGCGTTGGATACATCAATTGCG
Organism: Lissotriton vulgaris; assembly: GCF_964263255.1. Lineage (NCBI taxonomy): Eukaryota > Metazoa > Chordata > Amphibia > Caudata > Salamandridae > Lissotriton > Lissotriton vulgaris. The sequence continues at coordinate 645,284,501 of NC_141700.1, read as the reverse complement.
CCCTGAAGTTCTGCTTGACAGAACGAAACGCGTTGGCTGGTTTCTATAAATGGATTATTAAAAGAACCTTGAACTTTTTCAATCACGATTCAGCGTCTTTATAACAGGACATTTCAACGACTTATCTATCTCCTATGTTTAGTGGAGATTTACTTCTGAAGCGGTGCTTTTTCAGTTTTGACAAAAATATAGACTTTCTTTCCAAGTTTTGAGATATGCTTTCAGGATAGGGAGCATTTGAGAATTGCACGCTATTTTATTGAAAATCATAATATGTTGGTGATATTTGGGTTGGTGCTTTGGGAAAATAAGAGTGGTCCACTGTCCTAATCGTGTTGTATCAAAAATTAAGCATGAGGCCATTAGTTTCCAATCTTTTCTGATTACCCACTATACTAGGTTTTGATTGTGGTTTACATATGTCTCATTTTATGAAGTCTCATTCTTCGTAGCTCTATTTTTCTTATTGCAGCACTGGACAGATCTTTCTTTAGACCTTCATTTGAACCAGCTATCCTCAATGGGATATGCCAGTCATAGGAGGGGAGAGGATTAGGTGATGGCCGTAGCTGGGTGCCCTAAGTTTTTCTACCTTTCCTCGTAGTCTTATTAGATTTTCGTGCGTTCTACAAGTTTCCATTCCAAGGAGCACCTTCACAATGTTTTGCTGCAATTGCTCCTATGTGCGGAGGTGATTCTAGAGTTTTTTGGGATAGATGACTTAACTTTTTTTCATGTAACACAATAAGATGCTGCATCTTTTGTGACCTTTTAGCTTAAATGTGTATGTTACATTATGTATTAGTGGACCTGCTTGTGAGTATTATGTGAACATCCCTGTGAAAAAACATCCCTGTGAAAGAACAGAAAGGTTCCCAAGATCAATAACTTGTTTATTTTACAAAGTTAACTATAGTTATAGGTTTATTGTCTTATGTCTAAAATGTTCTTATTTCTCTTTATGCAAAAGTGATCCCTATGCAGACGCATATGGTGACCCTGATATGGAGAGACTCTGGAGAGGCGGGCAGTATGAAAACTTTAGAATTCAGTATGAAAGCTTTCGAGTCCAGTATGCAGATGCACCATATCAATATCGGGCAAATTTAGCAGCAGCAGCAGTCAATGTCCAAAAAAAGGTAAGTGCTGAGCTTTAGCTCCGGGATTGTCAACAAAGATGTAATCCATAATTGCTTTCAGAAAAATTCATAGGTTAGCAGATACTGGTTACTTTTGTTATGACAATAAATTGGCATATTGCTCCTTTCCTTGTGTAGTTATTTTAGTGGTTCTCTTCTGTTAGTCGATTTCTCCTAATCTGATGTTAACAATCTGATGCTTTTCCACTGTGGGTTTATTTTCATGCATACTGATGTAGGAATCCAATCACTAACTTCAAATGTCATTTTGTAATGTGCAGTTCTTCATTTATATGCTTGCATAATACTATGGCTTGATGAAACATTTACATTTTTCAAAGAAAAGAGTGAGCATTCCATAAATTCTTATTTTTGCTTTGTTCAGTGAGAATCTCTGTTAAAGCATTGTCCAACATTCATCAAGAGATTTGTGTGGCTAGACACTTGTGCACAATTGTTTTCGTTAACTGCTTCATGGCACTGTATTGTGCAGAGATTATTGGAACGTTCAGCCAAGGCAGTGTAGCTGTGTAGAAAGAAAGGGTTGTCTTGGCACACCATGTAGTCAGGTCAATGCTGTGGACTAGAGACTTCTTGAATAGTTTGTCAAACTCTGAGACTCTGATGCCCAAGTTAGCCCAGTTATGGGCTGACCTGGCACATGAGGAACCGGTCGTATTTGGCTCCTAGCAAGCGGGAATGACACGCAAAGCTATCATCTCAGCAACAAACCTCCATGCCCATTTTAACCTTTAACCAGTGCTGGACAATATACGTGATGTGTCTTCGTCCTGAAGAAAGCGAAGCAGGCATCCTTTACCACCATTAGCACTGATAGTATCAACCATTGATCGCTTTAGAGTACGTTTTGCCATGTGAGACGTAAAAGGAAGATTTAGCACAATGTACATGATTATACCATTGTCTGCACATGAAGACACCATTTGTCCATTACACTCCTCCAGAGGATAGAAAAGGCCTAACGCCTCTCAAGGAATAAGATTTATATAATTAAACTGCTTAAAATTGTACAATTGAAATCATTAAAACAAATAACATACAAGTATATGTATGAACAGTGTTAAATTGAACTAGAAGTTTCTATCCATTTACTGTAAGATTTTCACAGAGGCGTTTCGTAGTTAGATACGTTTATACTATTAGAGTTTATTGCTGACAGTTGACTTCTTGGAGTTAGCAAAGTTAAATATTTTGCCACTGGTAAGAAGGTTAGTAGCACTGAGATTGGAGAAATATAAAGCATCACTGCAAGATGCAACTTTTGTAAGAAAACTTTCAAATCACTTTCTTTCATGATCACCATAAAAAGATCAGCGAACCCTACAGCTACACTATTTTGGAGGACAGCAAGAAAATCAATGAAGCTATGAATGCCTGTCACTTTAATATATTGGCATGATCTAGAAGTTGTTTAGCCTCCCCAGCACAGCGGGGGAATTACCCCCGTGGCGAAGGGGTTAAAGAAGGAGAGTTTGTGTTCTGTGAAATGAGGTGTAGGAAAATTTGTAGAAATGCAGTAGTAGAGAATAAGGCAGACAAACATGCAGGAAAGAGTAGGCTGTGCTTTGAGAGAGTAGGCATGCAGAGGAATACGGAAAGGCCATTCAATAAAACAGAGGCAGACATGGAAAACAATCTATAGTTTCATATCCAGGTTAATTTTTCATGCACCTTTGAGAATATAGTAGGGGGATGCTTTTTAAGATCACATATTGTCTGAGGATGGGATGTAAAATTGTAGAAGTTTCATGTGACATATTATACTGTATTGTAGCATTTGCACAGTGCTTACAGGCCTTGTGGTATTCACTCAAACACCTAGCCAAGCAAATAGTACACTACACCAAGCTATACAAAATTATGTGGACAGACCTGTCCCACAATGTGTAAACCTGCACAAAGCAAGTGATTAGACAGATTATTACAGAATAAATACGATGTGGGCTTGGGTATTGCCTTCTAGATGTCAATAAACAGGACATAGAGGTAGATGTCATATGTTTAAAAATGTTCACCTTCAAATAAGGTGGAATACATTATTAGACATATCAGAAATGAAGGACAAAAATATTTGTCCGTATGTTCCCTTTGCCAAATAGCGCTCAGTCACCGAAAAAGTTCAGAATACCATCTAGTGCAAGTAATGGAAACTTTCTCCATCAATTATGTAACATAAAAAATGTTTCAAACGATTGTATGCATGATTATATGAATATAAATATAAATGTAGACCGAAGGCCTGCAGCAAACAAACTACAGAAGTTTGCTCCAGTCAGGGACCACAACTCAAAACACTGCTGTTTATTGCATATGTGTAAGTCATTGAGGCAACTTTCCAACATTTATATAGATGTGGTTTTGAGTAGAGGGTCATTCTACCCATTTGCATCCTTGCTAATTTGTTTGTCTACCTACGTACGCGGAAGATATTTCCCAGCCTGGTGTTATTTACTCTACAAAAGAAACCTATAAGTACAGGCGAACAAATTATACAAGACCCCCATCCTGCTTTCTCTTCTTCCACAGCATGAGACCCAATGCTTTTTATTATTTTTAAGCCCAGCATAATCTCATTGCCAATCCTGGGAGCAAAACATCGCAGAAATGGATTGTTTTATTTATGGAACGCAGATAAATAATTGAATATGACAACCAGTATGGTGATTGAATGTACGTTTCAGATGTAAAATGATTCATCATGCATTCAAATGAGATCACTTTAAAGAAAGTGAAATGACTCCTCTAACAGCCAACCGAGATATACTCCTCTGTTCGTCTTGAAAACCCTCTCTATATTTTAAAGATTTGGTAACATTAGGTCTTGCTACGCAGTGGCAGAGGCAAACCAAACCTGAAACCGTAGGAACAGGTAGAGATTAATAAAGGCATAGTGCTGTTCAATCTTTGAATTTAGATGTGGCACAACTAGAGGCTAGCATCAGTCTGACGGCATCATGGTGATTAAATAGGAACTCAGGTTGTGCCTTGCTAGTCTTAGAAAATATAGTCAAATGGCTGTTGGGGAAGAGCATTTTTAGTTGCACATCATTCTAGATAGAGATATGTGAAACAGAAGCAAAGGCATGCATTACAGAAGTGATAGGGAGGAGGTAACTAAACAGACTCGGGTTGTGAGACACTCTAAACACATGAAAATGCAAGACATTGCTCTTATTAAACAGCATACCGTGTCCAGAATATAGGGTAAGATTGATCAAATCAGAACTCAAAATCTTCAGGTGCTCTCTCAAATAAGTACTATCTACTCTTCTGCTTAATATCTATCAGAGGCCATACTACATCAGCTGGACTTTGGAATAGGCTTCAATTGAGTCTGCCGGATAGGGAGGATGTGTCCTCCAATCCTGAACAGAAAAATAAATTCAGCTCACTCATTAAGAGGCTCAATGAAAGATAACTGAAGTCCATATGGGCATATCTTCTTTTCATGGCTTTCGCACTTGATTACTCTGCAAAGTTCACTGTGTTGCTTTGAGATGGGCTGCTGTGTTGTGGTTGACGGGTGGTCGAAACATAGCTGCAGTGGTTAGGCTGAAAGACACATACGAACATGTATGGCAAAATCCTGACTACAGACGCACAAGAGAAATGAAGGTGAGGCATAAATAAAAATAGCATGAAAAGGGAGGGGTCTGCCCTTGCAAATCTAGAGTGTGTGATTTGGTAATAAACTCTAGTTCTGTCTTCTTTTTTTTTTTTTTTATTCCTCATATACCAGAAGTGGGTATTCTAGAAAGGGTATTTCCTCCTCTCCTCAGTGCGATGTTCCGTCCGACTGGACCAAATCTACCATTTTGGCTCCAGATTGGGAGAGGAGGTGGGATACCCCTCCAGCCTCCACTGTGAGCTAGGTCCACTCCATACCCTGTAGTCCAGGGGTCTCCAACCTTTTCTGTAGTGAGAGCTAATTCTGCTCAAGGAAAGTCCTGCTGAGCTACTAGCATATTTTATCACTTAAAAATGCTCATGATATGTATTAACATTACATTGTGACTACCCTAAGCACAATTATCAGTAGTAACAACCTAAACATTCTAGGTGAAGTTATCAGCAGAATGCTAGGAAAACGTTTATCAATATTAAATGATTGTAATCAAGTAACATTCAAAACATCACTTGCTGTGTGCCACAAAGGGTATTACCACAGCAATAAGTCTCCCCAACTCAAATTGAATTATCATTCAGCTAACAACTTTAAATGGGTTTTAGAATTGCAATATTTTGTCTTCATTAGCATATTAGTTTTTGAAAATACACATATTTTTCTATCAAAACCACTTCCCACTTTGAGCTATCAAAACTCAATTTTCCAGAAAAAAAACCTTTCCTGAAAAAGCTAAATTTTTTCCTTTAAAAATCAAATCAGTTTTCATTGTTAGAAAATACACAGTCCCTAAACATCAGCTTTTTGTTTTCATTGAGTAGCGCCATGTAAAATTGCCTCTCATGGACAAATTCTGCTTCAAATACACAAGTATTGGAATCATAGGCCATGCTTGCGTAGCATAATACTAAGAATGCCTCTGTTATGCTAATAATGCCCACCATTAAACCAGGGCTACCACTGTGCCACAACTGGATGCCCAACATATATCAGGTAGGGCCATTATTATGGGAGAAGCGGTTGCCACTCTGTCAGGAATGGCTAAAAGCAGGCCAGGCATGCTCTTAATATGTCGATGATGGCAGCAAGTATGTAATTACTAGACTTGTATGCCCAAAATAGTCAAGGAGTAGCTTTAAGGAATCAACACTGTTTAATAGGGAATGACTCAATATCACACACTCACACAAAAATGAATGTGATGCTTGAATATCCTCTTCCCCCGGATGCATACTCTCTTCTCCTCAGCTCTTTGGTTGATCATGCTACCAACTAACACATTTTCACTCTAGTCCTTGCAGTCACACACTTTGGTGGGTCAGCCCTGCTTACAGCTGCCACTATTCTTTGAAGTCACACATGGTTCAACTGATAGAGAAGGGCATATAGCATGGCCAATCTCCTTCTTAGGTACATTTAAAGTGGATAAAGATGGTTCATGGGGGAGATCCATAGGCCAATGCCGTAGCCTTCACATTCTTCAACAGCCTCTGCATACTCCGCAAGACCTTCAAATAGATCCCCCCCGAATATAGTAAGACCGTCATCCACGCACTCATCACCAGCAGGCTGGATTACGGGAATGCCCTCTAAGCTGGAATCAACAAATCTCTACTCCACAAACTCCAGACCGTCCAGAACATCGCAGTTCTCAGCATCATCATCAAATCATCCAGCTCCTACGAAACCTCCACTGGGTCCCGTCAAAAAAGAGTGACCTTCAAGCTGTTCACGCACACCTACAAAGACCTCCACAACACCAAACCCCAATACCTCAACAAAAAAATATCCTTCTACACCACCAAGAGAAACCTCTGATCCGCTGACCAGTCCTTGGCTGAAATCCCCCACATCTAGAGAGCCAGAACAGGAGGCAGATCCTTCTCATACATCACGGCCAAGACCTGGAACAAACTCCCTCTCAACATCAGATGAAGCCCCAGCCTGCAAGCATTCAGGAAGAGCCTCAAGACCTGGGTTTTTGAATGACCGGAGCTGCCCAAATCTATACCCCCAGCGCCTCGAGACCCTCAAGGGTGAGTAGTACGCTCTCTATAAATCCCTGATTGATTGATTGGCCAACACAGTGTGTGTTTGAGTGTTATCAAGAGGCCCTGCCATTGGTTTGGCTGTCTGTAACTCTTATGGATAATGAAACGAGCAGTGCTGCCTTCTCTAATATACACAGAATCTCTGAGATCTGTTGGTTTGGCTTCACCCCTGAGCGCTACTTTGAGGGTGCTGGTGAGCTACCTGTAGCTCCCGAGCTACTGGTTGGAGACCCCTGCTGTAGTCTATACGGCCCTCAGTTGGGTAGGATACCAAGCACCCACAGGACCCAGGTGAAATCATAGGAATATATAATCGATTCCGCCAAGCCACCAGAGCCGCCCAAGTTTTGTCAAGGCAAGAATTATCACATGCAAGATCGGCTTCACTGATATATATAATATAGCTTAAAAAATCTGCAAAGGTAGGAATAATCTCCGACTTCCAAAGTTTACATATTTCTCGTCTAGCTATAATCATTGCATAGAATATAAATTTAGTCCTCATCTCATTAAGCTGAGATCCAAACTCTAACCCAAAGAAAATGGTCATCGGAGTAATTTTAAACCGTATATTGCACACTTCTATTATAAATTCCTCTATTTTGGACCAAAAAAGAGATAATTTAGGGCACTCAGCGAACATATGTATGTCGTCTGCCTTGGAAAGTTTACAGCGCAAACAAGAGTATTCAATATTCGTAAACTTGGACAGCTTCTTGGGTGAAAAATACGCTCTATATAATGTGAACAAGTGGTTTTGCTTTAAGGGGGCAGATTTAACAACCGTATGCAACAATTTAAAAGAATCTCCCCAAAGACCTTGTAATTCGCCATGTTGTAGAGCTATTGCTTCTCCCCATAATTTATTAAGTTCAGGTTCCGTGACTTGATCTTTCTCATTTAGTGCCTCGTACCAAAAGGAAACTTCTTTTTTCCAGCTCCCTTTTCTCTTTACTAGATCAAATTTAGGATTAGTTGTAAGATTCCAAGTTATAGTACTACACCAGCTGGATAACTGATAAAATTTGAATCTAGTAAGGGTTCCATTTTTTAATCTGATTAATGAATCCCACTCCATTAGTCTAGAGTCTACGTTGAGATCTTGCCACTGTCCAATGCCCGCTGTTCTAAGAGGAATCGATAATTGATCCCTAAGGCATTCGGGTGTTCCCGGCGAATCCCATATGGGGGCAAGGGGAGTGTAGTAAGAAATGACCAATTTTTTCCTGATAAACACCCAATTTCTCAAAGCTGTTCCCAAGACCTTTAATCTGACCTTCTTGTAGAACTTCGGGTCTCCGAACTTAAATAAAAAAGATTCTTTACCTTGAGGAATTTTATGTAACAAAGCTTGAAATAGTTGACCCAAACAAGATGTGTCAGCTTTATCGGCCATTGACCTAAAGTTTTTAAAATGAAAAGCTTGACAGTAGTGGAGAATATCTGGCAAAGCAAGCCCGCCTTTTTTAATCTTTCTTCTAAGTTTTTTCATAGAAATTCTGGGCGATTTGGAGTTCCAAATAAAAGACCCTATCCGTCCCTGTATTTTGGCAATATCTTTAGGGCTAAATGAAAGAGGTATCGAATTAAAAAGGAAGGTGATCTTTGGTAAGATGATCATCTTCAACAGATTAACTCTACCAAAGATGTTGAACGCCAGTCCCGACCAACGGTGTAAAAGTGTATTGATATCCTTAAGTACCCTCTCCAAATTAACTTTGGGTATTTCTGTAATGTTTTGTACAAGCTTGATGCCAAGATATCTCATACGGGTCTTTACACCAGGAAACCTAATCTCCTGGTTCCATTGCATGACCTCAGTTTTTTCTTTGTTAAGTTTGTACCCCGAAACTTCTCCAAATGCTTCTGCTTGTTGAAATAATTGAGGGATTGACGTTTCGGGATTAGATGTGAACAGTAGGAGATCATCAGCATATAGGGCAAATTTTAAATTTAGCTCATTCAGGCGAAAAGGTTCAATTAGATCATCTGATCGTAATTTGATAACAAAGGGCTCCAAGTATAAATTAAATAATAAGGGGGATAGGGGACAACCCTGCCTAGTGCCACGTGTAATTTTAACCCAATCTGTAAGTAAGTTATTTACTAAGAATTTAGCTCTCGGCTGGCAATATAATGCTTTTATCGATGTTATAAAGTTAGTCGGTATGCCAAACTTTGACAGAGCTTCCCACAGGTACATCCAACTTACTTGGTCAAAGGCCTTAGCGGCGTCGATGGCTACTATGCTTAATGGTACCTCCTCCACTAAAGCAAAGTCAATTGCCGCAATGGCCTGAAAGGTCAATTCATTTAATTGTCTGCCCGGCATAAAGCCCCTCTGGTCCTCATGAACAATAGTCTTAATAACTTTGGCCAATCTCGCTGCCAAAACCCCTGCAAAGATTATATAGTCCACGTTCAGCAGCGAGATTGGCCTATACGACTCAACCAATGAGGGGTCTTTATTAGGTTTCAAAACCAGGGTTACTGTGGCCTCTGACCATGTCGGGGGTATAGGATCTCCTTCTAAATGTATTCCATTAAAAAGGGCCGTTAAAATGGGACCTAAAATTTCCGCCCCTATTTGGTAGATTTCGGCTGGGAGCCCATCTGGGCCTGCAGCCTTACCGCTGGCCATCCTCTTAAGTTGATCATGTACCTCTCCCTCTTTAATTGGTGAGCTTAAAAAAGAGCTATCCGTCTCTGTTAGGCGTGGTATACTTACTCCCTCCAGCCATTGAGCTACCTCTTCCAAAGATATTTTGTCATTGCTCCCCATATATAGATTTTGCATATAGGTTTTAACTTCACTCAAAATCTCCCCGCAATCTGATGATATATCGCCAGAGCTCTGTATCCTCAATCCGGATATCTGGTTCCTAACACGATCTGCTCTGGCCTTCCAAGCTAGTATTCGCCCACATTTCTCCCCATAAGAAAAATTCTGGAGTCTACTCGTATCCCACCTTAATTTAATAATTTTATCTAGGTTGGCCCGGTATTTAATTTTTAAGTTCTCTAACTCTTTAGAATTTGTGAATTTCTAAATAAGTCTGGCACCCATATTCTTCTATTAGAAGAAACCCACCTTAATTCACAGGAGTGTAGATTGGCTTTTAAAAATCAAAAATGGATACAGGACATTCTATGTTCTCAGCAGAGCAATAATACTAGAGGAGTGATGATAATTATCAGAATTAATAGTGGAATAAGGGTTGAGAAATATGAAACAGATAACACAGGCAGATGGCTGACTGCATCATTGGTGGGAAAAACATAAAGATAACATGTACTGTATATTATGGCCCAAATCAAGATGCGCCAGAGGCCTTGATTAGTCTGAAAACTAGCCTTATCGATTTGAATGCCCCCATCATATTAGGTGGCGATTTTTATTCTGATAGATACATCTGCCGTGTGGATTCCTCACCTTGTGAATATCCCCCTTGCGTCAGCAACATTCGGAAATTCTTTTCGTAGCCTCGCGCCGACGTGGATAGGACGTCACAGAGACACGGCTCCGCTCGCGACTCCGCTGACGTCACCGACGCCTATAATAGGCCCACGCCGGCGTGATGACATCAGTTCCCTTTTTTCCGCGTCGTCGACGCTAACGGTTATCGGGAATCTCTGTAGCCTACTGGTACATTGTTGCCGTTTTGTTGCATATTTCTGCTTCTCTGTATCCTGTCTCTTCGAAGATGTCATCCAAGAAGACTGGCTTCAAGCCCTGCAGGGAGTGCGGTAAAATGATGTCCATTACCGACCCCCATGAAGACTGCATCTGGTCTTTAAGTTCCGACCATGATGTGGAAGATTGTTCTTCATGTCGGAAGATGAATCCGAAGGCCCTGAGGGAGAGAGAAGCCAAACTTCTGGTTGCTAAGGTGAAAGCTGGAAAGGAGAAGTCGTCGAGGTCTCGTTCTCGAAGGGCGAGGTCGAAGTCCAGGGCGAGGTCCAGATCTGCTTCTCGAGAGAGGTCGTCTTCGAAGTCGGCGTCGGATCATGTTTCGAAGTCGAAGAAGAAGCACAAGAAGAGGAGACATGAGTCCCGACGTCGGTCTGGTAAGGAGTCGGGCTCGAGGTCGAGGTCACCGAAGAAGGTACGTTCGAAGGTGGTTACTCTCGAAGTCTCTGAGCATGAAGGTGAGGCCTCACCTTCTGAGTCGCATGGGCAGTCTCCCTCTCCGGCTCCGAATGCTTCTCCGGTTCCGAATCCGTCTCCGGCGCAGTCCCCGGCCCGTGAAGAGGAAGAGACTCGGGAGGTGGTGGATTCTGCGCCTGTTGATGAGCCGAATCCGATCCCTCTACAGGACCGGCCTGATGGTTTTCAGCCGCCCTTTCCTGCTCCAGGCCAGGACCCTTCAGCGTTTCTTAACGCTATATATGGCGTCTTCTCAAGGGCGTGGTACCCCTCTGGTGCACCTTCGGGTCCCATGGGTCCTTTGGCATTCAGCCTGGGAGTTCCTCACTCCTATCCTCCGGCTCCGTTTATGCCTTACATGCCGGCTCCGACGCCGCATTGGCAGTTCCCGGCTCCGCCAAAGTAGTCGACGCCAATTCCAGCGTCGCCTGCTCCTGATCATCCTCGAGGGCATTCTTCTGTGCCGTCGGATTCGATACTGGCGCCGGCCCCGAATCCGTCGAAGCCGCAGGTGGATCCGGCTGCGAGGCGTGTAAAGGAGAGGTCCAGAAGGGAAGCTCAACGCCTTTTGGAGGAGCAGAGATACATGGATTCACAGTCTGATGTTGAAGAAGGTGAATTAGAAGAGAGCTGTTTTGAGGAATTGGCGGATTCAGGGACTCTTGATTTCTCTCCAGAGTGGGAGTTGCCCTCAGGCTCGGGTGCTCCCTCTAAGGATATCCAGCCTTACCATCTGGTTATGAGGAAGGCTGCTGAGCTTCTTCAATTGACTCTGCCTACAGTGGAGTTCAAGTCTAATATCCTCACTGAAGTCTTGCATTCACCGAATTCTGTGGTTGAGCCTTTACTTCCATTCAATGATGCCTTGACTGATCCTTTTATGGAAGTGTGGAAGAAACCTTTGTCGGCTCCTGCGGTTTCTAAGAGTGTTGCGAGGAGGTACAGGGCTGCTCCTGAGGACCCGGCTTTTCTGTCTTCACATCCTTCGCCAGAGAGCCTGGTCATTCAGGCTGCCTGTTCAAAGAAGAGTCTTAGTGCCTTTCCTCAGGTTCCTTGTGAGAAGGAAGCAAAGAAACAGGACCAGGTGGCAAAAAAGACCTTTTCATCGGCTAGTATGGCGTTGAAGTCGACTAATGCCACATGTCTAATGGGAAGGTATGTGCATGCCCTGATGGACTCCTTGCGTATCCTGGCTCCAAAAATTCCTGACGCCAACCGGAAGGATTTTGAGGAGGTGATTTCTGACACTCAGGCAGCAGCCCGCCAGGTTATTCAAAGTGGTCTGGACACTGCCGACTCTGTGGCTCGTATTATGGGCACCGCTGTCGCCACTAGGAGGTCAGCCTGGTTGAAGTCATCGAACTTTTCGGCTGATGTTCAGTCGACTCTGCTTGATCTTCCTTTTGATGGTTCAGGTCTCTTTGCGAAGAAGGCGGATGCAGCTCTTGAGAGATTCAAGGATTGCAGAGCAACAGCGAAGTCTTTGGGTCTCCAGATCAGGGGCCCTTCTTCCAACAGAAGGTTCAGGGGCTTTGGTCGCTCCTTTCGGAATTTCCGGCAAGGCCAACAGCAGCAGCAGCAACAGCAGCAGCAGCAAAATTCAGTGTACAGATCGTACAGGGGAAAGCAAAGAGCGCGTCCTCGTGGACGTCAGCCCTCCTCTTCCTCCACCTCTTCCAACCCCCCTGCCGCAGAAAAGCAGCCCTAGATCCGCTATTCAGGATCATGTGGGTCCGGTTGGGGGTCGGCTTACCCATTTTCTACAGGATTGGGAATCGGTTACGACAGATCTTTGGGTTCTCAATCTTGAAGAAAATGGGTATGCCCTTCCCTTTCGGGAATTCCCCCCTGTTTACCCTCCTTGTCAAGGTTTTTGCACCGAGGAACATCTGTCTCTTCTGCAGGAGGAGGTTCTAACTCTGTTACGAAAGGGTGCGATAGAGGTGGTCCCAGAGCAGGAAAGGGGTCAGGGATGCTACTCCCGGTATTTCCTGATCCCCAAGAAGGATGGCAGGCTTCGTCCAATCCTGGATCTCAGGATCTTGAATCTCTATCTGAAGCATGAGAAATTCAAGATGCTCACCCTTGTTCAGGTTCTTCAAGCGTTGATGGAAGGAGACTGGATGGTGTCGCTCGACTTGCAGGACGCGTATTTCCATATACCCATCCTGAAGTCGCACAGGAAGTATCTCTGTTTCACGGTTGGGTCGCAGCACTACCAGTTTGCGGTCCTTCCGTTTGGTCTTACTACTGCGCCTCGAGTCTTCACCAAGGTGATGGCGGTGGTGGCAGCTCATCTCAGGAGGTCGGGGATACCTGTGTTCCCTTATTTGGACGACTGGCTGATCAAAGCGGAGTCGTCAGAGAAGGTGCTCCATCATCTGCAAGAGACAACTCAGTTGTTGTTCAGGTTGGGTTTTTCGATAAATGTACCCAAGTCTCACCTGGTGCCCTCCCAGCGCAACCTGTTCATAGGTGCCGTACTGGACACTACTGTTTGTCGTGCATTCCCTCCTCCTCAAAGGATTCGCGACATTCAGGAAATGATTCCTTTGTTTTTCAATGGAGCGGTCGTTCCAGTCCTGAAGTTCCATCGCCTGCTCGGTCTGATGGCTTCTTGCATTCTCCTGGTCAACCATGCACGCTGGCACATGGGGGCACTCCAGTGGTGTCTCCGCAGGCAGTGGTATCAGCACAACGGAGATCTCGGGGAGTCGGTGAAGATCTCCAGAGAAACTGCAGCGGACCTGTCTTGGTGGAGCGTGGAAGGCAACCTGTCGCAAGGGAAGCCTGTCCATCTACCTCCATCGGTGGCCACGGTGATAACGGATGCATCCACTCTAGGGTGGGGTGCTCATCTGGGGGATCTGGAGGTCAAGGGTCTTTGGTCTCCAGAGGAAAGGTTGCTTCACATCAACCTTCTAGAGTTGCGGGCGATACGTTTGGCGCTCAAGGCCTTCCTCTCTTCCCTTCGTGGTCAGTCGATCCAAGTCCTGACGGACAACACGACCGCGATGTGGTACATCAACAAACAGGGAGGAGTGGGGTCGCAGTGTCTCTGCAGAGAGGCTCTGCGTCTCTGGTCCTGGGTTCAGGACCACCAGATTTATCTGATGGCAAATCATCTGGCCGGAGTTCTCAACGTGCGTGCAGACAGTCTCAGCCGGCAGTTCTCTGCCGACCACGAGTGGAGGCTTCACCGGGAGGTGGTTCGTCACGTCTTTCGGACGTGGGGGACTCCTCGGGTGGACCTGTTTGCCACTCGCGAGAATGCTCACTGCCCATCATTCTGCAGTCTCCAGTATCCGATGCAAGGAGCCTTGGGGGACGCGTTTCAGTTGAGTTGGGGAAATCAACTCCTTTACGCGTTTCCTCCCATACCCTTGATTCCTCGGGTTCTGAGGAAAATTCGCCAAGACCGGGCCCAAGTTATTTTGGTCGCCCCGGATTGGCCAAGAAGGGTGTGGTATACAGATCTACTCCACCTCTCCTCTCACCCGCCGCTCCGTCTCCCTCTCAGGGCAGACCTCCTCTCTCAGATGGAGGGGCAGGTTCTACACCCCCACCTCCAGACATTGCACCTTCATGCCTGGAGATTGAACGGGGCAACCTGATTTCCTATTCTCTCACACCTGATGTGGTGGATGTCATTTTATCTGCCAGACGTGACTCCACTAAGACTGTCTATTCTTATAGATGGTCTAGGTTTGTTATTTGGTGTGGTGAGAATGATATTGACCCGTTGAGAGCCCATTTATCAGATGTGCTCCGGTTTGCTCTTTCTTTGGCCCATCAGGGGCTTGCAGTTGCCACGGTTAAGGGCTATCTTTCGGCGCTGTCGGCTTTTATTTGTTTGCCTGATCAGCCCTCTCTTTTTAAGTCTCCTGTAGTTTTGAGGTTTTTGAAGGGTCTTGTAAACAAGTTCCCTCCTACTCCTTTTATTGTACCTCAGTGGGACTTGAATCTTGTCTTGACTTTTCTGATGGGCTCTCCCTTTGAGCCTCTTCATAAATGTCCTATGAGGCTTTTAACCTTTAAGGCAGTTTTCCTTGTTGCAATTACCTCGGCAAGGAGGGTGAGTGAGCTTCAAGCTCTTAGTTCCAAGCCCCCGTTCCTGACCATACATGCTGATCGGATGGTTCTAAGGACCAGGGCTGCTTTTCTTCCTAAGGTGGTGACTCCTTTCCACCGTGGTCAATCCATTACCCTCCCTACCTTTTATCCTCCCCCGCACCCTTCCAAGGAGGAGGAGAGGTTACACCGTCTGGACCCTAAGAGGGCGGTGTCTTTTTATTTGGACAGAACTAAAGACTGTCGCTTGGATGATCAACTCTTCATTGGCTTTGCTGGCTGCAAGAAGGGCAGAGCGGTCCATAAGAGGACTTTATCAAGATGGATCGTACTCTGCATTAAGATCTGCTACTCTTTGGCCGGTAAGGAACCTCCAGAGGGTATTAGGGCTCATTCGACTAGGGCTAAGTCGTCAACCTCAGCTTTGGCTAGAGGTGTTCCTGTGGAGGACATTTGTAGAGCGGCGACTTGGTCTTCCCTCCACACTTTCGCGAAGCATTACTGCTTGGATTCCGAAGTGAGGAGGGACGGTCACTTTGCGCGCTCTGTCCTTCAGGATTTCCTGGTTTAGTAGAGTGGACACCCTCCTCCGGGAGTGGGGACTGCTGTGGGACTCTATTCACAAGGTGAGGAATCCACACGGCAGATGTATCTATCAGAAGAACAAGTTACTCACCTTCGGTAACGCTTTTTCTGGTAGATACTATATCTGCCTGTGGATTCCTCACTGACCCACCCGCCTCCCCGTTGTCCACTCTTCTATGCCAGAGTTATTGTACTGTAATGTATATTTATTTTGATGTCAAGGTATTGTTTCAATTGCTTCCTGCATTTGCTTTGCACTGTGTGTTTTGCCTTGACTATTGTGTACTGTGTATACTTTGTATATATCTACTGTCATTGGTCCGTCCGTGTGCCTCGATGGCACGGAAAAAAGGCGGAACTGATGTCATCACGCCGGCGTGGGCCTATTATAGGCGTCGGTGACGTCAGCGGAGTCGCGAGCGGAGCCGTGTCTCTGTGACGTCCTATCCACGTCGGCGCGAGGCTACGAAAAGAATTTCCGAATGTTGCTGACGCAAGGGGGATATTCACAAGGTGAGGAATCCACAGGCAGATATAGTATCTACCAGAAAAAGCGTTACCGAAGGTAAGTAACTTGTTCATTTGGTATTCGATCCTAGATTGGATCGCACTTCTAAGGCTCCTGTACCTCCACTACTTAGATCTAAAAGGGAGCTTGGAAACATAATAAAGGATTTCAATTTGATAGATGTCTGGAGGACTAAGAATCGGAATAACAGAGACTATTCATTTTATAGCCACAGACATAGGCACCACTCACAAATTGATTTCTTTCTTATTGATCAAAGTCTTCTTTCTGAGACCCTTTCCACTGCTTATATCTCGGCAATATTATCAGATCATTCCTTAGTAGAGCTAGTGCTTAAGCTCCCACAGAATTTACAAGCTAGGAGATGGACCTTAGATAGATCCTTATTATCACAAGAGAATCTAAAGCTTGAACTATTGAAACATATGACAGAATATTTTCAACCAAATAAGAGCACTGTATCGGAGCAAATATTATGGGATGCTTTCAAGCCTTTCTTAAGAGGTATATTTACATCCGAAATGATAAGAAGAAATAAAATTAGAAAAAAGGAAGATGAAGCCTCTTTATCTCTTATAAAGCAAAAAGAGCAAGATTTACAGAAAGCTTCCTTAGAACAACGGATGGATGTGACATCCATTCAAAAGGAGTTAGAGAACTTAAAAATTAGTTCTGTCTTCTTGAAAAAATGCTTCTGTAACAGTGGGATCGTTCTCTGTTGCCATGTACGTGTTCCCTTTTCAGTGTCTAAAAGTAAACCAGCAGGGACTGCAGTCAGTATTTCTAAAGGCATACTTTCAAGAATGGAGGGAGTGTATAGGGACCACACACCAGGGATTTTTATGGTGAAGCCACACTGCCCACTTATGCTCATTTTCCTGCTATTACATTTGATACTTTCATTCCGACATCTGCTTTCTGAATTTATATCAAGGGAGATCATATTTGGTTTGGATTTTAATCTGGTGTAAAGTAGGAAGTTGGAAAGGACACAGACATGCAACATCTTTAGTAACAAAGTAGAACTTTGCTTTGTAAGATGTATGACACAAGTGACTCTCTGGCAACACCTTTTCCTCTTAAGCAGGTCATTCTACATAGGAATATTTTCTTTCTTATTGTGTAGTAAGTTAATCCGTAAGGACAGAGGTTTCAAGAATGGGTAAATACAGTCAGGCTACACTTCCCCATCAACTTTAACTAATGCTTAGTTGGTAGGGTACTTGATGACCTGGTTCCCCAAATATAAATTTGGGATCAGAGACCCCTTCCGCATTCTTCTCGGGAGACCTCTCACTACTGTAAAACTTATACACACAATGTTCTGCTTAGGAGAAAATGAATTGCTGTTACTGCACTGACAAAAAGGCTAGTGACTAAAATGCTCCTGAACTTCTCCTTGCATCTTCAGTCACTAGCCACAAACGTTAGAATTATGGGAGACTGCAATCTCTAGGTTGATTCAGTTGCTATACACAGCCGGGCAACTTGCTTAATTGATAACATGGACTTTTAAGATTCAATTAAGTGATTCACTGCTCTGCAGATATGGCTGGACAGTCCATCGATTTGACATTTGTTTGGGGTCTTATAATTACGATCACTAATGCCTCCCCAATATCTTGGTCTGGTCACTTTGTGGTCCACACCACAAATCAGATTCCTAACTTCTTCCCAATACAACATAGTCTGGTCAGTGCTTCAAAGGTACCATTCTTACCTTTAAGGAAAGTTAGTCATTCAGACTTCCATCCAACTTATGGGGCCTTCAGGAAGGCTTAAACGCTTTGGTTATTTATTATTATTTATTATTTATTTATAGATTTATAAAGCGCCTGGTGACCCGTAGGCATCCCCGCGCTATAGAGTTGTGAGAACCAGGAGGAGGGGGGCCGGAAGACTATTTGGGGAATAGGAAGGTTTTTAGATTTTTCCGGAAGAGGGCGTGACAGGGTTCCAGACGCAAATAGCGAGGAAGTGCGTTCCATCCTGCAGAGGCTTTGACCGAGAAGCGACGGCCACCGGTACGAGCCTTCTTAAAATTTGGAACAATGGCCAGATGTTCGTCGTCAGAGCGAAGTGCTCTTGGGGCTTTGTAGGGGGCGACCAGGTCTTTCAGGGCGGCTGGGCCGGCACCATTGATGAGTTTGTGGCTGGTGCACAGGGCTTTAAACTCTACTCGCTGGCGGACAGGAAGCCAGTGCAGAGCCTTGAGGGCCGGTTTGGTGGAGGCTCTGGGAGGGAGGTTCATAATGAGCCTTGCTGCGGCGTTTTGGGCCCGTTGGAGTTTGGCCAAGGTGAATTCCGGTGCGCCGAGGTAGACGGCGTTACTGTAGTCAAGCCGGGCTAAGATGAGCCCTTGAACCAGAAGTTTCCTGGAGAGGGGGGGGGAGGAGAGGGAGAATTTTGCGAATTGACCGCAGGAGGCCAAAACAAGTTCCAGCGGTCTTGGTTGCCTGGGTCTTCATGGTGAGGTGAGGTTCCAGCCAGACACCTAGCGTTTTGATTTCTGTCTTTGGTGTAGGTATCTCACCAAAGGCGTCCGGCCAAACCGAAGGAGGGATGGAGGACCATTTGTTGCCCAGAAGCAGAATTTCGGTTTTTGCACCGTTCAGCTTCAGGGAGGATTCGCACATCCAGGTGTAAATGTCCTGGAGACAGTTCAGCAGGCTGTCTGGGTGTTTATCCAGCTGGGAAAGAGAGACGACAAGTTGGGTGTCGTCAGCGTAGTTTACTATTTTTATCCCGTAGGGGGTCACGACATCTTCCAGAGGGGCCATGCAAACATTAAACAGGGTGGGACTGAGCGAAGACCCCTGAGGAACTCCACATGTGAGTGGTAGGGGGTCTGAGCGAGAGTTGCCGTCCCACACCTGAAATGAACGACCAGATAGAAAGGAGTCAATCCAAGCATGTGCTGTTCCCCCAATTCCTGCCCTGGCCAGGCGATGGAGAAGGACACGGTGATCCACCGTATCGAAGGCGGCACTGAGGTCCAGGAGGATCACTGCCACTGAACCTCCTGAATCCAGAATGCACCTTGACTCCTCGATGACGGAGAGGAGGGCTGTGTCCGTGCCCTGGCCGGGCCGAAAGCCTGTTTGAGATGGGCGCAGGATGTTGTTGGTCTCAAGGAATTGGGAGAGTTGCGAATTAACTAATTTCTCAGCCATCTTGCTGATACAGGGGAGGAGTGATATAGGTCTGTAGTTGGCCATGTCGTCCGGGTTCAAATGGGGCTTTTTCAGCAGGGCCTTGACGACCGCGTTCTTCCAGTTGGGAGGCACAGTGTCTTGGAGGAGAGAGATGTTAATGAGATCCCTGATGGTAGGGGCTATGCTGGGAGACACGGATTTTAAAAGTCTGGCCGGGGCCGGGTCAAGGGGTGAGCCGCTTTTCATTTTGGCTAACGTGGAGGTGACCTCACTGAGGGAGACTGCTCTAAAGGAGGACAGCCGCGGGCTGTTAGAGCAGACCTCTATATCAGCGTAATTATGAGGGCTGATAGTAGGGAGAGAGTCCAGTATCCGCGAGATTTTTGAGTCGAAGAAGGAGGCAAGGTCGTTACTTCTGTCCGGGGGGGGCGTGGTAGTCAGCGGGGGCCGAGGGAATATTAAGGAGTTCCTTGACAATCAGGTAGGATTCTTTTGCAGAATTAGTGGCATTTTGTATTCTATTATCATAGAATACTGCCTTGGCTAGTTTGAGAGCCGATTTGTAGCGTCTAACCGTGCTATTGTAAATATCTTTGTTACTGTGGAGCCAGTCCTTTCTCCACTGTCTCTCAGCCTTTTTGCACTCTTTGCGGAGGTCACGGAGATCAGAGGTGTACCAGGGGGCCTGGCCCTTTATCCTGTTTTTGATCTCCCGATTTTTTATGGGGATGATACTGTCGAGGGAGGAGGATATCCAATCTCTGACTTGGGAGTCGGCGGTGGAGGAGTCCTCCGTGAGACTCGGGGTTGAGGCGTCCAGGGCTGTGGACCAGTCCTCCACCGAGAGTCTGGCCCACGCTCTGTCTCTGGTGAAGGAGGGGGGTTAAGAGCGACAACTGGCAGTTTTCAATATTAAGGAGAAGTAGACCTTTCCTCATGTCAACTCTTAATTTTGAACTAACAAGAGCCTTGCTTTAACATGCCTAAACTACGACAGTAGCATCTATGCATGCCACCAAAATCGTAGTTACAGAAACTATAAAGAATGTAAAACCAAGCAGCAAGAATCATCTGCCTAAATCTCAAGAACTTTGGACCTACCTCACTATGAATCTTAATTGGCTGCCAATCACAGGATGGAATTTAAGACCGTAACCTTAAAGCATCACATTAGTGTGGCCCAAGTATTTTTAACCGTTATCTTCACCATATCATCCAACGGAGAATTTGAAATCATCCTGCACATCACAACTCCGTTAACGTATGCCAAAAAAATTGATTTTCTGAGAAAAGCATATTAAAAGTCCGGGGACCATTTCTCTTGAATACTCTGCTACCATGGCTGAGAAATCAATTCAGGAAAGATTTGAAAACTACCTTCTTAATGAGTGCATTTATTCTGCCCTATGTTAAAACCATCCACGTTAAAACCATTGTACCCTTTCTTCAGTCTGCATATGAAGTCCACTGAAGTGCTTCTCTGTTCCTCTCTAGTCTTTGTGCGTCACAACATCGACCCTCTTTCCTCCAAACCTCAATCTGGTTCCTTGCTTTTTATTACTTTCATGGTGCTCTGAAGTGGCCATTTGATGCCTGGTTAAGCCTTTCTGAAAGAACTTAAGTAATCTGGCTCAAGAAAAAATGTTTGAAGCTAGAATACTTCAAATTGATCCATGAAGCTGTTACTATTCTGCAGTGTTTGCGACTGTAATGCAAACGTTAGGGGTACAAGTAGTATTTTCAATCCAGCAGACCAGAAGTAGCATTATCAAGTTGTGGCAAAAGTTGTGTCTGTGTATCACTTGAAAATGCACGGAAGCAAATGTACCTGAAAGAACAGAGAAACGCAAAATGAACATTAAGGCAAAGTGAAGAGTGGAACACCATAGTATTTCAGAACCTGTGTATCGATTCTTAACATTGATGGCTTGGATAACTCCATCATCAGAATGTAGATGCTGGCTTTCTTAAATGGCTAACGTTTAGCTCCCAGCTTAGTCACACTGGATGCCCCATTATGAAAGAAGGCACCAGAGAAGCAAAGGTCAGCCAGATGTTGGTTTTACATTGCACTTTGCAATAGGGAGTATTTGTAGGCCTTATATAACGACTTTCTATTGACTGGTATTTCACTGGCTTATTGGCCTAAGTAGATATATCACTACTCCTTAAACTAGAAAATAGGTCTGCCACTTACTACTTATGCACTACTATCACTTATCGGTAATGATATTCTACTTGCATGGTCATTTGTCCAAAGCTGGAGCATCCAGGTCAACCAAGTTTTGTGTGGTTTAAACCAAACCGGTGTTTGGAAATGTACATAAAATGACTGGGCTCCACTGTATGGAAAAAATAAAAAATAAATAATTACTGGCTGTGCTGCTGCTGTTTGACAATGAGGAGGTCAGCTGAACTTTTATAGAAAATGCACTAGGTTTACTAGTGTTGGCTTGAATTTTACTAAATACATCCTGGAAAATGATCGCATAGATAGCTTCCACTAAAATAAAATGTGGCTGAACAGGAGATCTAGTCATGGATCCTACTTTTCCTCTCTGCAGTTAGTTTTATCAATTGAATCCTTTACAAAAAAGGTGCAAAATCAGATTCAAACTGTGAGAGCAGTTTCCAGGAGTAAGATCATATGAGAATGTCTGTTAGTGGGGAGTGATATGAAGGTTGCACCTTTTTAGTTCTGCCCCAAGTGTAATCTAAACACCAAGTGGGCAACCTGTGCCACCCCCGAGACCACAAGAAATCCAATTGTCTGCCGTCCAAAACCTTCAAGATTAAAAAGACCATCTGGTAGAGAATGTCACTCTGCACACAATATGATGCAGTTTTGATGCTCGACGACATGCCTGCAGCCCTCAGCTCCAAGAGTATCAACTGAGCCTACAACAAGGGCAGTTATCCATCTGGTATACCGGCTGCTCAAGAACACCAAAAAACCCTCTCCTCTGAGGGCAATGATATAGGGAAACAGCTTGCTCCTGCACAGGAAACATTGGGACCCAGGACAAAGACCACACCATAAATCACCATTTCTCAGCCTACGCCTGACCCTCCTTGGATTACCATCAGATATAGTTTCAAGCAGAGGTAGTCTGCCTTCAAGCTCCAATATTGGCCACACGAGATATTGACCTCTTGGTTCAACCACAGCCACCGGCCCGTCTACAGCAAGCGTTCTCCTCTCCTCTGCAGAAGCCTCATGGCAAAGTCTCCATGCCTTGGCACTAGCCAACACTGACTTGACGCAGAAGCCAAGACCAGAAATAGTCTCTAATGCCAGGTTCTAGGAAAACATCGACACTAACTTCGGTGGCCCCTACCATCGAGCTCCCTGAGGTGCCCAATGTCATGTAGCACAAGATCTACATCCACCTATCCTTGGGGAATAGTCTTGCTTACCCGCTTCCACAAGAGTGGGGAGGAAATGAAGGAGCTGTTAAAGTACCTATCATAGGCATCTGCAAGAGAGGCAAAAATAATTTAAGTGCCAATATTAGTTGTTCCCTGGATGAAACTGGCCAATACAAGTGTTAACCACTGTCACGCGTGACTGCGATTTGTTCATTTTCTGGGAGAAGGCTCAGCAGCATCTCATAAACTTACCGTTCAACATCTCTTCTGGCCTCAAGTGGACCGTATTCTTGGCAAGCTAAAAAAAAAAAAAAAAGACACCAACACTGCCAAAGCAATGGGTGGCCTGCAAATCCAGCCCCTGAAAACTGAGTATCCTAAGTACCATACGAGCATGTGCAAAGACTGGGACCACTGTACATCACCCAGGATACCATCAGCAGCAACTCGTTTTTGGAAGGGCACACTTCAAACCATATGGTTGAGGTGGTTATCAGGGAAATGCAGAGGAATGGGTCAATATAGTTTTGGAAAGGGCTCCTCCACGCTAGGAGGTGACTAGAAACTGTCTCCCGACCCCCCACCACCTGCCAAGAGAAGAATCTGGTTTTTCCTCCCACAGTGTGAGGAAATCACCTCAGATATGTTGGTCATGTTCGTCGTTCAGCAGATATTACTTCAAGTTCCACATTACCAAATGTACTATCTCGCCAGCACAAATTCAGTCAGCAACACCAGCAACTGTTGTGAGAGGAAGTACAGGGTCTTCTATGCCAGGGTGCCCCCGAGCCAGTGTATCATTGTCTTAAAAATAAGCGCCTCTACCCACAGCATATAAAACCATTTCCAGGAGATGTGTTTAACTCCATCATAGGCAAGGCCTACCCAAACTAAGAGAAGGTTAATGACATTCCAAAGGCTGCTACCTCTTTTTCAGCGTGCATGTCCTGTAACTGTGAGAACAGTTGTTAAATTGTTGGGATGATGGTTTCATGCATAGCTATAGTGCTGCATACAATATTGCTCATTAGCCGATTACAGGAGTGTTCTAATGGAATGGTCACACGTGGCCAGTCAATGGGAAGATTTAGTGTTGGTGGAGCCCAGAGTTCAGCATTGTCTCAAATAATAGAACATCAAAAATATACTTCTCACTGGGCAAGCCATTCCTTGAAGCTCAACCACTTGTGACATTACCATATACTCCTCATTCATGGGGTTGGGAGCATATCTCAGTGGCCTTACTGTACAGGGTACTAGGACTAGAAAGGGTTGTCACATTAATTACATGGAGCAAAAGGCAATTTAATTTGCATTCAACACGTTTTACACAATTATTCTAGCGAAAACTGTCCTAGCAAAGATGAACAACATGACCCACCTTGTACTACATTCAGAAACCAGGTTGGGCAGTGATAACTGTATGTGGCATTGGCCCATCTGCAGTCATATTCCGCTCATACTGAAGCTTCTGTTCAGTGTGGGCAACGACTTTGCAGACCCACCTAGCAGGATGCATCAATAAGTACAAGATTGGGATATAAACTTCATTGTACTTCAGCTGTATATTCAAAAATTGGCAACACCCCCGGTCTACATTTTAGCTACCACCGCCGAAAACACAATGGCCAAGCTTTGCCTCCAGCTACTTGCATCCTTAGTCCATGGGCAATGCACAGTAGATGCACTGGTCAAGGATACATGCTTACGCTGTTTCTCTACTGCCTCTGATTCATACGTAGTGAGGAAGCAAACATCCATGCCTCTCATTATAGTTGTACGAACATGATCGAGACAGTCATCGTAATCACTACTTCTGGAAATGTCAGTCCATCTGCGTGAAAAGTTAACATTCAGAACTGTCCTCCTGACTCATCACAAGGGTTAGTTCAGACATCTAAACCTCTGTGAAATTCAGCTAGCGATTGAGCTCCTAAGGTCCTAGAGTTTGGATATTTAAAACTAGCTCCGGAATGCATGCTAACCCTGTGTGAAGCAAACAAGCTGACCACACGAGCATGTTATGCCGCAAAATGGAAAAAGATCTGTCCATCGCTGTATAAGCAGACAGGTATAACCCCTTGCTGTATTTGTGCCTGATATTATTTATTACCTGCTACATCTTCAGAAACCAGATTAGCATACACTTACCGTCAATTACTTCTAGCTGCTGTGGCAGCTTACTTTAGCATCTTATTTGCAAAATAGAAAACACACTTCTTTGTTCAAGATACTCATAATTAAAGCCTTCGTGGGGGGCTTTATATGAATTATCCCTCTTAGAAGTCCACTGGCTCCTACTTGAGACATAAAAGTACTCCTAAGACGTATATGATCTTCTTGTGAGTCACTGCACTCTTGTGATATTCACTTTCTACCATGGGATGTGGCCTTCCTTCTTGCACCTACCTCACTGAGGAGAGTTACTGACTTGCAAGTGCTCACACTAGAGGAACCCTTCATTTAGGTCCACAGGGATAGAGTTGTTCTAAGAGCAAATACTGACCTTCTACCAAAGGTTTCCACTTTTCATGAGAACCAGAAGATTGCGTTTGCCTATTTTATTTCCACAGCCTCAAACTGTGACCAAAAGGCTATTACAGATATTAGATGTTCAGACAGCACTAATGTGTTAAATTGAAAGGTTAAAATCATGGCAACACATAACAACTGTCTGTTGCTCTCGCAAAACATCATCTAGAAAATCCCATTTTCAAGGGTGATATTGCGAGATTGATAGTTATGTGCATACAACCATGCTGTGCTAAGGCTAAGCACACACTGCATTTAGTGTCCAGGGCAAATTCTACTAGAAAGAAGTATCTATGGCCTTCTTAAAAAGCCTACCAAGAGCAGAAATCTGCAAACTTGCTACATGGTCAACTCCACGCACACTCTCAAGGCCTGTCAAGAGGCTTCTGTTAGGAAACTTATTCCAAACATCTACATCATTTGCTCCGTGGCTACTATTTTATCGCAGAATACTGCTTTTCAGTCAATCATTTCATTTCATAAAGCTTTATTCAGAACATTTAAAAAACATGTCCATAAAAGCACATACAGTTACAAATACAAACAATTCATTAAACATTACATATTTCATTAAAGAAAACACATAATACAAAATATCCAGAGGGGGATGGAATAAATATTTAAAATATTTGAATATTTTAAAAACACATACTTTTTCTGGCGCTAATAGCTTTAAGCAGGAATGTAGCGGTAAAAAAGCAAATGTTCGGATGATTCAAATTAAAAAGCAGTCTCATAGCATCCGTAGTAGTTCTCACTCCAAATCTGTTTAACATAGGCTTCAGGTAGAATTTCCGTAATTCCTTGTACAGTTCGCATGTTAATAAAAAGTGCTTAGTCCTCTGTTCCGTTTTGTTATCACATTCACATGGGCCAATAGGGCGCATTTTAATGTTAGGGCACGCAACAAGATAATGTACTATTCCCATCCTCATTCTGGTTAGTACAAACTGGTGCGAAACTCTAGTTACCTGTGACAAATATGGACTAAATCCAATGAATTCATTCATGCTATTGTACAGTACACATGTGGATAACTTAGAATCCTCCAAATAGTGCCTTTCATTACAGTAATTCAGAAAAATTGTTTTCATATTTGATTTGGAGATGTCCGAGACACTGTAAGGGTCATTAATCACATTGGTCCCGAAAATCTTTTGAGAACATTCAATAATGTATTTATTCCAAGGGATCTTTAAGTGCTGATCTAATGAGAGACAGTCCTCGATAATTGCTCTATTCAGTGAGGTACCGTCGCTAAGCCAAATTGAGCGCCACAGTAATAGGGGCCTTAACATGATCATATCACTTAGGGCTTGAATCCCTGTTTCCTTATGAACCAAGGAGTTGGAGGTAGACTTGGACAAACACAGGAGCCTTTTCAGGAAGATATTCTCCTCTACCTGAAGGCTCCTCGCAGATGTCACACCCCAGACGCCAGCCCCGTAAAGGGCCGCAGAAAGACATCTAGATTGGTAGATTTTTAACATGTCTTTAATACGTCTATTTCCCAGCTTCTTGGCAAACAAAATGACCCCGTTGGCACTCCTAATCATCTTTGTTCTGACGACTTTATGTTCAGTGGCCCAGCTCCCATTATTGGAAAAAGTGATTCCTAAATAGCAAAAATGTTCAACTTTTTTAACCAGTTCACCATCAATTAAATAATGGGTTTTACCTTTAATTTTAGCTTTTCCCGGCCCACACTCCATTACATATGTTTTAGACTTGTTGATCACCAGTTTCCTACTTTTGATGAATCGTACAAAACGGTCCATCAAACGTTGAAGACCCAAGGGAGTCCTAGACAGTAACACTGCGTCATCCGCATAGAGTAGTACAGGTATATTAAGATTATTAACTCTAGGGGCATCCGCAGCGACTGTCTACAGGACAGAATCAACCTCATTAATGAAGAGAGTAAAAAGCAAGGGTGCTAAAACGCACCCCTGTCTAATACCTCTTCCTATCCCAAACTTGGTCGTACATTCCCCATTAGGTCCATAGCGGACACTGGTGCGGAGCTTTTCGTACAGGCGGGCAAGGAAATATATTATGCCTTCAGGTGCCCCCATTTCTAATAATTTGACCCATAATATAGCGTGGTCAACCAAATCAAAAGCGCTACTTAGGTCAGCGAAACATAAATAAAGCGACCCTTTTTTAGCCTGGGTGTATTTCCCTACCAGGAGCTCTAAATTCAGGCACTGTTCGATGGTACCACGGCCTTTTCTAAAACCAAATTGGCAATTACTTAAGATGTCGTTGGTTTCTGCCCACTCCTCTAGTCTTACTAGGAGGACCCTACTCATAATTTTAACAGATGAGTCCAGTAAGGATATTGGTCGGTAATTTTTAGCATCCCCCCGGTCACCTTTCTTATAAATGGGGATGATTATTGACTCTTCCCAAGTAGACGGTATTTTACAACAAATGGCTGCGTTAAAGATTTTGGTCAACAATGGACCCCAAATCTCCGGTGCAGTCTTATACACGTCTATGGGGACGCCATCCGGACCCTGGGCCTTTCCTCCTTTACTGGTTCTTATACTAGCCATGACTTCTTCTATTGTAATATCTAAGGCTAATATGGGCCAGCCTTCTACATGGGAAACCGTTATATTACTTGAATCAAAGATATTGGAAAAATGTTGGATCCAAGATTCCATGCTCACATTAGATGAGAGTTCTGGCGCCTTATCATCTTTTAGGAATGGACTATTCATCGTGGACCAGAACAGGGTACAGTTATTCGTATCCGTAGCTTGGCTAAGATTATCCCACGCTTCCTGCTGTAATTCAGCTTTTCTACGTTCAAGGGTCATATTATATCCCTGTCTGAGTTGAACCACCAGGTTCTTATCCCTTGGTTGGGCTGCTAAAGCCTCTTTAAGATCGGTCCGGGCAGTAGAGCAGGCATGATCAAACCAGCCCCTTTTACACCTATTCTTGGACCCAGCCTCTTTAGTAAACTTCTTGTTGATGGTTGAATTGATTCTGTTAAAGTGGTCAATACTGTCAGTCGAGGTGTCATCCTGTTCTAATATTGCCGTGATCTCCATCAGACAACTAGAAATGATGGAATCTGATGTTATGTCCGCTTTTTCTCCCTTCCACCTCAATCTATACCCATTCTGTCTATGAGGTTCAATATTGACAATATTACCCTGTTCACAAACAGACATTGTTCCAGAAAGTTAATTCGGTAATCAAACAGTTGTGGTCACTTAACATAATATCAATCACCTTAGGCGTGGGGCATAACGGAGCAATGGTTGAGGACATGCAAATAAAATCAATAGTGGTGTTAGCGCCCCTTCCTTTAAAAGTTGGAATATTTTCACCCACATCATTTTTAGCATTGTCCATAATTTCCATGTCATACTGTATCAGAAAATTATTCAAGGTTTCCCCATAGGTGTGATGAGGAAAATGGACATCCGCTTCCCCCAGACGGTTATACACACCGCAAACCTTCTGAGACGATAGTGGGCACACAGAAACATTAAAATCCCCCACAAAAATAAATTTGAATACACCATTAAAATTCTTCACGAGATTGTTCAATGTCATATCTAATTCATTAATTGCAACATGTCTAGTGCCATCAAATGTGTTATTATAGAAATTAATCAAAAGTATATTTCTGCCAGTTTCTTGTGTAAGCCATAGAATTTGTGAATGAGCCCCCACATTAACAAACTTTTTCACTGAGATAGGTAATTTAACTGAAATCAACACCAGCAACCCTCCTTTAGCTCTACCATGGGTTGAAGGCAATGCTGGAAGCTCATAGGATACAAAACCATCGATGCCTTTGAAATTTTTGCACCAGGTTTCCTGAAGGCAAAGAATATTAAATAGATGCACAAAGTCCTTCCATCCTAATGTATCCTCCTGAGCCGCTAATCCAGCAATATTCCAGCTAACAATGTGACAAATTACCTTCTCTCTTTCTTGACTTACAGTAAGCTGTTCAACACTAGATATGCACATGTTATTCCCTATGTTAAAGGCTCTATGTTGGGTATTAAATTTGTGACATCACCCCCTATCAACGTACAGTCTAAGCACACATCATTGCCCAATTCATCTATAAACAAAGTTACTTCTTCATTGAAAGTACTATTTACAGCATCCCGTAACGGGTCAATCTCATGTCAGTCATTTTGATCTAAGTAGCTCAGGGACTGAAACCTGTTCTGAGTTGGGACCTGGTAGACCATTCCACTATCAAACAAAGGAGTACTACCAAAGGATACAAATGGGTTGGGGGTATGTATTAAGGAATTATTCCCCCCTGACATAGGATTCACCATATGCATCGGTGGGGTGAATAAACCATTTTGTAAACCAGGGCAGAAGTTGGGCATCGAAGGTCTATTTACCATAGATGGATAGGTAAAATTACTCATTACCCTCTCCTTACAATTGACGGGAGGTTGCCTGCTTAGATGATTATAAAAGTAGCCCAGTGGTCTAGCGACAACTTCTGTCTCTGACTGTGTGATTGCGGCTGCTCTAAGCAAGACAGTCGCAACATGTTGCGGGTGCTTAAAATTAATGATCACACAATCCCCCCCACAGGCTTTTTTGGTATTACCGATCCAGTTGACTCTTCTGATTGAGATGATTTGGTCAGAGTAGCCGACTGGGTAACCACAGTGACGATTTAACCAGGAGATTGTTTTATTCCTCAGAGAATCCGCCGTCTCGTGATCATTTGGGGGCTGGGTTAGGATCGGGACGTTAGTTAAAACCACAACGTAAGGTACACAGTCGGGTGGAAGATCAACTGGACGCCTACATATCTGTATGGGTACCCCATTGGATCCCCCTGTGGCATCTGGTGGAGCTGGTGCTGTCTTAGGAGCTGATGATGTAGGTCTTTCATTCCGTGTAGCACCCGACATTGTGCTTGTCGCCCCATCATTGGATTGCTTTGAAGATCTACCTGCCTCCTGGGTCATAGTAGGTAACGATATAGGTGGCTCTTTAGAAGGATGTTTCCTGGTATTAATGGGGGGAGCACTAGTTGTAGTTAGTGGCTGCACCCTATCTTTTGTAGAGACAGTAGCTATGCATGCTGGCTTTTTAATATCTAATATAGACTTTTCCAATTTATCAGCATGCTGGTCCACCACGCCCCTTAGTCTAGCTACTTCCTCCTGTAGATCTCCTATTTTGATTAACAAAGGCTCTACCACCATATTAAATTTACTGTAGATAGTACTCAATAATAGATCAATTTGGTCAGGCTTAATGGAAACATATTTATCTTGACCCGAAGATCCTATTTCCTCGGTATTCTCCATATGAGTGGTATCTTTTTTATTCTTTCTTGTGATATGACTACCTCGCTTAGGAGCCATTTTCCTACAGGCTCGCATAAACTTGGTAGCCCTCCCAGATTGCTGAGGAGTTCCCCCAGAATTATCACATGGGTCATCATCCCCCTTATCGAATTGTCTGGGACAATTGTTAGATCAACATTGATACTATTATTATCAGGCTCCGCTACAGCGTCCATCTCATTTTTGTCTGAATTATTACAGTTATTAACATCTGCAGACTGGGTCAGTGGGGGGTCTGAAACAGTATTTTTCCCCAGTGATTTCCTTCTGTCACTGTTAATTCTGGAGACCACTTTCAATAAATAGTTATCCGGTAATGTACTTTGGACTGACATTTTTGGGCTTAGTCAAAGGTCTCAAATGATTAAAATTAAAACCAAGGGGAACAAACGTAATTTCCACGGTACATCGCCTGCAAGTACTCACAGTTCGAACCAAGGGGGGTGGCCCTGCCCGGCCTCTTCTGGCCCCTGACGGCCCCGCCCCGGGCTTCTCCCGGTCGCTCCCGCGCGCGACTCGCGGGGCGAGTGGGGGTGTCAGCCTTTTACAGGCGCCTCCGGGCGCTCTTCGGGCGTCACGGGCGCGCTTCCGCCCCAGGGGCTGCTGGGGAGTGTAGTCCGCTGGACCGGGCTGCCTCCCGGCGTTCTGCTGTTCCTGCCGTTTCCCTCACGGCTCTGGCCCGATGGCGCAATACAGGTAAGTTGTAGGTGTTCCCCCCTGGGCTCCCGGGGTGTCAGCCTTTTACAGGCGCCTCCGGGCGCTCTTCGGGCGTCACGGGCGCGCTTCCGCCCCAGGGGCTGCTGGGGAGTGTGGTCCGCTGGACCGGGCTGCCTCCCGGCGTTCTGCTGTTCCTGCCGTTTCCCTCACGGCTCTGGCCCGATGGCGCAATACAGGTAAGTTGTAGGCCTTATGAAGGCATATTTAACTCCATCCTGCACATCCTGGGACTAGACTGCAGGAAAAGAGATCGATGAGAAGTTTTGGAGGTGAGCAAAACACTGAAACAGGACCTGAGCAGAGACCTGTGCAGACATGTCCAGGCTCTCTCCTTCTCCTGGTGGGGGGACAGATCTGGGGTCCGAGGTGGGGGGCAGATCTGGGGTCTGAGGGAGGGGGCAGGGGCACATCTGGGGTCAGAAGGGGAGTCTGTGAGGGTCTGAAGATGGAGGTAACTGCCCACCAGACAGGGCTCCTTCCTCCTCTGCAGCAGGCTGGACACACCAGTCAATCAAAAGAGGTGATATAAAGAAGCACGTGCTCCTGATGGAAAATGTTTCTTAACCTGCATCCCTTTATTTGTAGCTTGTAGTGCTGTAGACTCATGCCTTCCCGGAAGCAAGCTATAATCTAAGATGTTTATCATTACGGAGCCACCCTCCTCTTTCGTTACTGACCCATTGGAGGAAAATCAACTGAGGTGGAGTCCTTTCCCTGGTGCATTGTGAGTGAGGAGTCGCAAAATATCTAAAGCTCGAAGAATTTCAATCACCCCGTCACATTTGCAGTATTAACATAATAAAGGAATTACTTTTGGTACAATAAGGGAAAAAGACATGGGCTTCAGGAAAGCTTCTTGTAGCCCCAAGCGTAGGGAAAATGTGACTTTCCTAAATTATTAGCCTGTGCATAATGAATGACTTCACTTGAAAGGAACATGCAACTTTCAAGCTAAACGCCGACCAGACATGACAAGATCCTATCAGATTTTTTTAATAAATCTGCATACAAGACAGCCCACCCAATCTGAATGCACACAGTCACCAAGCTATTACTTCAAGATTGATACTTTATGGCATTAAATGAAGACCAAGAGACCGATAGATAGTGATGTGTTATAAATGCTATAATTCACTGATTCATTCATTCCATTCCCTTAACTACTGATGTCTATTCATTTTAACAAGGAATTTACTTCTGTGTTTTCTGGACACAACAAGGTGGAGTGGTCTGTGTATGTCAATCTGTCACATTTCTTTAGGCCAAGATTATACATTCAACGAGTGCAAAAATTATTTACCAGCTACCGTTTCTTTAAATAAAATACAAAATTCTATGCCTCCGTTAGAAAGAGGCAACAGCCAGGGAACACAGAATATGAACTAATCGCGACCAGGATTGAAACACACATGTGGTGCACAATTGGAGAATACCTCAGGAAAACATTGATCCATGAAACTGCGGAAAACTTAATCTGTCCACTTCTGGCAAACTAAGTTGATTTTATCATGTAGTCCACATAAAATAATTTATTACCAAAACTATTAATCTAGCACAGTGTCTAACTTGAGCCTGGGGTTTCTGGTACCCACCACCAGCACCTAATTGCCAGCACCAGGGCTTATAAAAGTCTGCCACATAGTGGCCCTGTCTGGCTAATTTAGGTATGAGCACAACAACAGACGTTTATCACTTCAATTTACATTTTCAATGACTAATACCTGCCTCCCAAGTCATTCTCATAGCTCTAGGGATCTGGAATAGTATGAATTGTCACATTTGTAAGAGTGGGGTGGTCAGTAGCTGTGTATGTAATGTCATAGGCAGAGCTGGTAGCGGCATTGCGTGGTGCAAGCTGCAGTAGCCTCCCAACGAGAGCTGCAGCACTTATTCTTTTAGAAATTAAGAACTGATCTAGCAAGTTTAAGACAATCTATGCTGGATCCTCAGAAAGAAGATTGATGTACACCTTAAAGTAAAGGTGACAGCTGGCAAACGTGTTGAAGATGCCCAAAATAGGTACGGTTTGAAAAAAGGTTTTGATTGTATTAAGGATATTGTGTGGTATTGCATTTCTAGAATTCCTGACGTACTCCTGAGGTTGAGAACTTTGAGGCATCCAACTAAAAGTGCACAACGGGAAAACCCTGTTTGTAATCTCCTCCTTGTTAGGCAGATTGCCTATTGCTGCTGACCAGAGAAAGGAGAAAGCCCCAACAGCGTTATAATGTTTCCAGCTAAGACGGAGCTAAAGTTGTTATGTGCAACACTCAAATTGCCCTTAATTTGGAATGACTCATTACTCAGTTTGTCAGTAGTTCTGTGAATCCAGGTGACTTCTTTTGGCTAATTGTCTTTTCCTAAGGCCATTTAACTTCAAATTAGATACCCTACAATTCACCACAACCTTGTGAACCTAGCAGTAGCCTGAACTTATATCTTCTAAAACTCGTACGCAAATAAAACTAAAAAGGCAACCGTTTTGGGCTTAATAACTTTGATCTTGCAGAAATGTTAAATTTGAGATTTTATTAGTCTAAGTAATCTATCTCATGCACACTCTTTTTAAATTGAGTAATTTTGTTTAAAAAGTTAAGTATTTTGTAAACTTAATTTTTTTTTTTTTTAAGTATGGTGACCTCTAATCAGAAGTTTTCTTGTGATTCAAAAGGAAAGGGAGCGGGAGCGAGAAAGGGAAAATCGGCAGCGCGAGAGAGAACGGGAACGAGAGAGAGAGCGCGAGAGAGAACGGCGGCAGCGGGAGAGAGAGCGAGAAAGGGAGAGAGAACGAGACAAAGAACGCCAGCGAAGGAAAGATGAGTGGGAGAGAGAGCGAGCCAAGAAAGTAGAGAAAGATAAGGCTCTAAAGGAGAAAGAAAAAGAGCGTGAAAAGGATAAAGATAAAACGAAGCCAAAATCACCTCTGCTACCAAAGTAAGTGACTGTCCACACTTGAAATGCTACGCTTGTAATGTTGCTCCTAGTTGTAATTTGATATTAGTTGTACAAAGCAATGACATCTGGTATTTTTTCGTGATAGTTTAATCTTTATTTACCCCTTGTTTTGTTACACTAGACAAAACTGTGTTACCAACAGTAATGCTAAGAGTGTTAAATATTAACCAGTGATTTTCTGATGGTTTGTCAAAGAAATCCTGTTTTTTTTCTTCAGATTTTTGGTGCAATAAAATGCTCATATGTTTTGAATGTGGAAAATAATTTACCTAAAAGCGTGCGGCCAGGGCCCAAGTACACAAGCTGGATTTGTAAAAAATGGAATGTGTTAGGAATAGGGACCGGGTTAGTTCCAGCTCTTTCCTGTTATCTTCGACTTGCATTGGCACATGATGATGCCTTTCCAAGGTGTTTTATAACAATGTCAAAGATGATGCATTTTTTTCTGGATGTATTCATGTTTGTTGCCTGATCAAAATATCTTTGTTCAGCAGCTTCTTCTGTTGGAACCTGTGTTCTTTAAAATACATTCAATTTTCATGTGACTTGAGAGCTGAGTTTTATTGTCTTGTACTGTTTTACTGCTGACAGTTGACCTACAAACTAACTATTTTAGGTGTTGTTTTTTTATCCTGTGGTCCTGGAAGTGATTTTCTGTGGATGAGTACTTTAGTAGAACTGGAGTTGTTGAACACTCCTGAGCTTTGGGTAGGATATAAAGATATATTGCTTTTGTGAAGCAGATCTCACAATGCAGTCTGATTATGTAGCAGTGTTTCAGTGGCACAGTAGACCAATGTTCACACATTTTTCGACTGCCTGATCGGTGTTGAATTTATCTGTTTAAGTTTGACCTGGCCCTATTCCTATACTTGGTTGGCAAGGCTTTATCCAGATTCCTCTAGTGAGTAGAGCCAGGCTGTTGTCTCTCAGCTGTATGGAGTGAGCCATATCGCTAGAGTTTTAGCGTGTGTGTGTGTGCTTCTTTCCTCAAGTCTTGTCTTTGCAGTTGTTGCTTCTGGTGTTCACAGCTTGAGTTTGGGCTTGCTTCAGGTGATGAGTGGGGGCAGAGTTGTTGTACAGTGTGTGGCTATTCCTTGTAGACTCTATGCCTAAGTATATTCTCTTCATAGACCCATGTTGTACTGTTTCTGTGTGATATGGATCGTCTTAATAGCCATTTCTCATGAGGTAGGAATTCTCTAGGCGCAGTTCTGCATTAATTGTATATGTTCTCATTTTGCCTCCAATATCCAGGATTTTTCTGTGCTCTGTGGGTTTCTTTCCTTTTGCTTTGTTCATGCCAAAGCATAAGCACTTTACACACACACATATGTATGGTGTAACATTTTTACCTTGAGAGCCGTGGTAAAGAGGGAATGTTTTGAATGAAGATCTTTGGAAGTGTACCTGTAGCACCATTGCAAATAAGCTTTCTACATCGTAGGGTCTTCATTATTAGTCATAAACATTAGAATAATTTGTTCCTGCGTGTGTGGACCTGAGAAAACTTCATTATATGTGTCCATATTTTCATTGAGAGGGTGATAATTTCTATATATGCATATAATGTTCAGCACTTTTCAGGAGCCCATTAAAGGTAAGATTTTTCCGAAATCTAGACTGCCAAAATCCTTTAAAAAAAAATAAAAAGCCAAAAAAGCATATCTCAAGACTGTGTAATGTAGTTCCTATATCCCTAATAGGCTCTGCGCATTGGAATAACATACACTATGCAGGTTTTCGGGGCAAGATGGTGGCCGTTCGTTTGGCCGTGTGAGCCGGCGTTCTCTCACACGGAAACCTAACCTCAGCTGTAATAAGCCTCTTAGGCGGTTTCTCCGGTTATTGCCTTCTCCGTGCAATAAAAGCTTGAGGAAACTGCGGGGAAATTGATTCCAGATTTTCGCCTTATGTTTAGATTTGCTACCTGGTTATCGGATCCTGCTGGTGTCAATCGGGCACTTCATCGTGCTGTGTGGCGCTTGGTTTCAACCCTTCAGCCCTGCCATACTGGCGGCTGCGCTATGGCGCCGAAGGTCATTTCTAAGGCTGCACTAGCAGCGCGAGCACGCTCCGCGGCAGCTGCCGCTGGGGGATCTATGAACGACCGGGAGACACAGAACGAGTCTGCAGCTACTACGCGAGAGGACCGGAGTAGTGAGAAACCGGCATGAGCTGGAGCAGCCCGTAATGGTATGTCTGTAAAAGAGGTGCAAAGACGGTACCTGCTCTGTTTAACCAGATAAATTCTAAAACTAAAAATCCTGGCGTAGTAACCCAAGTGACTGAGGGTGTGTTAAAATCTTCTGAGGCGGAGGCAGGGGGGACATCAACGATGTCTGTATCCGTATGTGTTGGCAAAAATGGCAGTACCCCCTCTTCACAGGATAACACTGAGAAGATATCTGTGGCACCTGGACAGGGGACTGCGGAGGATTACATGGCGCAAAACACACAAAGAATAGACTGCAGTATGGATTTGAGTAACCCGGTGAACTGCATTGTGGGAAACTTAGTTCAATTAGGAAGTGAAGCGTCTGTTCTGGTACATATGCCTGCGACCAGTATAACTGTTAATAAATTAAGTGATACTACTAGCCAGACCTTGGATATAACTAATCAGCTCTGCAAGGAGCTCGAAGGCGAAAAGTTTTTTTCTGTCTCCGAGAATACTGGGTCATCTCTGGATGAAGAGGAGATTGATCCTGACTGGACGGATGATGGCAGTGACAATGGGGATTGGCGTCAAAATGATATCTTGAGTAGTGGGCTGGGTCCCCGGCTTCCCCGGACAGTTCGAAAGGGGAATGGGCAGAAAACTCTGGGTCCTGTGAGAGGGCTCAGGGGCGCAGGGTCTCTCACTTATAGACAACTCCCTAACTGATGGTCCAGAGGAAGGCAGGTTGGTGGCGAAAACCGCAACACATTATCAGGAATCTGAATTACCACCCTCTGAGATCACGTTATCACTTATCTATCAAACAATCATTGCGCATCGGGAGGAGTCAAGCCAAGAGAATGTCCGTACACAGGGAGAATGCCGTAGAGTCCAGAATTCTATTCGGAGAGTAGCAAAAACTTGCACGGAAATAGCAACTAGAATTGGGGAAGCAGAGGAAAGGATCTCCAACCTTGAAGATGCTCTAGCTGCCCAGAAGAATGCAAATGATTTGATTGGGGCACAGAAGGAGGACATATTATGGAAATTAACTGATTTAGAAAATATGCTGAGAAGAAACAATCTTAGAATTTTAGGGGTTCCGGAGGGCCTGGAAGAGGGGGACGTGAGGCAATTTGTGGTTGAACTTTTCCAAGAGGCATTTCCGGAAACTCTACAGTGAGACTGGCAGGTTGAAGTCCTTCGTGCCCATTGTTTTCCTTTTAAACAGTGGCAAAAGACTGGGGATAAGCTCTGTGCAATACTGATATGCCTTAATAATTTCTTAGCAAGGGAAAAAGTATATGAATTAGTAAGACCGGATAGGAAAAGGCGGGTTAAGGGCTGCGATTTCTTTGTTCGGCCAGATTTCTTTCCAGCAACAGTAGAGCGGAGGTGGCAGCTCCACCAGCTGATTGCCCCCTTTCAGACGAAAGGGGCACAGGCTATTTTGCTTTCCCCTTCAAAGCTGAAGGTCATTTGGCAAGGGCAGACAAAAATCTTTATGTCTGAAATACAAACTAAGGAATTCCTCTCTGCGAATATGGAGTGACCGTTCTGGGGTATTTGGTGCTTCTTGGAAGTAGAGTGGAAGGTCGAAGGGGCAAGCGCCAGATGGATGTACGATGGGAGTAATAATCTATACGCTCTTTTATGGGCTGTCTTTTTTACTTGTTTTTTTTTCTTTTTTTTTTCTTCTCCCATTAAGCCGAAAGGTGTGTGTTTTATTTGTTATTAGTGTTCTTGCCCTCAACCCTCCCTCTTCTTTTTGTGTCATGGGGTAAGGGGACCGTGTGGGAGTGGGTTACCAGCTTTTTCCATCACAAGGAATCAGTCCTGTTGCCACTTAGGGGTGTTGTAAGGGATGGGGGGGGGGGGTGGGGTCATTCGGGTGGCAGGGTAGGAGGGGGGTGGTGTAGGGGGGTGTAAGGCGGGGGTAAGTATTAGTAGGATCATGAAAGTCTCTGCAGAAATGGCAATGTATTTAGATCAAAATGATTATATGCTTATTTTTGATGTATGTGAAAAATTGGGAGAACTACAAAGCAAGCTCTGTTTTGATTGCTTAGATGGGGCAGGATAAACTTGTTATAGGTACATGGAATGTGTGTGGTCTCAATGATGCTAAGAAGCAGGCTTTATTTTCTAAAATTGTGCAGACCATGTATCTTGATATTTTATGTATACAGGAGACACACACACCTTGGGGGAGGCGGGATTGTTTGAAGATACCGGGGTTCGATCTTATAGCATGTTCCAAGCAATCTTCTATGATAAGAGGAGTGGCTATTCTTATGAAGCGGGGGTAGGGGCCTGCAAAAGGTTCCGGGAAGATCAAATGGGGAGATAGGCTATTGCCAATTTCTTAATTAGTGATAAATTATTAACGGTATGCAATGTCTATGGCTCTAATGTTGAGGATCCTGAGGTGATTACGTTTTTAAATGTTGAGTTAGCTTTGTGGCCTAGCCCACTTTTGGTCTGTGGGTATACGAATATCAATATAACAAGCGATTTCGATCTTGCAAAAGATGTTAATTATGTTGGTAGGAAGCCTAAAGTATTTAAAGCGCTTCAGACTTTACTTCAGGAGCATGAAGTCATAGATTTATGGTTTCTACAGAATAAACTAGATGATGGATACACATATTACTCTGCTCCCCACAAAAAATACGTTAGGTTAGATTGTTTTTATTTCAGAGCAGGTGGCAGCTGTTTCTTCCATTTTTTCTCCTCCCCGGATTCTATCCATCATGATCAAGGACCAGCGTTTTTGAAAGATTCCTTTCGTCCTTACAAACCTGCTAGACCCCTACGATCCTCAGCCTCTGGACTCATGCAGGTTCCTAGGACCAAGAAAGTCTCCTGGGGAGACAGATCCTTCATAGTCACCACCACTAAACTATGGAACAGTCTTCCACCTTATATCAAAGCCTCCACATCTCTTCTCTCTTTCCGCAGACAGATAAAAACCTGGCTGTTCATGCAATAACTCCTCATGGACCAGTTCTCTCACTCAGCGCCGAGACACCCACGGGTAGTTGAGCGCTCAACAAATCGCCTAAATAAATAAATATTGGACCATAATCCATTGTAGCAGAATGCCCATGGCCACGGATTAGAAATCCTCCACGTGAGTGGACATTTGAAAGGAAGCTGTTGTTAGATGAAGCCTATTGTGTTCATATCAGGAAATGGATAGTGGAATTTTTAAATATCAATAGGGGCACTGCTTCTGACAGATTGTTTGGGACACTTTGAAAGCTGGCCTGCGTGGAGAAACTAAAAGCTGTTCCTCGTATAGGTGTAAGACAGGGCAAGAGTTGACTAAGAGTCGTGTGAAGGAATTAAGGGATGCTGAAGTAGAACTAGCTCTTAAAATCAAGCATGGTCACAACACAGAATCCTGTCAACTGGAAATTGCAATCATGAAAGCCAGACTTTTGGAGTGCTTTGGACAGGACCTTGCCACAAAATATCTTCAATATCGAACAACTATGTTTGAGTTTGGTGAGAACTCAGGCAGGGTTCTTTCCAAGAGACTCACTCCATCAGCGAAGTGTACAGAGCCGTGTTGTAAAAATTCAAGATCAAATGGAGGTAGTCCATGATACGCAAGAGGGTGTAAAGGGAGTGTTTTTAAACTACTATACTAATCTGTATAAGGAGGATATTCTGAGTTCTCGGATAGAGACGGAAGTGGAGGACACCTCTAAGTTGTCACAAGAGCAGAGTGAATTTTTATCGGCCCCTATTCAATGGGATGAGGTGGAACTTGCGGTCAAGTCTTTAGCTAATGGTAAAGCTTGTGGACCAGATGCTGTGCCTCTTGAGTTTTATAAGACATTCCTGGGGGAGATTCGGTTAGACCTGCTTAATGTACTTAGAGCCGGAATCTTGGCAAGACACTATTATAGTCCTATTTAAAAAGAAAGGCAAACGGGAACTTCTACCTTAAACCTTTCGACCTATATCGCTAATAAATAGCGATTCTAAAATTTACTCTAAAATTCTGGCTGCCAGGCTGGCTGGGGTGATTACTCCCTTGGTCTCTATGCGCCAGCATGGATTTATCCTGGGGCAAGACACATCAGACCATGTCAGACGTGTTATTGCTTTATTAGATTGGGCACAGGCCTTGCCCTCTCCCCTCGGGGTGATCCTGTTGGACGCCGAGAAGGCGTTCGATAGGGTCTCCTGGGGGTTCTTGTGGGCCGTGATTCAGTGGAAGGGATTTAGTACTGAATTTGTTCAAGTGATTCAGGCATTGTATTCCCTTCCAAAAGCTGCACTTCGTATCTCTGGGCAACGGACCAGTTCGTTTTTTTTAAGCAGGGGCACGCGGCAAGGGTGTCCGTGCTCACCCTTGCTATTTGCCCTTTATATCGATCCGTTTCTGAGCAAGATAGAGGGTAACCAGGGTATAATACCGATAAGGGTTGGTGGAATGACGTACTGCACTTTAACGTATGCAGATGATATAGTTGTTTTAACATCTGATGTTTCTTCTGCATTCAATGCACTTAAGATCTCGGCAGGGCACTTTGGGGCAGTGTCATGGCTACAAATTAAATGCATCTAAAGACACCTGATATGCCATCTTCCGATGCCTCAGTTGTCACAGAAGCCATATATCTTGGGGTCCGTATAACCGCCGTTGTTGAAGCTATTCCGGATTTAAACATTCTTCCAGTGGTGGAGGCGGCTAATACTAAATTAGAGCGATTAGACCACCTTCATCTCACTTTCTATCGCCGATGCAGTGTTCTTAAAATGCTAGTACTCCCGAAGTTTCTATATCTGTTTAGGATAATTCCTTTAGAATTATCGCAAAGCAGTTTGAGTAAGGCAGATAGGATTTGTCATAGATTCTTGTGGGGGTATAGGCGGTCAGCTAAGTGGATGTGCCTCCCTCCCGCTTGGGGTGGTTGGTCTGTACCAAACCTATTACTTTATTATTGGGCAGTTATGGCTCAGGCGATGGGTGTACCGCTGCTTGGAGGTAAGGCAGTTGTGCCACTATGTAATCGTCTGACTATTTTTTAAATAGGCCTAGGCGCTAAGGCCAAGGGTATTTTATTGGAGGTTCTAGAACCAAGT
The DNA here is from genome assembly GCF_964263255.1 of Lissotriton vulgaris. Classification (NCBI taxonomy): domain Eukaryota; kingdom Metazoa; phylum Chordata; class Amphibia; order Caudata; family Salamandridae; genus Lissotriton; species Lissotriton vulgaris. Next base: position 645,242,990 of record NC_141700.1, on the reverse strand, counting down.
TACTATAAAAGAACGAGATTCAAGGTTATAATAGCTATGTTTGCCATCTTGCGGAAGATCAGGCGGAATCTACATATCCCTAACTTGAACATTTATACCCCTTTTAAAGCTGCTCGACTTCTGCCTGGAATATTTCAGGACCAGACGATGCTTAGATGGCAATTGCTTGGAGCTCGGGTTATAGGGGATTTAGTTGGGGATGGTCAACTTCTTTCTTATGTTTCTTTAAAGGACAAATTTAAGTTCTTGTCACATGATTGTTTTAAATATCTTCAAGTTCTTGTCACGTGATTGTTTTAAATATCTTCAGATTCAAAGTTTTCTACATAAATGTCTGAAGGCTGTATCTACTTTGTTAGATAAACTCCCAATTATAGAATTAATTAAAAAAATAAGCAAAATAGGAATCTTGTATCTGTATTTATTATCTACTTTTCCTGATGATTTGCTGGCTCAAAGTGTCAAGTGGGACAGTAAGCTTGGAAGGACAGGCACAGATTTAACACCAGTTCTGGTGCTTGCCAGTGAAGTTTTGGCTTCTGGAACCCTCAGAATCCAAAGTTATATGGCAATGTTAGACTTATATTATACTCCGGCCAAAATCTCAAAATGGGGTAGCAGAAAGGGAGATTCTTGTGCAAGGTGTGTGTTATATGCAGCCGATGCCATTAATATGTTTTACACTTGTCCATCCCTTTCTGGTTTTCTGGCAGATATCGAGCGTTTTATTAATTCTACACTCAAGATCAATTGTAGTCTGTCTCCAGAACTGGTGTTATTCGGTGTGGATGTTGGGATCAATGAAGAAGTAAGACATTCGCGACATATATCAGCTTTTTTGTTTATAGCTATGTCCCAGATCCGGCTGTGTATAACTTCTCAATAGCTGTCCCCTGAAGCTCCCACCTTTATGAATTGGCGAGCCAGATTATTAGCTATTCATAGGCTTGAAATGTCAGTTTTTTCTTTAAAGCGTAGAAGGAGGAGGGAGACAGCATCTAGGATATGGGCAACGGTCGAAGATTGGATTAATTGAAAATTGAGAAAATGAAATCAAAGGATTAGCTTATTTATCTTACTCATGTCTGTGGCTATTCAGCTTGTTTTAAGATTAGCATCTCGGTCTCTCATTTTTGGTTCTTTATTTTTTTGTTTTTTATTTCTCCCATTATTTGCTTCGCTGGCCCTTAAGAAATTGTTTCTAAGATTGATTGTTGTAATGAATTTAAATCTCTCTTTTTTTTTCTTTATCCTTCCGATGTATTATTGCCATGAATGCATTGTTTTGGATGTAAAACCCTGCTAAAAAATAAAAATAATTTAAAAAAAGGAATGACATACACTATAGATTTGACAATGGACTGAGGTCAGTATGTCTGTATCGAGTATATTAAACTTAATTGTGTGTGTGCCAGCTACCTCAGAGGTCACTAGAAACTTTCTCGAATAAACAAGAAGGGATTAGTCTCTTACAACCGCATAAACATGACAACTTTGTATCCCCTAGAACCGGAACAATATCTTCAGAGTCGTGGAAACAATAGAAAACTATTTCAGTCAGTCAATCGTGCCTGCTTCGTTTCTACAGAGTTGCATAGAAATAGAGAAACGGGCGTTTCAATAACAATGGTTTATTAAACAGTCTCATTTCTCATGCAAGTGATATGAAATACTACAATCGTTAGACAGTATGCGAAGTATAATGCGTACAGCGTAAACAGTAATATAAAAATAAAATAATACTGTAATAGCGTTGTCTGTTGCTAGGACATATATAAAAATATATACATAAATTACACAGGCTAAAATACTCAACTGGTGCTTCTAAATAACCCTTCCCCAGTGTACCGAAGTCTAGTACTAGGGAAGTAGTAGGTGCTGTTTTAGATAAGGTTTAGTTTTGCCAAGAATTGCCAAAGGTTTCTCTAGGTTCTAATCAGCTCCATACCTAAGAATGAGAGAGGTTGGTATCTCTTTCTCTGGACTCGATTTCCCAACACCCCGCAAGGGGAGTCAGAAACACTGGAGCTGGATTCACAGTAGGAGGATGACAGCGTCTAGTCAGTGCGTCAGCTGGGGAGTTGGCTTCCTTCTGTACTTGCTGTGGCGAGCTGCGTCGTGCAAGTAGGTAGTCGAACTGCACCGAACCACTCCGTGCTTTGCCATAGCAATTGAAGGTATATTTATACCTTGATGGTGTTTAGGAATGCCAGTATTGACGTAGAAGTCGGGCATATGAACACCTAAGGAATAGATTGTTCATGCATAATAAATGAGTTCTTGGAGAAATCAATATCCAGGCAAGGCTGAAGAGTCTGGTTTTCCAAGAACTCGTTGTGACGTAGATGAACGGATGGAAGTAGCAATGCCTGTATTTGGGTAGCGTGGACTATGCCTAAATAAGGACTGGATTTCTATGCCTATATAAGGGCAATGCGAAATATACCTATATAAGGGCATGAATCGGGAAATTCATACAGAATCTAAATTGATACACAACAACTGCTTTGTAACATCTATAATGTAAAATGTGGAGTACATTTCTAACATTGATAGAAACGCGCTGCCTGATAAGATTTAATCAAAGAAGTTTTAGATAAAAGCAACCCCTCCCTTTAAGACTCCAGGATCCTCCTCTTTTCATGATGCTCTCTACTCGCTGTTGTATTTCAGTCCGTTTTCATTTTTTTTTTTTTAGGTCTCGTAGAGAGACCTATTGCAGTCAAACCAGAAAGCTGAGGATTTGTAGAAGTGCACGTGCTCGTGAACGCGCTTCTATCCCCCTGCCTTGCTCTTCAAAGGCTCCCCTTAACATTTGCTCCTTCTTCCCTGCCCACTGATTCACACTTCACGGGCGCCAGGCCGTGACTCGCATTTTTTTTCTCTGTGCCCTCACCTCTTCAGCCCCTCCCTGCTCGCCGTGCTCCTTGCTTCCAGCCCAGGCCAAACTCATGCCTTCAAAACGTGACAGCATTGTACAGCCCGGCCGCCTTTTGGTCTCCATCAGTGTGTTAAAGTGCAAAGCCATCAGCCTCCCTCCCACCTCCCCCCTAATTGCTTTCACGGCCGCGAGGCCATGAGCAACTTCAAAGGGATCCCGTCCCTGCCACCCCCCCACGACCCCGCCCCTGCTGCTTGCATTTCCCGTACTTGTTTTTTAATCCGCGCTTGCAAATTCCTGAAGCGGCAATGAAGGAGTTACAGCGCCACCTGCTGACTGCGTGTGTTTGAGTAAATGTCACCGAAGGCTTATTGCAATCCGTTTGGCGTTTAGGACTGAGGGAGTGAAACCGTGATTATGCAAGTCTGAATGGAATGCATAATCGCCGTTAGGTTTTGTATGGTGATGCTTCACAAACGGTGCTCGTTTCCCACGCTGTAGCCTGTGTCTGTAACTAGAGACTTTCATGGATTCGGCTAGTTTTCTCTTATCTTTACTTTCACAATGTCTCGCTCGGCTTGTTTACGCTTCATTAGCGTGTCCTGGAATCCTTTCTGAAGTGTAGAATTTTACACCGAAACTTACACTACAGCAGACTTTGAGCCTGCTCTCTTCCCCATAACATATGTTTATGTATTTTAATTAATTAACACAGTTACAAACGCCTCGTGAAAGCAATTTTGTAAAAAAAAAAAAACTATGCTTTATGTTTAATTTAACAAATTGATTCTGTTTCAATTTAAAGCTACAAACATTGTTGGTGTGTAGCTACAAACATGTAGGTATAGCCGTTTTGGTAGTGGTTATGATCATCAGAATTTTAATAGGGCCTCCGCTACTGCCGCTTTAACACTTTAATTTCTAAGAGAAGAGATTCATGCGTTTTAATTATGCGGTAGCTTCACACAGGGTGTTTTCTGTTTAGCTTGCATAACATAAAGCATATAAACTGTAGAAATAAGGGTGGGATGTTGTTAAAGGGTCAAAGTGGCACCGTACGAGTTTGGCAAATATGTTTTATTGTTTAGTTGTAGTTATTCATCTTTTATTGTGGACGAAGTACTGTTCATTTTGATACATGTAATAAATACATTTGAACGCAAGTGGTGCTATGCTATGAAATGATTTTGTATGTAGATGGGAATAATTAGCTATTGCCGCCCTGTTAGTGCTTGTGAATGGTTTATGCACAACTTATACTTTGAAAACGATATGTGTTTACGGGTTTTGCATTGCGATTTTTAGCATACAAACAAGGCACCGATTTTTAATGTGCATAATTTAGTCAACCCGACCATATATTTGGGTGGTCGCCAGCCATATAATTTCAGTGGCTTTACAGATATATTGATGTGTGGAATATACACAAATGGACATCAGGATTTATGTTGCAAAGCTACTGTTACAGGTAAGTAATGTGCTTTTGAAGACGGGCATGTGGAGTAGTTAATGAAAGAGGAGTGCAATGGTGCTAGTGACCCGGTCCGTCCACCGCATTAACCGTGTACAGAGTTTTCTCCAACATCCTTTTGGTCAGATGCTAGTCGTGCTGTATGTACACACCCTGCCTAAAGCTCGCCATCCAAGAAACACACCACAGTCCTTGTATTTGCTTTCTACTCAGCGGCTGTACTTTGTGCTTCCTTGTGATGCCCACAGGGCTTATGCTGTGGAGATATAAGGGTAATAGGGCTTGCCATGTACACCTAACAGCGTACTGCATCCTGAGGTGGGGAGGCCAAACATGTACTTTTCTTTGCTATATGTGAGTTTTTTTTGTCTTATATGTGCTTTTTGCTCACCATTTGTGCTTTTAAAGTGCTTCTTGTGCATTCTTTGGAATCCGAATGTGTCCTTTTCAGGCCACACAAACCTTCTTTACCTATATACGAGTCTTTTGGACGTAACGTTTGGCTTTTACACTTCACTGTGTATTGTGCCTTTGTTCACGATATCTGCTTTTAATGTTTTAGGCGTGCCCTTTAAACTTTATATGTGGCTTTTAGTTTCGTAAACCTTTTAGTTACATTGCTCAGTAAACACGTAGCTACTGCTGCCTTCGTAATGCTTAATTTGCAAATAATGAAGTGGCGGTGTTTCATGAGGCAGCAGCTTCACAATCTGATTTTTAAGGGGGGTGGGGTGTACCTGAAAGAAGAGTATATGGACTAAACTTAAATAGTGTTTTAGCAGCAGCTGTTTTCCGTAAATTTGACTTTTTGGGACACATAATTTCGTCTACCCAGCAACATTTTTGGGTGCTCTCCGGACACACAATGCCACATAGATTTACATGTGAATGTAAATATAGATTTATGGGGCAGGTTACAGGTAAGTAATGTGTTTATGAAGACAGGCATGTGTAGTAGTTAATAAAGGACTGCCATGGTGCTAGTCAACCAGTTCCCCCACCAAATTATCAATTTCCGTTTTTAAAAATATATCCGTTTGGGCAAGCGTTACTCTCGCTGTATGAACACACCTGTTTTAAAGCTCACCATGCCACTAACAGAACACAGTTGTATCCGCTGTTTGCGGTGCTTCTCTGTGGTGCCCACACAGGCTTATGCTGTGGAGATATAAGGCAATAGTGCTGCCATCTACATATAACCGCCTACAGCATCCTTCCTAAGGTGGTGTTGGGGAGGCGGGGGGGAAACAGGTACATTTGTTCGCTCAATGTGACTTTTATTTTCTTAGTCCCGCCTTTTGCTACGGTTTGTGTCTTTACTCACTCCATCTATCCATCTACCGCCCTCACTCCATCTATCCATCTACCGCCCTCACTCCATCTATCCATCTACCGCCCTCACTCCATCTATCCATCTACCGCCCTCACTCCATCTACCGCCCTCACTCCATCTACCGCCCTCACTCCATCTACCGCCCTCACTCCATCTACCGCCCTCACTCCATCTACCGTCCTCACTCCATCTACCGTCCTCACTCCATCTACCGTCCTCACTCCATCCTCACTCCATCTACCGTCCTCACTCCATCTACCGTCCTCACTCCCTCTACCGTCCTGACTCCATCTACCGTCCTGACTCCATCTACCGTCCTGACTCCATCTACCGCCCTGACTCCATCTACCGCCCTCACTCCATCTACCGCCCTCACTCCATCTACCGCCCTCACTCCATCTACCGCCCTCACTCCATCTACCGCCCTCACTCCATCTACCGCCCTCACTCCATCTACCGCCCTCACTCCATCTACCGCCCTCACTCCATCTACCGCCCTCACTCCATCTACCGCCCTCACTCCATCTACCGCCCTCACTCCATCTACCGTCCTCACTCCATCTACCGTCCTGACTCCATCTACCGTCCTGACTCCATCTACCGTCCTGACTCCATCTACCGTCCTGACTCCGTCTACCGTCCTGACTCCGTCTACCGTCCTGACTCCGTCTACCGTCCTGACTCCGTCTACCGTCCTGACTCCGTCTACCGTCCTCACTCCGTCTACCGTCCTCACTCCGTCTACCGTCCTCACTCCATCTACCGTCCTCACTCCTCTACCGTCCTCACTCCATCTACCGTCCTCACTCCATCTACCGTCCTCGCCCTATCTATCGTCCTCGCCCTATCTATCGCCCTCACTTCACAAAACTTATTTACAAAAGTTTAAGCTCTTGCCATTATAAATTACAATAACTTTTATTTAAGTATTAATTATTTTAAAAAAATAAAAGCCATTGTTATTTGTAAGATCAATACACCTAAGTCACATATTGCATTACAAATGCTATAGGTGTCACATTTGAGAAAGTTTAACATATTGGCATTGTAAATGACAAAGCTATTAATTTCGCTATTTTCAAAACCAACACATAAATAAAAAATGTGTCATTTACAATACCAATAGCTCAAACTTTCCTAATGCGAGACCTATTGCATTGCAAATGTTGTTTATACAGTTGATGTGATAAAGAACCCAGAATATAGTGGAGGTTTCATGCCTCTGTTTTTTTATGTGAAATATCTTTACCATTTAACTACTGAGGGAACCTGTTTTTCCTACTTACCACAGAATATTTTTATCTTGCACTGCCCTCCCTCTTTATGAAATGTCCATCCTTCAGAAGGAGGAAGTTGGCTTCTAACCCACTTGAAGACTCTGTAGTGGGTCTTCCCTCTTCATGTTAAGTGATGCAATGTGACTTTTGAAAGAACATTAAGAGAAAGCTCAAGGGCATCAGACTGAGGTAAGTTGTAGGTAATGAGGGCGAAGGAAGAGCAGAGAAAGATAAAAAAAAAAGGCTGTAAAACCTCCTCCAATGGACCTCTGCTGAAAAACAGCCAGCACAGTGTAAAAATGTCCAAAATCTAGAGTGAGGAGAGCATGCAAATGAGAATCAAGACTTCTGCATCACCAGTCTCAGACACTTCTGGTTGACATTGAAGATCACACCGTCAGAGGGTTTGGCCCTCATGTGCTCACCATCAAAGGGTGGCTCTTTATCGACGGTGACCTATCACTATCATCATAGATCCTCCAAGACTTCCTCAAGAAATGATGGTGACAGTGTCACCTTCCATGTTGAAGCTCTCCCCACTGGTGATGATAAAGTACCTTCTTTGCTATTAATACAGTAAAAACTTTCAACATCACCACAACACTTCCCGAAACTGGACTCGCTGTCGCACCACTCCGATTGCCACGATCGACATTGACGTTTCCTGTGCCGTCTGTGTCTCCAGCACCAAGAAAGAGTCTAAGAATGTCTCGTGATGAACCTGCAATGTTACTATTGGGCCCTCCATTCTATTGTCATCCTGGCTCAGGACCAACTGCAACATTTAAACGTACCACAACCACCAAAGATAGTCTCTACCTTTGTCATCCATCAGAAAGATGTCAATGCCACTTAGGGAACCTTGGTCTTCAGGATCACCCCATTATTTACCAACCTTTTTTCAAGGGAGAAAGGATTCTGTGTGCATTCCAGAGCGGTGTAAAAGAAGCAGAATTCCTTCTGAATCTCCATCGTAGTAAAATTTTGGTGGTGATGATACTTACACATCGTATATTCTTATATCTCCTGCTGCGTCACCCTCAAGAGTCTTGTCTGATGATCTCACCTCCTTCCATGACATACTCTTGAGGTGGGGCTACCAAACGTAATATCCGTATGGATATGCTGTTGGCTGCAGTATCTATAATAATGGTGACGTTACTACAGAGGGCTTTGCCAAAACCTGCCCCGACCCTGGGTCCAAATGCAAAAAGAAAAATTGATTAAGGGAATGCTGAACAATATCAAACACTCACCCCCAGAACAGTGGTCTGGGTCTAAATCCATGTTTTTTTGCTCACCACGCCACACCAATTTGGACCTAGCCATATGCAAGTCAGTCTTGACCCTGCTCCCATAGGAACAGTTCAACCTGAGTTGCCAAGCCAGGTCCTCTCTGGACCGGAAACCAGCATCCTAGGCAGTGCTTAATTTGTAAAACATTAGGTTCCAAGGCCTTCGTCAAGAGGCCACTGCAGCTTGGACCACCCAGTGCCACTGCCAGTTCTACAATAACAGTACCAACATAACTACCGACCACCACATTCTTGGATATTCGAGGCCCCCAAAGCTACAAGATGGCTTGGGTGGCGGGGATTAGTTATTTATGATGTATATTGAATTAATAAACAATTATTGTTGTGCTCCTCTCCAAATTACATTGGCACCATGTGGCAGACTACCATAAGTGCTGGTGTTGATAATTAGGTGCCCGTGCCAAGCACTGGAAACCATTGGCTTAAATTGAGCACTGATCCGAGGACCGGTTTAGGTTATCACCCCTCTTCAGCCTGGATAGCTTAAATTCAGTTGCATGACAAACATGGGATCTACGTTAGGGCATCCCCGTCCCACTTGGGCTTACAAATTGGGGAAGAAAAAAAAACTATTGATGGATGGATTGCAGAACAATGTTAAACATTCATCCCCAGTACAGAGATATGGGCCTAATTCCATCTTTTTTTTGTGCTCACCATGCCACTCCAGTTTGGACCTAGCATATGCAAATAGGTCTTGACCCTGCTCCCCATGCGAACAGTCTTGCCCAAATTGCCAAGTCAGGTCCTCCCTAGACCCGAAACAAGCATCCTAGGACCAGTTTCGGGGTATCACCCCATATCATTCAGGATAGCTTAAATTCAGTGGCATGGCGAGCATAAGACACACATATGGACTTCCCCGTCCAGTCATTCTTTAGATTGCTGAGGAGAAATTCCTGACTCCACCCACACTAAAGGACAGCAATTCCACACCATCCCCAAAAATATTAGCCGCCGCTGTAGACCGTGGATTTGGTAATAGTCCAGTTGATAAGGCGACCACCTACATTTGCCCCAGAAACTACTGCGCCAGCAGACCGAGATAGCACCCATGCGTAGATGCTGCAGGTAGGGAGTTCTGCGTCACATCGGCTACTGCATTGAAGCTCGCTAGTGTAATAACTCTAAACAAAGGTAAAGCAGAGAGATATGAGAAGAGATGACCTGTATAGATGATTTATAGATGACCTGCCCTGCCTATAGACAGCAGGACTTTGAAGAGATAAGAGAAGGCTCCTTGGTTTCTAATCAAGTCAAAACTCTGACATGGACTTAGCTGACTTGGTGGAAAACGGGCGTTGCCATAGTTTGTCCTCAAAAAATTACCATTACTGTGCTTGAACAACCACAGGCCAGACATTCAAATGAAGATTGTTTATCCCCCCTTTTCAGAATCCTCCTTATTTGGTCAACATTTGGAAGAGGAGATGGCAAAAATGAAAAATGAGGCGGAAACTATGAAGGTGGTAGGGCTCGAAGAAAGAAGAGATTCTTCAGGTTCCAGTACAAGTCTAAACAGTGCTGCTACTACCCTCAGAGGTTTTAATCCCCTCACTGGCCTCATCTGCAGCAGCACCACCAGCAGCAAGGCCAGGGGTACATTGCAGAGTAAGTCCTTCAAGGACAAGTCAACACCATCACAGCCTTGTGATACATCTGGAAGGCAGTTCTTTGGTAACCGACGATGATAACCTCAACTCCTCATAACTTCAGAGTGGTGAACTCTTCTAAGTCAGCCATAAGTGCAAGGATGTTGGTCAGAAAAGGAGAGCTTTTATATCAACTTGCTGGGGTTGAAAGAAAATACATCAAGGCTTTCCTTCTGTCTCTGGCAATGTGCACCAGTTTCATCCTAATGGACAGTACGAGGACCATGCACTGCCTGAACAAGTAGGGACCGCTGTTGCTGAAAGCTCAGAACATCTTGTGGGCCGTATTTAGGCCTCTCACATTGAAGGAAGTGCTTATACCAGGCACTCTGAATCAACAAGAAGACTTCCTTGGTTGCGTGTACGGAGAAAACCATGAATGGGTTTTGGATGACAGTGTTTCAGCACATCTGCAACAAGTGGGGAACTCCATCAGTAGACCTCTTTGCAACAGGCAAAACAAAAAAATGCCTAGACTTCCTGTCCAGAGTGCTGGAAGGAGGCTCATGGGGCAATGCCTTTTAGTTGAGTAGGTCAATTACATTACTGGACACCTTTCCTGCTGGACCTCTAATACCAATTGTGGTTCTGGAACTCCGCAAGACTTGAGCAACAATAATCCTTGCACCTGACTGGCTGAAGCAATGATGGTGCCTTTGTGCATCCGGCCACGAAAGAGGTTGCATGCACACGGAACTTACTGACCAGACTGCAGGGACAAATTGTTAATCTGAATTTGAGATCACTGATTTTGGCAGCATAGCTCCTGTAATCAGACAATATCATTTAAATATGCCCCCAGCACATATGAGCATACTGAGGGAGGCCAAATGACCCTCCACAAGGACTTTTTATTAATTTAAATAGGTAATATCTGCTGTCAGGAGGAAGTCTTAATCCCAAATCATATTTGTCTGGTGCTATCTAAGCTGCAGTTTTCATCTTTCAAAGTACATCTTGCTACAGTTACAGAATATGGAATGAGTCCAAACCAGGTGTCCTCCTTCAAGAGCCACGAGATCAAGTATTTTTTAGGAGACCTGAAGAAAGTGTTCACTCTAGTTAGGACCGAGTCTCCTGTATGGGAACTCTATCTAATATTGCCTTAATTAAGAAACTTTCCTTTTGAACCTATCCACAAGGCTTCATGGCAGCAACTTAACTGGAAAACACAATCGTAATAGCAATAGCATCTTCTCATAGAGTTAGTGAAATTCAAACCCATTTATTTATTGAACTGCACTCAGTATTTCACTCAAAGAGGCTGGGGATGAGAAGACACCTCTTTTTTTGTTATCCAGAGTTGTCAGAATGTGAAATCAACCATACCAATGCTTTGCCTATCTTTTTTCCAAATCCATTTGCTCTAGCATGTCTAAATAAAATCGCAAACCCTTCTAACATCCAAACTAAGTCACTTTGTAAGTCAATCAGTACTTCATTTATTATGTAGGAGCATGTTCACCAAAGACTTGCCACATTACAAATAATCCATTGCCAACATATCCTATAAGTACCTAGGTCTAAAATTGGGGCGAGGCCTAGCTAACAAGGAACATAAAATAGATCTAAAGGCAAAATCACAATCCTTGATCTATGCATTCCGGCAATTACAGAACAAACTAAGTTGTCCACATTATACACACCTGCTTAAAGTGATGAAATCGCAAACCTTACCCACTTTGTCATATGCATTAGTCACCTGGTGTGGAAAAGCGGCGGGGTTGTTGAACAGCCTACAAACAAAAACATATAAGGCTGCTTTAAACCTCCCAAAATCAGCCTCACCTGCGCAAGTTCGCCTAGAATTTGGCCTGCTGAATCAGAAGTTTCTCAGCATGGGTACTTTTGCGAAACTTTGTCAAAAAGTACGTCTGTCAGAGAAAGGCTTACTTGATAGCCTGTGTTAGGAAGAAATCGAAATCCAGTAGAAACAACATACGCCACGCAGTTGGGGAGATTTCCTGAACTAATCTTTGAGTTGCATAGGAATCCAATCGACATGGGATTCAATGCCAGACAGAACTAGCTTCGACAAAATAACAAATAATGCTGTCAAATGGAAATCCTATTTGGAAGACAAATCAATCATTTCGAAGCGACGACATGGGTGGACAGTGATAAATTCATATTCCGGGATAAAGCTGCAGCCTTATTTAGAAAGTCACTTTAATATGACATTTAAACATAGATATATAGAACATCGGCTGGGCTTACAGCTTTCAAAGGACGTGTTACCATCCTGGAAAGGTACTTACACGGACCCTCATTGTCGCCTATGTGGTTATCAAAACGAAACATTAACCCACCTGCTATGTGTTTGCCCAGCTCTTATGGACTTAAGGAGACACCTTTAAAAAAATATTTTTAATCAATTGAATATTCGAACATGCAGGCAATCTGTAATTCGATGGTTGGATTGATCGTCCCCCACATTGGCTTGTAGGGGGGTTAAATACATGAGGAAAGCACAATCTCTCCTACGACAAGCAGAAATTGGGGAGACGAGAGAAGTTGAAAACGCTAAATCCAACACTTGATAGACAAATGCAGTACTTACAAAAAAGCGAAGAAAATGCATACTTGAGAAGAACGGCCAAGTAAGAAGAACTCAACTGAAATTAAATAATTGAGAACTTGACAATTTTATGGACTATTCAATTTAATATGACAAAATTCATGCTCATTTTTTAATGAATGATTTTATAATGTATTTGTAATAATTTTTAATAATTGAAAACAATAAATCTTGACTTGACTTGACATTGCCAACTGGATTTTAGCCTTCCTATCCATGTGTTACCAATTGGGTGTTAAACCTCTACCAGGGAAATCGAGGGCCAATACAGTACGATTAAAAGAGCCATCACAACTTGCCCTAGAAATATCCCTTTCACAGTCCTATGCAAGACAGCCACCTGGAAATCAGTGTATGTCTTCACAATGCATTACTCTCTAGATTCTGATACAAATCTAGATGCTAAGGTTGATCAGGCCACCGTGTGAAATCTCTTCGGATGATTGGACCAAAAATCAGGTCCCGATTTACCAGTGCCTGTTAGTAATGAAAAACCTGTTTCTTTTGCCAACTAGAAATGCTAGAGAGAGGGTTTGTTTTGAAGCTTCCTGTTCTGTGTAACGTTTACGGCTATCAATGAAGATCCAGCGATGCAGACGAGTTTGTTGCTTGTATTCCTGGTTCTCCATCCTATGAATCTCAATTGAAGTCATAAACAACCCTCTGGCTTCTCCAGCTTTCTGCTTTTTTGTGCTTTTTAAACAGCAATTGCATCATTTGGTTCACATCTCCACGGCTCTCTTGCAAAAGAACAGACTCTGTGAGGCAGCTGCCATTTCAATGCATAGAACTGCTGGAAGATCCTGTAGTCTTAAAGAGACAGGATGCTTTTTCTCTAGCTTCATCAATGTAAGCCTATCATGCTATCCCACAGTGTTAGACAGTTACTACATTTTACATTGTGGAGGGTACTACGCAGTTTTGAGACAAGTGTTCAAGCAGTCTAAATTTCGGAAAAGCCTGGTCTTTGATAGTCTCCTGAGGGGTGCTGCAGATCATCTGAACACATAGAAATTTGCAACATATCGACCAAATATAATATGAACTGCTCCAGGGTCCATACACGCAGCAGAGAATGATTCTAACATTTATGACCCTATGAAGATTACTACAGTGCAGAACCAGGAGTCCAAGTAACCATTACTTCTGTCTCTACAGTATTAAAAAGAGATTGCTATTCAGTTTCATTGATATCGCACTTCAACCCACCAGAGAGTTGCACGTGACTGTTAATGTTTCTTTGTCCCAGCTGAATGTTTACTTGGAGCTCTCTGCACTGTCGCTCAGGAGATAAAGATGATGCATCGGCCTCTGCAGTTTGCCTAAAGCTGTTATTAAATGTGCTGAATCCCAGCTTAGCGCCTCGGCTTCTCACTAGGACTGAACATATCTTAATAGCTTCCTTCCATGTACTCTGCCATACAGTCTTTTGTGCTGCTGTGTTACTCATCAAATGTGCCTGTACCAGGATGTGATCATGCAGTTGTGTCTGACATCACTCTCTCTTTGGGGAAGGCGCTGGGGCTCTCAGCCTGAATTCTAAATCATTAACTAATGGAAGATATAGTTACCAACATAGCTTGAGGCCACGAGTGTACAAGCAATTTTGAACATTGAAAGGAATGAATCCGATACATTTTGTTTTTGTTTGCAAAATCCTTCTCTTAAGAGATGGTGAACCATATGCGATATTGGCGATGTTTAAATTGCTTTGCTTCACTGGATAAAATGCAAATTTGATTGTCCTGTGCAATATGTATACTGAATACTCTTTGAGGGGGGGGCTTTAACGGGGATGCATTCACGTAAAAGTGTAAACCTTAATAATACCTAGTTATTTATGTGCACAAATAATCTGTTTGAATTTTGAACGTTTTAAAGTATGTATCCTTCGGGTTCGGCTAATATGCTTTCACTTATGGACTTTGTTGTTAGAAGGAACCTGAAAGCAAAAACGTCCAAGTGAGATTCAAATTGTTATCTTTGATATTATGGTGGTGGTAGCATTGTGTGGTACATGTAGTATATCGTCATACCTTGTGAGTTGCTCGAGGTGTTGTGCAAGTCATGTTTTGTTGTGTGGTTCTGTTCTGGACCAGCCCCAAGACGGTGCCAATCCGGGGGGCGGTATATTCAGTTATGTTGGCCTCCAGTATTATATTGTATGAGATAGGAGAGTGGGGTATTCTTGAGGTAAAGCTGGGTGGCATTTCATTTGATCGACAATTTCACGTGATTGTAAACAGTTAGTGTGGCGTTGCAAGCTATGTGGCTTGTATGTGCTGATTTGGACATTGTGTGTTTTATTTTTTGTCTGACGTGTTCTGGCTTTTTGTTACATTTGTACTGTATGTCTGTAGTTCTTTCTAACGTGGTCCGTTACGTGAAAAAAAGGCGTTCCTTTAGTTGCGTTAATGCTAGGTTCCAATGAATGAACACATTAACAGTTTTTGTATCAGGAAAGAACAGATTGGTGACGTCTCGGCTCGTCACAGCCGATCAGTCTTTACAGTTGAACTGGAAAGGGTTCTGGCTTGTGCACTCCTTCACGTTCCGTGGTGACCCACAGGTTGCGAGGGTGGGCCGCCATCGGCCTAACGTCATGTGCCCGTGGCTTGGGGGAAGGCTTTAAGGGAAGCTGCTGTCAGGAAGGCACGCGAGAGGCAGCAGTGCTCGTTTAAATGGCCCAACCTCTGCAGCGGGATTGGAGAGAAGCTTGGATTGGACCACCTGCTTCATGGCTGCACTGTGGAGCCTGAGGGGAAGGGGAAGGTGAGCTCAAGGGCATATCCATATTAAGGGGGCGCAGGAGTGCTGCGGGCCCTACAGAGAGAGACAGAGCTGGGAATCTAATGCAGTATGGACTGCAACAGGAAGGGAAGTGGACTGGTCGAGAAGAGTAACCCGTGGGTGTGCTTGTTGTTGGATGCATTAGTTTTATTGGGCCAAAGTTAAAACCCCAGCCGGGTCTCAGTACCTTCTTAATGCTCCATTACATGGCAGCCGATCCTGTTCTAAGTCACGAGCAGCACCGAATTCCTACCCCCATCCACCCCCCAACCAATGGCCATGGCCGTTGGTCGGTCCATCCACCGCATGCTTCATCGGTGTACACTCCTTGTACTCCTGGAAAAACTCCTGAAAAGTGCACGCATACGAAGTACACAGTGCCACTAGGGCGTGCATTGCCCCGTGCGTCTTTGAAGCAATTCGGCTCGGCACCCGCTCCTTCAGCCCTTGCTATGTCCTCTGCCGGTTTCCAACTTGCCATACTCTGTTATGCTGAATTCTGTTCCTTTGGCTGTCTGGCTCTCCATGACTGTTTATCTGTGCACATGGTGCAGTCAGTTTACCAATGGGCATCATGCATCCAAACGTGTCCGCTGGCGGGGGGGGGGGAGGCACACACCCATCGGTCTGCATGGTCATGTACCTGCACATGGTGGGTGTACACCAGGCCCGATGCTCCTTTCTAAATGTAGGATGGTCGGGCGTGGAGAACTGGGAGCCTGAGGGTCTCACCTTTACAGACAGCTGTGCACGGAGTGTGAGCAGTAGAAGCTGTGCGATGCGAGGTACCCCCTTCAAGAAAGAACACCTGCAGAGGGGCATCTGGTTGCTCAGAGGAGGCTGTCGCTCAATAGCGCAGGAGGCCCGTGTCACTCGCTTACACAGTGTATCACCGAGAGCAGCGGAGAGGAAAGAGGGACAGCAGTGGGCGCTGCGGGGAAAGAGGGACAGCAGTGGGCGCTGCGAGGACCCCAGGCTTCTGTGGAATCAGCTGCTGGGGGGAGGGGTGGGCGATCTGCGCAGCCTTAAACGGCCCTGGAATGGGGTTACCGCAGCCACTCAAGTTGCATGCAGCTGTGTGTCTGCGTGGGCGGCGTCCCAAACACAGCGGCTCTCCCCCGTCTGCTGCCACCCTAAAGCAGGCATCTCTCATGCCGGGCTCCAGAGGGGCAGGCTTTCACCAGGAGCAGGGCTCTGAATGGAGAGACGAGGCCAGGCGGCATTCAGACGATTCCAAGTCACGGGCTGCTCTCCTTCATCGTGATGGCTGGGAGACGCCCTGCTCTAAAAATTGGAGAGGAAGGAACAGAAGAGAAGGCAGGTCTCCAGAGAGCGAGGCTGAGGGCCTCGAGGGGCCTCTCGAGGCTTCCAAGCACTTCACTTAAGACTAAGTGAACTAGTAGTCTGTGTATGGACTGGCGAATACCTCCTACAGGATTATCATTTGTAGTTAGAGCTTTTACCGTGTTCAAACCTTACTCGCAGATTCTGGTTTCGAAATCCCTCGTAAATGCTAGACGCTAAGAGCACTGTAAGTATAATTTGTCTTGTAGATGAGCTACATAAAATGTGCAGTGTATTGTATTGTGAAAGCCTGTTATATCTATGCCTTTAAGTGTAACATT
This sequence comes from Lissotriton vulgaris, assembly GCF_964263255.1. NCBI lineage: Eukaryota > Metazoa > Chordata > Amphibia > Caudata > Salamandridae > Lissotriton > Lissotriton vulgaris. Next base: position 645,226,067 of record NC_141700.1, on the reverse strand, counting down.
CTCCCTGAGAATGTGTTCACATCAGGGAATGTTGGAAGCTGAGCCAGGAGAGTCAGTTGTTCTCTCCTGTGCCGCAAGCCTCTCCGGTGTGTGTGTGTGTGAATAAAGACACTTCAATCAAGATAAACAGATTACTTGTTTTATAACTGGCGACGAGGATGGGATTTTTAAATGTTTAAGCTGTGGTAGTCAATTTCATGGATCTAATTTTCCAAACTGTTTTGCAAAGAATAATACTTGAAGGAATTGCGGAAAAAGAGGTCACTATGCACGGATGTGTAAAAGCAGCAAAGTGAACTTTGTAGAAGAAGAGGAGGAGTTTGGTCAACAAGCTATCCATTGTGTTTCTGATGAAATATCTGTTGTGGTTAATGATGTAAAAAGTGTAGACTCAGATGCTATACCCATGCCGAAATGTGACATTCACATATGTGATGAAACATGCCTGTTTTGGCAGATTCATGTTCATTGTATACCTTAATTAGTGACAAATTTTGGTTTGCAACTTCTGGATCTTACAACATTGAACTGTTAACACCGGATATCAATCCGGTGGGTTATGGGGGTAAAAAAATTGATTTAATTGGTTATACTATACAAACCATTGTCTTCAAAGACAGAGAAAGTGTAGGAAAGGTTTATGTTGCTAAACGTGGTGATAGTCTTCTTGGTTGGCGTCACCAAAGATATTTGGGTATCATTTTAAATCCGAATGCTCCAGAACAAGTCATGCTAGTCTCTCTGCAGGGTGATGTCCAGGACATTGTGAAAAAATATCCGAATGTTTTTACTGATGGTTTGGGATTGCTGAATGGTTTTAAAGACAAAATAATTTTAAAAGATAACGCAAAGCTTGTGCATAAGGTAAGGAAGGTACCAAATCTTATGCTGAAGCCTTTACAAGAAGAAACCGATAGGTTACTTAAGTTGGGTGTGATTGAAGAGATAGAATCTTCTGAATGGCTCGCACCCATTGTTTTAGCACCAAAGGACAATGGAACCAAAATTAGGATGTGTGTTGATTTAAGGAGTTTGAATGGTTCAATCTGGGTAGATAGACAACCATTGCCGAATATTAATGAGATTCTTTCAAGTTTGAGTGGGGCTTCTGTTTTCAGTGTGATGGACCTATCGGCAGCTTACCACCAGATTTTGCTCTACGAAGATTCGAGACATTTGAAATCATTTGTAACGCCTGTTGGAGCCTACAGATTCATTAGGATGCCTTTTCGGTTGGCGAGTGCAGCTGCCTGTTTCCAAACAATTATGAAGAATGATTTGTCTGGCATTAATTCTGTACTGTTCTTTCAGGATGACATTTTGGTCCATGGGCATGATGTATGTGAGCATGATGAGATTTTATTTGAAGTTTTGGCGAGATTGCAAAAATTTGGATTAACCTTGAAAAGTGCAAATTCAGAGTAAATTCTGTGACTTACCTTGGACATTCAATATCGGGTGAAGTTATCAGTCCTAAGATTAATCTGGCTGAGGCAATTTTGAAAGCTCACTCACCGTCAAACAAAGACCAAGTGAAGTCATTCCTTGGATTGTCTGAATACTATTCTAAGTTTATTTATAATTTTGCTAGTGTCATGCAACCTATCAGACTTCTTCTGAAAAAAGGTACTGTTTTTAAATGGGATCAGGAATGTGCTGAAGCTTTCAATACTGTGAAGTCTGAGATTGGGAAAATGCCTACTTTAGGCCATTTTGATGTAAAAAGAAAGAAGATTTTGACAACTGATGCAAGTGTTCGTGGCCTGGGTGCTGTCCTTTCTCAAATGGTTGATGGTTCAGAAAAAGTAATTGGTTTTGCTTCTCGTTCACTGAAGGGAGCTGAGGAACGTTATTCAGTAATCGAGCGCAAGGCTCTGGCCTGTGCATGGGCTATTAAGCATTTTAGGTTTTATTTGTGGGGTTTACCATTTTTGATCAGGTCTGACCACAAGCCTCTTGGTCAAATTTTCTCTTGCAGAAATGTTGAATGTACTACCCCTAGAATCAAAAGGTGGATGGAATGACTTTTTGAGTACAATTTTAGTGTAGAATATCTACCTGGTTTAAAAAAAATTCCAGATGATTTTCTTTCAAGATTACCTTTGGAGAAGCATGTGGTGGTTGAATCTGATTGTCACACAGTTTCGTGGGTGAAAGAATCCGCATTGAATGAGGTAGAGTGGAAAAGTTGTTATGCAAATGATGAAGCCAGAGTTTATATTTTGAATTTTGTGGTAAATGGTTGGCCTGTTTTGAAAGATGTTCCTGATTGTACAAAAGGTTATTGGAATGTTAGGGAGGAGTTAAACATTGTGCAGGGTGAACTTTTTCGTGGTGACAGACTTATTCCTCCTTTGTTGATGCGTGAAAAAGTGATTAACCTTGCTCATGAGGGGCATTTGGGGCGTAGCCTCACCAAGGCTAGAGTTAGAGAATCGTACTGGTGGCCTGAAGTAGATCGTCAAGTTGAGGATGTTGTTAAAGATTGTGTCATTGGTGCAGGGATTGATAAATCGAGGAAAATAAGAACTGCTCCTCTTTCTCCTGTGGCAATACCTGTACGTCCTTGGTCCAAACTTGCTGTGGATTTAGTCGGTCCTTTTGACAATTTAGCTCCTTGTGAAAGAGTTGTAGTTGTGTTAGTAGACTATACTTCTAAGTGGGTGTCTGCTTCTTGTATGAGTTCTGTCACTTCTAAGAATGTTATTGAATTTTTTAAGGATGCCTTCACTTGTGAGGGCATACCTGACATTTTAGTTTCCGATAATGGAGTGCAGTTCACTTCACAGGAATTTTCTGATTTCTTGAATGATTTGTCTATCACTCATCTGATGACTGCCCTCTATGCTCCCCAGGCAAATGGTCTGGTGGAGAGTATGAACAGATTGGTTAGAGCCTCTGCTCAAACTGCTCTGTAGTTGAGAGTTCCACTTAAACCTGTTCTTAGAGAAAAGTTGTGGGCACATAGGAATACACCGAACAACATTTCGGGCTGTTCTCCTTTTAGGTGTTTAAAGGGTATGGCTGGCTCTAAACCTAATCCTTTGTGGTTAAGTGTGAAGGATAGGGGTTGTGTTGTCAACAATTGGAGAATTAGGAACTACCAGAGTAACTACAAGAGGAGGTTTGGTGTGAAAATGGGAGTGAAGAAAGATGTATGGAAGGTGGGTGATTTAGTTTGTTAAAAAGGCAGTGTGGTCTCCAAAAGGGGAATCAAAATATTTTGGACCTAGGCGCATTGTAAAGGTCATGAAGAATGTTGTCATGCTTGCTGGCGGGGATGTGTGGAGCATGTCTCGTTTGGCAAAATGTAGGGAAGGGGATGCTGATTTGAAGTTAAGATCTAAAAATTCGGATGAAGTTTCTGTTGATACTTCCCGTTTTGCATCTCGTTTTCCTTCTCGCAGTTCTAGAGCTAAAAGATTTCCTTTGTATTTGCAAGATTATCATCTCAAATGAGATTTTATTTGAAGTTTAATGGAGTTTTTGTTTTCTATTGAATTTGTAGTTTTGTTTTGCATTTTGTTTGATGAATTGTTTCTGTTATTTGTTTTCTGTTCTTTTCATTATTTTTATTATTATAAAAAGGGAGATGTGTTATATCTATGCCTTTAAGTGTAACATTCTCCCTGAGAATGTGTTGACATCAGGGAATGTTGGAGGCTGAGCCAGGAGAGTCAGTTGTTATCTCTTGTGCTGCAAGCCTCTCCGGTGTGTGTGTGTGTGAATAAAGACACTTCAATCAAGATAAACAGATTACTTGTTTTATTACAGTCTCCTTAACGGGCAGTCTCATTATTCGCGCTGTCAATCCTAGCGTCTTAACCAGATTGCCCCACTCTGAGGGCCTAACAGTGGGCAGCGGCTCCACGCCCTTGTGCCAGCCAGACCACGACTGCACTTGGCACACACACCAACCTGTCCTTTCACACGGCAAAGGATCAATTCGAATGTGATTTGTCCTCCAAATCCCCAGTGGGATATTTTAGTATAACCGTTGATGCTCGTAGTTTCTCGTGAAGAACACACGGTGGCAGTGTTTCTTTGTCAATCTGTTTCCGTACCTGCTACTCTGGATATTTTTTTCTCCAAAATCCGACACACTGCCCACTTGTAGGATTAAATAATGCAATCTCTTCAGTAACATGGATGTGTTAATGACATAGGGCCAGATGCATCAAAAGGTTTTGCCCATTCTGTGTCTATGGGAAAATGTGTTCATGCATATGGCCCTAAGACCCATATGTATCAAAAAGTAATTTTGCGATTCTCAAATAGCGATTTTTTTGCGAATTGCTATTTGAGAATCGCAAAATGCAGAGCAGAGGACGGCCCGGGACCAGGGTTCGATTCCCGGCGCGGCAGGTTTCTGGACCAGGGTCAGCGGACTCGATAATTCTCTCGCCTCGGTGCCCACTCTGATCAGCGATCACACTCGGCAACTCTGGGCATTAGCTTGCCTCATCTTCACTAACGGCCCCACCAGACCGCCGGGGATGCCTGGTCTCACCCTGGAGATACCCATTAAGGGACCATCTCTCAGGGAAGCCAGGAAGGGTTTCGCAGCGGTCGAAGCGCCTTGGGACCCTACGGGTAAGTAGTGCGCTATATAAATGCCTATACATACATACATACATACATATGTATGTAGGATTTGCAATAAATTTAGCGAATCGTACATATTCCTTAATTCCGATTCGCAAATTGCGAATCGCAATTAAGGAATACCTCCCCATTATTTCTTTGGGCCTAGAGGCCCATAGGATTGAATGGGAAGACATTCTCAATTTGCGATTAGCAATTAGCGAATCGCAAATTGAGAATGCAATTTTAAGGGTGCAGGGGTGTCAAAAGGACACCCTGTTGCACCCCTGAAATAAGCATGGGTGCACATGTGGCGCACATACATGCCCTAAGGGCATGTATGTGCTTCACATTGCACTTTGGAAAATGCAAAAAAGTGCATTTTTCAAAGAAATCGCAAATTACCACCAACTTGAAGTTGGTGGTAATTTGCGATTCCTTAATGCCAAATTGCACTTTTTTGGTGCTTCTTACATTGCATTTAAGGAATCGCAAATTTGCGATTCCTTAAATACAATCTCACAATAAGGTATCGCAAATTTTGCGATTCCTTATTTTGCACACAGATTTGCCTTCATACATACCATTTGGCAAAATTGCATTCGCAAACGCCGAAATTCTGCGAATTTCGGCGTTTGCGAATGCAATTTTGCTTGATACATATGGCCCTAGGTCTTTTCGCTGTTATTTTTTTTCTAAATGAGTCTCCATTGCCACTGTAAGCGATTACTAGGTCGGTGGTCTGCTATTGTTTATGATCCTAGACTTCCTCTCCTAACTACTACTTGTAAGTATTCACTTTAAATGACCTCATTTATTAGAAGTGCTGCGATGCCATACTAACGCCCGACTGTTCTATACAAATGTCAAGCACAGAAACTGACGAGAACCACAT